>NC_139990.1:52889349-53489349 GCF_964263955.1 Coregonus lavaretus | reverse complement strand
AAATATTCTACAAATTCAGGTAACAACATTGCATTTCAATTACTTATTTACCTCCAAATATGTAGAGATAGTTGTCCACTACAGCTGCTGCATGGTTGGCCACTCTCGGTGCCCCGTGCGAATGGGATTGGCCGAGCTGCTGCCAGTCATCCTGGATTGGGCGGTACATCCAGACGTCGCTGGCTAAAGCGGCTCCCGCGAGCTCTCCTCCGAAGATCACCATGTTCCCCTTCCACTCGACTGCCGTGTGGGAGTGACGAGCCGCCTGACAGAGGGAGGGGGGAAAGAAAGAAGGGAGAGAGGAAGAGGGGGGTGATAAGAAGAGAGATGACAGTTGGGATGGGGTGGGCAGGAGGAAGAAAGGGAAGGATGAGAGGAAGTGGGAACAAGAAGAAAGGAGGGGTGAGAGTGAGACAGTAAGATAGGGAGAGATGTAGAAAGGGGTTCACAGGAGAGGGAGGGAAAGAGAGATGTTTAGGAGCATTGGTTTAGTCCAGTGAGTCCCACCGCATCGCCGGCGTGTTTTTAACTAACCCCTATTAGTCTGTGTGAATAATGGGGGCGAAGCTAGAGTGGTGTTTGTGAGACAATGGCGGATCCCGAAGGGGCCCTGGGCCGGGTCTTTTATACAAAAATGTCTGTAGAGTCCAAACGGTTTGAGCTACAAACTATTAAAAGCTGAGACTCACACGAACATGCACATGTAACATATTTTGGTCTATGAGACTCACAAGATACACAAGAGTCGTTAGAAGGTAAGGGGTTCTTCTACATAGAAGATCATAGGAAATCCCAGGACATCGTGTCTATAATACTGTAATAAGCTCACATAGTTGCTGTCACAAACACCAAACAGTTGTCACTGACTAGTTGGATATTAATTTCCCAATGAGCAAACCATTTCTGTACTTCCAGCATTCATATAAATTCATTTTTATCAGGTTTTTGCTTTGGCAGACCTTATTTTTTAAATTGACATTTGCCAATAAAACTCATGAATGCAACTGTTTATGTCAAATTATTTTGTGTTCTACTTGTAGCCCTGGTTGTCTTGAAAATATTGTGAGGCTAAATATAAGGGCTGGACATGTAGTTAAATGAAAGTCAGATAAATGAAAATCCGAATTTTGCTGGGATCTTGAATAGAATATCAAAGCATAAGATAAACACAGGAAAGAATAACTAAAATAGAACAGTCTGACATTTCTGGCATGCGGCAGGCACTTACTGGGGAGTGTCCATAAGATCTGTTCTCCCACTGGTTCAAGCTGAAGTTGTATTTAACCAGGTCCCCCAGAGCTCGGTTCAAGTCAAACCCTGAAATATCAAACAGCACCAACCATACAGAACCAGTTAACCAATTACATCATGACATGCATTGAAAGCCACAATGATTACTATGCAGAGCCAGTTGTCCAACAGCAATAAGGTCAAGGTCTTCTGTGAAGCCGTGTACTGCTACTCGCCTCATCTAAACTGGGTTAATGTTAACCAAGCCAAACAATACTCCTGAGTGGGTCGGTACCGGGTCCAGTTAGACAATGAATCAGCACATAAAGTGAAAACAAATCAACCCTAACATCCTGACTAACAACACCCTCCTAACTAACAACACCTGAATTAGAATAGTATACAGTATTGGTATACCTTGGGCATGTAAAATATTTGTACAATGGGATCCACCACTATATATATATATATATATATATTTTTTAAACACAGTTGTTCAGTGTTCTATCCCTCACCTCCAAACAGGTACATGGCTCCAGTGGAGGACAGGTAGACCCCAGCAGAGCCGGTCCGGGGGGGAGTGTAGGGGTAGCCCCCGCTCACCTGCCACCACTGCCCCGCCCCACTGTCATCACGGAGACCCAACTGACAGCTCTGGCCCAGGAAGTCCGAGCTGCAGAGACAACGCTCTCCTCTCTGAGAGAGGAAGAGAAAGAAGGAGAACGAAAGAAAGTGTGAGAGAAATCAGCAATCAATGATATTACAATATGTAAAGGAAAGGAGGGTCATTCAACCCCTATTTATGTTGCTGCTGTGCTGGTTTCCCCTTCTGTGTTTGAACTCAAATGTATACCCTGCTTAATAATTAAACTCCTTAGGTAGCCTTGTACATAGGTTCCCTCAGCTAGCTGTCTCCAGCATCTGTTGGCTGTCCACTTTCCATCATCGCCTAACTCATCCCAACCTTTGTTTTATTGCACTGTAATAAACCAACATCTTGTCTGTATGTTGTCTAAAGCCTGCACAGTTTCCAATGTGGATAATAAATTATCCCTTCCTCTTCTTACCTTGTCACAGGTGCCATGCAGGATGCAGGCCTGGGGACACAGAGGGGTGGTACAGTCGGCTCCTCCCCAGCCCAGGTGGCACTGGCACAGGGATGAGGCTGTGTCACAGCGCCCGTGACCTCCGCAGGCTCCAGGGCACACAGAGAACGAGTAGGTGGCATTGAAGCCCAGGAGGTTGTAGTTGGCATCGCTGAAGAGGTGGAGCAGCATCTGGAGGGAGGAGAAGAGAGAAAGGATGTGAAGGGGGCAATGACAACTTCGAGTCAGAAACCTCTAGCTGTCACTCTGAATTATGTGTGCTGAAATCAAATTGAGGCCATAGAAACCCGTCAATCCATCCATCCATTTACTGCTGGTATGAAAAGTTTCCCCACTCAAATCCCCAGCAGTCGGAGGTTGATATCTGACATCTCAGAACATGTCTAGTTCCACCTTCCATAGATAATGATGTGGTTACCTTGCCAGACTTGGCTTCTATGGGCTGCGGCAGGGTGGTGCCACTCAGACTGGCCAGTAGAGGGCTCTGGTAGGAGTCTCCATCGTAGACGAACAGGTAATCGTAGGTGCATTCTGTCTCCATGAAGGTGAAGTTCAGGACGATACGGTAATTGCTGCTGGGGGCTTGGAGAGAATACAGGAAATAAATGTCAGTCTGATAATTTAGAGTTTACTTAATTTGCTCTACACAGGAATTTCCTTGGCATATCTTGAGATCCATGTATTCACATTAAACTGACATTCAACCATGACAACTAATCTATCAACACACACTGTCATCACAGCACTCAGTTTTCCCACCAGTGTCTCACTCACCTTTGATGAGCCACTCGCAGTTCCCGTTTACAGAGTAGTTCCCTGGCCCGTCTGTGACGTACCCTGGGGGGCCCCTCAGCACCTGTCTGTGGCCCTTACAGTCTCCTGCCCAACACCCAGGGGCCACCAGCAGCAAGCCCAGCAGGGGGACATGGAGGAGGGAGGCCATCCTCTCCCCCACCTGGAATAGGTGGAGAAGGGTGAAGAAGATGGGGTTGTCTGATTACCTTGCTCACAAGCCGGGAACCTAGAAACGGTTCAAACAAGCAATGCAACTTCAGTGAGATGGACTACATTGCTAAAAATATTTTACAAAGAGGTTACATTTCAACATAGGATGAAAGATGCTCTAGTTTTGCCTATATGTCACATCAGTGTTGCATTCTGGTTACAGCACCATATGTACAGAGTCAAAAATCTAAAACTCTGCAAGATAGGCATTAGGCAATAACTTGCAATCAAAAATCTGCCAAATACATATTGCAGTCACATACAGCAGTAACCAAACAGGCTAAAAAAAGCTGTGCTGGCAGGTAGAGAAGAGATTATTTCATTTATGTCCATGGCACAGTGACAACTTGAGGAATGTGCTTTTCATATGAGACTAGTGTTACTAAGGATCCAATTATTTATGTCTCTAAGAAAGGTACATTAATTATTCACATTTTGTAAAGTGACAACAGTCAGAGCCAGAGGTTATGTAGTAATCTGACAACGTGTCACCCCCACACTGTAGAAGATTCGGGTTCTGTCAATATGACAAAAACTCATTGATTTGAATTTCAAACATATTCAAATAGTTACTAGTTACACTTTAATAAATTTTCTAGATAGATATTCATAGCTAATCATCATCGCAGTTATTCTGTCTATGGGTGCTGCTCTGTTCCTAGTTTACTAATCAGCAAAAATCTCAATTGAATCACGTTTAGCAGATCATTTTAACGAATAAGAAAACGCATATATAGCTAAATGCCAGGAAACGGTGAGCGAGCAGCTAGCTAGTAGCTATCAAAACAATTCTAACTATCCGCAGACAATCGCTAACTAACTAGCTAACCTTAACTGTTTTTGCTATGGCTAGCTAACTTGCCATTAACAGAACAGCTAAATACAAACTTTGCACGTTGCTAGTAGCTAGTTAGTTATAACCAGTTAGCCAGCAAGCGAGTATTGAACGTTAGCTAGCGTAGCGGATTTGCTGTTATTTTGAAAGCGACACCAGTCACCACACTAGCAGAGCCTAGAACCGTTACGTTAGCTTACCTTCCCATGCATTTGTGATACTCACCAGATCCCGTGTCTCCGTCCCCATGATATTTTACATTGTCAGTGAGTTATGAGCGACACAATGCAAAACTGCTTGTGAGGTAGCTAAGGTTAGCTAGAAGTGGCTACCAAAGAGGGTCGTCGGAATCCAGCACTGGAATCCAGTCCCAGGCGTCCGGAATCACGGGAGGTCACGGACCACCCTCCGTAGGGACTCGCGCTTACTGGTTGGCTGCTAGCCAGTTAGCGAGCAAGCTAACTTTACTCCTGATACAAAAGCGCAGTCGTTGGCCATCTATTCAAAGATGGTTAGCTAAATCATAATAATAATGAAATATATCTGTCGCAGCTTCAGACACATCTTCATAATTTAGCCATACATTACGCTCTTACGCCTTAGCACATTGCCTGACGCCATGTAATGTTTGTTGTTTTTGTATATGGCAGCCTCTCACACAAAAGGCTCCTCTTCTTCTTCTTTCAAGTTTTATGGCACACTACACCTATTGGTGTATTGCCGCCACCTACTGTACGGGGTATTGAAACAAAAACAAAAAATATTCCATTGTACGCGCTGCTTCTTCTTCTTCTTCTTTAAGGTTTTATGGCAGACTCCACCTTTTGGTGTCTTGCCGCCACCTACTGTACGGGGCATTGAAACAAAACATATTCCATTGCGGGAAGGGGGGGCCGACGTCATACAAAATAAAAAAACAAAAAAATAAAAAACATCCCACTCCTTCAGTCACAGATTTCCTCTCTGTTTGCGCTGTTCAGTTGATAACCAATGCAATAAACGCTACCAAGTCCACTTTCTTAACATGCAACATGTCAGTATCCCTCTGTTGACAAGGAATATTATCTGGTGTCTCTACTCCTACCACAATTACTTCTTCAATTTCACTCCATTCTTCCACTCTTCTCACCGCCTCTGTATAGGAGACATGCTGGACAGCCCTTACTCTTGCCTCCTCCGTCTCCTTCACCCTAACAGGACACTTCAGAAATGTAGGTGCATGTTCACCTCCACAATTGCAGCATTTGGGCTCAGCTGGCATATGATACCCCTCCCGTCTACATACACATGACACATGACCAAATAATTTGTATTTATTACACAGCATGGGTTTGGGCACGAAGGCTCTCACAGGGAATCTCATAAAACCCAAATGCACGTGAGAAGGGAGAGACTCTTCATCAAAAAACAGTAGAACGGATGGAGTGCGCTCCATCCACCATGCGGGTCAGTCAGTACGCACAAACCACTTGATCCAATTATTCCCATATACTCTTTGCTTTAACTTCTAGCGCCATCCCATAGATAACACCCTTGATAGGCGCCATGCTTCGAAGATCCACACACGACACATTCCAATCCACTATATTATTGAGTCGCAGAGCATGCTCCTTCTGTTCCATTATATCAGTGGAGGCTGCTGAGGGGAGGACGGCTCATGATAATGTCTGGAATGGAGTCAATAGAATGGCATCCACCACATACGACACCTTCTGCACTACTCTGACCCTGGCCACCTCAACCTCAAAAGGCTCCTCATCTATCCATCACAAAAATTGTAAAATATATATATATATATTTAAACGTTCAAAAATTGACCAAATAAATTGGAAACCGCAGCATTGCCCTCCCTAATAGCATTCTGAGAGAAACACCTGAGAAAGTATGAATATTGATAAATAGAAACGGTGTAATGCAAAGTGTGGTAGTTTTGATTTTTAATCAGATGTAGTGTCTACCAGTTAAACCTTATTTACCATAGCTATAGCTGCTGTGCATCACCCAACAAGTGCATTGGTGGTGAATCAGGTGTATGTAGGCTTTAAACACTCAATCCATTTATTCATCATTTTACAAAATCAGTATCAGTACATACAACTTATTCCAACATAGATTACTGGTTAAACAAACATTGAATAGTGTCTGAACATCCCCCAGAGGCAAAGCTTGACTGATTCAACAGTTGTATTGTTTAAAAAAAACAATTAAACATAAAAAGACAAACTCTAGTTTCCCATAGTATGTTTAAAAAATTAAATAATGAATGAATAATATAAATACAATCAATTTGATTGAGAGCAAAACACTGAAAGACAATGAAAAGTAAGAAATTATCATAATGCATTATTTCATGTCATATGATCAAATTGTCACTTAATGTTTCAAAGAAAAACCTACATCAAGTCACTATAATAACATACAACACTGTCAAGAACATATGCAATCATGTGCCTTACTAGATTTATTTTACATTAGACGAACAAATAAAGCATCATATAGAATAGGCTTGTACAAAGACTAAGACAATTTGGCATAGACTAATTAGTAAATTAATGGTACCCGAACTACCCGCACTGACTCCATCTTGCACTGACCCTACGCACACTCCCTAGACTAATATATATATATATATATATATATATATATATATATATATATATATATATATATATATATATATATATATATATATATATATAGTGGGTTAAAAAAGTATTTAGTCAGCCACCAATTGTGCAAGTTCTCCCACTTAAAAAGATGAGAGAGGCCTGTAATTTTCATCATAGGTACACGTCAACTATGACAGACAAATTGAGATTTTTTTTCCCAGAAAATCACATTGTAGGATTTTTAATGAATTTATTTGCAAATTATGGTGGAAAATAAGTATTTGGTCATCTACAAACAAGCAAGATTTCTGGCTCTCACAGACCTGTACCTTCTTCTTTAAGAGGCTCCTATGTCCTCCACTCGTTACCTGTATTAATGGCACCTGTTTGAACTTGTTATCAGTATAAAAGACACCTGTCCACAACCTCAAACAGTCACACTCCAAACTCCACTATGGCCAAGACCAAAGAGCTGTCAAAGGACACCAGAAACAAAATTGTAGACCTGCACCAGGCTGGGAAGACTGAATCTGCAATAGGTAAGCAGCTTGGTTTGAAGAAATCAACTGTGGGAGCAATTATTAGGAAATGGAAGACATACAAGACCACTGATAATCTCCCTCGATCTGGGGCTCCACGCAAGATCTCACCCCGTGGGGTCAAAATGATCACAAGAACGGTGAGAAAAAATCCCAGAACCACACGGGGGGACCTAGTGAATGACCTGCAGAGAGCTGGGACCAAAGTAACAAAGCCTACCATCAGTAACACACTACGCCACCAGGGACTCAAATCCTGCAGTGCCAGACGTGTCCCCCTGCTTAAGCCAGTACATGTCCAGGCCCGTCTGAAGTTTGCTAGAGTGCATTTGGATGATCCAGAAGAGGATTGGGAGAATGTCATATGGTCAGATGAAACCAAAATAGAACTTTTTGGTAAAAACTCAACTCGTCGTGTTTGGAGGACAAAGAATGCTGAGTTGCATCCAAACACCACCATACCTACTGTGAAGCATGGGGGTGGAAACATCATGCTTTGGGGCTGTTTTTCTGCAAAGGGACCAGGACGACTGATCCGTGTAAAGGAAAGAATGAATGGGGCCATGTATCGTGAGATTTTGAGTGAAAACCTCCTTCCATCAGCAAGGGCATTGAAGATGAAACGTGGCTGGGTCTTTCAGCATGACAATGATCCCAAACACACCGCCCGGGCCACGAAGGAGTGGCTTCGTAAGAAGCATTTCAAGGTCCTGGAGTGGCCTAGCCAGTTAATTTGCAAATAAATTCATTAAAAATCCTCCAATGTGATTTTCCGGATTTCTTTTCCTCATTTTGTCTGTCATAGTTGACGTGTACCTATGATGAAAATTACAGGCTTCTCTCATCTTTTTAAGTGGGAGAACTTGCACAATTGGTGGCTGACTAAATACTTTTTTCCCCCACTGTATATATATATATATACATACATACACAGTGCATTCGGAAAGTGCCCTTGACTTTTCCCACATTTTGTTACATTACAGCCTTATACTAAAATTGATTAAACAAATGTTTTCCCTCATCAATCAACACACAATACCCCATCAGGACAAATCGAAAACAGTTTTTTCTTAATTTTAGGAAATGTATTCAAAATAAAAAACAGAAATACCTTATTTACATCAGTATTCAGACCCTTTGCTATGAGACTCGAAATTGAGTTCAGGTGCATCCTGTTTCCATTGATCATCCTTGAGACGTTTCTACAACTTGATTGGAGTCCACCTGTGGTAAATTCAATTGATTGGACATGATTTCGAAAGGCACACACCTGTCTATATAAGGTCCCACAGTTGACAGTGCATGTCAAAGCAAAATCCAAGTCATGAGGTCGAAGGAATTGTCCGTAGAGCTCTGAGACAGGATTGTGTTGAGGCTCAGATCTGGGGAACGGTACCCAAACATTTCTGCAGCATTGAAGGTCCCCAAGAACACAGTGGGCTCCATCATTCTTAAACGTAAGAAGTTTGGAACCACCAAGACTCTTCCTAGAGCTGGCTGCCCAGCCAAACTGAGCAATCGGGGGAGAAGGGCATTGGTCAGGGAGGTGACCAAGAACCCGATGGTCACTCTAACAGAGCTCCAGAGTTCCTCTATGGAGATGGGAGAACCTTCCAGAAGGACAACCATCTCTGCAGCACTCCACCAATCAGGCCTTTATGGTAGAGTGTCCAGACGGAAGCCACTCCTCAGTAAAAGGCACATGACAGCCCGCTAGGAGTTTGTCAAAAGGCACCTAAAGGGCTCTCAGACCATGAGAAACAAGTTTCTCTGGTCTGATGAAACCAAGATTGAACTCTGCCAAGCATCACGTCTGGAGGAAACCTGGCAGCATCCCTACAGTGAAGCATGATGGTGGCAGAATCATGCTGTGGGGATGTTTTTCAGCGGCAGGAACTGGGAGATTAGTTAGGATCGATATAAATGTGCTAGCAGTTTTTTATTTGTAATACATTTGCAAAAATGTCTACAAACCCGTTTTTGCTTTGTCATTGTCGGGTATTGTGTGTAGATTGATGGGGGGGGGGATTTAAAAAAAATCAATTTTAGAATAATGCTGTAACGTAACAAAATGTGGAAAAAGGTCAAGGGGTCTGAATACTTTCCGAATACACTGTACAGGTGCAGCTCAATAAATTAGAATATTGTGGAAAAGTTCAATATTGTAGACTCAAGGTGTCACACTCTAAATCAGCTAACTAACTCAAAACACCTGCAACGGTTTCCTGAGCCTTTAAATGGTCTCTCAGTCCAGTTCAGTAGGCTTCACAATCATGGGGAAGACTGCTGACTTGACAGTTGTGCAGAAGACAGTCATCAACACCCTCCACAAGGAGGGAAAGCCTCAAAAGATCATTGCTAAAGAAGCTGGCTGTTCACAGAGTGCTGTATCCAAGCATATTTATGGGAGGTCGAGTGGAAGGAAGAAGTGTGGTAGGAAAAGGTGCACAAGCAACAGGGATAACCGGAGCCTTGAGAGGATTGTCAAGCAAAGGCCATTCAAAAATGTGGGAGAGCTTCACAAGGAGTGGACTGAGGCAGGAGTCAGTGCATCAAGAGCCACCACGCACAGACGTATCCAGGAAATGGGCTACAACTGTCGCATTCCTCGTGTCAAGCCACTCCTGAACCAGAGGCAACGTCAGAAGCGTCTTACCTGAGCTAAGGAGAACAATAACTGGTCTGTCGCTCAGTGGTCCAAAGTCCTCTTTTCAGATGAAAGTAAATGTTGCATTTCATTTGGCAATCAAGGTCCCAGAGTCTGGAGGAAGAGTGGAGAGGCACAGAATCCAAGTTGCTTGAAGTCCAGTGTGAAGTTTCCACAGTCAGTGATGATTTGGGGAGCCATGTCATCTTCTGGTGTTGGTCCACTGTGTTTCATCAAGTCCAAAGTCAACTCAGCCGTCTACCAGGAAATGTTAGAGCACTTCATGCTTCCTTCTGCTGACAAGCTTTATGGAGATGCTGATTTCATTTTCCAGCAGGACTTGGCACCTGCCCACACTGCCAAAGGTACCAATACCTGGTTCAATGACCATGGGATTACTGTGCTTGATTGGCCAGAAAACTCGCCTGATATGAACCCTTAGAGAATTTATGGGATATTGTCAAGAGGAAGATGAGAGACACTAGACCCAACAATGCAGACGAGCTTAAGGCCGCTATCGAAGCAACCTGGGCTTCCATAACACCTCAGCAGTCCCACAGGCTGATCGACTCCATGCCACGCCGCATAGATGCAGTGGTTCATGTAAAAGCAGCCTCAACCAAGTATTGACTGCATGTACAAGAACATACTTTTCAGAAGGCCAACATGTCTGTATTACATTTCATTTTTTCACTGGTCTAATGTCATATTAAAATTTTCTGAGATATTGAATTTGCGGTTTTCATGAAATGCAAGCCGTAATCATCAATATTAAAACAAATACAGGCATGAACTATTTAACTTTTCGTGCAATTAATCCACAATATATGAGTTTCACTTTGTTAATTGAATTATTGAAATTACTTAACTTTTCCACGATATTCTAATTTATTGAGCTGCACCTGTATATAATATACAGTACCAGTCAAAAGTTTGGACACCTACTCATTCAAGGGGTTTTCTTTATTTTTTACATTGTAGAATAATAGTGAAGACAAACTATGAAATAACACATATGGAGCCATGTAGTAACCAAAAAAGTGTTAAACAAATCAAAATATATTTTATATTTGAGATTCTTCAAATAGCCACCCTTTGCCTTGACAGCTTTGCACACTCTTGGCATTCTCTCAACCAGCTACAGTTGAAGTCGAAGTTTACATACACTTAAGTTGGAGTCATTAAAACTCGTTTTTCAACCACTCCACAAATTTCTTGTTAACAAACTATAGTTCTGGCAAGTCAGTTAGGACATCTACTTTGTGCATGATACAAGTAATCTTTCCAACAATTGTTTACAGACAGATTATTTCACTTATTCACTCTATCACAATTCCAGTGGGTCAGAAGTTTACATACACTAAGTTGACTGTGCCTTTAAACAGCTTGGAAAATTCCAGAAAATGATGTCATGGCTTTAGAAGCTTCTGATAGGCTAATTGACATCATTTGAGTCAATTGGAGGTGTACCTGTGGATGTATTTCAAGGCCTACCTTCAAACTCAGTGCCTCCTTGCTTGACAACATGGGGAAATCTAAAGAAATCAGCCAAGACCTCAGAAAAATAATTGTAGACCTCCACAAGTCTGGTTCATCCTTGGGAGCAATTTCCAAATGCCTGAAGGTACAACGTTCATCTGTACAAACAATAGTACGCAAGTATAAACACCATGGGACCTCGCAGCCATCATACCGCTCAGGAAGGAGACGCATTCTGTCGCCTAGAGATTAACGTACTTTGGTGCAAGAAGTGCAAATCAATCCCAGAACAACAGAAAAGGACCTTGTGAAGATGCTGGAGGAAACAGGTACAAAAGTATCTATATCCACAGTAAAACGAGTTCTATATCGACATAACCTGAAAGGCCGCTCAGCAAGGAAGAAGCCACTGCTCCAAAACCGCCATAAAAAAAGCCAGACTACGGTTTGCAACTGCACATGGGGACAAAGATCGTACTTTTTGGAGAAATGTCCTCTCTGGTCTGAAAAATATAACTGTTTGGCCATAATGACCATCGTTATGTTTGGAGAAAAAAGGGGGAAGCTTGCAAGCCGAAGAACACCATCCCAACCATGAAGCACGGGGGTGGCAGCATCATGCTGTGGGGGTGCTTTGCTGCAGGAGGGACTGGTGCACTTCACAAAATAGATGGCATCATGAGGAAGGAAAATTATGTGGATATATTGAAGCAACAGCTCAAGAGATCAGACAGGAAGTTAAAGCTTCGTCGCAAATGGGTCTTCCAAATGGACAATGACCCCAAGCATACTTCCAAAGTTGTGGCAAAATGGCTTAAGGACAACAAAGTCAAGGTATTGGAGTAGCCATCACAAAGCCCTGACCTCAATCCTATAGAACATTTGTGGGCTGAACTGAAAAAGTGTGTGCAAGCAAGGAGGCCTACAAACCTGACTCAGTTACACCAGCTCTGTCAGGAGGAATGGGCCAAAATTCACCCAACTTATTGTGGGAAGCTTGTGGAAGGCTACCTGAAACATTTGACCTATGTTAAACAATTTAAAAGCAATGCTACCAAATACTAATTGAGTGTATGTAAACTTCTGACTCACTGGGACTGTTATTAAATAAATAAAAGCTGAAATAAATAATTCTCTCTACTGTTATTCTGACATTTCACATTCTTAAAATAAAGTGGTGATCCTAACTGACCTAAGACAGGGAATCTTTACTAGGATTAAATGTCAGGAATGGTGAAAAACTGAGTTTAAATGTATTTGGCTAAGGTGTATGTAAACTTCCAACTTCAACTGTACATGCATTTCAATTAACAGGGGGGGTATACAGAAGATAGCCCTATTTGGTAAAAGACCAAGTCCATATTATAGCAAGAACAGCTCAAATAAGCAAAGATAACTACTTTAAGACATGACGGTCAGTCAATCCGGAAAATGTCAAGAACTTTGAAAGTTTCTTCAAGCGCAGTCGCAAAAAACATCAAGCGCTATGATGAAACTGGCTCTCATGAGGACCGTCACAGGAAAGGAAGACCCAGAGTTACCTCTGCTGCAGAGGATAAGTTCGTTAGAGTTACCAGCCTCAGAAATTTCAGCCCCCAAAAAAAGCTTCACAAAGTTCAAGTAACAGACATATCTCAACATCAAATGTTCAGAGGAGACTGTGTGAATCAGGCCTTCATGGTCGAATTGCTGCAAAGAAACCACTGCTAAAGGACACCAATAAGAAGAAGAGACTTGCTTTGGCCAAGAAACATCAGACCGGTGGAAATTTGTCCTTTGCTCTGGAGTCCAAATTTGAGATTTTTGGTTCCAACCGCTGTGTCTTTGTGAGACGCGGTGTGGGTGAACGGATGATGTCCACATGTGTATTTCCCACCGTAAAGTATGGAGGAGGAGGAGGTGTTATGGTGTGGGGGTGCTTTGCTGGTGACACTGTCTGTGATTTATTTAGAATTCAAGGCAGCATTCTGCAGCAATACGCCATCCCATTTGGTTTGGGCTTAGTGGGACCATCATTTGTTTTTCAACAGGACAATGATCCAACACACCTCCAGGCTGTGTAAGGGCTATTTTACCAAGAAGGAGAGTGATGGAGTGCTGCATCAGATGACCTGGCCTCCACAATGCCCCAACCTCAACCCAATTGAGATGGTTTGGGATGAGTCGGACCGCAGGGTGAAGGAAAAGCAGCCAACAAGTGCTCAGCATATGTGGGAAGTCCTTCAAGACTGTTGGAAAAGCATTCCAGGTGAAGCTGGTTGAGA
The DNA here is from genome assembly GCF_964263955.1 of Coregonus lavaretus. Taxonomy (NCBI): domain Eukaryota; kingdom Metazoa; phylum Chordata; class Actinopteri; order Salmoniformes; family Salmonidae; genus Coregonus; species Coregonus lavaretus. The sequence continues at coordinate 53,475,635 of NC_139990.1, read as the reverse complement.
GAATGCCAAGAGTGTGCAAAGCTGTCATCAAGGCAAAGGGTGGCTATTTGAAGAATCTCAAATATAAAATATATTTTGATTTGTTTAACACTTTTTTGGTTACTACATGATTCCATATGTGTTATTTCATAGTTTTGATGTCTTCACTTTTATTCTACAGTGTAGAAAATAGTAAAAATAAAGAAAAACCCTTGAATGAGTAGGTGTTCTAAAACTTTTGACCGGTAGTGTGTGTGTGTGTGTGTGTGTGTGTGTGTGTGTGTGTGTGTGAATGTATATACACACACACACACACACACACACACACACACACACACACAACCATATACACACTCACTCACACACACTACATCGACACTCCCACACAAATCCCACACACATTCACTACATACGCACGCACACACACACACGCAAACCGACAACACAAACATACACACATACACATTACACACACGCACTTTTACCCATTTACTGCTGCTGCTCTGTTTTTTATTTTACTATTCTATTATCTATCCTGATGACCAGTCACTTTACCCTGCCTTCATGTACATATCTACCTCAAATACCTTGTACCCCTGCACAATGATCTGGTACTGGTACTGCCTGTACATAGCTCCATTCTTGTGTATTTTATTTTATTCCTCTTATGTTACTATTTTATTTTGATCTTTAAACTCTGCATTGTTGGGAAGGGCATTTCACGGTAAAGTCTACACCAGTTGTATTCGGCGAATGTGACAAAAAAAAATTGATTTGTTTTTTCCACATATAATTAATTACACACAGATACATAATTAAATCAGTAAACCTATCAATAAATCCCCGAACACAACTAAATTAGACAGAAAATAAATTCTTACCACTGGAACCCTCTAGTCCTAGAAAATCCCTATGTATAATAGCTCAGCAATCTAAACATACCAGTTAAAGAATATAATTGCCAAAACATTCCCTCATGTAATACATGCCTGCATACTGTACATCCTATGGAAAGCCTAGGAATACTGCTATGGCACATTTTCAAATATGATTGTCACCATACAAAAGGCCTTGATCCAAACCTCCTCAAAGCAAACCTATAGCCACAGTGAAACTCATACTAGAATACAACCACACCACACTGACAGCTTAAACAGAGTAAGGCCCCATCTATTCAGGAGCACTTTACATCCATGTTAGGCTGCCTTCCGACTATAACATGTGACCTCTATCTAAGTGAGTACTACTACTGCCTATCAGCTATTGAACCAGACTCTTAGCAAGCTGTAGTGACTGTCACACTGCCCTGTCATGCAGTATGAATGGTCACCTTGGCCGGGTTAACCTCCATCGGGGTGCTGTGGAGCCCAGGACCAAATATGGGGAACACTCTCTCTGTAAACTCGTGTGTGAAGGTGCACAGGTGCTTCCCACCGTTGCCTGCGTCCCAAAATGACACCTCCCCCTTATCCAAGTTTAGCTTGACCCGGATCCTCTCCGGCCGCCTCTCCACGGCCAGCACAGTGCGTTTGCCCGTCAGGGCGTTGTACACCCCTTTGCTCAGCCCGATGGTCCACACTCCCCTGTCTGTGGACACGGTGAACTTCCTCTTGCGAGCCACAGACTCCTTACAGACTCCCAGGATCCACTTGGGGTTGTCTCCGACATGGACCTCCCAGCGGTGCTTGCCGGAGCGGAAGCCCTCAGCTCCAAGGACGAAGACACAGGGGTCGAAGCGCTCGGGGTTGTCCAGGAGGGACTGGCGCTCTGGGCTGTCCCGTACGCTGGCCAGGTCTGGGGACATGGAGAGCCAGGGAGAGGCCGTGTTAGGGTCCATCACCACTGGGACTGGAGAGAGAGAGAGAGATGTGTTACAAAACATTATGAATGAAGCATAACTGTTGCTCAAAGTGTTTCCTCCTTCATTCAAAACATTGACCCCTTACACGTTATATAGCCTTCCACACCCATTTTATTGTGTGTCATAACTTACGTAGCAAGTTATAACCCTAACCTAACCCCTTGTCCTTTAGTACATGTACTCACTGCATGTGACGTGAGCCTGCATGCTCTTCCAAATGTTGTATCCCAGAGAGCCCACGTGCTTGGCCATGTTCAGGAGAGCATCTGAGGGATTTTGGGGGTCTTCACAAGGCCACTGGGCTCTGTGAAAACATGCCATCATAGAAGATGACCATGATATTAGAGGGAGGGTACATGAACTGTAGGGCAACTGATAGGATGTTACTGTACTTACTTTTTCTTTAAGGCTGGGAAGTTCTGAAAAATAACAACACAATTGAATCCATTAGTTCATTGTGAATAAGATCGACAAATGCTTGCATTCAAAAATGTCTCACTGTCATGCACAGTGACAATGTACAGTTAGGATGAGAGAGGGAGACCCCCCCCCATGAGGGGACCCCTCCTGCTTACCTTCAAGAAGGTTAAATCCTCCGCCCCATCTCCCTCTTCACTGTTTGGACCAGCTTAGTGAGGGCAGCGATGTCACAGGTCAAGGAGTAGATCCTGTCCTCCATACTGGATCTCTTGTCCTCCTCCTCGTCTGCCAGAGCCTTCAGCCTGGCAGCCTCCTCTACACACAACACCTGATGGAGCCTCTCAAACTCTGCCTTGATCTGCTTCTCTGCCTGTTCGGCCTGGCTCTGGGTACGAGAGAGGTTGGAGGAAGAGTGATGTTCTGTAATGATACTGACATACCTCATTCATATATCATACAACATAACTCATCTATAGACTATAATTATAGTTTCATCTAGAGGCTTTCCTAGAGTTTTTCCTTGTTAGGACTCCAGGCCCTAGGTTTGATCTACAGTCAACTATTCTGTTTATTTCCCATTCTTTCTGGAGGCTCAAGGACTCTCAGCTTGTCCATACTCATAACCAGTCAAACAGGTTGGTTCACATATCTCATTACAGAACAAATGACAGTATGACGAACATCAAACTGTTGGGCTCTGGATAGGGCACACCCATCTAGATATAACTAGTGAGGGCATCAAAGAGCTCTAACAAATCCCATTATCTTACACAAAACCTTCACCAAGATTTGTCCACATGACATTGACACATGGGCATTAGTCATGGTAATGGATAGGTCCTACTGTGTAGATGTCAGCAGGTCAAACAGATACAATATTATAGTACCTTTATGAAATCGACTGTGTTAGGGCATTTCTTTTTCATTCTCTTGAAGGACTCCACTTTCTCCTCCAATATGTTGACTTTAATTGTCAGTTCTTCCTGCAATAGAACACATAAAACACAATTAATATCCATATTAGTTTGTGATCTAGTTACTACCAGATAATAAAAAAACATACATCAACTTATTTGCAGTATTGTTTCAGGTCCTAAGCAATTGGGTGTTGACTAAGGGGGGGTGGGGACTCGGGGCAATAAAGCCTTGTTCACACTGCAGGCCTTAATGCTGAAATCAGTTTTGTTTTTCAAATCTGTTTTGGAATGCTGACTGTCCAAACAGCAAGTTACAAGTGACCAAATCAGATGTGTGTGTTCAGACAGCAGTCATTTGCTGACATGGCTACGCTAGTTGTCATAGTAATGACAGGTGTGGCCACAGTGGTGTAGGCTGATTGGTGGTGGTGCTCGTGGTTCCTATCACTCAGAAGTTATGTAGCAAGCTAAGGAGACAACAATGCCTGCCGGGAAAGTTTTATTGCTATAAGCACTAACTTGGGGAGGGAGAGCAATGGCGGAAGCAGAAGCAATGCTTGATTCTGTTGGTGCGAGTGAAGATAGATATTTCAGTATTTCACAAAGAATGGAGCTAAAAGGGCTAAAGTTGTAAATGAAGATAAGCTTCAGTATGATAACGCCTCATTCCTTGTTGGAGTGCGATTCATGAGGAAGGATGTTTTTTGGGGAAACCCGTTTGCGGTCACAAAGATGGTGAAGGATGCATTGGGAGAAGTGGAGTCAGATTGACCAGGAGTGGTATGATGTTGATTTCATGTGTGTCAACAGAACAAAAGGAGAAAGCACAAATTATCAATGTATGAAGTGGAATGCTATGATTATCGGAGTAGGTCACCAATAAAAGGTGTCATATCTGGCATCTCTATGGCTATTGAGGCTTCATGGTTTAAGATGCACATGCCAGGAGTAGTTGATTCACGTCGCTTAACCCACACTGTGAATGGAAAGGAGGAAAACCTTTCTGTGTTATTGATGTTTGATGAAGAATTTCTCCCAACCCATGTAAAGCTGGGATATATGAGATATGTGGTGCGAGCTTATGTACAAAAGCAACTTCAATGTCATAAATGTAAAAAGTTTGGCCATGTGTCAAGTGTTTGCAAACGGAATATAATTGATGAAGAGTCTGAGGATGCACAATGTTACCATTGTGATGGGAATCACGTTCCAGAGTTCCCTGAGTGCCCTGTTAGGGTGAAGGAGGTTGAAGTAGCAAGGATCAGGGCTGTTGAGAAGGTCTCTTATTCAGAGTCAGTGAAAATTGTCGAAGCAGTGAGTAGAGATGATGAAGCTATGGCAGTGGATACCCAACAGTCTGTGGATGTCAGTCAGTTGAGAGATCCTGAAACACTGATCGTGAAGGTTGATTTTGTTGCGTTCATTGCGCAGGTGTTTAATTGTACAGGACAAACTAACAACAACAAAAATCAAAGAAACTGGAAATCATTGTGAAAGCGGCTAAAAGTTTCTTAGATCACCAGGATTTCACATCTGAAACTTTGCAGGGAATAATGTCTGAAGATGCTTCCCCCTCTCAGGCCCCAGAACCTGTGTAGGGATCGGAGTACATTTGACTAAGTGAAGGAGTACATTGACTTTTGTTTTGTTTTTTTGAGAATAATATGAGTGTTTTATTTTGTATTATTATTATTTATTAATTTTCGTTCTCAGTTCTACCCCACCCAGTAGGTGGCGACAATACCCTTTTGGATGTAGTCCGCCAATACAATCTTGAAGAAGAAGAAGACCTGCCATGGACGTTTCCCAGGTGCTTTGAATGTTCCAAATCATAGCGTAAGAACACTTTTAAAGCCTCAAAGGATAAGATGATCCAACTTTCAAAACGAGTCCTTTTTGGCTAGCCACAGCAGTTCAGACACAAGTCGCATGCCCAGGAATCAGATTTGTATCTGACTTCAAACCACCTATGAAGGGCCAAAGCGGTGAGGGAGTAGCGCCCTTCTCAAATGAACAGTAATCTGCAGCGCTTTATCATGTTGTCAACAAGGCAGCATGGTGCATCGTTCAGAAACATACAACATCTATTTTCCGTAAAATAAATGTTATAATTTTCAAAATAGTTTTCATTGGGAAGACAGATAAAGCGTTTTTTATTAAAAGCAATCACTTTGTATGTCAAAACACAGCATCCTATTAATTACTCCACGTGCTTAACCTATGTCAATTTATGTATTGAGCCGACTTCGCCGTCGGCCAGAGCGTGGCACCTGGCTCAAGCCCGGGAGGCAAACCGGTCCAAAACTAATGCAATCACTTTTCACCCGCCCACAAACTCCTCCCACCGCGGAAACCCGGCCCAGATAATGGGAATCTCCTCACTCTCACCTTACAAAACGGCGCCCCCTTGTTGAGTGGCAGCAGCTCGCGAGTCCGATGTAGAGGGACACAGGTTACAAAGAGGCACGTTACTGATTGCGTTCGGTCCCCGCCAGCACTTCTCCTTCTGAAAGGACTCGGTGGCGGCCATCAGCGCCCGGTTGGAGATTGGTTGCTCGCCGTCGCAGCTCTTCCTGCACACGGGACAGTTCTGCCCCAGCGCCTTCCAGCTTTTCTCCAAGCACTCCTTGCAGAAGCTGTGGCTGCAGGAAAGAAGCACGGGCTCCCGGTAAAGATCTTTACACACCGGACAGGTCAGGTCCTCCTGAAGGAGGAATGAACCCTCTGACATTTCCTAATTCCAAGCACTTTCAGCCATGGTGTCGCTGTCCGCTCTGCAGGCCCTTTCAGATAACGCGTAAAGTTTACTTTCGCTTTCTTCAAAATGCTCCTTTTTATACGCTGACAGTTGTCCAGAGACACTCTTCCGTTCTGTTTGACGGTTTTCCTTTATTCTTTGTAGATTTGTTGACGCCAACACAAAACTTTAGTTTGGAAACAGGTAAAATTTGCCTTTTTGGAGAGCCGTAACCTGGAGTTCCAACTGTGACCTCCCTTCAGACTTCCTTCCGCAATGGAGTGGGTGTGTGTATGGTGCACAACAGTCCCTAGCGGAGTTTAGGGTGTACAACCATGTATTATACACGTTGCTATTGAATTGGTACAAGTTATGCAAAGTAAAGTATACATGATTGAATGCTGTGTCAACATGCATTACATTTTGCACATTGTGCCAGCGGGAAAATTGCTGCTGTCATTGCTGTTTCCACCCTTATTCCCACAATCCATGAAATCCTCCTAAATAGATTTAGGCCTAGAAATAGACTACATGTATGTTCATGATCAATATTTTCTCTCCAACAGAGGGAGCCCAAACCTTTTTATAAATGATGCTCATAAGAGTTTTACCATTGTTTGATTTATGAATCACATTTATTTAATGAAATTGTGAAATTATTTTTCCAGTATCAAATATTTCTAAATGCAAAAAAATGAAATGCACGTGATTTCTTATTTCTATATTGTGAAGAGTTTAAGACATTTTTATTATTGTAAGTATATTTAAATTAAAAATCAGTGACAGTAAGACCTGAATTCCACATTATGTGAATGCACGTGTCTCACTGTCAATCAAATGATCTTCATCTGCTGGATGAGTCACTCCATGGCCCCACTCTGCATCAGGGTCCATCACCATGGAAACGTCTTATTTTTCAATATTTCCAATAATATTTATTTATTTATACAAGTTCTCATTATTTCAAAAAACAAATCGAATCAGTCAGGCTTTAGACACACTACATTGTTGAGCACAGTTATTACAAAGTAATACTGGTTTTATATGTTGCTAATAGGATCTGATCCCGTGGTCTGACTGGCTACCATTTCAGCGCTAAATCTCCCTTGCGTTTTAGCAGACACTCTTATCCAGAGTGACTTACAGGCGCAATTATGGTTAAGTGCCTTGCTCAAGGGCACAGACAGATTTTTCACCTAGTCAACTTGGGGATTTGAACCAGCAACCTTTCGGTTACTGGCCCAACACTCTTAACCGCTAGGCAACCTCCCACCCCTTGTGGTCTGTGTGTAGTAGCCTTAGACACAATATGACATCATTTTGATCGTAATAGCAGTGCTTGACTGAAATAGGTGCCGGTACTCATTTTGGGTGCCGGTACTGTTTATATTTAGGTGCAGGAGCTCCAAAATACTTTTTGATTTAATATTTTATAAGAGGAACCGGAACTCAAGCTGTATTCTGCTCAGGTAAGCTCGGGCCCAAGTCAAGCACTGAGTAATACTAGTATGAAACCAACGCTTTAAGCTTAAAAGGCCTCAGGCAAAGAGACACACAGGAAACCCACAAAAGTGCAGCAGACTATGTAAAAGGGTTATATGCCCGTCCCCTACACACACACACAAACACACACTATAGGGATCACACGCTACAACATCCTCTACACACACATCTAGACCAGACCATATATAGAAATATATCTGTGTGGATCTGTTGTGGACTCTACAAACTAATCTCTGTCACACAAAGGCTACAGCAGAGCACACACTACACATCACCCCAGTGGCCAAACACACACAGACACACCATGTCTGTGGATGTACACCCCTGTCAAGTTGATGATTGGAGAAATAGGCATAATTACTCTGGTAATGAAGCAATTACTCAGAATATAATTGATAGCAAGGATATCAGCTCCTGTGCAAGATTTAACAGGGTTCAGATGATTACAGATGACTAGAATAATATTGCTATAGTTTCATAACTAGATAGAGCTTGTCATCCCCTTTGATTCCAGCTGTGTCTGACTGTGTCAGTGTGTCAGGTTAGCGGCTAGCTGTGTAATGGCTGCTCGTTTCACTGAGCAGCCATTAGAGATAGACGACAGGCAGGCAGGCGGCAGTGGAAAGAAAGGGTGAGGAAGTGGGCAAGTTTAGGGTTTTAAGTGGCACAGTGGTTCAGAGAGAGAGAGGTTCCCTTATGACTCATCTTTGACATTAATAATAATAATAACAGTGCATTTTATTTCAATTGCTTTTCACAACACTCAGTCACATTACATACACAAGAAAATCAGCAGGATAAAAAGCAATACAATCACACATTAAAATAAGTAGGTATATAAAAGTACACTAAACATGAGGACAGACTAACCATGGAGAACACTAAACATGAGGACAGACTAACCATGGAGAACACTAAACATGAGGACAGACTAACCATGGAGAACACTAAACATGAGGACAGACTAACCATGGAGAACACTAAACAGACTAACTAGGGACGTTAACTACAGAGGGTAAAAGCTAAGACAACAGAGAATCCAGGTAAGCCTTTACACTCAGAACAAAAAAGGTACTATCTAGAACCTAAAAGGGTTATTCGGCTGAGCCAATAGGAGAACCCTTTTTGGTTCAGGTGTGGTGCCTAGTTGGAACAAAAGCCTGCAATACCTGTGGCACTCCAGGAACAGGGTTGCCTACCCCTGCCCTAGACCCTTTGACTGAAAAAAGATTTGAGTGTGTCAGAGTACTCATCTCAACATGACAATCGAAGGCTGAACCATCCACTCCAACTCCACAGTCAGGAACCTTGGTGTTACACAAATTCAACTTTTAAGAAGGCACACCTGTTAATTGAAATGCATTCCAGGTGACTACCTCATGAAGCTGGTTGAGAGAATGCCAAGAGTGTGCAAAGCTGTCATCAAGGCAATGTTGGACGGGCAAGGAGGAATGGCTGAGTCAAATAGGAATCCTGACTTAATGAAGTGGTGATTAAAGAGCTCAGCCATGTGCTCCTTGTCAGTAACAACCACATCATCAACATTAAGGTACATGGGCAGCTGTGAGGAGGAGGGTTTATTCTCCAGGTCTTTAACCGTTTTCCAGAACTTCTTGGGGTTAGACCCACAGAGAGAGAACTGCTCCTTAAAGTAACTAACTTTGGCCTTCCGGATAGCCAGAGTGCACTTATTTCTCATTTGCCTGAACGAGAGCCAGTCAGCCTGAGTATACGTGGGCTGAGCCTTTCGCCAAATGGAATTCTTGAGGTGGAGAAACTCTGCCAGATCACAGTCGAACCAGGGGCTGAACCTGTTTTTAATTCTCATTTTCTTTATGGGGGCGTTTGTTAACAATACCGCTGAAAATATAAAAAAAATTAGGTCCAAGCGTCTTCGACAGAGGGGATCAAGCTGATTCTATACCAATTTACAGAGGCCAGGTCATGAAGGAAGGCTTGCTCATTCAAGTTTTTTAGCAAGCGTCAATGACAAATCAGGACAGGTCGTTTCACTGAGCAACTATTAGAGATAGACGACAGGCAGGCAGGCGGCAGAGGAAAGAAAGGGTGAGGAAGTGGGCAAGTTTAGGGTTTTAAGTGGCACAGTGGTTCAGAGAGAGAGAGGTTCCCTTATGACTCATCTTTGACATTAATAATAATAATAACAGTACATTTTATTTCAATTGCTTTTCACAACACTCAGTCACATTACATACACAAGAAAATCAGCAGGATAAAAAGCAATACAATCACACATTAAAATAAGTAAGTATATAAAAGTACACTAAACATGAGGACAGACTAACCATGGAGAACACTAAACATGAGGACAGACTAACCATGGAGAACACTAAACATGATGACAGACTAACCATGGAGAACACTAAACATGATGACAGACTAACCATGGAGAACACTAAACATGAGGACAGACTAACCATGGAGAACACTAAACATGATGACAGACTAACCATGGAGAACACTAAACATGAGGACAGACTAACCATGGAGAACACTAAACATGAGGACAGACTAACCATGGAAAACACTAAACATGGGGACAGACTAACCATGGAGAACACTTCCCTAGTTTGTCTGATTAGTGTTCTCCATGGTTAGTATGTCCTCATGTTTAGTGAACTACAGAGGGTAAAAGCTAAGCCTGTATGAAGAGGTGTGTCTTCACACTCAGAACAAAAAAGGTACTATCTAGAACCTAAAAGGGTTATTCGGCTGAGCCAATAGGAGAACCATTTTTTGTTCAGGTGTGGTGCCTAGTTGGAACAAAAGCCTGCAATACCTGTGGCACTCCAGGAACAGGGTTGCCTACCCCTGCCCTAGACCCTTTGACTGAAAAAAGATTTGAGTGTGTCAGAGTACTCATCTCAACATGACAATCGACGGCTGCACCATCCACTCCAACTCCACAGTCAGGAACCTTGGTGTTACACAAATTAAACTTTTAAGAAGGCACACCTGTTAATTGAAATGCATTCCAGGTGACTACCTCATGAAGCTGGTTGAGAGAATGCCAAGAGTGTGCAAAGCTGTCATCAAGGCAAAGGCTGGCTATTTGAAGAATCTCAAATATAAAATATGTTTTGATTTGTTTAACACTTTTTTGGTTACTACATGATTCCATATGTGTTATTTCATAGATTTGATAGATTCACTATTATTCTACAATGTAGAAAATAGTAAAAATAAAGAAAAACCCTTGAATGAGTAGGTGTTCTAAAACGTTTTACCGGTAGTGTATATAGACAAAATGAATTACTTTTTAACAATTCTGATTTTTCAGGGGGTGTTGCAGCACCCTCAGCACCCTTGGCTATGAGTGTAGGGGTGCAGGAGGTCAGTAAGGTATGTGGGCGCCAGTCCATTGAGTGCTTTGTCGGTGAGCATGAACAATTTGAAGATGATCCTGTATTGAACTGGGAGCCAGTGGAGTTTAATAAGGGTGGTGGTGATGTGGTCCCCGAGGTCTGGTGTATGTGAGGACTCGTGCAGCTGAGTTTTGAATATGTTGAAATCTGTCCAGTGTTTTGGTGGGGAGTCTGTAGAGAATGGCGTTGCAGTAGTCCAGGCGTGATAAAACAAAGGCGTGAATGAGGGTTTCAGCAGTGGGGTCAATGAGAGAGGGTCTGAGTCGTGAGATGTTTTTGAGGTGGAAGAAGTTGACTTGGTGATGTTCCGGGTGTGGGGTTCAAATGAAAGACTTGGGTCAAATGTAACACCAAGGTTCCTGACTGTGGAGTTGGAGTGGATGGTGCAGCCGTCGATTGTGATGTTGAGATGAGTACTCTGACACACTCAAATCTCTTTTCAGTCAAAGGGTCTAGGGCAGGGGTAGGCAACCCTGTTCCTGGAGTGCCATAGGTATTGCAGGCTTTTGTTCCAACTAGGCACCACACCTGACCAACTGAGCTAATTGATCAGTTCAGTGATTGCCTGAATTCAACACACCTGGTTTTCCAGGTTGGTTAAATCAAAAACATGAAGTGCCTGCGGCACTCCGGGATCAGGGTTACCTACCCCTGGTCTAGGGTCACAGCTATCTATCGCTCATCCTCTTACACTCACTGAGACACAGGAAGTCAGATCCTAGTGAACCAAGTTTTGTTCAAGTCTTTTGTTAGAGTCCTGGGTGGCCTTGTTTGTTGTAACAGTAAAATACAGAGATTCTGAACAATAGTGTTGAGTGAGCCGCACAAGAAATGTGAGGTTTTGGTACCGCTTAGTTTTTCACTGTCTGCATGTAGGTGTTTTGTCTGGAGTCTGTATCATGTATTCTACTTTAGGTGGTCTCCTGTTTGTCATGTCCTTGAAACTGTCTCTTATAGCTAGTGTTAGGGGCCTACGATAATGTCCTGCCATTGCAATGCTTTATCTCTTGATAATATATTGTTGGATGATACAGTATCTTAATGAATGCGGGATACAGTGGGGGAAAAAAGTATTTAGTCAGCCACCAATTGTGCAAGTTCTCCCACTTAAAAAGATGAGAGAGGCCTGTAATTTTCATCATAGGTACACGTCAACTATGACAGACAAATTGAGAAGAAAAAAATCCAGAAAATCACATTGTAGGATTTTTAATGAATTTATTTGCAAATTATGGTGGAAAATAAGTATTTGGTCACCTACAAACAAGCAAGATTTCTGGCTCTCACAGACCTGTAACTTCTTCTTTAAGAGGCTCCTCTGTCCTCCACTCGTTACCTGTATTAATGGCACCTGTTTGAACTTGTTATCAGTATAAAAGACACCTGTCCACAACCTCAAACAGTCACACTCCAAACTCCACTATGGCCAAGACCAAAGAGCTGTCAAAGGACACCAGAAACAAAATTGTAGACCTGCATCAGGCTGGGAAGACTGAATCTGCAATAGGTAAGCAGCTTGGTTTGAAGAAATCAACTGTGGGAGCAATTATTAGGAAATAGAAGACATACAAGACCACTGATAATCTCCCTCGATCTGGGGCTCCACGCAAGATCTCACCCTGTGGGGTCAAAATGATCACAAGAACGGTGAGCAAAAATCCCAGAACCACACGGGGGGACCTAGTGAATGACCTGCAGAGAGCTGGGACCAAAGTAACAAAGCCTACCATCAGTAACACACTACGCCGCCAGGGACTCAAATCCTGCAGTGCCAGACGTGTCCCCCTGCTTAAGCCAGTACATGTCCAGGCCCGTCTGAAGTTTGCTAGAGTGCATTTGGATGATCCAGAAGAGGATTGGGAGAATGTCATATGGTCAGATGAAACCAAAATAGAACTTTTTGGTAAAAACTCAACTCGTCGTGTTTGGAGGACAAAGAATGCTGAGTTGCATCCAAAGAACACCATACCTACTGTGAAGCATGGGGGTGGAAACATCATGCTTTGGGGCTGTTTTTCTGCAAAGGGACCAGGACGACTGATCCGTGTAAAGGAAAGAATGAATGGGGCCATGTATCGTGAGATTTTGAGTGAAAACCTCCTTCCATCAGCAAGGGCATTGAAGATGAAACGTGGCTGGGTCTTTCAGCATGACAATGATCCCAAACACACCGCCCGGGCAACGAAGGAAGCATTTCAAGGTCCTGGAGTGGCCTAGCCAGTCTCCAGATCTCAACCCCATAGAAAATCTTTGGAGGGAGTTGAAAGTCCGTGTTGCCCAGCGACAGCCCCAAAACATCACTGCTCTAGAGGAGATCTGCATGGAGGAATGGGCCAAAATACCAGCAACAGTGTGTGAAAACCTTGTGAAGACTTACAGAAAACGTCTGACCTGTGTCATTGCCAACAAAGGGTATATAACAAAGTATTGAGAAACTTTTGTTATTGACCAAATACTTATTTTCCACCATAATTTGCAAATAAATTCATTAAAAATCCTACAATGTGATGTTCTGGATTTTTTTTCCTCATTTTGTCTGTCATAGTTGACGTGTACCTATGATGAAAATTACAGGCCTCTCATCTTTTTAAGTGGGAGAACTTGCACAATTGGTGGCTGACTAAATACTTTTTCTCCCCACTGTATGTCGATGTTCTGAAGGTCTTGTAAAATATCCCGTAAATATTTGTTAAATATTGACTGTCTTCCTCTTTTCCTCTTCATCCCTCTCAGATGTATCTCTTCTGGTGGATCACCCACATCTTTCTATCCCTCCCTTCTCTCCTCTCTCTGGTCCAATCCCTCACGTGCAACAAGGAGACACAGTATGCTTGGTCACTGTTAGTAAGCTAATGGTGCTGCAGCAAATGTCCACCAGGTAAGCCATTCGAATAAGACTTTTGTGTGTGTGTGTGTGTGAAATGTACTGTGTTGTTCTAGTCTCCCCGGTTACGACCTGTTTTGCCTGTCTTGACCCTGATCCTGCCTGCCGTCTACGTCTGCCAACTATTACCAGGATTACGAACCCCTGCCTGTCCTCGACCTGCCTTTTGCCTGCCCCTGTATATTCAATAAATCTCTGAGACTTGAACCATCTGCCTCACGTGTCTGCATCTGGGTCTCTTCCTGAGTCATGATAGAATGATAGAAAACTGTAGCAGACACGTATGCAAATAATACATTTGTAGGTATTGCTATAGTTTCATATCTAGATAGAGCTTGTCATCCCCTTTGATTCCAACTGTGTCTGACTGTGTCAGGTTAGCGGCTAGCTATGTAGTGTGCTGTGGTGACCCCCCCAGATTTCTTCCACCAAAGAGCAAAATCGAGAGGTGAGGGAGGAAGGAGTGGTTTTACAAGATACCTATCTTCAGTGCAAATGGTAAAACTCAGGTAGTAAAAAAAATTAAGCAAAATACAACATTTTGTGATAATAATAAGTTACCCACTGGGCACAGACGTCAGTTCAACGTGTAGTTTTGATTTACATTTGGTTGAGCTGTCAACTAACGTGAAATCAACCAAATATGTCACCCTGTCATTGGATTTAGGTTCAAAGTTCGGTGAAAAAAACAACAGAATTCCCTTATGGTGATGACTTTTTGTAACTCCAATCAGTTTTCCACATTGATTCAACATCATGACATTGAATTTGTTGTTTGAAATTATGTGGAAACAACGTTGATTCAACCAGTTTTTGCCCAGTGGGTAGTGTGTACACCAATTAGAAAACACTAAGAATATATTAAATAACCTTTTCAACTCTGTCAAAATCAGTCCTATTATTTGTGTGGTCGTAGATGCGGTTTGTTTGCCGCACAAGCTTAGCGTCACCATAGTGAACTAAAATCACAGACAATGTTGTTGTTCCAGGAACTGGTCCCACAAAACACATCTGTAAAATAGTTTCCTTTTTATTATTAATACATTTCAGTTCCTGTACCATGTGGAAATACTGCACTCAGTCAAACTTGTTACATGTGTAACAACTAACTTTTTGAAACAATTGCCTTTTTGATGATATGTTTTTGAGAACCTAATATCACGGTTTTCGGTGAAACGAGAGAAATGTATTTATTTATTTATTTAACCTTTATTTAACTAGGCAAGTCAGTTAAGACCAAATTCTTATTTACAATGACGGCCTACAAAAAGGCCTCCTGTGGGGACGGGGGCTGGGATTAAAATAAAAATATAGGACAAAACACACACCACGACAACAGAGACACCACAACACTACATAAAGAGAGACCTAAGATAACAACATAGCATGGCAGCAACAAATGACAACACAGGGTGACAACAACATGGTAGCAACACAACATGGCAGCAGCACAACATGGTAGCAGCACAAAACATGGTACAAACATTATTGGGCACAGACAACAGCACAAAGGGCAAGAAGGTAGAGACAACAATACATCACGTGAAGCAGCCACAACTGTTAGTAAGTGTCCATGATTGAGTCTTTGAATGAAGAGATGAAGATAAAACTGTCCAGTTTGTGTTTTTTTGCAGCTCGTTCCAGTCGCTAGCTGCAGCGAACTGAAAAGAGGAGTGACCCAGGGATGTGTGTGCTTTGGGGACCTTTAACAGAATATGACTGGCAGAACGGGTGTTGTATGTGGAGGATGAGGGCTGCAGTAGGTATCTCAGATAGGGGGGAGTGAGGCCTAAGAGGGTTTTATAAATAAGGATCAACCAGTGGGTCTTGCGAGGGGTATACAGAGATGACCAGTTTACAGACGAGTATAGAGTGCAGTGATGTGTCCTATAAGGAGCATTGGTGGCAAATCTGATGGCCGAATGGTAAAGAACATCTAGCCACTCGAGAGCACCCTTACCTGCCGATCTATAAATTACGTCTCCGTAATCTAGCATGGGTAGGATGGTCATCTGAATCAGGGTTAGTTTGGCATCTGGGGTGAAAGAGGAGCGATTACGATAGAGGAAACTAAGTCTAGATTTAACCTTAGCCTGCAGCTTTGATATGTGCTGAAAGAAGGACAGTGTACCGTCTAGCCATACTCCCAAGTACTTGTATGAGGTGACTACCTCAAGCGCTAAACCCTCAGAGGTAGTAGTCACACCTGTGGGGAGAGGGGCATTCTTCTTACCAAACCACATGACCTTTGTTTGGGAGGTGTTCAGAACAAGGTTAAGGGCAGAGAAAGCTTGTTGGACACTAAGAAAGCTTTGTTGTAGCGCTTTTAACACAAAATCCGGGGAGGGGCCAGCTGTGTATAAGACTGTATCATCTGCATATAAATGGATGAGAGCGCTTCCTACTGCCTGAGATATGTTGTAAATTGAGAAGAGCGTGGGGCCTAGGATCGAGCCTTGGAGTACTCCCTTGGTGACAGGCAGTGGCTGAGACAGCAGATGTTCTGACTTTATACATTGCACTCTTTGAGAGAGGTAGTTAGCAAACCAGGCCAAAGACCCCTCAGAGACACCAATACTCCTTAGCCGGCCCACAAGAATGGAATGGTCTACCGTATCAAAAGCTTTGGCAAAGTCAATAAAAATAGCAGCACAATATTGCTTAGAATCAAGGGAAATGGTGACATAATTTAGGACCTTTAAGGTTGCAGTGACACATCCATAACCTGAGCGGAAACCAGATTGCATAGCAGAGAGAATACTATAGACATCAAGAAAGTCAGTCAGTTTTTCCAACACTTTTGATAAACAGAGCAAAATAGAAATGGACCTAATAACAGTTTGGATCAGCTTGATCTCCCCCTTTAAATAAAGGACGCAACGTGGCTGCCTTCCAAGCAATGGGAACCTCCCCAGAGAGGAGAGACAGGTTAAAAAGGTCAGAGATAGGCTTGGCGATGATAGGGACTGCAACCTTAAAGAAGAAAGGGTCTAAACCATCTGACCCAGATGTTTTTTTGGGGTCAAGTTTAAGGAGCTCCTTTAGCACCTCGGACTCAGTGACCACCTGCCGGGAGAAACTTTGTAGCGGGGGAAAAAGAGGGAGGAGCATCAATGCTAGTCACATTAGAAGGGGTGGGAGATGAGGAAATGTTGGACGGGCAAGGAGGCATGGCTGAGTCAAATAGGAATCCTGACTTAATGAAGTGGTGATTAAAGAGCTCAGCCATGTGCTCCTTGTCAGTAACAACCACATCATCAACATTAAGGTACATGGGCAGCTGTGAGGAGGAGGGTTTATTCTCCAGGTCTTTAACCGTTTTCCAGAACTTCTTGGGGTTAGACCCACAGAGAGAGAACTGCTCCTTAAAGTAACTAACTTTGGCCTTCCGGATAGCCAGAGTGCACTTATTTCTCATTTGCCTGAATGAGAGCCAGTCAGCCTGAGTATACGTGGGCTGAGCCTTTCGCCAAATGGAATTCTTGAGGTGGAGAAACTCTGCCAGATCACAGTCGAACCAGGGGCTGAACCTGTTTTTAATTCTCATTTTCTTTATGGGGGCGTTTGTTAACAATACCGCTGAAAATATTTTAAAAATTAGGTCCAAGCGTCTTCGACAGAGGGGATCAAGCTGATTCTATACCAATTTACAGAGGCCAGGTCATGAAGGAAGGCTTGCTCATTCAAGTTTTTTAGCAAGCGTCAATGACAAATCAGGACAGGTCGTTTCACTGAGCAGCCATTAGAGATAGACGACAGGCAGGCAGGCGGCAGAGGAAAGAAAGGGTGAGGAAGTGGGCAAGTTTAGGGTTTTAAGTGGCACAGTGGTTCAGAGAGAGAGAGGTTCCCTTATGACTCATCTTTGACATTAATATTATTAATAATAATAATAATAATAATAATAATAATAATAATAACAGTACATTTTATTTCAATTGCTTTTCACAACACTCAGTCACATTACATACACAAGAAAATCAGCAGGATAAAAAGCAATACAATCACACATTAAAATAAGTAAGTATATAAAAGTACACTAAACATGAGGACAGACTAACCATGGAGAACACTAAACATGAGGACAGACTAACCATGGAGAACACTAAACATGAGGACAGACTAACCATGGAGAACACTAAACATGAGGACAGACTAACCATGGAGAACACTAAACATGAGGACAGACTAACCATGGAGAACACTAAACATGAGGACAGACTAACCATGGAGAACACTTCCCTAGTTTGTCTGATTAGTGTTCTCCATGGTTAGTATGTCCTCATGTTTAGTGAACTACAGAGGGTAAAAGCTAAGCCTGTATGAAGAGGTGTGTCTTCACACTCAGAACAAAAAAGGTACTATCTAGAACCTAAAAGGGTTATTCGGCTGAGCCAATAGTAGAACCCTTTTTGGTTCAGGTGTGGTGCCTAGTTGGAAAAAAAGCCTACAATACCTGTGGCACTCCAGGAACAGGGTTGCCTACCCCTGCCCTAGACCCTTTGACTGAAAATAGATTTGAGTGTGTCAGAGTACTCATCTCAACATGACAATCGACGGCTGCACCATCCACTCCAACTCCACAGTCAGGAACCTTGGTATTACACAAATTAACTTTTAAGAAGGCACACCTGTTAATTGAAATGCATTCCAGGTGACTACCTCATGAAGCTGGTTGAGAGAATGCCAAGAGTGTGCAAACATGTCATCAAGGCAAAGGCTGGCTATTTGAAGAATCTCAAATATAAAATATGTTTTGATTTGTTTAACACTTTTTTGGTTACTACATGATTCCATATGTGTTATTTCATAGATTTGATAGATTCACTATTATTCTACAATGTAGAAAATAGTAAAAATAAAGAAAAACCCTTGAATGAGTAGGTGTTCTAAAACGTTTTACCGGTAGTGTATATAGACAAAATTAATTACTTTTTAACAATTCAGATTTTTCAGGGGGTGCTGCAGCACCCTCAGCTCCCTTACTTCCCGTGGCTATGAGTGTAGGGGTGCAGGAGGTCAGTAAGGTATGTGGGCGCCAGTCCATTGAGTGCTTTGTAGGTGAGCATGAACAATTTGAAGATGATCCTGTTTTGAACTGGGAGCCAGTGGAGTTTAATAAGGGTGGGGATGATGTGGTCCCCAAGGTCTGGTGTATGTGAGGACTCGTGCAGCTGAGTTTTGAATATGTTGAAATCTGTCCAGTGTTTTGGTGGGGAGTCTGTAGAGAATGGCGTTGCAGTAGTCCAGGCGTGATAAAACAAAGGCGTGAATGAGGGTTTCAGCAGTGGGGTCAATGAGAGAGGGTCTGAGTCGTGAGATGTTTTTGAGGTGGAAGAAGTTGACTTGGTGATGTTCCGGGTGTGGGGTTCAAATGAAAGACTTGGGTCAAATGTAACACCAAGGTTCCTGACTGTGGAGTTGGAGTGGATGGTGCAGCCGTCGATTGTGATGTTGAGATGAGTACTCTGACACACTCAAATCTCTTTTCAGTCAAAGGGTCTAGGGCAGGGGTAGGCAACCCTGTTCCTGGAGTGCCATAGGTATTGCAGGCTTTTGTTCCAACTAGGCACCACACCTGACCAACTGAGCTAATTGATCAGTTCAGTGATTGCCTGAATTCAACACACCTGGTTTTCCAGGTTGGTTAAATCAAAAACATGAAGTGCCTGCGGCACTCTGGGACCAGGGTTACCTACCCCTGGTCTAGGGTCACAGCTATCTATCGCTCATCCTCTTACACTCACTGAGACACAGGAAGTCAGATCCTAGTGAACCAAGTTTTGTTCAAGTCTTTTGTTAGAGTCCTGGGTGGCCTTGTTTGTTGTAACAATAAAAGACAGAGATTCTGAACAATAGTGTTGAGTGAGCCGCACAAGAAATGTGAGGTTTTGGTACCGCTTAGTTTTTCACTGTCTGCATGTAGGTGTTTTGTCTGGAGTCTGTATCATGTATTCTACTTTAGGTGGTCTCCTGTTTGTCATGTCCTTGAAACTGTCTCTTATAGCTAGTGTTAGGGGCCTACGATAATGTCCTGCCATTGCAATGCTTTATCTCTTGATAATATATTGTTGGATGATACAGTATCTTAATGAATGCGGGATACAGTGGGGGAAAAAAGTATTTAGTCAGCCACCAATTGTGCAAGTTCTCCCACTTAAAAAGATGAGAGAGGCCTGTAATTTTCATCATAGGTACACGTCAACTATGACAGACAAATTGAGAAGAAAAAAATCCAGAAAATCACATTGTAGGATTTGTAATGAATTTATTTGCAAATTATGGTGGAAAATAAGTATTTGGTCACCTACAAACAAGCAAGATTTCTGGCTCTCACAGACCTGTAACTTCTTCTTTAAGAGGCTCCTCTGTTCTCCACTCGTTACCTGTATTAATGGCACCTGTTTGAACTTGTTATCAGTATAAAAGACACCTGTCCACAACCTCAAACAGTCACACTCCAAACTCCACTATGGCCAAGACCAAAGAGCTGTCAAAGGACACCAGAAACAAAATTGTAGACCTGCACCAGGCTGGGAAGACTGAATCTGCAATAGGTAAGCAGCTTGGTTTGAAGAAATCAACTGTGGGAGCAATTATTAGGAAATGGAAGACATATAAGACCACTGATAATCTCCCTCGATCTGGGGCTCCACGCAAGATCTCACCCTGTGGGGTCAAAATGATCACAAGAACGGTGAGCAAAAATCCCAGAACCACACGGGGGGACCTAGTGAATGACCTGCAGAGAGCTGGGACCAAAGTAACAAAGCCTACCATCAGTAACACACTACGCCGCCAGGGACTCAAATCCTGCAGTGCCAGACGTGTCCCCCTGCTTAAGCCAGTACATGTCCAGGCCCGTCTGAAGTTTGCTAGAGTGCATTTGGATGATCCAGAAGAGGATTGGGAGAATGTCATATGGTCAGATGAAACCAAATTAGAACTTTTTGGTAAAAACTCAACTCGTCGTGTTTGGAGGACAAAGAATGCTGAGTTGCATCCAAAGAACACCATACCTACTGTGAAGCATGGGGGTGGAAACATCATGCTTTGGGGCTGTTTTTCTGCAAAGGGACCAGGACGACTGATCCGTGTAAAGGAAAGAATGAATGGGGCCATGTATCGTGAGATTTTGAGTGAAAACCTCCTTCCATCAGCAAGGGCATTGAAGATGAAACGTGGCTGGGTCTTTCAGCATGACAATGATCCCAAACACACCGCCCGGGCAACGAAGGAAGCATTTCAAGGTCCTGGAGTGGCCTAGCCAGTCTCCAGATCTCAACCCCATAGAAAATCTTTGGAGGGAGTTGAAAGTCCGTGTTGCCCAGCGACAGCCCCAAAACATCACTGCTCTAGAGGAGATCTGCATGGAGGAATGGGCCAAAATACCAGCAACAGTGTGTGAAAACCTTGTGAAGACTTACAGAAAACGTCTGACCTGTGTCATTGCCAACAAAGGGTATATAACAAAGTATTGAGAAACTTTTGTTATTGACCAAATACTTATTTTCCACCATAATTTGCAAATAAATTCATTAAAAATCCTACAATGTGATGTTCTGGATTTTTTTTCCTCATTTTGTCTGTCATAGTTGACGTGTACCTATGATGAAAATTACAGGCCTCTCATCTTTTTAAGTGGGAGAACTTGCACAATTGGTGGCTGACTAAATACTTTTTCTCCCCACTGTATGTCGATGTTCTGAAGGTCTTGTAAAATATCCCGTAAATATTTAAATATTGACTGTCTTCCTCTTTTCCTCTTCATCCCTCTCAGATGTATCTCTTCTGGTGGATCACCCACATCTTTCTATCCCTCCCTTCTCTCCCCTCTCTGGTCCAATCCCTCACGTGCAACAAGGAGACACAGTATGCTTGGTCACTGTTAGTAAGCTAATGGTGCTGCAGCAAATGTCCACCAGGTAAGCCATTCGAATAAGACTTTTGTGTGTGTGTGTGTGTGTGTGTGTGAAATGTACTGTGTTGTCCTATGTTGTTCTAGTCTCCCCGGTTACGACCTGTTTTGCCTGTCTTGACCCTGATCCTGCCTGCCGTCTACGTCTGCCAACTATTACCAGGATTACGAACCCCTGCCTGTCCTCGACCTGCCTTTTGCCTGCCCCTGTATATTCAATACATCTCTGAGACTTGAACCATCTGCCTCACGTGTCTGCATCTGGGTCTCATCCTGAGTCATGATAGAATGATAGAAAACTGTAGCAGACACGTATGCAAATAATACATTTGTAGGTATTGCTATAGTTTCATATCTAGATAGAGCTTGTCATCCCCTTTGATTCCAACTGTGTCTGACTGTGTCAGGTTAGCGGCTAGCTATGTAGTGTGCTGTGGTGACCCCCCCAGATTTCTTCCACCAAAGAGCAAAATCGAGAGGTGAGGGAGGAAAGAGTGGTTTTACAAGATACCTATCTTCAGTGCAAATGGTCAAACTCAGGTAGTAAAAAAAAATTAAGCAAAATACAACATTTTGTGATAATAATAAGTTACCCACTGGGCACAGACGTCAGTTCAACGTGTAGTTTTGATTTACATTTGGTTGAGCTGTCAACTAACGTGAAATCAACCAAAAATGTCACCCTGTCATTGGATTTAGGTTCAAAGTTCGGTGAAAAAAACAACAGAATTCCCTTATGGTGATGTCTTTTTGTAACTCCAATCAGTTTTCCACGTTGATTCAACATCATACAATTTAGTCATTTAGCAGACGCTCTTATCCAGAGCGACTTACAGTTAGTGAGTGCATACATTTTTTTGTATTTTTTTTGTATTTTTTATACTGGCCCCCCATGGGAAACGATCCCACAACCTTGGCGTTGCAAATGCCATGCTCTACCAACTGAGCCAAATCCCTGCCGGCCATTCCCTCCCCTACCCTGGGCCAATTGTGCGCCGCCCCATGGGTCTCCCGGTCGCGGCCGGCTACGACAGAGCCTGGATTCGAACCAGGATCTCTAGTGGCACAGCTAGCACTGCGATGCAGTGCCTTAGACCACTGCGCCACAGAATTTGTTGTTTGAAATTATGTGGAAACAACGTTGATTCAACCAGTTTTTGCCCAGTGGGTAGTGTGTACACCAATTAGAAAACACTAAGAATATATTAAATAACCTTTTCAACTCTGTCAAAATCAGTCCTAATATTTGTGTGGTCGTAGATGCGGTTTGTTTGCCGCACAAGCTTAGCGTCACCATAGTGAACTAAAATCACAGACCATGTTGTTGTTCCAGGAACTGGTCCCACAAAACACAGCTGTAAAAGAGTTCCCTTTTTACTATTAGCACATTTCAGTTCCCATACCACATGGAAGTAGTGCTCTCAGTCAAACTTCCCAGCTAGCACAGTGGATCTGGGTCGATTCTGGCTGAGAGTCGGGGCACTCGGCTGAGAGTCAGACTCGGCCGACGTTATGTGAAAAGCCATATCTCAGACTGGCCAATAAAAAGAAAAGATTAAGATGGGCAGTCTGAGATATGGCTTTTTCTTTGCAACTCTGCCTAGGTCAGCATCCCGGAGTCGCCTCTTCACTGTTGACGCTGAGACTGGTGTTTTGCGGGTACTATTTAATGAAGCTGCCAGTTGAGGACCTGTGAGGCGCCTGTTTCTCAAACTAGACACTCAAATGTATTTATCCTCTTGCTCAGTTGTGCACCGGGGCCTCCCACTCCTCTTTCTATTCTGGTTAGAGCCAGTTTGCCCTGTTCTGTGAAGGGAGTAGTACACAGCGTTGTACGAGATCTTCAGTTTCTTGGCAATTTCTCGCATGGAATAGCCTTCATTTCTCAGAAGAAGAATAGACTGACGAGTTTCAGAAGAAAGTTATTTGTTTCTGGCCATTTTGAGCCTGTAATCAAACCCTCAATTGCTGTGCTCCAGATACTGAACTAGTCTCAAGAAGGCCAGTTTTATTGCTTCTTTAATCAGCACAACAGTTTTCAGCTGTGCTAACAATTGAAAAAGGGTTTTCTAATGATACATTAGCCTTTTAAAATGATAAACTTGGATTAGCAAACACAACGTGCCATTGGAACACAGGACTAATGGTTGCTGATAATGTAGATATTCCATTAAAAATCAGCCGTTTCCAGCTACAATAGCCATTTACAACATTAACAATGTCTACACTGTATTTCTGATCAATTTGATTGTTATTTTAATGGACAAAAAAATTGCTTTTCTTTCGAAAACAAGGAAATTCCTAAGTGACCCCAACCTTTTGAATGGTAGTGTGTATATATAACCCGTTTTAGCATGAACATTGCCATTAAGGGCTTCCAATATGTGCTGCCCATGCTGTCCCAGATGCTATAATGGCACAGATATAAAGATGACATCTATCTCTTTGTGTCCCACATGCAGCTTGTTCTATCGAGAGCTCACATACCGCAACTGCACCGGACGCTGCAAAGGTGTGAAAAAGAACACTGCAACTACACCATGTGCACAGACCAGAAACAAGCTGTGTGTGTGTGTGTGCGAGCGAGAGGTGATATGGTTTGATGGCTTCAGTGGGGTTCACAACATGAAAGAAGGGAGTAGAAACAGGATGTAAAGAGAGGTTAGAAAGTAAGATAAGATTTAATACGTTGAAATCAAGATAAAGAACATTTGGTTCATTCATAATGAAAACCTTAGAGATCACAATGTCATAATACTAGTTCCGCATTTAAGATGCCGTATGTCTGTGGCAGAGTTATCCTGGCCATGTGACCTGTTATAGCCTAAAACTGTTCCAGATTTAGAAATCAGGTATTGCCTGCACACAATCAGACAACAACAAACATACCACAGACACACCACCATGCAGATAGGTATATGTTAGTATCAGAGACAAACACACACAGGAAGGGTGTCTTCTCACCTTTGTATCCCATCTCGCTGAAACTAGAGAACGAGACAGGGGATAAAAGCGAAAGAAAGAGAAGCGGTAGGGCAGAGTGTGAATTATACCTATTTTTTCATGGGCCTAATGGGAAAGACGTTATTTAACGGTAAAAATGTATTACCTTTTAATGTGGCATGAACACAACCAGTCATGATGTTTTCATCTGATTGTCAAACAAATTACTTAAAAAAGCTACCTGCGCAAGTTCGTCAACTCCAAAATCATTCCAGCATCCAAACAGTGTACTGTGTGCACCTGCCATTTGATGAATGGAAAGACACAACTGTTACAAAACGCAAAAAAAGTCACATTCGGTGATTGTCATTAGGTCCACACTTTTGTAGCCTGAATTAATTGATGCATCTTGCTGATAAATTGACCTTTTTTGTAAAAAGAAAACTCAAGACACCTGAAAAGGGGCTGAAATACGGGACTGTCCCGGGATGACAAGTGCAGCTACATGGGGAAAACAATGTTTAAACTATGACAGAGAGGTGGAGGTGTTCGTTTAATTTGCAATAAGATTATATTTCATATTTACCACTGTAGCAGTACAAAATTGCATTTTAAACAAATAGGAGAATGGTTAAATTAGCATTACTTAGAGACCCCCCAAAGTTTGACTTTTGTTGCATTTAGGGGTGCTCATCACTCATTCAGGGGTGTTTAGCCCCCCGTTATTCACACTCTGGGGTAGATGGAGAGAGAGTTGAAAGTGTCATGTTGTGCAGTTATATGTCATCTGTTCAGTATGACTATGTGGTTAACTGTGCCAACCTCAGCACAGAGTATTATCATCCTTCACTTTTGTGTTAGAATGTGCAAGCTAACAATGTTGGCTTTTTCAACTCTCACCTCTCTTCCTTTTGTTATGGTGTTCAGCAATGTGTTTATTAATTAATAACACATTTATTACAAAGGACAGAAAAACAAGGTATATGGAATATAAAGAATACAAATGACGTGGAGTTCCAGGTCTCCGGCAGCCTCTGGAACTGCCGTTCTGCGGCCAACAAGGCAGAGTTCATCTCAGCCTATGCTACCCTCCAGTCCCTCGACTTCTTGGCGCTGACGGAAACATGGATTACCACTGAAAACACTGCTACTCCTACTGCTCTCTCCTCATCTGACCATGTGTTCTCGCATTCCCCGAGAGCATCTGGTCAGCGGGATGGTGGCACAGGAATCCTCATCTCTCCCAAGTGGACATTCTCTCTTTTTCCCCTGACCCATCTGTCTATCAGCTCATTTGAATTCCATGCTGTCACAGTCACTAGCCCATTCAAGCTTAACGTCCTTGTCATTTATCGCCCTCCAGGTTCCCATGGAGAGTTCATCAATGAGCTTGACGCCTTGATAAGTTCCTTTCCTGAGGATGGCTCACCCCTCACAGTTCTGGGTGACTTTAACCTCCCTACGTCTACCTTTGACTCATTTCTCTCTGCCTCCTTCTTTCCACTCCTCTCCTCTTTTGACCTCACCCTCTCACCGTCCCCCCCTACTCACAAGGCAGGCAATACGCTTGACCTCATCTTTACTAGATGCTGTTCTTCTACTAATCTCACTGCAACTCCCCTCCATGTCTCCGACCACTACTTTGTATCCTTTTCTCTCTCGCTCTCCTCCAACACTACTCACTCTGCCCCTACTCAGATGGTAATGCGCCGTCGCAACCTTCGCTCTCTCTCTCCCACTACTCTCTCCTCTTCCATCCTATCATCTCTTCCCTCTGCTCAATCCTTCTCCCTCCAATCTCCTGATTCTGCCTCCTCAACCCTCCTCTCCTCCCTTTCTGCATCCTTTGACTCTCTATGTCCCCTATCCTCCCGGCCGGCTCGGTCCTCCCCTCCTGCTCCGTGGCTTGATGACTCATTGCGAGCTCACAGAACAGGGCTCCGGGCAGCCGAGCGGAAATGGAGGAAAACTAGACTCCCTGCGGACCTGGCATCTTTTCACTCCCTCCTCTCTACAGTTTCTGCTGCTAAAGCCACTTTCTACCACTCTAAATTCCAAGCATCTGCCTCTAACCCTAGGAAGCTCTTTGCCACCTTCTCCACCCCAATGGTGGAACAAGCTCCCTCACGACGCCAGGACAGCGGAGTCACTCACCACCTTCCGGAGACACTTGAAACCCCACCTCTTTAAGGAATACCTGGGATAGGATAAAGTAATCCTTCTACCCCCCCTTACCCCACCCCAAAGAAAGAAAAAAAAACATATTGTAAAGTGGTTATCCCACTGGCTATAAGGTGAATGCACCAATTTGTAAGTCGCTCTGCATAAGAGCGTCTGCTAAATGACGTAAATGTAAAATGAATGCTCATTCATAAAATAAATCTGATAAAAATCTGTGATCAACATTGGGCCTGTAGAAGTATTAAATATGAATGCCTTTGAACTTCCTCTCTATTGGTTCCTCCCTATTCACTGAAAATAGCAGTTCTGTTTGACATCATGCTCACAACAGCGTCAGCCCATCATCTCTGTGGAAACTGATTGACAGACTGCATCAATACCATTCAAAGGCATGGTAAGTGTCCTTATATACACATATTTCAAATGCATATACAGAATAATCACTATCATATTGAATAACAACATTGATTTTGTACAAATGGGTACACTTTTATTTTATTGGTCTATTTATTTAAAGAAAAATAACAGTATTAATGGTATTATAAGCAATTTTACATTACTTTTCACAATGCAAATTGTTAATAATAATAATAATAATAATAATAATAATAATAATAATAGGCATTTAATTTGATACATGCACTGCAAAAATGTCCTACATTTGAGTCAGACCTAAGAAAAGCACCTTTACATTAAGTGTAGGTGTGAACATTCCTTGAATGAGTCAAATAAAATTATCTGAAATGACAGAATCTCGAAAGATGATCTTCTGATAGGGAAACACCTACGTTATTGACATTCGAAACCTTTTGAGAGGAACTAAAACTCTGATAAGGCTTTAGGTAGTGTGCCCACATTGCATCTAGCATATTTCACAGGTGCAGTGCAGGGTATATAAAATATGTGTGAAAAGAAAGACAGTACCCACACATTTTGTAAAGATGTTCAGATGTTCCCCAATAACGCACAAATATATTTTGACTCACAGTTGCATTATTGGGGTGCATCTGCAAATATTGTGACTTCTCCTTCCTTCTCATAGTATGTTTTGGACATCTAACCCCTTTTAAACATTGTGTGAGCTACAGACTTCTGGGTTGGACCATTGGATTTGTCTATAGATACCAACCATTTGTTTGTGTGATTAACGAGGGTGGATCCTGAAGGGGCCCGGGGCCGGGTCTTTTTACAAAAATGTATGTAGTGTCCGACTGGCTACAAACTATTAAAAGCTATCTATGAAAAGCTGAGACTCTCACGAACATGTAACATGTTTAGCTCTATGATGCTCACAAGCTACACAAGAGTAGTTAGAAGGTAAGGGGTTCTTCTACATACAGTTGAAGTCGGAAGTTTACATACACATTTACATTTTAGTCATTTAGCAGACGCTCTTATCCAGAGCGACTTACAGTTAGTGAATGCATACATTTTCATACTGGCCCCCCGTGGGAAACGAACCCACAACCCTGCCGTTGCAAACGCCATGCTCTACCAACTGAGCTACGGAGGGCCTGTACACCTTAGCCAAATACATTTAAACTCAGTTTTGTTTTAATCCTAGTAAAAATTCCCTGTCTTATGTCAGTTAGGATCACCACTTTATTTTAAGAATGTGAAATGTCAGAATAATAGTAGAGAGAATTGTGGAGGTCTACAATTTTTTTTCTGAAGTCTTGGCTGATTTATTTAGATTTTCCCATGATGTCAAGCAAAGAGGCACTGAGTTTGAAGGTAGGCCTTGAAATACATCCACAGGTACACCTCCAATTGACTCAAATGATGTCAATTAGCCTGTCAGAAGCTTCTAAAGCCATGACATCATTTTCTGAAAATGTCCAAGCTGTTTAAAGTCACAGTCAACTTAGTGTATGTAAACTTCTGACCCACTGGAATTGTGATACAGTGAATTATAAGTGAAATAATCTGTCTGTAAACAATTGTTGGAAAAATTACTTGTGTCATGCACAAAGTAGATGTCCTAACCGACTTGCCAAAACTATAGTTTGTTAACAAGAAATTAGTGGAGTGGTTGAAAAATGAGTTTTAATGACTCGAAGTGTATGTAAACGTCCGACTTCAACTATAGAAGATCATATGAAATCCCAGGACATAGTGTCTATAATACTGTAATAAGCTCACATAGTTGCTGTCACAAACTCCAAACTCCACACAAATCAAATCAATTTTTATTGGCCACATGCGCCGAATACAACAGGTGCAGACATTACGGTGAAATGCTTACTTACAGCCCTTAACCAACAGTGCATTTATTTTAAATAAAAAAGTAAAATAAAACAACAACAAAAAAGTGTTGAGAAAAAAGAGCAGAAGTAAAATAAAATAACAGTAGGGAGGCTATATATACAGGGGGGTACCGGTGCAGAGTCAATGTGTGGGGGCACCGGCTAGTTGAGGTAGTTGAAGTAATATGTACATGTGGGTAGAGTTAAAGTGACTATGCATAAATAATTAACAGAGTAGCAGCAGCGTAAAAAGATGGGGTGGGGGGGCAGTGCAAATAGTCCGGGTAGCCATGATTAGCTGTTCAGGAGTCTTATGGCTTGGGGGTAGAAGCTGTTGAGAAGTCTTTTGGACCTAGACTTGGCACTCCGGTACCGCTTGCTGTGCGGTAGCAGAGAGAACAGTCTATGACTAGGGTGGCTGGAGTCATTGACAATTTTGAGGGCCTTCCTCTGACACCGCCTGGTATAGAGGTCCTGGATGGCAGGAAGCTTGTCCCCAGTGATGTACTGGGCCGTACGCACTACCCTCTGTAGTGCCTTGCGGTCGGAGGCCAAGCAGTTGCCATACCAGGTGGTGATGCAACCAGTCAGGATGCTCTTGATGGTGCAGCTGTAGAATTTTTTGAGGATCTGAGGACCCATGCCAAATCTTTTCAGTCTCCTGAGGGGGAATAGGCTTTGTCGTGCCCTCTTCACGACTGTCTTGGTGTGTTTGGACCATGATAGTTCGTTGGTGATGTGGACACCAAGGAACTTGAAGCTCTCAACCTGTTCCACTACAGCCCCGTCGATGAGAATGGGGGCGTGCTCAGTCCTCTTTTTTTTCCTGTAGTCCACAATCATCTCCTTTGTCTTGGTCACGTTGAGGGAGAGGTTGTTATCCTGGCACCACACGACCAGGTCTCTGACCTCCTCCCTATAGGCTGTCTCATCGTTGTCAGTGATCAGGCCTACCACTGTTGTGTCGTCGGCAAACTTAATGATGGTGTTGGAGTCGTGCCTGGCCATGCAGTCATGGGTGAACATAGAAGTGGAACAAGCGAGCATAGAAGTGGTTTAGCTCGTCTGGTAGGCTTGTGTCACTGGGAAGCTCGTGGCTGTGCTTCCCTTTGTAGTCTGTAATAGTTTTCAAGCCCTGCCACATCCGACGAGCGTCAGAGCCGGTGTAGTACGATTCAATCTTAGTCCTGTATTGACTATTTGCCTGTTTGTAGCGGGATTTCTTATAAGCGTCCGGGTTAGAGTCCCGCTCCTTGAAAGCGGCAGCTCTACCCTTTAGCTCAGTGCGGATGTTTCCTGTAATCCATGGCTTCTGGTTGGGGTATGTACGTACGGTCACTGTGGGGACGACATCATCGATTGCACTTATTGACAGTTGTCACTGACTAGTTGGATATTAATTTCCCAGTGAGCAAACATTTCTGTACTTACAGCTTATTTTTGTATTGAAATTTGTCTGTAAAACTCATGAATGCAACTGGTTATGTCCAATTGTTTTGTGTTGCACTTGTAGCCCTTGTTGTCCTGAAAATAAAATGCTAAAACACTTAATTGTGAGGCAAAATACAAGGGCTGTAGATAAATGAAAAGCTGTTTTTTGCTGGGGTCTCTGGACTGATGGGGTTAATATGTCACAGTACAACATACAGTACACATGGGTCGTGGTTTCACATGCTTTTGCATTGCAGAAAAGGTGTTAGTTTGTCCAGGAATCTGCCTATTGTAGCTTTTACTGTCTAACAGTGCCTCTTAACTGAATACGATGTGGGCAATGAAACTACAGAAAGCCATTCATATCCAATGGAAGAATAGCAAAGTGGGCAGCATTCCCCAATTCTGGTCCCGCCCTGTTCACCCTCCCTCACCCATGCTCGCCCAACGGTCCCCCCGCCCACTTAACTTCCCTTCATTGAAAATGAATGGGGCTCCGTTGTTTCACTGCCCCCATCGTGTTATGTGGAAATGCACTGTAACAGCTATTGATACCTAGCACTACCTAGCCTGCTTGCTAGCACCAGCATGAGGGCGAAGCTAGCATGGCTATCCAAATTATCGTGTTATGTGTAAATTCACTGTAAGGGCTAGATTCAATTAGATCAAGTGTTAACCAGCCATAACCAACACCCACATAACTGGTGTTTTGGCGGTGTCGGAGTTGTAATTGCATTAGAGTTGTCGAATTGGTGAGCAGTTGCTCATGTGGTCATTGTCACGAGGCCACACCCATCCCACTTGCATTAATGCAGCGTTCACATGCTGCTAGTCGGAACTAGGAAACTCAGAAATGTCTGACTTGCTAACTGTAGTTAATCACGT
Source organism: Coregonus lavaretus (assembly GCF_964263955.1). Classification (NCBI taxonomy): domain Eukaryota; kingdom Metazoa; phylum Chordata; class Actinopteri; order Salmoniformes; family Salmonidae; genus Coregonus; species Coregonus lavaretus. The sequence goes on along the minus strand of NC_139990.1, from coordinate 53,444,347 downwards.
GCCACGTTTCAAATTAGCAAGTCGGGAAAATTTCAGAGCTTCCTAGTTCTGACTATCATGTGAACACGGCACTACCCTTACAGAAAAAACGTGTTTTCATGTGATCATGTGATCTTATGTGAAGTTAATGTGATAACATGTGATAACATGTAAAGCAACATGTGATGACCTGAAACTACACATGTGAATGTGATCACGTGAAGTGTTCCAAAAACACATGATTTCACATGTGAAATTTCATGTGAAATCATGTGATTTTCCACATGTGAAATCATGTGGTTTTTCTGTAAGGGAAGCTTGCTACACACAATGCCAACGGAGCGACATTCACACTCAAATTGAGAATTAATCAACAAAATAATGAGGACTTCTATCAGCCTAATGGAGGTGTAGATTACATCTCACATGCCAGTGTTTGAACTTGTAAACAAGGCTGCATGCGATTTCTCTTCATGCGACTCCATGCAGCCAATGGCAATGTCCGCTTTAGGTAGCCTATAATTACGCTTGTGGTAGCCTATAATTCCCGCTATGAGGGTTTCGGCTAGTGCGGATCTGATAGAATCTAGCCTTAATTTCCATTTTGCGGTTTTTAACTAGAAATTATACAGCAAGACACACCAACTTTACCCATCAAGTACAGCTGTTGCCGACCGTTTCATTTCCCATGTCTTTCATGTGTCTCACTGCCAACATCCTCTATTCTAGTTGCATTGAGTATAGTCAAAGATTATCTATTATATTGACAAGATTGTTGAGTGACCGCTCTAACAATGGAAATACATGTCCTCAAAGGCAGGCGAGAGGAGGCGAGATCAGGTGGGACCATTCTAGCCAATGAGACGGCAGATACGCGTGTGAACAACAGGCACAACTCTGATATAAAGTAGTTATTTTCCAAAGTTGCCAAAATGCCACGTGTCCACTCATGTCAGTGCATTCGTAACAACCTAACCAATATGACATTTCTGTTCAATCAAATAGGCCTCACATAGCAAATTGGCAATTACATTTTTTGTTGACCAATTTTGACACTTTCTCATTGACCAAACAAAAATTCCTCACTTCGGCGCTTCCATAGTCATGGCATCTTTCTGTGAGCACTAACTCCGCCATGGCGAGTTGGCCAAAGCATATGGAGAAATCTATTTCTTCTGGGGGGGTTTGGATAAATGCCAAAAATAAGATCTGTGGTAAACACAAGCTTATGAGATCTTATCGTTTTGTTCTATGCGATCATCTTCATCAGCTAATGTCATTTTTTGTGAATTTTGAAGCATTTATTTAATCAAAACAAGCACATAAAGGCTTCATAATTCATGAAGGTCATGTTAACTGACTGATATTATCTCATAAAACAAAACATATTAGATCTCCTAAGCCTGTGTTAACCTCAGACCTTATTTTCAGCGTTTATCCCTAAACCCCATTTTTCTCCATTCATTTCCCCCATAGAGCCCCACAGTGGAGGTGTCATAATACCCATGAAACCTAGCAGTCAAACAGGGAAATTGTTCCAATAGTTTTTCCATTTTAGAAACCCTTAAAATAAAGACTGTGTTTCGTGTAGGCTTACCATGATGTAAAAGTCACCTTGTCCTAGAGAGATTTATACGGTTCTCAAAACCTCATGCCAGGGTAAGCCTACATGAAACACAGCCCTTATTTTAAGTGTTTCTAAAATCCCCTATGGGAAAAATGAATGGTGAAATAATGATTGGAACTATTTCCTTGTTTGACCGCTAGTTTCTCTGCGTATTATTACTCATACTGTGGTACTCTATAGGAATGGCTGAACGAAACCAGAGGTAACTCCTTTCAGGTCTTTACGACTTCATGCTGGCGAGCTCTATTACCTCTGTATCAGTGAGTAGACAGCGCCCCCTTTGCTGCACAATGGAGCGGTGTGTATGATGAATTGGCATAAAGATGCTGCACAATGGAGCAGTGTGTATGATCAATTGGCATAAAGATATAATCATCTGAATTACAGTCCCAGTCATTTGAAAATCAACCCCCCAAAATGTAAAATAGCCACATATATCTATGTCACACTAACGCCACGGAAATCATACAGGTGAAAGACTCAGGAAAACACTACTTTTGGCACTTTTTCTGCCATTGCATTTTACTCACACACTGTGATGCCTTATTATGCTTAAATCAAACTGAATGTAAAAGACAATTAGTAATTAGTTCTATTTCACTTACAGGATTCCCTCATGGCCAGTGGTGAAAAGGTAACAATGACCGGACCTGACCTCTTGTCTGGTGGTGATTATGATGGTTCCGCTTACTGGGATTATAATGAGACCAACAGTGACACATGCTGTTCTACTGGGGAGGTGTGCAGCATGGAGGAGGGCATGCGTTTTGACGCAGTGTTCCTACCCGTGTTCTACTCCCTGACACTGGTTCTGGGGCTGCTGGGCAACGGGCTGGTATTTCTGGTTCTGGTCAAGAGGAGGCGGAGCTGGAGCGTGACAGACACCTTCATCCTGCACCTGGGTGTGGCCGACACCCTGCTGCTGCTCACGTTGCCCCTCTGGGCTGCTCAGGCTGCTGGGGGATGGCGCTTTGGGACACCCCTCTGCAAGATCACTGGAGCCATGTTCACAGTAAGAACTATACACATTAAATAAATAAACTGTTGGGTTTAGTTTACATTTCTGAGGAAAGAGCGAGTGGAATACAATTGTCGTCAATATGTTTTACCCAATTACAAACGTACTCTTTATCTGAACTTTGTAACAGTTTTATAACAGTCCTTTTTTCTCTTTCTCTCCCCCTCTCCTCAGATCAACTTTTACTGTGGTATCTTCCTGCTGGCCTGCATCAGTCTGGACCGCTACCTGTCCGTGGTCCACGCGGTCCAGATGTACTCTCGCAGGAAGCCCTGGATGGTGCAGGCCAGCTGCCTGTCCGTGTGGCTCCTCTCCCTCCTCCTTTCCATCCCCGACTGGCACTTCCTGGAATCTGTGAGGGACTCCAGACGAGACAAAGTGGAGTGTGTCCACAACTACATGTCCTTCTCCCAGTCTGGCTTTGACTGGCGCCTGGCCTCCCGCCTGCTCTACCACACGGTGGGCTTCCTCCTCCCCTCTGCCGTGCTACTCTTCTGCTACTCCTGCATCCTGCTGCGGCTGCAGCGCGGCTCCCAGGGCCTCCAGAAGCAGAGGGCCGTCCGGGTCATCCTGGTCCTGGTGCTGGTCTTCTTCCTCTGCTGGACGCCCTACAACATTACCCTCATGGTGGACACCCTCTACTCCAACAACACCTGCGAAAACCATAAGGCCCTGGACATATCCCTGACGGCCACCTCCTCTCTGGGCTACATGCACTGCAGCCTCAACCCCGTGCTCTATGCCTTTGTGGGGGTGAAGTTCCGGCGCCACCTGCTGGACATGCTGAGGTCCCTGGGCTGCAAGCTGAAGAGTGGAGTCAGGTTGCAGACTGCCAGCCGGAGGAGCTCCATGTGGTCTGAGTCTGGAGACACCTCCCACACCACTGCCATCTATTAAGGACTTATCTCAAGATTTCCCAAACTAGGACCCCAAGGGGTGCACATTTTGTTTTTTGCCCTAGCACTACACAGCTGCCACAAATAATCAGCTAATCATCAAGCTTTGATAATTTGAATCAGCTGTGTAGTGTTAGGGCAAAAACCAAAACGTGCACCCCTTGGTGTCCCGAGGACTGAGTTAGGGAAGCGCTGCTCTATCCTGTTGCTCTTGAGTTGTTGTTGTTGACTCAATAAGTAGAATATCAATGTGACCTTTTGCGCACTCCAGCTTCCCCTCCAGTAGATCTGGGCTGGAGGAAAGGTTGTTAGAGCCGCCGTGTTTCACCATCATCTTTTCCCAATAGAGCGTGCTAAGAAAACAAATTATTTTGTTGAATTATTGCCTATTAAAGAAAGTCTTTGTAAAGAATGGAGCCTATAATGAAGTTACACATAAGTAAATAAATCAGTTGTACATACTAAAAATAAAAATACATGTTTTCTATGTTTTTGTAATGATTACAAAATTATATTTCCACTATATATAAAAAAAGAAATCTGAGTATGAACAATATCTTATGAGTTTTAAGCTTGTCATTTATCATTTTACTTACCTGTTCTATGTTTTGTTAAATGATAACTGGCATATGTGCTCTGTTATAGTTAATGCATTTCTTATTACTGACATATGCAATCATTTGAGATATATATTTTCATAACAAAAATGCACAGTATCCTATGACAGGTTAACATTTCAAGGAACCATAGTGAAATACTGAATAAAGTTGTGTTTTTAATACTATCGTTCAGAATCTCTGTCTTTTAATGGTTGGTTAATAGATGTCTATAAAAAAATGATTCAACATCACAGAACAATCATAGACATGTATTGACATGTATGACTGTCTGGCATGTAGAATGGGGAATTGTGTCAGCTCTAAAGATTACATTTCTATCTGCAAACATTCGGAACATTCCACCTCACTGAACACAACATGGTAGGGCTGCAGGTAACCTAGCGGTTAAGAGTGTTGCACCGGTAACTGGAAGGTCACTGGTTTGAATCCCTGTGCAGACTAGGTAAAACAACTGCCGATGTGCCCTTGAGCAAGGCACGTATCCCTAATTGCTCTGGATAAATGCGTCTGCAAAAAGATAACATAATTACCTAAGTTCTCTGTGGCAGGAAGCCAAGTAAAGCTTACCAACATGGGGTGACAAAGCTTTGCACCAAAAAAATAACACAGGAGTGAAGAGTGATATGAGAAGTCACCACCCAAGATGACGACGAGACAGTCTGCCTCTCTTCCTGTCCCTTATCTCTGCTTTACTACAGCATCTGTGCACCTAAAGGTTTATTCTAGAAGGACATACAGTAGCAACAAAAAACTTTCTCTCATCTTTCTCTATTCACTTGTTCCATTCAAGAGCTTCATAAGCACTTCAGCCTTTAGTTAGCTTTACTTAATCACCAATAATATTGAGTGACAATACTTAATGGACAGCATCACTCTGTCCAACTGAACAGCTTGCCTCTACCACCTTTTAGCAGGAAGAGAAAAGTATAATCGACTTTAGCTGAAACAGGAAAAAACACCTGGTGTTGCAATGTAGGACTGTAAGAGAAACAGGGAGCAGGTCATATATTGAGTTTGGTGTGTTGCTGCTACCGCCACATGATTTCTCTGTCATCCATAATCGCATAGAAAACAAGAAGTGAAATATCACAAAGTGAAACAAAACCAAAACATGTATGGACATGAGTGAAAACAGGAAGGAGGAAAGTGGTTAAAATTGTGTTTTGTGGTAAAAAATTGGAAAACATTCAGCTTAACCAAAATACAAATAGGATCAAGTTCTGTCATGAATATTCCAGGTCAGTTCTTCTATTCCATTCCATGTCACATTTATTCCGAATCACACACACACATATATATAGTGGGGGAAAAAAGTATTTAATCAGCCACCAATTGTGCAAGTTCTCCCACTTAAAAAGATGAGAGAGGCCTGTAATTTTCATCATAGGTACATGTCAACTATGACAGACAAAATGAGAAAAGAAATTCCAGAAAATCACATTGTAGGATTTTTTATGAATTTATTTGCAAATTATGGTGGAAAATAAGTATTTGGTCACCTACAAACAAGCAAGATTTCTGGCTCTCACAGACCTGTAACTTCTTCTTTAAGAGGCTCCTCTGTCCTCCACTCATTACCTGTATTAATGGCACCTGTTTGAACTTGTTATCAGTATAAAAGACACCTGTCCACAACTTCAAACAGTCACACTCCAAACTCCACTATGGCCAAGACCAAAGAGCTGTCAAAGGACACCAGAAACAAAATTGTAGACCTGCACCAGGCTGGGAAGACTGAATCTGCAATAGGTAAGCAGCTTGGTTTGAAGAAATCAACTGTGGGAGCAATTATTAGGAAATGGAAGACATACAAGACCACTGATAATCTCCCTCGATCTGGGGCTCCACGCAAGATCTCACCCTGTGGGGTCAAAATGATCACAATAACGGTGAGCAAAAATCCCAGAACCACACGGGGGGACCTAGTGAATGACCTGCAGAGAGCTGGGACCAAAGTAACAAAGCCTACCATCAGTAACACACTACGCCGCCAGGGACTCAAATCCTGCAGTGCAAGATGTGTCCCCCTGCTTAAGCCAGTACATGTCCAGGCCCGTCTGAAGTTTGCTAGAGTGCATTTGGATGATCCAGAAGAGGATTGGGAGAATGTCATATGGTCAGATGAAACCAAAATAGAACTTTTTGGTAAAAACTCAACTCGTCGTGTTTGGAGGACAAAGAATGCTGAGTTGCATCCAAAGAACACCATACCTACTGTGAAGCATGGGGGTGGAAACATCATGCTTTGGGGCTGTTTTTCTGCAAAGGGACCAGGACGACTGATCCGTGTAAAGGAAAGAATGAATGGGGCCATGTATCGTGAGATTTTGAGTGAAAACCTCCTTCCATCAGCAAGGGCATTGAAGATGAAACGTGGCTGGGTCTTTCAGCATGACAATGATCCCAAACACACCGCCCGGGCAACAAAGGAGTGGCTTCGTAAGAAGCATTTCAAGGTCCTGGAGTGGCCTAGCCAGTCTCCAGATCTCAACACCATAGAAAATCTTTGGAGGGAGTTGAAAGTCTGTGTTGCCCAGCGACAGCCCCAAAACATCACTGCTCTAGAGGAGATCTGCATGGAGGAATGGGCCAAAATACCAGCAACAGTGTGTGAAAACCTTGTGAAGACTTACAGAAAACGTTTGACCTGTGTCATTGCCAACAAAGCGTATATAACAAAGTATTGAGAAACTTTTGTTATTGACCAAATACTTATTTTCCACCATAATTTGCAAATAAATTCATTAAAAATCCTACAATGTGATTTTCTGGAATTTTTTTCCTCAATTTGTCTGTCATATTTGACGTGTACCTATGATGAAAATTACAGGCCTCTCTCATCTTTTTAAGTGGGAGAACTCGCACAATTGGTGGCTGACTAAATACTTTTTTTCCCCACTGTATATATACAGTATATATATATATATTTTTACAACATCACACAATCTGGTCAAAAATAGCCCATTGTATTCACAAGACATGTATTGACTTGTATGTCAATGTTTAAAACAAAGGATTAGTGCGTCACACACCGTGCAGCCCTAAAATCATCTCTCTTTCTCTATATATCTCTCCCCACCCTCTCTCTCCACCTCCTTCTTTTCTGTTTACTCTTATCTTGCCTTCTCCCACAGCGTGACCTGGTTGACAATGCCCGCTACAGTCCTCTCTTAGTAAAACAAACAGTGGAGTATTCAGACGGATATCGAGGAAACAGAGCTGTGAAAAGTGCACAGGACACACAGAGAAATATTATTGTCTCCCTCTCCCACCACATCTGACCAATGATGTCATTAACCATGGCTGTGTGTGTCAGCCTGTTGCAACAAAGAAATTAACTCAAGCCTGGGACATCTGGGACAGAGTGGGAAACCCTATCTCATGCAGCTGTCAGACAGGGTAAAACCAGCCTGTAGACAGGGTAAAAACAACACTGGGCTTCCCCAGAGTGGGTCAATTTACAGGATATTGTGATACCGACTTGATGAAATCAAAAGTGAAACAATTGTTGTAAAAAGAGAAACATACTCTTATTCATTAATTATATACAGTAATGTAATAATAAAATAACAGTATATCATTGTAAAATATAACATTAAAATTACAAAATAGTACAGTAACATGCACAAGTCTTACTAAAACTTTAATATTCTGTGAGTTGGGGATTTCTTCATACAGATAATCATGAATGAATTGTGAATAATATTGAGTGAGAAAATTACAGATATATAAATATCATACTCCTAAGAAAATCCTAAACTCCCCTGTTATTGGTAATGGTGAGAGGTTAGCATGTAACTTTCTAACTCATCATTAATCACGATTTATTCAGGATTATCCGTAATCATGGTAGCCACTTTAATATAGAAGAAAACATATTATATTCTTATTTATAATAAAAGTGACTCCAAAATGACAAAATACATTATTTACCATTCATTTCTATTGGGCACAACATAATCCGAAACACAACCAAAACAAACAGCAAATGCATCCAACAAGTTAGTAGAGTCACAAGCTTGATGTAATCATTGTGTGCTAGAATTATGGGACCAAATACTAAACTTTTGACTACTGTAATACACTATAAGTGAATTTGTCCAAATACTTATGACACCTTCAAATGGGGGGGGGGGACTAGATACTTAAAGTGCATTCATTTCTAAACGGTAAAACAGATATGTATGAAAACACCCTAAAATAAAAGGTGACATTCTGTACTGTCGCCGAATATAAAGCATTTCATCTCAAATCCAAAATGCCGGAGTATAGAGCCAAATAAAACGTTTTAGCTTCACTTTCCAAATAAATATGTAGGGGAGTGTAATAATCTAAATGTATGATGTATGTGTCTGCTGAGAACCAGGTTTCCTCTTAAATCCATTACATTCAGTGAAGTGCTCTGTACAAATAGTAATACAATAGATGTAGGTTTGAATAATTAATGCATGATTCATTCCAACAGATTCTACAGAGCCTGACGACATCGATAGGTAAAACAAAACGTGACGATCAGACAACCAGCTGACTTTATAAAAATATAGAAATATACATTTAGCCTGAGTGCTTTCCATTAAAGTGCAATTCAAAGAAAGCAGTCCTCATAAGGGGCTTTCTACTACGCTTGTCTTTCTCTCATGACACAGGTTACGGTCATCCACCAATCCCCAGACCCAAACCCATGACCCATACATCAACTTCCCCTCAAGGCAGGATGACATACTGTATTAGTCATTAGGATCCTCTTCCTACCCATCAGCTCTGGGTGGACTGTACCTGTCCCATGGGGGTCATTGGGTTCAATGTCCCCTTCTCTTCTGCTTGGTCAGGTGAGTCTTCAACCACACCTGAGTCCCACAGTGAGAGATTCGGATCGTCCTGCACCCTCTCAACACACCTCACCATATCCAGCACGCGTCGCCGGAAGTTTCTACACAGGCCGAGATGGAGCACTGGGTTGAGGCAAGCGTGCAGGCAGGCTAGAGCGAACGTGACCACCAGAATGTTCTCCAGAGCTTTCCTCCCGTTTTCACATGACTCAGAATCAGACTCCCCAGGCCTCCCCTGAAAGGTGTCCACCATGAGGGTGATGTTGTAGGGCGTCCAACAGAGGAAGAAGACCAGCACCAGGGCCAGGATGACCCGGACGGCCCTCTGCTTCTGGAGGCCCTGGGAGCCGCGCTGCAGCCGCAGCAGGATGCAGGAGTTGCAGAAGAGTAGCACGGCAGAGGGGAGGAGGAAGCCCACCGTGTGGTAGAGCAGGCGGGAGGCCAGGCGCCAGTCAAAGCCAGACTGGGAGAGGGACGGGTAGTTGTGGACACACTCCACTTTGTCTCGTCCGGTGTCCCTCACAGACTCCAGGAAGTGCCAGTCGGGGATGGAAAGGAGGAGGGAGAGGAGCCACACGGACAGGCAGCTGGCCTGCACCATCCAGGGCTTCCTGCGAGAGTACATCTGGACCGCGTGGACCACGGACAGGTACCGGTCCAGACTGATGCAGGCCAGCAGGAAGATACCACAGTAAAAGTTGATCTGAGGAGAGAGAGAGAGAGAGAGAGAGAGAGAGAGAGAGAGAGAGAGAGAGAGAGAGAGAGAGAGAGAGAGAGAGAGAGAGAGAGAGAGAGAGAGAGAGAGAGAGAGAGAGAGAGAGAGAGAGAGAGAGAGAGAGAGAGAGAGAGAGAGAGAGAGAGAGAGAGAGAGAGAGAGAGATATAAACTCGAGAAAGCTCTTGGCTGGAATGAACATTAAGATGACACAGCTGTGTTCCTCCTCTGCACTTCCTCTTTTCCCAGAAATGTTGAGAGTTTATTAATGGACTCAGAGGAAGAGCCCATTAAGAGTACATTAACTGTGATCTGGATTGAATGATGTATTGAAAGTGTATCCGATGACTTAGTAGAATATTAGGATCTAAAAACCCTTCCTCCCCTTCCTATCCCACACTACCTAGCCCTCGGATTTCACAGCACTAGAACCCCCATCATATACCACACTACTCCACACTAGTCCATTACCCCCTCTCCCTCTCCCCATCCCCAACCCCCCAGTTTATGTGTTCATACAGATATATACACTTGCTTGACCAGTCCCGTCCCCCCCAGTCCTTACTGTGAACATGGCTCCAGTGATCTTGCAGAGGGGTGTCCCAAAGCGCCATCCCCCAGCAGCCTGAGCAGCCAAGAGGGGCAACGTGAGCAGCAGCAGGGTGTCGGCCACACCCAGGTGCAGGATGAAGGTGTCTGTCACGCTCCAGCTCCGCCTCTTCTGGACCAGAATCACAAGGACCAGCCCGTTACCCAGCAGCCCCAGGACTAGCATCAGGGAGTAGAGCATCGGGAGGAACACCGCGCCAAAACGTACCCCAACGCCATCTTCAGAGGAGCAGTCTTCTTTATAAACATAGTCCTCATCATAGTTATAGGTGCTATTCTCTTGGAATATCCCTCGCAGGTCCAAAGCCATGTCTGTCTGTGGAGAAGTCGAGAATCAGTTGATCGTTTGGGTAATACAGACCAATCTATTGGGTTTAAGACTAAAACAATGCGAGCAGAATGTGTGTTGGAGAGGACAACAATTTGCTCTTTCACCAACTTATACCTAGAGAGATCTGTCTTTAGTCTCCAGTCCTCTGTTCTAACACTGACAAGTTGTGTGGGTATGTGTGAGAAAGGGAGATATTCCTTGAAGTGTCTCATCTGACAATGTCCAGATCAGATTATATTCACGCTGCTCACATGGTTCCGATGTCACCAGATGAGGCAACACCACACACAGCATAGTAAGAGTGGAAAGTACAGTTCCCCTTACGGGGGCTGTCCACTGCACTGCAGATCATCTGACTGGTGGCATTGACACACTATGGGAGATTGTCTAGCTGTGCTCTAACCATGCTCTCTAACCTCTCTGTAGGTATTCTATACATATCTGATTTTCTGTTAAACCAGAAAGAAAGAGAAAGCGCAAGAGAGAGCGCAAGAGAGAGAGAGAAGACATGTCCTGGGAAATATGGACGTATGGATGCACGGACATATGCACACAAACACACACACACACAGGAATTCAAATAGCATGAAAGACATGAGCGGAGAAAGTTGAACTTGTGTAGGACAAAGACCACAGATGAGGAGAAAATAGAAAACACTTAGACAGTAGAAGGGGTTTGAAATGATAAATGTACTTACCACAGCCACGTTCTATAGCCGATCATTCAGTAGTCCCAGTAGTATTGGAGAGACTGGAGACAAAACTGCTCTGTTTGCTTACACTATAAATAAGCCAGGAGAGAACAGGCAGTTTGTTTGAATGGCTGCATTCCCTGAGCACTTAAAGAAGCAGAACAGAAAAGAGCATAGCAGAAGAGAGGAAAGAGAGAGAACATCTTACATTTACATTTTAGTCATTTAGCAGACGCTCTTATCCAGAGCGACTTACAGGAGCAATTAGGGTTAAGTGCCTTGCTTAAGGGCACATCGACAGATTTTTCACCTAGTCGGCTCGGGGATTAGAACCAGCGACCTTTCGGTTACTGGCACAACGCTCTTACCCACTAAGCTACCTGCCGCCCCCCTGAACTAACAGTTCACACAAAACAAAAGTGAAAGAGGTCAAGGGGATGATGCAGGACTCTTAGAAGAGCAGAAGTATAGTCATTTCAGTCCTCTACTCTCACGGTGAGCAGAGTTGTACAGTACACACCCAGAGAACCAGCGCCAGTATTTTGGTAGCTTTGCAGAAGAGCGGTAACGCTTACCGCAGCTGCTGGTTGTGGGTCAATAACACGTACTTGGCGGGGCTTGCACTCACAAAAGCAGTGGTGGCGAGATGCCTGGTCTCATACACAATACATAACATAGTAAATGTAAATCCAGATCTAGGACTATAAAATTAGTATGATATGTTACGTTTGGTATGGTTAAATAAGACAGATGGTTACTTAAGGAAAAAACTAAAGTATGGTAGTTGGTCGGGGTCGTACGGTGGCTGGGAAGTGCAAAGCAACATTACAAAGAATGAAACACTTTTACAAAGCTCGAGACAAATTTACATTTTGGAAAACAAATTTACATTTTGGAAAACAAATTTACATTTTATAAAACAAATTAACATTTTATAAAACAAATTTACATTTTAGAAAACAAATTTACATTTTAGAAAACAAATTAACAAGACGCAAAACACTTTTACCAGTCCCGAAACAAATTTACAAATGACAGATTCGTCACGGAAAGGGAATGTACCATATACCGGAAGTGACACGGAAGTGATGAGCGTGGTCTTTTCGTGTTGTTGTTGTGGAGTTTATGGCGTCAAATAAGTTTATGGTGACCGCTCGAACATGGACTGCGGCCGAGGGATGTTTTGCCCGTTTTGTGGCAAACACATGAACAGCTTAACGCGGTTTTGCTTTACGTGTGGTCGGTGTTTGGAGTTTTTAAAGGACGCGGACAAGACGGAAACATTGGAAACACAGGGGACGTCTCGACAGCCGGACAGTGCTATGCAAAGTAAGTTTAGCAAAACCAAAACGCTAGCTATCTAAGGACAGTAACGCTAATGATTTTTTGAGCGGCTTCTAACTTTCTGTTTCGGAACTCTGTCCATTTCTGCAGAACAACCATGCCCATCATACAAACAGTTCATGGAGTACAGAAGCTCGAAATCAAAAGAACGACAGTCTTTTAACTATGGGCCAAAAGGAAGATATAGGCCTAAAGAAAGAAAACACGTCCAGGTAAGGTGTACTGACCGTCCTATACAATTTTGCAATGCTCTATATGTATTTGTGTGTTTGTGTATATTTATTTTACCTATGTATACATTAATTATATCTTTGTTATTTTACTAGATAAACATAGGATTGATGGTGCCAAGTGGAACTGATTTAAAACCTCTAAGAGGGAAAACACTACAGTTATTTACAGACCCAGAGGTAGCAGCACCTGATCTACTGAAACAAGCTGTCCAGAAAATGACAACATTTAACAAGGACATGCACGAAGGACCTTATGTCCTTTTGTATCCAGACTGCTCAGAGGTGGTTCATGTGCCTGGGTCAGAAAGGCCATTCAAATTGGCAGAATATAAAAAGGAAATAGGAAAGGCATATTCCAGGATCACTTTTTTCATTTGCCTAGAAAAACACTATAAAAGAGGTTAGTGGATCTCATGATTCAATATTTTTACATATTTAGATACTCTGCTGGAGGATAGATAATGGTTGTTTGAATTATTTTTTTCAGTGGATGATACCTCAGACTCTGATTCTGAAATTGTCATCACAACAAGGAGCACAGCTGAACTCAATCGTGCTGACACTTTGGTACATCAGTTATTTCTCTTTTTTAAAATGTTTATGTATGTTTGTATTTATTCATTTTCATATAATTTATTAATTAGATGTACATTGGATTTTAAGCATAAAATCAATGTCCTGGTCAATATTTTAGTGGAAAAAGGCTTGTTTTGATTATTTTGCAGTAACTATTATACAGTAACACAGACAACCATTCAGCATTGATATATACTGTATGTGGTAATGGAAAAATAATGGAACCTGTTGAAAGTTGTTGATCATTTTATCCGTTTCCTCTCAGGTTTTTGAACCACAAAATCGAAGTACTCCCAAACACAAGCTGGACGGTGAAAGGTAGGTGTTGCACAGTTGGACACAAAGGAATTTTCACACGTGCAATAATAATTCATATTTTGTTGGGCTACAGTGCTTTCACTACCAGGTAAAGTGCAATTTCACCTTTTTTTAAATTTAACTCACAAAACTGATAAAACTACTAGCAGATATTTCACTACTTATTCACATACACATTATACATACATTTATATTGCTGCACATAAGCTCAACGTTGCTACATGCTATCAGCTGTTTCTGTAACTGACTGCGGTGCCCCCTCGCTCCCTACCTAAAGGACCCACGGCTGCCTGTGTGAGCAGAGCTTTACAGAATAAACCCACTGAAATACAGTTGCTCTTGCAGTTGAATAAACAAAAATTAACCAAACCATTAAAAAAAAACACGTGAGAATGAAGTGGGGGGTATCCACTGTCCATTCATATGTCCCACATCACTGTCGATCCTGCATAGGTACTATAGGCCTTTACTGAAGTGGCACGGTCATCCAGAACCAACTTAAAGAACTCCAACACGTTTCGGCATCTAGCCTTTGTCAGGGAGTCAAATAGATGTAATGAGAGACCCTGGGTTTTTTCTAGTGGTAATCCACCAATAGGAAACATGGGACACATCCATATACATAATGTTTACATGATTTGACTATTGTGGGCCTGAAGGACACCTACTGGTTTTAAGATGTCTACAACACCTACTCTAGCCCAGAACACCTTGGACACTAGAAAAGACCCATTGTCTCTCATTTCATCTGTTTGACTCGCTGACGAAGGCTAGATGCAAAAACGCATTAAAGTTATTTTAAATTGGTTCTGTATGGCTTGGCCACTTGCAATACAAGCATTTTAATAGTTAAAAAATAGTAGTTTGAGCTTTCTTTTATTTTATACCTTATCCATTAAAAAAGAAACTCAAACTAACTCAGATTTGAGTCCAGGAAGCGCTCCTATCCACATGTTCTCAAAATAATCTTTTTTTTTAATACATCTTTCTGTTCCCTCTACTACTACATGCTACTCAAAGCTACATTATAGCCTTTATCATGGAGCTAATCATTTTAATATGTTTTATCATGTTTCAGAGATGCACCAGGACAATCAACAATTCAGCCTGGACAGGTAATAAGGCAGAGTGTGGCAGCATGACATTTCTTGCTTTCAGTGTTGTTGTTTCAGACATTTTAATCTTTTTTTCAGATAGTAATATCTGATGCTGAGGATCTGGATCCACCGGAAGCAAATCCAGAAAAAATGTCTTGCTACAGGTAAGTAAAAAAAAAAGAAAAGATAATGACTGACATAATTTAAATGTATTGAACTGATTACATGGGGAAGACATTTTTGTTTGTAAGATGTTTTAACATGGAAATGGCAATTTCCCAACAGTAAATACACAGACCTGTATTCACCAAATGTTGAGCAGGAGGACGAAGAGCCGGTTGCTGTCAATGTGAAGAATTTCCAACACACAGCAATGTAATATGCTTTTGACTATAGCACTCCAGTTTTTTCACTGTACAATAGTTCTTGTATATCTGGAATATCCACAAATGAATTAACTTTTTGTCATTACAGGGAGGAGACGGACATTGCATTACCTGACATCGTAGCAAACCTGTCTCTTCCTATTGATCATAAAAAAGTCAGCCGGTTTAACATCTCAAGGGATAATGTTTGGGATGGGGCAGTCAGAGGTTTCAAGCGTACAACATATTCTGAAACCTGTGACATGCTGGTGAAATGTACTGATGATACTGGTGTTCTGGAAGAGGGAATTGACACTGGTGGTCCAAGACGAGAGTTTTTAACTCTACTGATGAAACACCTAAAAGACCGGCCCATTTTTGATGGACCAGAAGGACATCGGTTCTTGGTCTACAATGCAAAGGGTATGCATATTGGTTGGATGTGTACTATAGGCTACTAATGGTTGGTTAATGCTCATTGACCATATATATCACATGACATATGCTTGCATATTACAGTATATACAGTAATGCATTGTTTTAATTTTGCAATATGAATTCATTCACAGCTGTTAGGGAGGATGAATACTACTTGGTAGGAAAGATTATTGCTGTGTCAGTTGTGCATGGAGGTCCAGGACCCCATTTCCTGTCAGAAGATCTTGTACATTATCTTGCAGGCCAGCCTTCATTCAAAGCAACAAATAATTTAATAACTGATGAAGAAATAGGGAAAGCTTTGCAAGAGGTGAGAATAGCATAAGGGTATGGTAGGGCAGAGTTTTTCATACTTACTGCAGTGTTTTTGAGACAATGTTTACTTCCTATATCACGTGCGGAATATATTTAATTAATTTATTAGTTTTTGATAGTGTAAGATTACACCTTGCTATGTACGTTATTAAAAAAATAGGCAAGGAGATACAGTGCATACAGTTATTGACTGGGGTGTTTTTGCCCATTTTCATGTCTTTCAGATTGAGAATGCTGCTTCATTGGATGCTCTGCAAGAATGTATGATGAGACACAGCACAATGTTACAGACAGCAGGTTGTCTGAGACATGTGGCTACTGTGGAAGAAAAGAAAGAAATCGTGTCAGACTACCTCCAATGGTATATCATTGACCGCAACTCATCTGTAATTGACAGGTAAGATGATATTTGTAGTGATGAGATTTTTATTTATTTATGTATGAATTTTTTGTTTGAAATGCCTCATGGTCCCCATCTTTGGTTTATGCAAGTATGTATATCTGTTATCAATTTGTCCTTAATCAGAATTTGTACCTTAGTGTATTTCAACAGATATGTGATGTCACTTCATTCTGTGTCAAACTACAGTGCCTTCATTAAGTCTGCTCACCTTTATAGATTCAATTTAAAATATATTTAAATCCTTTTCCTCATCAATCTACACACAATACATCATAATGACAAAGCAAAAACAGAAATTAGATCTTAGGTTTCTCCTCCTGACTAACTCTTCCATAGAGGAAAATCAGTCCAGTTACCCCTTAATGTGATCCATCCACCTCTGCTGCACATCTGGCAGCAGAGTGATGGTTTGAGGCTCACTTTACCCATCAAACCCTTGATGACTTGCTGCTGTTTATCCAACCACCTGCTCCATACTGTAGCAGTGTCATTTACATATGGATCTATTTCTGCCCTCAGTTCTCATAGAGATCCTGACATGCAGAGAGGTTTTAGTATCTCTTGTAAATGTCCCTGAAAATCAGATATAAAGAGTGTGGTGATGTTGTGTGTAAAGCCTGTAGCTTCATACACGAGGAATCCAGGCTGGAATTACTTCCAAAGGTGCTTCAACAGTGTACTGAGAAAATGGTTAATTAACTTGTGCGAATGTGATATTCCAGTTTTTAATTTTTATTAAATTTGCTACAATTTCTAAAAACGTGTTTTTGCTTTGTCATTATGATGTATTGTGTGTAGGCTGATGAGGAAAAAGATTAATATTACTATTTTAAATTGAATCTATAACGAAACAAAGTTGTGAAAAAGTGCAATGGGTGTGTAGACTTTCTGAAGGCATCGTGTGAGTGCTCAAGCCACCCATCCGTCTGTGTCATTCCAGTCTTTTGTTTCTGTGTGTTATACTTACAGTTTGTAACAATTAACGTTTAATGTGCAATGCAAAAATAGGGTTTTTGAAATCAATTTTCAACAATGTTAAGGTGGATAGTAATTGTAGAGAAGAGAATATTTAATAGTTTTCTTTAGATAATTTTAAATTAAATTGGCACTACACAGCAGTGAAACAATGTTTGTGTTCACTCTGTAGATTCAGAGATGGTCTTTCAACCCTGGAGTTTTTGACTGCACTACAGCAACACCCTACTTTGCTGGCCCCTGTCATGTGCCACTCTGAAAGGCGACTCACTGCTTTTGAACTTGAGAGACTCTTCAAACCTGACCTCAGTCCTTCGGGGAGTAATCGAAAGACTTAAAGAAAGTCAAACCATGGCCTACTGGGCAGACTATCTCCTTGATTGTGAAGGTTTGTTAGTTTGTTTTTTATAACTAGTTAAGAAAACACATGGCAGTGATGTATCTGAATTGTTTTTCTTTGCAGAAGGCCAGGCTGCTGTGTCTGTGGAAGATGTTTTGATGTTTGCTACTGGGCTGTCTTCACTTCCCCCATCTGGCTTGGAACCACTGCCTCAAATAGAGTTCCTGGAGGACTCTGCGTTCCCAATGGCAAATACATGTTCAAACTCCTTGAGATTACCACTCCTAGACTCATACACTTTGTTTAAGTCACAAATGGACTTTGGAATTCAAAATAGTCCAGGATTCGGCTGTTTCTAAGCTATATGATGGATGACCCCTAGAGTTAAGACTCTGAAAAAGTTGTTGTTGTTAAAGGTTAGGGTTGGGCATCATTTAGATTTTAACGATTCTGATTCCAATTCCGATTCTTCCTTTTGATTCCGGTTCTTATCGATTCTCGATTCCGATTCTTTGAGTGGTGGAGTTGAAACGGGTCACATGCTTATTTCACAAATAAGAGGAAAGTTTTATTTTGATTCAAAGGTGGGTTGCAGTTTGACGGGGCTTTTTCAATGTAAAATAAAGCCACACTAGAGCACCGCTTACTGTGCTCCATGGCTGCAACACAACAAGCACCTGGCCGCTACAGACCAAAACTTGCGCATGTTACATTTGGAACCCATGATCAGATTTGAAACCCAATCCTCCAAAACGATTCCAATAAAGAAACAATTCCGATGGAATCGTAATTTTTTAAAACTATTCCAAGTAGGAATTGGTTCTTGATGCCCAACCCTATTAAAGGTGCACTTTTAAAGTGCAGTTGCCAAAGTTGTTTTTATAATGTTACTGTATGTGAGCATGTTCTTTTCTCACAGTAAACATTTTGAAAATGTTTTAGATCCATTACTCTCAATACTACAAAAGTGTAATAAATACTGATTACTATTTTTGATTAATTTACTTCACACTTAAAAACAATTAAGCTTTGGGTGACAGATTCATAAATATTGTGTTCAGACAGACAGCAGTATTCCACCACTACAAAAAACCCTCCCTTTTTGATCATTTCATAGCTGAGCCATTTCTTTTAGTTTCATGTACAGTTCGGATGCAGACTCCCAGTTGTCTGGCTTCTGTAACTGATTGTGTTCCATGGCAAAGTCCAAGTACTCCTGCATGTTTGGGTCCCCACAAGGAGTCATTGACAGGCTAGCCTCAGGAAGGGCATCCAGTTCAGCTTGTTCACTTTGAAATCCACAGTCTCTGGAGCCAAACCTATGTTAAATAGAATACATAATTGCATTTATTTTCATTTAAGCTAAAACGTTACATTAATGCTTTTATCTGTTTATTATCACCAATGTATCACCTGTGTGGTAAGTAGTAGAGTTCATTGGGCACTCCTCCTGGACATGCTGCTGTTCTGGAAGGGCGAATCCTGTGGCTGTTCCACAGTCTCACACACTCATCCAAGTCCTTCTGAATAACATCACCAAAGCAATATCTCAATAGGCATTGATGCTCATGACTCCCGTTGAAGTATCCGGCATCTCTAAGGTCGGCAAATAACTCCATCCAGAACTGAGACCTATAGAAATGGATACAAATGTTTAGTTATACTATAAATAATAAAGGTTAGTTATAATGAAATGTATGGTCTGTGCATCTTTTGGTCATTCGATTTTCTTTTCAGGAACAGCTACTTTTCCTGACGGGCAGGATTTGCTTTACAAATTTGTATTGATAATTATTGTGCTCGTTTTTCATTAATCGTTCCTGAGAAGAAAATCGAATGACCAAAAGATGCAATGACCCTTTATGAAGACAACTCACCTTCCCTTTCTAAATATAGACCACCAGGACTCAATACGCTGGTTATTTATAGATGAGCCGTACATGTGGCTGGACGCTCCAGAGTAGTAGTCACTGTGATGGTGGCGTAGGGTACATTGAATTGCAGCCATTATGCCGTTCTCAGTGCCGCAATCAGTCCTCAGTCTCATGGGGATGACACCGAGGTTTCGCACACATGACATGAAATAGTGAGCAATCACTGTTGGGTTATTATTTGTTGGTCCACATTGAAGCCACAATACTTTACGTGAAAATCCATCTATGCATCCCGAAATGGCCAAACCGAACGGCTTAAGTTTGTCATAACCATCTGCGTGCCACATATAGTTAGGTCCCATTGAGTAGTTGTCCAGGTCCACGAAGTTCAAATCTGATGGCGTTACTCACGGCGTTTGGCGAGGAATAATCCTTTCTGGGGTACAACCCGGCTTCGTTCAGTTTACTTTTAAGAGTCCTCAAGCTGATGTTTACACCGTGTAGACTTGACATCATGTCCACGATTACAGCGTACGAGTGACCCTCGTTAAAATATTGAACGCAATGATGCAGTATGTCTGGTGTTTCCGTCTGGTCCGCGTCCTTTAAAAACTCCAAACACCGACCACACGTAAAGCAAAACCGCGTTAAGCTGTTCATGTGTTTGCCACAAAACGGGCAAAACATCCCTCGGCCGCAGTCCATGTTCGGGCGGTCACCATAAACTTCTTTGACGCCATAAACTCCACAACAACAACACGAAAAGACCACGCTCATCACTTCCGTGTCACTTCCGGTATATGGTACGTTCCCTTTCCGTGACGAATCTGTCATTTGTAAATTTGTTTCGGGACTGGTAAATGTGTTTTGCGTCTTGTTAATTTGTTTTATAAAATGTTAATTTGTTTTATAAAATGTAAATTAGTTTTATAAAATGTAAATTTGTTTTCCAAAATGTAAATTTGTTTTCCAAAATGTAAATTTGTCTCGAGCTTTGTAAAAGTGTTTCATTCTTTGTAATGTTGCTTTGCACTTCCCGGCCACCGTAGTGTCGGCATATAACGCGAACGTCTAGCAACCCAAAGGATCTGAATTCAAATTTCTTCATGCACAAATTTAGCATTTTAGTTAATTAGCAACTTTTCAACTACTTGCTACTTTTGAGCTACTTTTCAACTACTTAGCATCTTAGCTAACCCTTCCCCTAACCCTAACCTTAGCCATTTTAGCTAACCCTTCCCCTAACCTTAACCCTTTAATCTAACTCCTGAACGTAATCCTAACCCCTAACCCTAACCCGTAGCCTAGTTTAACTCTTTAATCTAACTCCTGAACGTAACCCTAACCCCTAACCCTAACCCGTAGCCTAGCTAACATTAGCCAGCTAGCTAATGTTAGCCACATAGCTAATGTTAGCCACCTAGCTACCTAGCTAGAATTCGTAACATATAATACATTTGCAAAGTCATAACATATTGTACATTTTGCAAATGCGTAACATATAATAGGATTTGTAATTTGTAACATATCATACAAAATTAGTGATGGACATCCACAAATTAATACGATACCATACGAAACATAAAATACAGTATCATACTAAATGGAACACATTGGTACATACAGAATAGTACGAAATGCTCTGAGACCGGGTTGGCAGATATACTGCTGGTATCAGCAGCTGCGGTTACCTTGAGGGAAACTTTCATCCACATCTGTATTAGTAGGCGCAGCTGCTATACATATGAGCTCCAAAGTCCAAACATGAGGTGTTGGAGACAGTTCTAATTTGCATGCATATTCTAGGCTTCAACTGCAGTAGTTGTGCTACACCAGCCCGGACAGAATAGTGCATCAGTCATATTAAATTTGTGGTGCATGTCCATCTCAATAGTTTAGACTAAAAACGCCTCCTGCCCTAATCTCATCTCCTCTCCTCCTTCACTGATCTGAAGACACAAGATTAGCCTACCAAAAGCAACCAGGTTATGCATACATACAGTACATATCCTATGGCACAATCTGGTCTCAGAGCATTTCGTATTATTCTATAAGTAAATCCGAGATACTTAATTTAATATGATATGTTACATTTAGTATGGTATGTATTAATTTGTGGATGTCCATCGTTCATTTCATATGATATGTTACAAATTACAATTCCTATTATATGTTAAGAATTTTCAAATGTAAAATATGTTACGAATTTGCAAAACGTGTTATATGTTACGAATTTGCAAAACGTACAATATATTATGAATTTGCAAAATGTAAGATATGTTACAAATTCTAACTAGGTGGCTGGGTGTCAAACGTTAGCTAGCTCGCTAACGTTAGCTAGGCTAGGGGTTAGTGTTTGGGTTAAGGTTAGGGTTAAGTTTAGGAGTTAGGTTAAAGTTAGGGTTAGGGGAAGGGTTAGCTAGCATGCTAAGTAGTTGCAAAGTTGCTAAAAAGTAATAAATAGTCAAAAAGTTGCTAATTAGCTAAATTGCTAAAGTTGTCCGTGATGAGATTTGAACTCTCAACCTTTGGGTTGCTAGACGTTCGCGTTATAAATAGCTAATTAGCTAAAATGCTAAAGTTGGCCGTGATGAGATACGAACTCGCAACCTTCGGTTGCTAGACATTCACGTTATACATAGTTGCAAAGTAGCTAAGGAGTAGTAAGTAGTTGAAAAATGGCTAATTAGCTAAAATGCTAAAGTTGTCTGTGATGAGACTCGATCTCGCCCACCCATCCCCCCGACCAACCACCCTAAAGTAACCATCTGTCTTATGTATCCATACCAAACATAACATATCATACTAAATGGAGTGTCTTAGATTTACATACAGAATAATACGAATTGCTCTGAGACCAGGTTGAATGGCCTGGGAATTTGTTTTCACCTGCCAGGTTCTTTCGAAGTAGAACTAAAGTATCCGACAGCTGTAGCTCAGCTGGTAGCGCACGGCGCTTGTAACGCCAAGGTAGTGGGTTCGATCCCCGGGACCACCCATACACAAAAATGTATGCACGCACGACTGTAATTCGCTTTGGATAAAAGCGTCTGCTAAATGGCATATTATTAAGAGAATAAGGAAAGGAATAAAGCATAAATTGTTTTATACAGTGTCCACCAGATGGCGAGATTGTCCTGTTTTTGTAAGTACTACTTGAATGTTTCCTGATACTACTGGCTACATTAATGCACGTAAGTTAACCTTAAAATATTCTATAGCCAAAAATATCCAGAGATGTAACAAGGTATTTGCATATCATTTATTTATTGATATATCAAAAGTACATTTCCCCCAATGTTTGATTCTACTGCCTCAAATTTCTTCAACATAGAAATAAATGTATACAATCCTATGTACATATCTGTTGTGCTGACTGATTCATAATAATATCATCTAAAAAAGTACATTAGAAATTAGAATGTTGAATGTTTGCCATAGGTAAAGCTGGATGAGTCTGTCATGACTTACTGTAACTTGGACACCTTTGGTTCCCCTCTTCAACAAGTGACAAAATGAAGCAATCAACCAAAGAAAATATTATTGCTGAGAGAATTTGAAATATAGAAGTATTTGCAGCCTTCAAAACCACAAGGCAACATATGAGTAACACATATAGTGATGACCTGGCTCTTTTGAGGGAGTGGGTTTCATTTTTTTTTCTTCAAGTCTTTTGCAAGAGATGATGCAGTTCGCAGAAATGATAGTCCTCAACTTATCAGAAAACCAAACAGCTTGAGAAACGGTTTACTGGTCACCTTCATATTATGCAGTCATTGCTGCTCACACCAGAGGCAGATGGGGTTTTAACATGGAAGGCTACGCGATTGGATGGACAGTAGAATCCCATTAACAAAAATGACCCCAAAATTCTATGTGTTTACAAGAAGAGAGCGAAAATAGACTACTATATGAAAAATACCCCGTCCTGAGAACGTGTTGTCTTTAAAAGCACCATAATTTTGAGCTACTAGGAGTAAGGCCACTATCAGGAAGCACCAGAGGAACGAATCACAACAATATAACGTTCACGTTTTCCTCACTTGACACAATGTGCACATCTGTATTTCTTCCCCTTTTTGTCATTTTCACAATCATTCAACAATTCACATTTCTGTTCCCTCTTTTGAGCTCCCACTAGTTCACGACTCCCTGTCCCCTTTTGTCTTGTATTCTCTCTTCCGCTCTCTTTTCCTGTCAGTCTCCACATCCCCCCTCCCTCTCTCTCGCACCAGGGCCATGACGCACAGACCTTTCAGGGTCGTCACTAGTTACCACATCCACAAAGTCATAATTATGGCTAAACCCCGCCTATTTCTACAATTTCTCTTCTTCGTATCTGATTTTAAACCTAACCTTAATCCTAACCACACTGCTAACCTTATGCCAAACCCTAACCTTAAATGAAAACCAAAAAGCTCATTTTTGTTTTTATGAATTTTTACAATAGACCATTTTGACTTTGTGGCTGTGGTAACTAGTGACAACCACCTTTAAAAAATAATAACGTCTCTAAATTCATAACACACTAACTGCCTCTGTAGGGATAAAAAACAAACATGTTTTAGCATAGGCCTATTTATTTTTCCAACAACACACTCACTCATCAAAAATTGTAAGCAAGCTAGTTGCAGTGCCTCCTCAACACATGATTGACATTGGGAAAGGTTATCAACTGATCATTGTGTTGATGATTGATGTAAATCTGATAGTTAACTAGCATTTTTTTTGATTGGGATTTCTCTTAAATAATAACTTCATACTATACTATAATATTCATACTCTCCTAACTCATGCTATATGGCTGGCTGGCTAGTGGCTTGTGTGGATATTTTAGTATACTGTGGTTAGCTAAAGTCTAGACTACATGTGTTGCTGCTGCCCTGACACACATGTGCAACACCCGACTGATGAAGGAATGGAGTTGGGTCAGAGGGTCATAGAGCGTAGATGCAGCTGCTCCTCTCTATGTCTTCTGCCTTTCTGCTGTGCGTAGGCTTTGTAGGCCAGACCAAATATTGATGATGATGTAAATCAAATGTTATGCTGCTGTGGCAATACTGTTGATATTTAAACTAGGTAGCTTGCTACACAGACTCGACCGGTGACTGCATCTCAAGCCATGCATGTTTGGATACCGGACGCACTTAAGCTCTATACAGGGCAGACCAATGGACGGGATGGGGGGGTGGAGAACTTCACAACTTTACGATGACTTGTGGGTTCAGAACAACAACAAAAAGTGTATACAAAAAAAGTATAATTATACCACCACCCAAAAGGGCACTTTGCAAGTGAGAGGGCAAGGGGCAGGTGCTTGGGCACAGGTAGATCCCTAACTGTGCACGTGCCTGGCTCATGCCATGACAGAGAAGTAGGAGGTGTTCTCGCTCTCTGCTGAGCTGAAGGATCCGGTGGGCTTCCGTGTTCTCCTCTGTCCTCCCCATCCCTCCATCCCTGGATAGAACCTCTGGCCCAGCAGCCCCTTCCACATTCTGGTCAGCTCCCTCCTAAACTTCACCCCCACAAAGCCGTACAGCAGCGGGTTCAGGGCGCAGTGTGACAGCCCCATGCTCTCAGACACCAGGATCCCGATGTCCACCGTGCGGCCAAACTGGCAGCCACCACTAATCACGCCCAGCTTCTGCAGGCTTTCGGCCAATTGGAAGGAGTTGTAGGGCGCCCAGCAGAGCACAAACATTGACACCAGGGATACGATGAGGTGGAGGGACTTCCTCTTCTGGCGGCGCGAGGCGTTGCAAAGGGAGCGGAAGATACGGATGTAGCAGTAGAGCATGACCAGCAGGGGCAGCCCAAAGCCCAGCACCAAGTTTACTAGCGGCATCCCCACCTGCCACTGGACTGAGCTGTAGGTGAACACCGTCTGGCACACCAGCAGGCCCTGATGATCCCCTGAGCGCCCCACTTCCACCTTCACCACCTGTCTGAAGGCGATGTCCACCCCACTCAGGCCCAAGCACACTGTCCAGATGAGGGCGCAGGCGATCTGGGCATGGCAGGTGTTGCGTTTCCAGCCGGTGCTGACGGCGTGGACGATGGCCAGGTAGCGGTCGAAGCTGATGCAGGCCAGGAACAGGATGCCGCTGTAACGGTTCAGAGAGAACAGGGCTCCGGAAATCTTGCAGGCGGCCACGCCGAACACCCACTGGCGGGCCCACTGGACGGCGAAGAGGGGCAGCGTGAGGGCCAGCAGGAGGTCGGACACGGCCAGGTGGAGCAGGAAGGTGTCGGTGAGGGAGAAGGAGCAGGCCCCGCCTGTCTGAGAGGTGCGGTAGCGCCTCACCACACACAGCACCAGGATGTTACCCACCAACGCCAACACAAACACCAGGCTGTAGACCACAGGGGAGTAGCTCCGGGTGAAGTCCATGATGCCATCCTGGTTGCAGGGCACGCCACTGGATTGGCTGCTGCCTGTTTCAGGTGAATAGCTGTAGTAGCTGTTGTCATCAATCTGGAGACATAGGAGAGGAAAAGAGAGGGAGAGGAAGGAAGATTAGCTAACTACAACAATGTTCTGCGTCCATACGCATAAAGCATCTCAGAGTAGGAGTGATGATCTAGGATCAGGTTCCCCCTGCCCATATACTGTAATCTTGTTATGATCTAAAAAGTAAAACCAATCCTAGATTAGCACTCATACTCTGAGACGCTTTATGAATACAGGCCCTGGATTCTCCTCATAGGACAGAAGCATTTGTATCTCTGACTAAACTCAAGAGAATGCAGTGCTAAATTCATCTAGATGTGTGTAACTGTTACAGATGTAAGAGCTTAATTTGACCTATATTGTCACAGCAAAATAATCCTGAAGCAACAGGATATGAACGTTTAGTTCATAATATTGCTTGATCGGTGGTTAGGCTATTAGCTGGACAAAAGTAGGCTACATGAAAAGTGCAATAATGTTAATATAACCATGTGTTAGTGTAGGTTTTCAGTGAATTTATGTAAATCACAAAGTTTATCTGCATTTCCTGTGGTGCAGGAAAATTCTCAGCAACAAAAGCGTAATCAAATTAAGATCCTAAACTTGTTTTTATTTTTTTATTTTTTTATTTCACCTTTATTTAACCAGGTAGCTTCTATGATATTGAACAATATTTTAAATGGCCTCAGACTCTCTAAACATAGTGTTTTAAAATAAAATTATTCATGTACAGATTGTTAAACATTGTCATATTTTTTTTGATTCTGTAAATTTCTTGACTAACCATGTTGTTGTAAAATATAATTGTTTTTTAAAGTCTCATACTCCCAATGATTTATTGCAGCATCTATTGCTCTTGTGGTCATAAAGAACTACATTCATCAGTATGTGGGATAACAAGACCGTTACTCACATAGTAATTATCTGTGGTTGCCTTGACATGATCCATTGTTACCAACGAAACAGCGGAACACATGAAACACCTTCACAGACTCAGGACATTCTTCTCGTAGTCTCACCCACGTTCCTCTCTTCTCTTACCACTCTGAACCAACTAAAAAGGAGAAGTTAGCAATTCAGGAACCGAATCCTCTCATATTTTAGGCCAAGCAGACCTATTCAAAGACAGCTGTTAGGAACCGGTGACTGTGTCCAAAGGGGATTGTGACATATCAAAAGGTAAAAAACTGAATGTACACGACCGGTCAAAAGTTTTTGAATACCTACTCATTCAAGGGTTTTTCTTTATTTTTACTATTTTCTACATTGTAGAATAATAGTGAAGACATCAAAACTATGAAATAACACATATGGAATCATATAGTAACCAAAGAAGTGTTAAACAAATCAAAATATATTTTATATTTGAGATTCTTCAAATGGCCACCCTTTGCCTTGATGACAGCTGTAAGGTTCTGTAGTTATTTTCTTAGTTCACCTTGTGTTCTTGAACGCAGCCCTGTTTCTTTGTGTTCGTGAACGTAGCCCTGTCTTTCATTTTTGTTAATTGATTTCACCTGTGTTAGTTACTCACCTGGTCTCATCAGCTCCTTATTTAGTTCAGTTCTTTCTGTTTGTGCCTTGTGAGGTATTGTTCGTTTTGACTCTACTAAGTCTTTTCCTAGCTCGTTTGTGAGAACCAGTTATAGTCTTCAGTCCTAGTTTTGTTTCATCTGCCTGTTTGCCTACCTGTGTATGACCATTGCCTGCCTGTGACCACGATTCCTGCCTTCTGCGAAGGCATAATAAACACCTGCCGCGCTCTGCGCGTGAATCTACACCTTTTTCTCCCTGAGTATTCATCACATCGCCTTTGCACACTCTTGGCATTCTCTCAACCAGCTTCATGAGGTAGTCACCTGGAATGCATTTCAATTAACAGCTGTGCCTTCTTAAAAGTTAATTTGTGGAATTTCTTTACTTCTTAATGCGTTTGAGCCAATCAGTTGTGTTGTGACAAGGTAGGGGTGAAATACAGAAGATATCCCTATTTGGTAAAAGACCAAGTCCATATTATGGCAAGAACATCTCAAATAAGCAAAGAGAAATGACAGTCCATTACTTTAAGACATGAAGGTCAGTCAATACGGAATATTTCTAGAACTTTGAAAGTTTCTTCAAGTGCAGTCGCAAAAACCATCAAGCACTATGATGAAACTGGCTTTAATGAGGACCGCCACAGGAAAGGAAGACCCAGAGATACCTCTGCTGCAGAGGATAAGTTCATTAGAGTTACCAGCCTCAGAAATTGCAGCCCAAATAAATGCTTCACAGAGTTCAAGTAACAGACACATCTCAACATCAACTGTTCAGAGGAGACTGTGTGAATCAGGCATTCATGGTCGAATTGCTGCAAAGAAACCACTACTAAAGGACACCAATAATAAGAGATTTGCTTAGGCCAAGAAACACGAGCAATGGACATTAGACCGGTGGAGATTTGTCCTTTGGTGTGATGAGTCCAAATTAGAGATTTCCAACCGCCGTGTCTTTGTGAGACGCGGTGTGGGTGAACGGATGATCTCCGCATGTGTAGTTCCCACCGTAAAGCATGGAGGAGGAGATGTTATGGTGTGGGGGTGCTTTGCTGTTGACACTGTCTGTGATTTATTTAGAATTCAAGGCACACTTAACCAGCATGGCTACCACTTAGTGGGACCATCATTTGTTTTTCAACAGGACAAAGACCCAACACACCTCCAGGCTGTGTAAGGGCTATTTTACTAAGTGATGGAGTGCTGCATCAGATGACCTGGCCTCCACAATCCCCCGACCTCAACCAAATTGAGATGGTTTGGGATGAGTCGGACCGCAGAGTGAAGGAAAAGCAGCCAACAAGTGCTCAGAATATGTGGGAACTCCTTCAAGACTATTGGAAAAGCATTCCAGGTGAAGCTGGTTGAGAGAATGCCAAGAGTGTGCAAAGCTGTCATCAAGGCAATGGGTGGCTATTTGAAGAATCTCAAATATAAAATATATATTTGATTTGTTTAACACTTCTTTGGTTACTACATGATTCCATATGTGTTATTTCATAGTTTTGATGTCTTCACTATTATCCTACGATGTAGAAAATAGTAAAAATAAAGAAAAACCCTTGAATGAGTCAATGTTCTAAAACTTTTGACTGGTGGTGTATGTGGCTAACACAACAGAGACATGTAGTGCATAACTAGAAAAACATTTCTCTGTCTATCTCTAGGTCTTATTCCTGGCTTACATTGGCGGTATGTAGTACATTGCACATGTACAGTACATATGTTTTATATGCAGTGCAGTAGCCTACTTTCTAAGAAAAAACACACACAAAACATTGAGAAAAGCCCCCGAAATAAAGTGTATTCAAATGTCTATGAGCGTAATAGATGCAGAGACAGATATACAAATCCCTGACTGCTTGCCAGTCTAATTGAGTATATAACATTGGGAAATGTTTTGAACTTGCCCCATCTGGGGAAGTGAAAACTGTGTTTTGCAGGAGTTGCATTTTTACTGTCTGTACTGTGGTATTATTCCGTTTCGACGCGGTCTATTGTGGTTAAAACCCAGACAAACCTTTGCTTTGTTTGTGGATATGAATCTGTTGGATACAATCAGACATGCTTTGATTTCTGTAAGCATTTCTCTGAGCTCACTTTGATATCCAGTTATTTCTAAACCTTGTGGCCATGCGATACAGTCTCCAACACAGTCTCCAAGAGCATGAAAATCATTCTAAAGATATTCCCCACGGTGGAACTATTGCAAAAACAGGATAGTGAAAAAGACAGATAGTGTCTAGCATAGAACAATCTGTTAAAGTCTTTACACATAACTAAAGGCAAATATGTTGCATTATATCATTACTGATGTAAAAGCCTCTCACCTGCTCTCTGTCGGAGTGTTGACGTGTTGAGGACCTGGACCCCTGAGGAGATTGAGCAGGTTTGATATCGCTTGCAGTTAGGTTATGAAGAAAATGTACCTCTGTTTCAGGTCACAGCGTTGCCTCTGAGGTGCTTTCACACTGTCACCCATGCAACGCCCCAAGGAACTGGAAGAGATCAGCTATTTATACGAGTTACTGGTTTACTCACTCTTTCCCTTAAACATACAGTGCCTTGCAAAAGTATTCATCCCCCTTGGCGTTTTTCCTATTTTGTTGCATTTTGTTGCATTACAACCTGTAATTTTTATTTTTATTTGGATTTCATGTAATGGACATACACAAAATAGTCCAAATTGGTGAAGTGAAATCCAAAAAATAACTTTTTTCAAACAATTCAAAATAATTAATAACGGAAAAGTGGTGCGTAAATAAGATCTGGTGCAACCAATTACCTTCAGAAGTCACTTAATTAGTTAAATAATTAGGTGAATAGTTATGCACGCTCAAGTTTTCTGTTTTTTTTGTCTTATTTCTTGTTTGTTTCACACCCCAAAACATTTTGCATCTTCAAAGTGGTAGGCATGTTGTGTAAATCAAATGATATAAACCCCCCAAAAATATATTTTAATTCCAGGTTGTAAGGCAACAAAATAGGAAAAATGCCAAGGGGGGTGAATACTTTCGCAAGCCACTGTAGATACTGCATGTATATCTGTTATCTAGAATCTGGCCTTATTCAGATGGTGTGCTCGTAAATAGTCATAGAGCAACTATTATACAGGGGCAAGGAAATTGTCTTTTTTTTCTGTCCACAACCACACCGGGAAGTGAGCATCAGTGTGAAGAAAATGTCACACCTTATTTATTAATTAATTTATTTTACCACCGCTGGGGTATCAGAAGAGCATGTCACCATGTGTAATGCAATACACTGTACAGCTCATTGTTCTCATGTTGGTTGGAACGCCCAACAGCCTCTAACTGAGGGTAATGATCTCAATCCACATAGTTTTTGTGCAATTCGTTTATTCAGATGTGGATGGATGTCATAGGTGTTCAGATAAATTACGTTAGGTGGTGGAGCTGTCAGGTTTTCTCTATTCAATTCCCTAAAGAATTAAGACGCTGTGAGGTTTTTACTCTGGGTTGTAAATTCAATATTACAAAGGGGGTGGGGTTAGAGGCACTAAACAGGAGCATAAATGGGAGAAGCAATAATCTGAAAATACCTGCAATACCTTTGCTCTTAATCTTAGTAGAAACTCTTTACATAGCATATACAAAATGAAAACATCTTATTTTTAAAGCAGTGCAGAGTCAAGGCTGAATTTGAGAGGGACATTATAGCATGCTGAGGTTGTTACTGTTTGGAGTGGTGGCTTATATTATTATTGTGCAACTTCCTAGCTGCTGTTTCCTTCCTCTAAACACTGTGACTCACAGGGCCGTATGAGAGGTGTGACGTTAGTCAAAGGAAAAAAAGCAACAGATTGTTGGGCATTGAGAGTAAGATAATGGACAAAGTATGTTTTGGTAAACTATTCAAGGTATGTGGGGAAATCACTTTTTTATTAAATTAATGGGTAATTAGTTGATGTTATTAGTCATAAGTAAGGTTGAAAAGTGATTATGTAAATTTTGGTTAAAATATTATCTTTAAAGCTCTCAGACTGGGCGTTTCTTTTCTATCCAATTGAGGGAAACCTTTTCGCTTGATCTAATAGTGTATCAACATACAGCACCAGTCAAAAGTTTGGACACACCTACTCATTCCAGGGTTTTTCTTTATTTGTACTATTTTCTACATTGTAGAATAATAGTGAAGACATCAAAACTATGAAATAACACATATCGAATCATGTAGTAACCAAACAAGTGTTAAACAAATCAAAAAATATTTTATATTTCAGATTCTTCAAAGTAGCCACCCATTGCCTTGTTGACAGCTTTGCACACTCTTGGCATTTTCTCAACCAGCTTCACCTGAAATGCTTTTCCAACAGTCTTGAAGGAGTTCCCACATATGCTGAGCAATGGCTGCTTTTTCTTCACTCTGCGGTCCAACTCATTCCAAACCATCTCAATTGGGTTGAGGTCGGGTGATTGTGGAGGCCAGGTCATCTGATGCAGACCTCCATCACACTCCTTCTTGGTCAAATAGTCATTGTCCTGTTGAAAAACAAATGATAGTCCCACTAAGCGCAAACGAGATGAGATGGTGTATTGCTGCAGAATGCTGTGGTAGCCATGCTGGTTAAGTGTGCCTTGAATTCTAAATACATCACAGACAGTGTCACCAGCAAAGCACCCCCACACCATCACACCTCCTCCTCCATGCTTCACGGTGGGGACCACACATGCAGGGATCATCTGTTCACCTACTCTGGGTCTCACAAAGACACAGCAGTTGGAACCAAAAATCTCTAATTTGGACTCATCACACCAAAGGACAGATTTCCACCGGTCTAATGTCCATTGATCGTGTTTCTTGGCCCAAGCAAGTATCTTCTTCTTATTGGTGTCCTTTAGTACTGGTTTCTTTGCAGCAATTTTACCATGAAGGCCTGATTCACACAGTCTCCCCTGAACAATTTATATTGAGATGTGTCTGTTACTTGAACTCTGAAGCATCTATTTGGGCTGCAATTTCTGAGGCTGGTAACTCTAATGAACGTATCCTCTGCAGCAGAGGTAACTCTGGGTCTTCCTATCCTGTGGTGGTCCTCATGAGAGCAAGTTTCATCATAGCGCTTGATGGTTTTTGCGACTGCACTTGAAGAAACTTTCAAAGTTCTTGAAATTTTCCGGATTGACTGATCTTCATGTCTTAAAGTAATGATGGACTGTCGTTTCTCTTTGCTTATTTGAGCTGTTCTTGCTATAATATGGACTTGATCTTTTACCAAATAGGGCTATCTTCTGTATATCACCCCTACCTTGTCACAACACAACTGATTGGCTGAAACGCATTAAGAAGTAAAGAAATTCCACAAATTAACTTTTGACAAGGCACACCTGTTAATTGAAATGTATTCCAGGTGACTACCTCATGAAGCTGGTTGAGAGAATGCCAAGAGTGTGCAAAGCTGTCATCAAGGCAAAGGGTGGCTACTTTGAAGAATTTGTTTAACACTTATTTGGTTACTACATGATTCCATATGTGTGATTTTATAGTTTTGATGTCTTCACTATTATTCTACAATGTAGAAAATAGGAAAAAGGCCCAGTGCACTAATTTGGTGTGATTTTATAAAATGTTATTGATATATATATTTTTTAATTCTGATTAATCAGGCTATGGTAACAGTGCCTCCTAAAGACATGATTGACATCGGGCAAAGAGGGTAGGCTATAAGCTGGTAATTGATGTTGATGATTGATGTGAATCTGCTCATTAGCTAACTCAGTATTTTTTTTACTGATTGTGATTATCTTCAATGCTCACTAACGTCATAATATAGCCTAAAATTTATAAAATTCTAACTCATGGTACAGTGGGGAAAAAAGTATTTAGTCAGCCACCAATTGTGCAAGTTCTCCCACTTAAAAAGATGAGAGAGGCCTGTCATTTTCATCATAGGTACACGTCAACTATGACAGACAAATTGAGAAAAAAATTCCAGAAAATCACATTGTAGGATTTTTTATGAATTTATTTGCAAATTATGGTGGAAAATAAGTATTTGGTCACCTACAAACAAGCAAGATTTCTGGCTCTCACAGACCTGTAACTTCTTCTTTAAGAGGCTCCTCTGTCCTCCACTCGTTACCTGTATTAATGGCACCTGTTTGAACTTGTTATCAGTATAAAAGACACCTGTCCACAACCTCAAACAGTCACACTCCAAACTCCACTATGGCCAAGACCAAAGAGCTGTCAAAGGACACCAGAAACAAAATTGTAGACCTGCACCAGGCTGGGAAGACTGAATCTGCAATAGGTAAGCAGCTTGGTTTGAAGAAATCAACTGTGGGAGCAATTATTAGGAAATGGAAGACATACAAGACCACTGATAATCTCCCTCGATCTGGGGCTCCACGCAAGATCTCACCCCGTGGGGTCAAAATGATCACAAGAACGGTGAGCAAAAATCCCAGAACCACACGGGGGGACCTAGTGAATGACCTGCAGAGAGCTGGGACCAAAGTAACAAAGCCTAGCATCAGTAACACACTACGCCGCCAGGGACTCAAATCCTGCAGTGCCAGACGTGTCCCCCTGCTTAAGCCAGTACATGTCCAGGCCCGTCTGAAGTTTGCTAGAGTGCATTTGGATGATCCAGAAGAGGATTGGGAGAATGTCATATGATCAGATGAAACCAAAATAGAACTTTTTGGTAAAAACTCAACTCGTCGTGTTTGGAGGACAAAGAATGCTGAGTTGCATCCAAAGAACACCATACCTACTGTGAAGCATGGGGGTGGAAACATCATGCTTTGGGGCTGTTTTTCTGCAAAGGGACCAGGACGACTGATCCGTGTAAAAGAAAGAATGAATGGGGCCATGTATCGTGAGATTTTGAGTGAAAACCTCCTTCCATCAGCAAGGGCATTGAAGATGAAACGTGGCTGGGTCTTCCAGCATGACAATGATCCCAAACACACCGCCCGGGCAACGAAGGAGTGGCTTCGTAAGAAGCATTTCAAGGTCCTGGAGTGGCCTAGCCAGTCTCCAGATCTCAACCCCATAGAAAATCTTTGGAGGGAGTTGAAAGTCCGTGTTGCCCAGCGGCAGCCCCAAAACATCACTGATCTAGAGGAGATCTGCATGGAGGAATGGGCCAAAATACCAGCAACAGTGTGTGAAAACCTTGTGAAGACTTACAGAAAACGTTTGACCTGTGTCATTGCCAACAAAGGGTATATAACAAAGTATTGAGAAACTTTTGTTATTGACCAAATACTTATTTTCCACCATAATTTGCAAATAAATTCATTAAAAATCCTACAATGTGATTTTCTGGAATTCTTTTTCTCATTTTGTCTGTCATAGTTGACATGTACCTATGATGAAAATTACAGGCCTCTCTCATCTTTTTAAGTGAGAGAACTTGCACAATTGGTGGCTGACTAAATACTTTTTTCCCCCACTGTATATGGTTGGCTGGCTAGTGGCCTGTGTGGATATTTTAGTAAATGGTGGTTAGCTAGAGTCTAGACTACCTTGTTCAGTGCTTAATATTTGAACCGGGAGGTGCCGGAACAAAAAAGTGAGGCAAGAGGGGGGTGACCTGGGGAGCTTTGAGGTACATTTATAATAAAACATTACATGCATGTCATCGCATTTGCGTGGTGGCATGGAGAACTAGAGTAGAGGCGCTTACAGAAGTTGCACAATTGGGGACAATTTTTAGTAGCTTAGGGTCCAGGAAAAATTGCCTCATATAAACGCATTTCATGCAATTCTATTTTACATGACTGGAAATGTTTTCATACCACACAAATTATTGAAATGACAGGTTACTTTGACACTGACAAATCGGAGCTCAATAAAAACGATCTCACCTTGAATCCATCAATAGCCAGGGTGGGGTAGGTTACTTTCTAAATGTAATCCGTTACAGTTGCTATGTACCTGTCCAAAATTTGAATCAGTACCGTAACTTTTGACCTACCCAAACTCAGTAATGTAATCTGATTATTAATCTAGTTACTTTTAGATCACTTTCCACTTAAAGGGTCAAGATATGTAACTTTCAAAATACAGAAATCATCCACATATGATGTATTTTGCATTCATATGAAGCAAAACCCGGCATCATATGATGCTAAATGCATCATGCGGGGATGATTTCTGTATTTGGAAGTAACATATCTTAAAAACTTGATTGCTGAAAAGCAAAACACTTTGAGAATATGTCAACAATGGATTAATGAAACGAATACCAAAATATAGTTTTTGGGTGGAGGTAACTTTAAGAGACATCAGAAGAAGACAAAAATGAATATTACCAATTGAACAACATCCATTGAATGATAAATCAATGTTAGAGTTTACATAGCTGGCCATAAATGGATGTTGCATTTTACTTCTTCTAACCCATTGGTAATAATATGATTAGGCTATATCTTTACATTAAAAACCAGTCTGTCAGATTTCCAGTCATTCCAATTAATTTACCCCTTGATTTTCAAGAATAGTACTTGGAAATATGGAAATATAGATTAGCCACATTGTTTTACCTGAGCATAACCCCACAACTATGGACTTATTAGCCTACTCTGTTGTTTATGACTTTGTTGTCATGGAGGACTAATTGGGTTTATATTGCTTAGAGCAGGGGTGTCAAACTCATTTTAGCTCAGGGGCCACATGGAGGAAAATCTATTCCCAAGTGGGCCGGACCGGAAAAATCATGGTATATATAACTTAAAAACAACAACTTCAGATTGTTTTCTTTGTTTTAATACGATCAACATACAACATAAAGCTGGAGCCTGAGGACAGTGTGTCCAAAATAGTACAAGCACAACATCACTATTAATCATAAAACACGTCAAGTTTATTTGAAAATTCTAAAGAAAAAGAACACACAAACACACAATGCCTCAGTGATTAACAGAACTGTTTCACAGATCACAGAACTATATCAGGGTGTCATTTCTCAGGCAGAAATGTAGATAAAAATAATGAATTCCTGTTCCCCAAACAAGTGCAAGAACCAGAGTCAAGAATAGGTTAAATATACAAATAAAATAAAATCAATTAAAAACAATAGCACATCAACATAAAAACATATAAACATAAAGCTGGAGCCTGAGGACAGTGTCCAAAAGCACAACATCACTATTAATCATAAAACACCTCAAGTTATTTGAAAGTTCTGAGGACAAAGAACACACAAACACACAATGCCTCAGTGATTGACAGAAGTATATCACAGATCACAGAACTATATCAGGGTGTCATTTCTCAGGCAGAAATGTAGATAAAAATAATGAAATCCTGTTCCCCAAACAAGTGCAAGAACATAAAAACATATAAACATAAATCTGAAAGCGTTGCTCAAACTCCCGTAACAGTCCAGTTATTTTATCTTTGAACCGCTTCATGTCTGCCACATGTTGGGTCGCGCACACATTTTTCAGACAGGGGAAGTGAGCTGCATCACCACCGGCAAGTTGCGTCTCCCACAATGACAGCTTCAACTTGAAAGAACGTATGCTGTCATAATACTGCGTGACAACTTTGTTGCGCCCTTGCAGCTGTTTGTTCAAGTAGTTCAGGTGCTCTGTAACATCCACCATAAATGCAAGGTCCGGCATCCATTCTGCGGAATGAAATTCTAACACTGGTTTGCCCTTTTCTTCCATGAACTGTTCAATTTCTTCTCGTAAATCAAAGAAACGCCTCAGCACAGCACCTCGGCTTAACCATCTTACCTCAGTGTGGTATGGCAAGCTATAGATGTGGTCTTTCTCTCTGAGAAGGCTGTCAAACTGACGGTGATTCAGGCTTCTGGATCGGATGAAATTAACAGTTTGGATGACCACCTTCATGACGTTATCCATCTTTAATGACTTGCAACACAAAGCCTCCTGGTGCAAAATACAGTGAAAAGTCAAAAAATCACGTCCTCCATTTGCAGATTGCACTTTCTCTCTGAACTTTGTCACAACGCCTGCTTTTTTCCCGATCATTGAGGGCGCACCATCTGTAGCCAGGCTGACAGCGCGGGACCAGTCCACTCCGACCCTGTCCAGCGCGCCGACGAGTGCGGTAAAAATATCAGCTGCTGTCGTTGTATCTGTCATCGGCACCAACTCCACGAACTCCTCGTGACGGTCAATGTGTCATCAACTCCGCGGATGAAAAAATGGCCAGTTGTGCAACATCTGTAATGTCCGTGCTTTCATCAATTGCAACCGAAAACGCAATAAATGACTTTACTTTTTGCTTCAACTGGCTGTCCAAATCCACTGAAAGATCGGAAATCCTGTCTGCAACTGTGTTTCTTGTCAGGCTGATATTTGCAAAAGCCTACCGCTTTTCAGGGCACACAATCTCCGCTGCCTTCATCATGCATGTTTTTACAAATTCACCCTCACTAAATGGTTTTGAAGCCACTGCGATTTCATTAGCAATGAGGTAGCTAGCTTTCACTGCAGCGTCACTGATGTCTCGGCTGTGAGTAAACACAGACTGCTGTTTCTTCAGACCCGCCAACAGTTCATTCACCTTCTCTCATATCCGCTGTCCTTGAAAGTTGTCATATTTGTCGGCATGAAGACTCACATAGTGGCGACGAAGGTTATATTCTTTCAGCACTGCAACATGCTCTGAACACACCAAACATACAGCTTTCCCATTCAATTCCGTGATTAAATAGGATGACCATTTTTCTTGGAACACTCTGCACTCTGCGTCCACTTTTCTCTTTTTTGACAGAGACATATTGGGGCAATGAGGGTGCCAAAGCACATAATGTTAAAAGTAGAAGCCGTAATAAATATCACGGGCAAAACAAAGTAGCTCATTGGCTGCACGTGCTTGACCTACTTGCTCTGCCCTACTGTATAAACAGTTTGCTTGCTTAACACAATTGCTATTGCGCCATCCAGTGGACGCAATTGGAACAGCAGTTTATTTTATTGAAAAATTGCAGCGCATTTTTATACTTAAAATTATTATTATTATTATTATTATTATTATTTTTTTCAAAATCATCTCGCGGGCCGGATTAAACCCGTTTGCAGGCCTGATCCGGCCCGCGGGCCGTACGTTTGACACCCCTGGCTTAGAGGAATTCTGATCTCATAGAATGGCATGCTTTGAGCACTACCGAAAGGTGCTATTTGCATGTGAAAAATCTATGCTGCATTTACTATAGGCCTACTGTTGACATTTTTGTTGGTGACATTTTGATGTCTTGATAATTTGCAGTTGTTTAATTCTATCAAAAGTGTGCGAGTTTGAGCATGTGTTCATTAAACTGTTCGAATTAAGCACTTTGAAACACCGAAACTAGTGGTAACTGAGCTGGTCTCCTGAGTGGCGCAGTGGTCTAAGGCACTGCATCGCAGTGCTAACTGTGCCACTAGAGATCCTGGTTCAAATCCAGGCTCTGTCGCAGCCGGCCGCGACCGGGAGACTCATGGGCGGCGCACAATTGGCCCAGCATCGTCCAGGGTAGGGGAGGGAATGGCCGGCAGGGATGTAGCTCAATTGATAGAGCATGGCGTTTGCAACGCCAGGATTGTGGGTTCAATTCCCACGGGGGGCCAGTATAAAAAAAATGTATTCACTAACTGTAAGTCGCTCTGGATAAGAGCGTCTGCTAAATGACTAAAATGTAAATGTATAAAGAAGTCGAAACCTTAACTATGCTGGTTTTGGGACAGATTTAAGGTGCACTGAAACGTTCCTCCTGAGATGTTCTGAAACATGACATGGTTTGTTGTAACACCACTATATCAAGAGTTTTGCAACACCTTGCCAGAGACTGGACTTTTCTCTTTTGGTGTAATTTCCTCTCTCTAAAGTTCCTGAACACTTTTTTGGTGTTTCGAGTTCTGTTTAGGTCAAAATATATTTTTACCCAACCCTCACTGAACGCTTAAAAAACAAAACAAGCGACACTCCCCTAAACCCAAAATAATAATTAAAACGTAAAGTGGATAGCAGAGAACATGCCTACTGTTTACTCCCACTCCTAGGACAGACCACAGCCTTAGATATGCAGTTTTAGAAACTTTGTTTTGTAAGTAATACATGGAAAAGTAGCCAGAAGGTTGTGGATTCGCAGACCACCGTTGACAAGGGTAGGGGTGAAAAGATATCCATTACAATAAAAACACTGCATGAATCTATCATCTTATTCGTTGCAATTCTACATCATTTTACATGACTGGAGACAAGAATCTGTTTTAATACCACAACAGAGCATGCCAACGAATGAGCGCATTCTGCAGCACCGGAGATGTTTTGATTTCTATAAAGGCTAATGTTAAAAAAGAGGATAGTCTAAGTTTGGAACAGTGCTAAAGTTTTCTATCAACTATAAAAATGTAGTGCAACAGAACCAGTAACAACTGAAGTACCTGAACATCAATGAATTTGAGAAAAATCCATTCATTGTTTAACACAGCAGCCACATTTCATCAGGTTGGTCTATATGCACATTTGGGAAACTGTCATTTTCTACTTTATAAAATGTTATTCCATGATATTATTGTTACAAAATAGATTTGTGTTGACTGTGGGAATTAGGGCATGGGAATATAAGAACATCTGCTAGGCTAAATTAACAAACTAGGCATGCATAGCTCACCGCATGATCCTCATACCAAATATTTGCCAAACTCGTGTTCCTAAAAGTTAATTCAAAGGCACTGTATATCCTGATAAGGCC
Source organism: Coregonus lavaretus (assembly GCF_964263955.1). Lineage (NCBI taxonomy): Eukaryota > Metazoa > Chordata > Actinopteri > Salmoniformes > Salmonidae > Coregonus > Coregonus lavaretus. The sequence continues at coordinate 53,404,083 of NC_139990.1, read as the reverse complement.
TTTTTCATTTCATTATTATTGAATTCTAAGTAATAACTGTTTATTTATTTAATTTATACAGCCTAAATGCAACATTTATAGGCATGTTGTTGAAGTGCTGTTGTTGTTGTGTTGTTGAAATGCTGAGCGCTCCTGCCAGCCTGTAGCGTGTCACAAATGCTTCAGAATTGATTTCTTAAATGGCAGGCTATAGCCTTGAAATAATAATAAAATAGCCTAAACAATTCATTTTTGTTCCTTCTTAGGCTACCTGGCTTGCTCCTGACTGATTTAGATGTAGTATGTTGTTTAATATTCTGTTGAAATGTTGAATGTCAATTGAAAGTGACAGAATCACACATTACTTCCCAAGCGAAGTACATTTTTTCTCTCCTCGGCTATAGGTTGTAGCGCAGCCTCTGAATGTCATAGAGACAAACCAAAGATATTGTCGTGTATTAGGATTATGCCTTTGTTAAATGTTTTTCATGAAGAAATGGAATGTTGTTTATGTTAGTTCAAATGTAGCCGTTTGGAGGGTGACGCCCCAGGGGAGACTGGTGATTGGCCAGAAGAGGGAGCAACCCATCTGTTTGCATTGTTTATAAGTATGAGCAAGACAAAGAGGGAGTCAGAGCGGCCATTGCAATCTGAGGCGTCGCTCTCCGGGTGGGCATGTCACCTGTAACTTATGCTGAAAGCTTGTGATACGAATAAACCTTATGATCAAAGTTCAGTATGAGCGGACTCCTTTGTTTATCAGCAATAATTGCCAGCACTTACGCGATACGACAAATGGCGCCCAACGTGGGGCTGGTCTGCATCTCTCCTCTGTTTCATTCAGCCGCCAAGCTAACTCGGTCTGAAGTCATGGCCAGAAAAGGGTGAGTTTTTTCCTCACAAGCTTTGGAGGTTGTTAGTTTGGATACTGCTTGTGTACACGGGAGGGATGTACCATTACGACCGAAATGTGCCTCGTGTGGCGTTATTGCGGTCGACTAGGAGTCTGTAATAAATATTCTAAAATTTGGTTGATTGGTAAACGGCGTAAATAATAGGAAGTCTAGAACAATTGATTGGTAGTGAATAAAGGCAGGAATATGTATACATTAAGGCATTGTGAATCTGTGGAAGACCTCGAAATGGGGCGACTCCTTAGGAGTGGGCCATAAATCCGGGTAACGCGCTAGGTGTTGTCAGGTTAGTTCTAGGAACTATGAGGTGGACGGTTATATTGTAAGTTATTCTCATCTTGTAGTCGACGGGGTATTTGCATGGGGTAGCCGCTCATATAATATCCATAACTTACGGCAGCATAAAGTTAGACGGGGATAAATGGACAATGATTTAGGCACAATGCAAGGTTACTTAGGGCGTGGTAGGCCACAGTTAGCTAAAGGCTAAGGCTAATTTTAATGCTAAATGCTGGATTGGGTTTCATGCTACATTGTACATAGAGGCTAATGCTAAGGCTAAATGCTAATTGTGTTGCGTGCTACATGCTAACGTGTCCTTAGAGGTCTCATTGCGATGGGATAAGCCTCTTAAAATATGTCGGTGTGTGTGGAATTCAGAGTTCTATGTTTTGTGAGCGCTGTTAAATGTTGTTGACTATGAGGGGAAAACGGAGGTACAGCAGGACTGTTAAACTCCCTTCCACGGTGAAAAAGTATTTTTGAATGTATCGCGCATGCGTGGGATTTTACTAAACAACACATCTGTTACACTGCAAGGGGAGACAGAGAAACACAGACGAGGGAACAAAGAGGAAAGATTTGAAAATGAATGAGATCTTATAGTTTAAACGGCTGTTGTTTGAAAATGAAACTATTTGTTGAGATGTAGTGAATTTATAAATTAGATATATGTTGACGAATTATAATGAATTAAATTAAATGACGGATTAAAATAAAATAAAAATGTTTTTGAGCGATCTATTTAGTCCTGAGTTAAGTCTTAAAGCGAATGTGAGTGGGGGAATATTGAATATGGTTGAAATAACTCAGTGATTGCATTAACTACAAAAATCTTTTTTGTGTCTCTGTTCTTTTGTCATATGAGAGGAACAATGGAGAGAGAAAGAGAGGGGGTGCTGACGTATACATCACGTCACGTGACGCGACAGATGATCGAGTCAAAAAGGTTTTGGTACTGGTCTGGTTACAAAATCTTCCCCTACAGGATATCTGATGTTATGACAATTTCACATAGGCTTGGCAAATACTATTTCATTAAAAATTGCATTTTGGAGGCTATGTGCATCACTTGGGTTGATTTAAGTTGTGTTGGGAATCGAGGACTGACATTATTCTGTAAAATTAAGATAATTAGGTGCTTATAGAGCAAGGGGGTTTATGGGAATTGTAGTGTTGTAAGGTTAGAAGGCTTTGTTTTTAGGATTGTAGTCTGAAGTTGATTACTTGCATTTTCTTTCCGGATGGGTTGTGGTAAGATAGCCACTAATTGATAAATGGGTAAGATAAGATATAGAAATAAAAATTGGTTTTAATTATTCATAATTTTTAATTGATTTTTTAATTGATTTTTTATTTTAATTAGAAATTGTTTTTTAATAAAAAAATTAATTGAATTTTTTCATATTCATATTTTGGTTGATTGGTTTAAAAAAAAACATATTTTGGTTGATTGGTTGGTTGGTTTATATTAATAATTAAAGGGGGGAAGCCATAGGCTATATAGTCTAAAATAAAATAATTCACGATAAAGGAATATAAAAGGGTTGTTACAATGGGGAGAAAGGACAGCAAGGCTATGAAGGTGATTACACCGGTTGGTATAGTACAAAATAGTAACCCTTTAACTAAAGTATTGCTAGGTTATCCGGCAAATGAAACAAAAGTTGCCCTTCATTCTCAAACAAAAACTGATAAAAGATTCCAGCGATAAGATAAACAACGGTATAGAGAAGGTGACAGAAAAACTAATGGCAGAAGTTAGTACACCTTTCTCACACACGGATTCAGAAAAAAACCCCACCTTATGAGAAGGAAGTAGAGCTTAGGGATGTTTATCCTCAGCTTCCAGTGATCATCCAGCAGGGTGATTGTTGCATCGGAGAGGAAGATGAACGAATAATAGATAGAGGACAAGCAGAAACGACCAGAAAGATGAATCCAAAACTCCAGAAGGAAGAAAATGAGATGTCTGGAAGAGAAGAGTGAGGTTAAGGAAGATGGAACTTGAAGAAGATTATGAAGATGAAGATCAGAGTGATTGAGAAGAGATCATGGGTGGATATGACTCTGTGATCAGAAGGAAGTTGGCAAGAGAGGAAAGAAGGATACTAGAGATTTGATCTCTGATGGAAGTTGAAGGAAGAAGGATACAAGAGATTCGAGTTCAGATGAAGACAGCGATAAAGAGGAGACTAAAGGTGCTGTGTATTCAAAAGGAGTTTGTCCTACAAGGACTGGCACAGAATAAATAGAAGAAGATATAGACCGATGCTTATCATGCCTGGATAAAGCGAATAGTTTAGAAGAAGTAACACAACTGGATGAACAACTCAAGAAGAGAAGCTACAGAAGGAGAAAACCTGCTGAGAAAATAATCCCAAGAATTGGAGGAGAAGAATACATTAAGGCCAATAGTAAGAAGATGATGGAAGATGATATTTCGAGGACAGAACTTAGAATATAAGCTTTTGAAGAATCCTGATATGTCAACAGCAAGAAAGAACAGGATCAAGAAACTCTCAGAGAACTCAAGCATACAACTGGTGGAGAAGGAGAAGAGAAGCTTTGGTTATGAAGAATCAGAGTGAACCAAATCAACAATCACTGTTACAGCTTCAACTGAACAATATCAAATGCAATTGTACCAGCCACCAAGGGGGGTACCAGGTGTTCCATATCCACAGCCAGTTTCTGGACAGACACAGAATTGGAGAGGAAGAGGACGAGAAGGCTTAGAAGGAGGAGGAAGATTTCAGCTACACTTCCAGCAATCTCCAGAAGACTGTTATAAGTATGGACAGGGTGGTCACTTTACCTGTAAGTGCAATGCGCCAGGAGGAAACAACAGAGAACATTTCTAAGGAAGATAAAGGAGCAAGTGAAGTTCACCTGTTCTCCAGGTGAACCCCAAGGATTCTAGAGCCTAGAAGATACGAAGGGGGGTGTCAGCTGATAGCACCGATTAGAGAAGAAGAGAAAATATCTAACAATTGAAGTAAAAACAGAGGACTATGAGAAATAATGGTGAATAGGGGAAAAACTTATCTGTGTTCAGCCTAAAGAGGTTAAACATCTCACTAGGTAAAATTAACTAATTAGGATAGGGATTTGAGGTAGTAAAACAGTTAATTACTCTTAGGGAACCAATTGAGCTCTGCTATAGAACTCAAAGAGAAATTAAAATAGACATACTAATATTAGAACATATACCTATTGCATTGTTGGGAAGAGATGCATTGTTTAAATTGAATTGTACAATAAGATGTACACTAAACGGCTGTCTGGTAGAAGATTTTAAAAAGTAGGGTTTTTGGGAATCATATTTGCTTAAAAAGATAATATCATAGGAATAATGATAATCTATTAGACTGCCTATTAGACAATCTGTCTGAAAAATAAAGTTAAAAGAGGTGACTGTTATTCTGGGTTACATTCTTACACCAAGAGATTTCAGGCTAGGCTAAAAGGTGTTTAGTCGTTTGCCAAGTCTGTGTGTAAAGAAGTCATCACATCTCCTAAAAATTTGGTGGTAAAGAGATTTTGTGAATAAATCAGTGGAAAAGGTTTTTAAAGGTTAGGAGAAAAGATTAGATTAAAAAGTTAGGAGAACTAGGGTTGAAGGAATTCTAAGACAGTAAGCTAAGTTTCAAAGTTAGTAGTAAGAGAGAGAACAGTGGTGAAGGACATTTTAGAGTAGGAAGATCAAGGTAATTGTAGGTGTATTTTTTATAATCAAAAGTTTGAAAGTCAGGGATTAGAGGTAGGACTGAGAGTGGGAAAAGTGACACTAGTGGTTATAGATGGAAGTACAAGCAAAGAGTTCAAAGCTTTGGGGAAAATGGATGAAGTAACTAAGGACATTAACACTTCAGTCTATTAAAACAACAGTGAGAAGCAATTTAACTCTTTCAACATTGATAGTTATTAAAGCCATAAATATATCGCATTTGATTATAAGAGAACCAATGGCTCCAGCACCAATTTTAGAGGAAAATACTGTTATTAGGGTTAGGATGGGGACGTTCCTCCCACATGGAGAGATAATTATGGAGAATAATTATTGTTATCAGGACCAGGAGTAGAAGCTGTTGCACCTAGTCAAAGGAGGTATAGTTTGTACAACAATATGAAGTGGAAGAGGGTTATGAGTGATTGTTCATTTATTTTGCGTAATGTTACAGAGAAAGATCATGGAGAATATATGTGTACTTATCTAGTGCAAGCATTAAAATTTGTTCCGGTTAAGAATTATTGGTTAAAAGACTATGTAATTCATAAAGTGACGCTTATAATGGAAGATTTGAAGTCTGTCGAAGCTTCCGCAGTCACCAAAGGAGGTCAGGAAGAATATGTTACAGTAGTCACTCCAACAGTGAATAATGCACATAGGATATCGGTAACTTTCCCACTAGAAATAATTAAGGTTAATACATCAACTAAATCAACTACTTTAATGGTAACTTTGGAAGGGATTAATGATACGATGGCAATAGCAAATGTAGGAAGTATGACATCGACAACAACTTTCCTGAAATTAAAGGAGGTAGCAAGAGAGACTCAGGGGTTTATGATACGGATAGAGAGTCAATACAGATTCATCTGAAATAGTGAAGGATACTATCATGGAGGTACAGGATGAGGTCTTTGATTTTAATGACAGACAAGGAGAGGTATCTGATCAGTACCGCTCGTTAGGGAAGAGAGAAACGATATGCATGTGGTTTGATTCTTCTGTTGTGAAAATTAGAGATAGATGGGCAGGTAGGAATCTTTGGTTCCAGCAGCTCATTCTGTAAGATCAGTGAGGAATCTTGAGGGTCCATGTCTGTTGAGAATTACAGCACCAAACATTTTAGAGACGGTCGCTCGACCTCTATCAAGTATGTGTCAATCTTAGGCTTTGTCATAGCTGTTGTATCAGCAACAACAATCAGTAACAGATAAAATAATGTCGTTGTCAAAACATTTGTTTAAGCCTAGGTTTAGGTGTTCTTGGTTAAATGAATTACCCTATGGGAATTTGTTAGATGGGAAGTAAAATCAGGTAACAGCGAACCCTGAAGCATTGGAGGTGAAAGCAGTGAGGGCTAAAAGTTGTTTTTGTTCTAATAAAACATATGATGTAAGGGGTATGTTTATGGGAATATCAGATTGTGATGATTATATGATAACTTTGGGTAAGCATGACCTTAAGGGTAGTAATGACAAATATAATGTTACTTTTTATGTTCCAGTTAGTAAGACGAGCAGGACTTTGAGGGTTAAAAGATTAGCTTTTGCCTGACAATGTGACTATTGGGAATTTTAGAGATATTTTGAGGGTTTGTGGTGATAAAGCATATATATTCTTACCCTATGGATGGACAGGATGTTGTTACATGTCAACGTTGAAGCTTCCATATGAGGTTTTACCATTAAAAGAGGGGTAGCACCGAACACAGATCAATCTGAAGCTAGGTTTGGAAATAGGGTGAAAAGAGACATGGTGGCATGTCATAGTCTTCAAGCCTATCATTGAAGTATAAATCTAAGAGAGAAGGGGGGACTTTTTCCATGGTATGGTGTAACATTTGGGAAGATCATATTGATAATGTTAGTTATACTTTGAGTCCAGATAGTTCAGATATTATCACTAGGGTTATATATGCATTGAAGAATATAAGGGATGCATTTGGTAGATCTGAAGGAGCGGGATGGTCAGCGAAGACTTGGTTGCAAGATCAGGTAGGCCCAGTAGGGGCAGTGATGGTTCAGATTTTAGTTGCAGCTTTGATAGCACTGTGTGTGAGGTTTGTAATTTGTTACTGACCTTTGAGAAAGCTTTGATATTGAGATAGGTTGGAGAGTGATGCCTGGAGACAACACTCAGATGCCGTTGTTGACTGTTCCTGATCTGGATGAAGATGGACAAGGGGGTCTGGATGGAGTATTAATGGATAAAGATCCTTTTTGATTATTTGATAATTTTTCAAAAAATTGTTTTTCGTTATTAGGGTGATTTTAGTATGATTTTATGAATCAAAGGGGGGAAGTGTATGAATGAATAATTATCCTAGTTCATTATTCTATCATTTATATTGATTCATACATCATTTATATATAATTTTTATATTCTTAGTTGATATTGATGTTTAATTTGAAAGGGTTGTTTTGCAAAAGATACTGTTTGGTCTTTTCTTTTCTTCCAGAAGCATTTGGGGGAATATGTGGAAATTGAAATACTCAAACAAGGACAATATGAAAGGACAATGACTGGAGGAGATGAAACAAAGAGGGTGTGGAAAGATTCCGATTCCATCATCAACAATCCATTGGAAGTCGAGACTACGGGGAGATGAAGTGTAGTGGACTACATTCCAGTGTCTGCAATGAAATATAGACATATTTGCATGTATAATAGATAATTGTGTCATATTCTTAGGTATTAATTTTTGTAGAATGATGTTTGATGTTATTGGATACATGTGGGGATCTTAGATGTTTTTGTTTATTTCGTTGATGCTTAGGGACAGGGAGTCTAGGCAGGGAGAGGTCCACTGTAGGGTCCAATGGGTTGACCAGCCTGAGAGTGGACATTTTTTGGATAGGATTTTGTTTGCAGGGGCTTACATGTGTATTTAATTGCATCATAGTTTCAAATGCATTTACATTGTTTATGAGTTTATCGGGAGTACCTAGGTGGTTGCCTGGGGCAGAGGGACCGTGAGAGAATTTTACTGTCTTGATTGATGGATGGATTTGGAACGAAGGTTGCCGGACAGTTTTTCGCTCTCACACTCCATAAAGATTTGTTCATATTTCATAGTAATGTATTCACACTTCATAAACAGTTATTCATATTTCATAGAAAGGTATATACACTCTAGAGAATAATGTTTTTTTGGTTTAAGGTTAAAGATACTCAATAAGATAAATTGTTACTGGTCATAATCCTATTCTGTTTGTTTCCGAGACTTTTAGTTAGTCTCGAAGGGGGGAAATGTCGTGTATTAGGATTATGCCTTTGTTAAATGTTTTTCATGAAGAAATGGAATGTTGTTTATGTTAGTTCAAATGTAGCCGTTTGGAGGGTGACGCCCCAGGGGAGACTGGTGATTGGCCAGAAGAGGGAGCAACCCATCTGTTTGCATTGTTTATAAGTATGAGCAAGACAAAGAGGGAGTCAGAGCGGCCATTGCAATCGGAGGCGTCGCTCTCCGGGTGGGCATGTCACCTGTAACTTATGCTGAAAGCTTGTGATACGAATAAACCTTATGATCAAAGTTCAGTATGAGCGGACTCCTTTGTTTATCAGCAATAATTGCCAGCACTTACGCGATACGACAATATCCTATATGCATCGGAGTTACGTCTTACAGCTTGTTTCCAGCATAAAGCATTGCAGACTAAAGGGTCATTATAGATCGTTTTATATAATCAGGTCCATTTAATTGTATTCAAAATCTTAAGCTAACAAGGGGTAGGCCTATGCTTTTAGCCATTTTCTTTAACAAAAGCCACAATACCCTCACATACTCCCTCAATTCGAGCTCTGGTTTTTAACTTAACACACCAAGCTCTTCACTGACACCGAGATATTTAAAGAGTGCATGTTGATTGAAGGAATTTGCTGACAAAATTTATGAATAGTATACTATAATTTCATCTGTCAGGTAGGCCTACCTCTTATTTATTGAATAGGAAGAAATAGGCTCCAACACAAAGGCCTCTTGTTGTTAGTAGCTAAAGTCAAATTAAAATGAAGAATGTTTCAATGAATTAGGCCTTCTCAAATTAGCCTACTTTCAGCACCCATGCACTGTCCATCTCTGCGGCTGCCAATTCATTTAACATTTACATTTAACATTTAAGTCATTTAGCAGACGCTCTTATCCAGAGCGACTTACAGTTAGTGCATACATTATTTTATTTTTTAAATATTTATATATTTTTTATACCCCCCGTGGGAATCGAACCCACAACCCTGGCGTTGCAAACGCCATGCTCTACAAACTGAGCTACATCCCCTGCCGGCCATTCCCTCCCCTACCCTAGACGACGCTGGGCCAATTGTGCGCCGCCCCATGGGTCTCCCGGTCGCGGCCGGCTACGACAGAGCCTGGATTCGAACCAGGATCTCTAGTGGCACAGCTAGGACTGCGATGCTGTGCCTTAGACCACTGCGCCACTCGGGAGACGATTCATACTTCATACTAACGTAAGTTATGTAAATTACTCATATATGGCTTATTGTGAGGTCAATATCTCTAATAAATAGCTTCATTATGGGCAACAAAACATAGTTTTTATTTAAATCAATTATAGCAGTAGCAAGCTTAACGCTGGTCCTCCTTCTCATCTCCGCGGTCTCCCTCTCAGTAGACCTAATCCGCGCACACAGATTTATAATGTTTTGGACAAATAAACAAATATTTTCTGAAGAAGCCTTTGACTCGCCACCATACACAGCACAGTCATCGATTAGGCAGCACAAAGGGGTTTACATCAGCAAGAGCAGGGCAAGCCAGGGCTCATGATTGGGAACGCCTATCCATTGCAGTGTAGCCTAGTTTTATATACACCATCCCAGCAGCTGTGATGCGTGATTTGAAGGAGTCAGGCGCAGGAGGGTAAATCACAGAATAACAGGATTTATTCCGGAATACAGAGTTACGCAGTAATGCGTCAAAACAATCCAGTGCGCAAAACAGGCGCACTGGAACAAACAAGGAACACGGGGAAAATAACCCGGCGATACAAAATACAAGGAGCTCAACCGAGCTTCACTATCTTCATAATAAACAATCACACACAAAGACAAGGGGGCAGAGGGAACACTTATACAGGTACTGATGAGGGGATATGAACCAGGTGTGTGTAATAAACAAGACAAAACAAATGGAATGATGAGATGAGGAGCGGCAGTGGCTAGAAGGCCGGTGACGACGAACAACAAAGCCTGCCCGAACCAGGAGAGGAGGCAGCTTCGGAGGAAGTCGTGACAGCGCAAACTCTGGAAGGAAGTACATTTTCTTTGAAATATAACTTTGCCCTGTGCTTCTCCGAGCATCCTTATCGTATAGTCTAGGCCTATAATATAGGCTATGGATAATTTTATTGAGACCACACTAGGCACACTTGATATTGCTCGCCCAGCAGAGAATCAGGGATGAGGGGAATCATCGAGCACACATCAAGATACTATAATAAGCAACTAATTCTCAAACCCTGAGCAATATGACATTTAGATTGATTACAAATTACATTACCCTCCCCTGGACTAAATAAAAAAAATACTAAACCCTCACCCTGACTGAAATGTAAAAAGCATGACCCTCCCCAATTTTTCTCCGGCTAGAAATTGTGTACATTTAGACTGCTCCCTTAGTGCGGAAGTGCCCCTCTAATGCTCCTGAACACTATTTTGGTGTTACAAGTTCTGTTTACTGCAGAATTGGCACCCTTTATTTTGGTGCCGTTTCCTCTCTAAAACCCCTGAACACTATCAGAGTTCGAAGAGTTAGACAATTTTGTTAAAGTGTCACTCCACAATGATACATCAATTGACAATACAAAATACAGAAGAAAACACATACATTGCGGACCGCTCAGAGTTCTGAGACACTAAAAACAATCAGAGTCAAACATGGAACAGTATTTCCTTTGGCATTATCTATAATACATTATATCGTCTTTACATTATTGGTACATTACATAATCTATACATACATTTGCATAAACAAGCAAAAAGTACAGTCCAAACTTCAACATGATAATAGAAACATGCCATACAAAATTAAAGCTAGAATGACAAAAAGTATAATTAAACTCTATTCACAGTATTTCTAAAAATACAGTTCATTCGGAAAGTATTCAGACCTCTTGACTTTTTCCACATTTTGTTATGTTACAGCCTTATTCTAAAATTGATTGAATAAATACAAATTCTCATCAATCTACACGAATACCCCATAATGACAAAGCGAAAACAGGTTTTTAGAATTTTTAGCAAATGTATTACAAATAAAAAACAGATACCTTATTTACACAAGTATTCAGACCCTTTGCTATGAGACTCGAAATTGAGCTCAGGTGCATCCTGTACGGAATTGTCCGTAGAGCTCTGAGACAGGATTGTGTCGAGGCTCAGATCTGGGGAACAGTACCAAAACATTTCTGCAGCATTGACGGGTCCCCAAGAACACAGTGGCCTCCATCATTCTTAAATGGAAGAAGTTTGGAACCACCAAGACTATTCCTAGAGCTGGCCGCCCAGCCAAACTGAGCAATCGGGGGAGAAGGGCCTTGGTCAGGGAGGTGACTAAGAACCTGATGGTCACTCTGACAGAGCTCCAGAGTTCCACTGTGGAGATGGAAGAACCTTCCAGAAGGACAACCATCTCTGCAGCACTCCACCAATCAGGCCTTTATGGGAGAGTAGCCAGACAGAAGCCACTCTTCATTAAAAAGCACATGACAGCCCGCTTGGAGTTTGCCAAAAGGCACCTAAAGACTCTCAGACCATGAGAAACAAGATTCTCTGGTCTGATGAAACCAAGATGAAATTCTTTGGCCTGAATGCCAAGCGTCACGTCTGGAGGAAACCTGACACAATCCCTACGGTGATGCTGTGGGGATGTTTTACAGCGGCAGGGACTGGGAGACTAGTCGGGGTCGAGGGAAAGATGAACGGATCAAAGTACAAAGAGATCCTTGATGAAAACCTGCTCCAGAGTGCTCAGGGCCTCAGACTGGGATGAAGGTTCACCTTCCAACAGGACAACGACTCCAAGCACACAGCCAAGACAATGCAGGAGTGGCTTCGGGACAAGTCTCTGAATGTCCTTGAGTGGCCTAGCCAGAGCCCGGACTTGAACCCGATCAAACATCTCTGGAGAGACCTGAAAATATCTGTGCAGCGACACTCCCCATCCAACCTGACAGAGCTTGAGAGGATCTGCAGAGAAGAATGGGAGAAACTCCCAAAATACAGGTGTGCCAAGCTTGTAGCGTCATACCCATGAAGACTCTTGGCTGTAATCGCTGCCAAAGGTGCTTCAACAAAGTACTGAGTAAAGGGTCTGAATACTTATGTAAATGTCATTTTTCCATTTTTTATATTAAGTAAATGTGCCAAAATGTCTAAAAACCTGTTTTTGCTTTGTCATTATGGGGTATTGTGTGTAGATTGATGAGGGGGAAAAAAAACATTTAATCCGTTTTAGAATAACGCTGTAACGTAACAAAATGTGAAAAAGTCAATGGGTCTGAATATTTTCCGAATGCACTTCAAATGAACTGCCTCCTGCCTGCATAACGTTAATACTCAAAATTATATAACGAAAAAGGTGTTTCACCAGACATGCTTTTGAAAAAAAATTGTTTTAAAAAAGCTGGCCTTTTCAGTATCTGCACCTGTATAAATTTGAAAGTACAGTCACACTTCTTTGGGTACATTAGCCAAAATATGTCATTTGAAAATTATAATGCTGCAATAGAATCCACAAAATCACGCAGAGCAAGTACTGCTTTGTTTTCCACCACTTTATAAACAGTGTACTGTCTTCACCAAGGAGATGGGGAAGCATCAGGAGGCCAGCTTTAGTATGGTGGCGTGTTGCCATCCAACTTGTGTCATTATATCTAAATCCAAGACAATGTTCATACTCTCCACAATGTCTTTGAGGACTGCTCGCTTTGAATTGTTCCTTTGCTGTGGGTTGCACTCCATTCTTTCTATTTAGTCTCTACCCATATCCAATAACTTCACTGGCGGAGTGCCAGCATGTCTGTGAAAGTATCTGAGTGAATGTGTTGAGTTAGTGAGTAGCTCAAAGTCTTGAACAAAAAGGGGTGTTCCTCCAGTATTTCATCTTTATTTTCACGTGTTAAGTAACTCTCTCCTTTGTGTGAATGTTTCCTGAAGAATACTTTTTAGCTTGTTTAAATCCCTCTCTCTTTCTCATTTCTTCTTTCATTAGTGATACTGCATCTGATGGGACCTGGCATGTTGGTGGCTCAAAGTTCACACTGGTTGGTGTATCAGTCCTCCTTTTTGCTTTTGATGTCTGAGATTCTCCCTCACCCACTGCTGCTCTTCTCCTAAAACGTGGGACTATGCCTCTCCATCTGTTCTTTAGTTTGTCCGTAATGCACGTAAGCCACACCATAGTGGGTGAACCCCATTTGGCCTTCAGGTGTGGCCATTTCAAGATTATGGCATTTGCCATTAGACTTTTCAGGATATGTTGTGTACTGCAGTGCTTCGTCAACAACTGCAGACAGCAACATACCCCTCAGGTGATGAAATTGAGGTTTTGTGATATCCACTGAGTTCCGTAAAGCCTTTTTAAGATACAGTGACAAAGTGACCTCACATATAGTGAAATTGTCTGGCCAGCTTTTTTCAGGGGCGTCAGCTCCAGATGTGCCTTCCAGGGGACACACTTCAAGATTCAAGATGAACTCAAACACAAAACGTTGTCAATTTGAATTATTTGAATACCCCCCTCCCCCCAAAGTTGTCTCTATTGTGTGTACTTTAAGTTGCTTTATTCACTCATGGCAGATAAGAATTTATCTCTGAATTACAAAACATTATTTTAACTGATAAAAATAAGACTTTGCTGTATATACCTTGTGAGTCATCTGGAAGTGAGTCAGCTCCTGAGGTGCTGTATATTTGGGGACGCATGAGCCACTGTGACCTTCAGTTTGCCTCGATCTTGGAGCAGTGTCATCCTCGAGGTCAACGTAGTCGTTCCAATCCTCATCCCAATATTTTATATCAGTGATGTTCATTTCAGAATCCAGTTGAAATCACTGTCTTATTATCTGAAAGACAAACCAATATGCACAGTTATTTGTTTTGCCAGTATATATTTTTAAAGAATTATATACCATTACCAAAATATATTATATTTAAGATGATGATTCTGAGAAGAGTTCATCTGAATATTGTGAGTTTATTTGCATATTCCATTGCATGACAAGTAGCAGGACAATTTCAAACTCAATAGCGTGCTTCACACAAAACAGTTAAATAAAATGTTCTCAGTACCTCAATAAAATGAAAACAGTGTGGTAAATTGTAAATGAGAGGATCTGCAGAGAAGAATGGGAGAAACTCATTTTTTGGTACCCTTCCCCAGATCTGTGCCTCGACACAATCCTGTCTAGGAGCTCTACGGACAATTTCTACAACCTCATGGCTTGGTTTTTGCTCTGACATGCACTGTCAACAGTTGGATGTTATATATACAGGTGTGTGCCTTTCCAAATCATGTCCAATCAATTGAATTCACCACAGCTGGACTCCAATCAAGTTGTAGAAACATCTCAAGGATGATCAATGGAAACAGGATGCACCTGAGCTCAATTTCAAGTCTCATAGCAAACGGGCTAAATAATTATGTAAATAAGGTATTATTTGTCATTATGGGGTATTGTGGGTAGATTGATGAGGATTATTATTATAATAATTTTTTTAGAATAAGGCTGTAACATAACAAAATGTGGAAAAAGTCAAGAGGTCTGAATACTTTCCAAATGCACTGTATAAAGTAGATATCCCCTTTTGTCTTAAGCTCCAAGATATGTAGGCACCTTTTTCATATTTGTTCTATATATTTTTTTTTACATACAGCAAATAGTTCATAAACTTATGGGAAAGCATAGAAGTATAGCACATAGAACATATCTGCCACTTGTCATACTTTCAATGAAAATGACAGATCTGCAACCAGGGTTGGGGTGAATTCCGTTTTATTTCCAGTCAATTCAGAAAGTAAACCACATTCCAATTAAAAATGTTCCTTATTGAAATGCATTGAAGAGATTTGGAATTAGAATTCCAGTGTACCTCCTGAATTGACTGAAATGTAAATGGAATTGACCCCAACCCTATCTACAACTCAAATTTAATTGGAAAATATTTTGGGTCGCTACAAACCTAGATAGTGCAGCTTTAAATAAACATGAAATTGAAAAAAATTACACATTTAAATGCAGTTGTAAAGCTCAAACTTGACTCAGGTTATACACCCAAATCAGACTCATCAAACAATAAATTATTCAAAACAATGTTATCCACCTAGCTAGAATTCGTAAGAAATCATATGTTTTGCAAATTCGTAAGATACGAATTGTAATTCGTAACATATCATACGACATGGGTGATGGACATCCACAATTAATACATACCATGTGAAATATAACATATCATATTAAATGGATTATCTCGGATTTACGTATAGAATAATACGAAATGCTCTGAGACAAGGTTGTGTTGCCATACTGGGGTCTTGCTCGAGGGAAGTAGCTAGTTAGCTTAGAAGGATGCTAAGTAGCTCCAGCACAGTAGGTTGCGGTTGCAGTAACACCTTAAACATTTGTTTGCGGGCCACTATAATACCATAGAAGAAGAAGTAGCTAGCTATGACACCGGTCCCGCCAACCGAGTTATCAGAACTGCAAGAACGCAGTGCTCGACAAGCGGGGCGAAGAACACTGTGTACCGTTCTAGCTAGCTACTTTCCTCGTCGTAACGTTGTTATCAAAACTGCAAAGGACATAGTAGGTGCACCCAAAGTCTTGCAGTAGCTACCCATAGCAAATATGGTGGATTTTAAATTAAGGCCGTTTATCATTGAAAAAAATGGTCTGTTCCGGTCTGCTTAACAGGTCTGCTTAGCTCATAGAGAAGGATAGGACGCATCCCTATATATTTCCCATTATGCCGTCTGTGAGTCAAAATTCTTCTATATCTGTTGTTTTGATAAATGTATACAGCTTATTTTGGTGATTTACTGCCACCTGCAATGCTGGAGCCCTGAACCATTTTGTGTCATTCATTCATTCATTGCATCCACTAGATGGCGGTAATAGTAGCTTAACACCATTGACCATCTAGGAAAACATTTTACATTCACATTTACATTTTAGTCATTTAGCAGACACTCTTATCCAGAGCGACTTACAGTTAGTGACTGCATACATTTTTCTTACTGCCCCCCCATGGGAAACGAACCCACAGCCCTGGCGTTGCAAGCGCCATGCTCTACCAATTGAGCTACCAATTCGAAGAAAAAGAAAATGCTCTGAACATTGACTGATCCCTCCTGATGACACTGATAGAATCATGTGATCATTCCTTAACCCATAAGAAGTCCCACCCAGTTGACTATTTTTAAATGGTTGAAGCCCTTAATCTGAATGGTCCTGGTGCACCAAAAAAAAAATATTGTTTTGTCATTGTTCTCTGGTGGCTAGCTAGATAGCTAAAATTGGCCCTTTTCTAAATTAGACATGGATGGAGATAGGGATTTGGACTTGTGGTTTTACTTAATTCTCCATACTGTCCAACGATTATAATGGTGATTCTGATCCAACCGTAAATTCATACATTGTGCCCCTGGCCTGAGAGGATGGAAGTTCAATATGTAGGTTAGCTAGATGTAGTTAACTAGCTGGCTCATTGTTGATCATGAAAGGAATTTAGGCTAGCGAGCAAGCATTTTAGCTAGGTAGCCTAGGACAACAAAATCTAAAAGTGTGTGCTGTATGACAGAGTCATAGACCGTTTCGTCAACATGAAAGAGAGGAGGATGGCATTGGCATTTCTCTACCAGTAGGGTGAGTCAACATGTTTTTTCTCCCCCCCCTATCTTTTAGTTGTCACTGTATTAGACTAAGCATAGGTGATTTGATGATGCTGAAATGTTGAAGTTAAAATGGTGCTGGAATAGTGTAGGCAGCTCCTTTGCGACTTGCGGTAACTCTTTGTGATTTTAAATCAATAGTTGTTTAGCAGTCCGAAAATGGTGGAAACATTAACTTGCTTGACCATGCTATAGGTCATGTAATGGTTTGTTAAATTGCAATATGCTTCGTGGACTTCACCGGACAGATGTTGCTCTCCGGTTTCGTGATGAAATAAATGTGTGGTTGAATTTATTCTGCCACTGTCTTCTTATTGTCTCAGCCTTAGGCCTATATATCACGGTGGCAAGGCATATGAACTAACGGGTTATAAAGCAAACAATGCAATTATCGCAACACATAGGTTGTAATATGGCTTATTTTTCTGCCTTGGCTTCCCCAGTGATTTTACCCACACTTGAGCAAGGCACATAATCCCAATGGCTCCATAAATTCAGTTAATAATGGTTGTGACCCCACTATCTGTAGGAGTTGGGATATGCAAGAAAACACATTTCCAAATTCTCACAGCACCTACCATTTTGATTGTAACATAATTTATAATCTCACAATGGGCCTGTCAACTGTAGCCTCTACAGTAATTAGACTACCCTTGGAGAAAAAAATTTGTTCCCAGTGTCCTTTAAAGTGTTAACATATTTTAGAAAATTGTGGAAAAATATAACAGCTCTGTATCTAAATCTTTTTAGATTTTTTAGTGTACAATTTTTATAAAAAATCATTATCAATCAATAGTTAGCTATAAATAATTACCATTTCACCATTTGATTCTATGAGTGACACAGTATGCCAAAGCATTCTTTTTGTGTTTTGATGCTGATTTTTACATGCACAGAAACACCAAAAAGTGTTTTCACAATTACTCTCTTAAAAACACCAACATTCAGATTGAAGAACCAGTTTGGGTGTTTCAGAGGTACTTCTATTCTGTTTTTAAAGCACTTTCTCTGTATCATAACACTTACATTGGGGTTTCCATTCAAACACCCTCCAAACACCAGAGCTCAGCTTAGGTAAACTACTTTAGGTAAACTGCTTTTCACTACACAATCATGGGGTTTCAAGTCTTTCTATTTTTACAGTGTAGGCCTATGGACATGTTTTTTTAATCAGCACAAATTAGACTTAGCAATAAAAGCCCCAATCGTGGTCTTCTTTGACAGTATGGATCACAATACCAGAAACTTCCTCAAACTTGCTTTCCAAAGGCTGGGATCCGCACTATGCAGCTGCTGTAAGAGCGTATTTTTGTCCACTGGTCACAAAAACAATGCTTGATAGGCAGCTTAAACTTCTTAAATTCAACCATTATTGGGTTAAAATACACTGCTCAAAAAAATAAAGGGAACACTAAAATAACACATCCTAGATCTGAATGAATGAAATAATCTTATTAAATACTTTTTTCTTTACATAGTTGAATGTGCTGACAACAAAATCACACAAAAATTATCAATGGAAATCAAATGTATCAACCCATGGAGGTCTGGATTTAGAGTCACCCTCAAAATTAAAGTGGAAAACCACACTACAGGCTGATCCAACTTTGATGTAATGTCCTTAAAACAAGTCAAAATGAGGCTCAGTAGTGTGTGTGGCCTCCACGTGCCTGTATGACCTCCCTACAACGCCTGGGCATGCTCCTGATGAGGTGGCGGATGGTCTCCTGAGGGATCTCCTCCCAGACCTGGACTAAAACATCCGCCAACTCCAGGACAGTCTGTGGTGCAACGTGGCGTTGGTGGATGGAGCGAGACATGATGTCCCAGATGTGCTCAATTGGATTCAGGTCTGGGGAACGGGTGGTCCATAGCATCAATGCCTTCCTCTTGCAGGAACTGCTGACACACTCCAGCCACATGAGGTCTAGCATTGTCTTGCATTAGGAGGAACCCAGGGCCAACCGCACCAGCATATGGTCTCACAAGGGGTCTGAGGATCTCATCTCGGTACCTAATGGCAGTCAGGCTACCTCCGGCGAGCACATGGAGGGCTGTGCGGCCCCCCAAAGAAATGCCACCCCACACCATGACTGACCCACTGCCAAACCGGTCATGCTGGAGGATGTTGCAGGCAGCAGAACGTTCTCCACGGCGTCTCCAGACTCTGTCACGTCTGTCACGTGCTCAGTGTGAACCTGCTTTCATCTGTGAAGAGCACAGGGCGCAGTGGCGAATTTGCCAATCTTGGTGTTCTCTGGCAAATGCCAAACGTCCTGCACGGTGTTGGGCTGTAAGCACAACCCCCACCTGTGGACGTCGGGCCCTCATACCACCCTCATGGAGTCTGTTTCTGACCGTTTGAGCAGACACATGCACATTTGTGGCCTGCTGGAGGTCATTTTGCAGGGCTCTGGCAGTGCTCCTCCTGCTCCTCCTTGCACAAAGGCGGAGGTAGCAGTCCTGCTGCTGGGTTGTTGCCATCCTACGGCCTCCTCCACGTCTCCTGATGTACTGGCCTGTCTCCTGGTAGCGCCTCCATGCTCTGGACACTACGCTGACAGACACAGCAAACCTTCTTGCCACAGCTCGCATTGATGTGCCATCCTGGATGAGCTGCACTACCTGAGCCACTTGTGTGGGTTGTAGACTCCGTCTCATGCTACCACTAGAGTGAAAGCACCGCCAGCATTCAAAAGTGACCAAAACATCAGCCAGGAAGCATAGGAACACCACCTGCAAAACCAGTCCTTTATTGGGGGTGTCTATAATTTCCACCTGTTGTCTATTCCATTTGCACAACAGCATGTGACATTTGTCAATCAGTGTTGCTTCCTAAGTGGACAGTTTGATTTCACAGAAATGTGAGTTACATTGTGTTGTTTAAGCGTTCCCTTTATTTTTTTGAGCAGTGTACACATATAGCCTACATTTGTGAAAAGCCATCCACAATAACCACAATTCGTAAGGCACAAATAGCTAAATGAGAGCAGCAGTGTGATTCACATCATAGCGCTATGTAGATATCAAGAAGCGATATCCGTATTGCCCGTGGCTACACCACTGCTGTCGTCTTTACCTCCAAGCGTTTATTCAAATTGGATAATCTTTGGATACCAACAGCAGTCGCACCATTGGAAGACATACAGTAGCTTGAACTGTAACCTACAAGCCTATTCCTGCTCTTTTCCCACGATCCATCAAACCAATTGGGTGTGTCATCATAGTGGTCTCTGTCTTGTGGTCAGACTTGCTAAGGCTGAACAAATTTTAAACTTGCACCTTTTTCCAATGCTGATTTGAATGTCATTGAGAAAACAGAAAGGTGTCAAAAGAACATTTCACAAACATCCTTTCTGAATTTAAAAGTCATCCTAGAAGTAGGCCTAATCGATTGAGAAATTGATTGACAAAGTCATGAACATTTTGAAGAATT
This sequence comes from Coregonus lavaretus, assembly GCF_964263955.1. Taxonomy (NCBI): domain Eukaryota; kingdom Metazoa; phylum Chordata; class Actinopteri; order Salmoniformes; family Salmonidae; genus Coregonus; species Coregonus lavaretus. The sequence continues at coordinate 53,383,834 of NC_139990.1, read as the reverse complement.
GAATAAACCACCTTTGGACTATGATAATAAATAATGCCAATGGGTCAAAAAGACCTCAGTGGGTAGTATGAGGGTTAAGCCTGTAGATTTAATAATGATTGTTTTCTTGAAAGCTACCACACAAATGACCTCCAGGGAGACCCTATAGATTTATTGTCATTCTCACTCAGATATCATATTAACATGGCATAAGTCATGGCAAAATGTGTAGAATTGCAGGATATTCTCTTTAAAACTGCAAAAATGTCTCTCCACCCCATGCCAAAATGTGTAGAATTGCATGAAATGAGCTGTAAAACTGAATTTATGTTCTACGTATTTTTTAAAGAGAGTGTACACAACACAAACCTTGGCTTGTACATGCATCATTAAACACACAAACACACATGCACACACCTGAATGGCTGAAGTACAAGGTGCCGCACTATGTTCCTGCTTTGTTCCATTTGCCATACTGATAACAATGACCAAATAAAGAGGTTGACTTTTGAAAGGCCTGAAACTTCTACGCCCTAAAACCCAAAAAAAAATTTGACGGGGTGTTCCTACAGTTCCAAATGGGCGGGCAGAATGCAGGTACTCTTCGTCTCGCCATGTTACCATGGAAATGTCACTGTCACCATGTGATGATGTCACCATGGGTATAAGAGCAAACGACCCCGGTGGCGCTCCCATTCACAGCTTTTCCCAAAGCTCACCCAGGATATCTAAGGCCCCAGTGGAGACTGGGATTGAGCAGCAGCAGGTAAGCGGCAGGAGATAACCATTGGGACTCTAGTTAGCTTTGAATATGTATATTCAATGGTGTCAGTGTGTGGAGGTGTAAACGGATGTAGAACTTTGTCCAAATATTATATTCTTGTTTTGAATCATTTCTGTATCTAATTTGTCCGCTTCCTCCCTCCACCTCTTCTTCTTCTTCTTCACCTATAGTAATGGCTTATCAGAGTGAGATGGTGATCAGCTCCCAGCCTCAGGTCACCATCAACAACTACACCGTGACTTCCTCTGGGTCCTCCGATTGGAGCTCCAACGTTTGTGACTGCTGCGATGACTGTGGCATCTGTGAGTCCCCCTCTGTGTGGGTTTGTGTGTGTGTAAAATGACATTTTAGTCATTTAGCAGACGCTCTTATCCAGAGCGACTTACAGGAGCAATTAGGGTTAAGTGCCTTGCTCAAGGGCACATCGACAGATTTTCACCTAGTCGGCTCGGGGATTAGAACCAGCGACCTTTTGGTTACTGGCACAACGCTCTTAACCACTAAGCTACCTGCCGCCCCAAAGCTAACTAGAGTCCCAATGGTTATCTCCTGCCGCTTACCTGACGCATGCACAAGGTTTGCATTGCGTTGTGTACACTGTTTAAAAAGCCATAGACTGGGTGAGGCTACTCGGTATCAGGAGTTCTGCACAACTAATATAACCGTGATGACCACTACCAACCCCAAATAGCCACACCTAAAATGAATGGTGGAGACAGCGTGACTTTCATTTTTTTCCTCCAGGTCTGTGTGCGATCTTCTTGCCGTGTATCCTGGGCTGTAAGATTGCTCAGGACAACGGAGACAGCTGCTGTGTTCCTTTCCTCCCTGGAGCCTTGATCGCCCTTAGGACAAGCATCCGCAGCAAATACCGCATCCCTGTGAGTGACCCTACTACATCATCAATACAAACCCTATGTCCAGGATTCAAATGGGAAATATCTATTATTTGTTAGGCCTGAAAGAGTTGTAATTTAAATATTTCCTTTAACATTCTAACAGAATGTTAGTGAGTATAGTATATAGTGTAAGGCTCGGAATCAATCTGATCTCAGGTTGATAGGCATTGCGGTCCTCTGTAGCTCAATTGGTAGAGCATGGCGCTTGTAACGCCAGGGTAGTGGGTTCGATCCCCGGGACCACCCATACGTAAAAATGTATGCACACATGACTGTAAGTCGGTTTGGATAAAAGCGTCTGCTAAATGGCATATTATTATTATTATTATTATTATTAAAGGCAATCCGATTGAGACGACATATGCAGAATTTACAGTGAATGGGATCTCTGCGAACGCAGGAACATTGCCTAAGCCGCAATGCCTATAACCTGCGATTTAATTGAATACTGGCTTTAGTCCAGAAGTGAAGACTGAAGGAGTCAACAGTTGGCTATTCTTATTAAACAACAGTGCAGTCAAGGATGTGCAAGTTTACAGTTAGCCACAACTGGGTGTTGTACACCATGTTTTCATTCAGTTTTTCTACTGCAGGCCATATTAGAATGTGAAAAAAATGTGTTTAAAAAAAAGAATGCTAAAAGAGATGGGTTTACATTTTTTACATTTTAGTAGATGCTCTTATCCAGAGCGACTTACAGTTAGTGAGTGCATACATTCGTTTTTTTATTTATTTCATACTGGCCCACCGTGGGAATCAAACCCACAACCCTGGCGTTGCAAACGCCATGCTCTACCAACTGAGCTACATCCCTGCCGGCCATTCCCTCCCCTACCCTGGACGACGCTGGGCCAATTGTGCGCCGCCCCATGGGTCTCCCGGTCGCGGCCGGCTACGACAGAGCCTGGATACGAACCGGGATCTCTAGTGGCACAGCTAGCACTGCGATGCAGTGCCTTAGACCACTGCGCCACTCGGGAGACTAGGTTTAGACAAGTCAATCTTATGGGTCCCCCTGTTCTCTCTCTACCCTCCTTCATAGACATCCCCTGTAATAGGGCCAGGAGTTTTTCCTGACAACATGACCTGACCAAGAAAAACTCTGACCCTATTTATAGTCTATCTGCGGCCTTACTGAGATTTTCCTTGTCAGGTCACGTGGTCAAGCAAAAGTCAATGCCCTACCTATAAGTGTTTATTGTTTATGTTATGCTTTACATGTGAACCTTTTATGTTTTTACTCAGGGTTCCGTGTGTGATGACTGGGTAGTCATGACCTGCCTGCCTTTCTGTGGACTCTGTCAGATGGCCAGGGAGCAGAAGATGAGAGGCTGATTGGTTAAATGAGGGGAATAGGGACGGGCTTAATGACAATCATGCATCCAGTCATGGGAAAAAAACACAGTGTGCCTTCTGACGTCACAGGTACGATGTCACAGCCTGTATGGAAAATCCTATGAACACTTTGTTACAGTTATGTCTTGACTGTGGCCAATCCACCCCATATTTATTATTATTGTCTGTGTAATACTCTTATAATACCATTATACTACTAAAGAACAGTATCTTAAGCTATACATTATACCATTTCCTATTATGAGGTACTTTATATAGTGGTGTTTTCTATCATGATCCAATGGTGTTGCGTGTATTTGCTTGTTTGAAAATGACCGGATTGAGATGTTTCGGATTTCAATAAAGGACCATTTTCACATTCAAATGAAAGTTTACTGTTACATTGACTTTTCTTAATTTACATGGAGAGGAAAATCCAGGGGTAGAAAAGTCAAGAATGTGTTTTGTACCAAAGCTTCTTTTGGCACATTCTTGACTGGTGTCCCTGGGTTTTCCTCTCCCTCTCCATGTAAATAAAGAACAATAAATGGAGAACAACTTTCAATTGAATGTGTCCCATGATTTGAGGTCAGTTGTCAATTTTCTTCCTCTTTCTGTACAACCAAAGTGAAAATCGTGTCAGTCATTAAACAAGGATTAAGAGACAAACGTTCATAATGTAGCAGAAAGGACCAACATGACACAGCCCTCAGAGCACAGGTAAAGCGGGACTGGAGGCTTTTGATTAAGATTATATGGGACTTCAGATATAATTTAGCTTTATTTTAATGTTACAAATAGCCTTAACTTAAAATTGACAAGTGTTTGATAACTCATTATCAAATTATGTTATGATGGATTATGATAGGTTAACGAAAGTTGTAGATTATGCTATGGATTATGATAAGGGAAATTTCATTTAACCAGTAATTTGTCAGATTATGAAAATCACTGCATGCAGTAGTACAGAAGTCAATGCTTTGATTTCTCAGTGGTTGAGAAGCATTCAGACCTCCAGGTTTCCCGGCAAGAAAACCCAAAATTGTCACTCAAACAGAAAGGGGAACTAACAAAGGTGGGGTCCACTGAAAGTTGACTAGCAACAACAACTAGGACCTAAAAGACACCCACCATGAGCGCCCACAAAATTTGGCCAAGAAGAGGCAAACAAAAGAAGAACCCACACCAAACTTAAAGAAAGGAAGCACACCAAAAAGTGGAGCAAAACAAAAACAGGGAAGATCAGATAAAGGATTGTTTGTGTAGAAATCAAATAGGTAGAGCCAACTAAAGGTGTTAACCCTCCACGTCTCTCAAGACAACTGGAGCACTGGGCCAGCCACTCTTAAATAGCACCTGGGCCAGCACAGGAGAAACACCTTCCCACTAAAGAGATGACAAACCAGCTCAGGTGTAACACATACTGACTAACGAGGTGACACCACGTGCTAACGTCCAACCTCGAAATATAAATGGAAAAACCAAAGCCGGTAACACGTAACTACATATGAGGACACCGAGGTCCGGACCTCTGTCATTTTTTCTAATTTGAAAATAATAATAATAATAATAATAATAATAATAATAATAAAATATGTAATTTGTACACAATAAAGAAAATAAATGATGGGTCAATATCTAAATATTGCTTCCAGCGTCGATCAAAGCTCAGAAGGCTTATTTATCTTCTTGATCTGACTGAGTTCTAATCACACCTGCCTCTGTGAATGAGTGGAATCATTAACAGTGGTTTGTTCGTTATGTTCGCTTGCGTCCCCCGGATTTGTCCTTTTTAGCAGCACAATCACCACTCTCTCAAACGGCTAACTCCGCCCTCTCGCTGCACAGGCCGAGGGCCTGAGATGTGAAACAAACTACCCCAGCTCGGAGTCGGCAACTAGAGACGCTGCTGACAGTGGGTTTGCAATATGCCAGACAAAAGGCCATTTTTTAAACCGGCCCACAACTCCTGCCGTGTCTACAGACATCCCCCAAACAAACAAAAAACGACTCTCTGAGAATGAGTGCACTGCTGGTAAATAGTTGCTTATAGATACAGTATGTCAGTCAGTCAGACTAGCTGCCAGCAGAGACTTCTATTGCAGTAACGTTGAAGGGCTCTGGCTAGTATTCCTTAGCCAGCTAGGAGGAAGTAAGAAGCTAACGTTAAAGGTGAAATATGCAGAAATTGCTACTCCTTTTCCTGGTTGCTAGAATTCTAATAGTTCACTTAATCTCAGTGTATGTGACAAAACAACCAAGTATAGTGTAGAGAATCATTGTACCATCTAAACCACTGAGAAATATATTTTCCATAACCAAAAATATTGTATTTTCAGCTGTTTGAAGCTGGTATATGAAACAAAGTAAAATATGCAAAAATTAAACTTAAGAATGGGAAGCATAGAACTAGTGTACATAGAACAGATCTACCACTTCTTAGACTTGCTTTCAATGAGAATGACAGATCTAACTCACTTTTCTATGTGAATTTGGTCAGGTGGCCCAAAAAGTTACATATTGCAGCTTTAAACGGAGCCTAAACTGAGCATAAAATAGGCTACTAAGTTCTCACAATAACATTGCTTTACAGAAAGTAGGCTACTGAGACAGACCATAATGTGACGCTCAGTGGTGAGGCTGAGGCAGGCTGCAATGCATGCAGAAGGAAGCAGAGGAGACAGAGTGAGAAAGGAAGCAAGCAGAGAGGTTAGTACAGTGGTTCCCAAACTTGGGGTCGGCACCCCATGTGGGGTCTCCTGAGAAAATCTGTACTAATCTTACCAAACAAGTTAAGAACTTTAAAAAAATATATTTAAATATGAACATTTCCACATGGCCTATCTTCCCTATAGGCCTACATTAAAATGCAATCAAAATGCAAACAATACAGTTCTAAAAATGGCATACGTTTTTGTTTATATCGGTGGTTGTTTTGTCTTCTCTCGATCGCCCACTGGATTTTATAGTTTACCCATCACCTTTTATTTTTTTACCACTACATCCCTCATATTAATACAGAATCGTAAGTAACATTCTAATAATTCATTTGAATATGATATGATAATCTGTGTGCTCCGTTGATGTCTGTGTGCTCCGTTGTTGTCTGTTTGTGCAGAGCTTGATTAGTAATGCCTAAGAATACCAATGTAAATGCTATGTAATTTGAGAAAATAGTTATCTATGTAAAGAGTTTTTGATTTTATGCAATGTATCATTACAACTGACTGAACATTCGCTGATGCTACGTGTCAGTGTGAATCATTTCTCATATTTTCCCCCTTTCAGGGGTATAACATGGTTTTAATATCTTTGGGTATAACATTACAATTGTATAGCTAATAGGCTATGTGTTTGTAGATTGACTGAGGTGATTGAACCTACAGAAACCAAGGTGATAATGGCTGGGGTCATTTTCGCTAGTCTTTGCTGATCTTCAAATTGCATTTAAACGTTTTTTAATTGTATAGAAATGCAGTAAATGAACTTCAAATCCCCTCCCCTTCCAGACATCACTAAAACTCAGACCCTGGTTACGGCCCTGCATACATCTGCTATGAGACAGCTGTATGATCCATTTATTGATCTGGATTGGGGTCAATTCCATCTTACTTTAGTCCCATTCAGGATATAAACTGATTTTACAGATGAAATGTAAAAGTACCATTCATACCATTTGAAGGATGCAAGTATAATGATTGCACTTCATTAGAGTTAAATTACTACATTTAAATGATGTAATTGGAATTTCAATTTACTTCACGAATTGACTGAAGTGAAATATTTTTAAAACACTATGTACACTATAATTACATAAACTATAATTACACTATACAGTATACACTATAATTACATGCCACAGAATTGTGGCAGTCGGGTGCAGTGGTTAGCCCCCAAGACTCTGGGCCACATATACCCCTGGCGATGTGGATACAATTCCTTCTTAACCCGTCCTCTCTGTATCTGTCTCCCCTCCACATTTCCGACTATCACTGTCCATAAAACAATACAATACAAAAAAAAAGATATAAACAAATCAAACTGTGAACTTTGCCCAACTTACAAAGACCCCATTGGGAGATGGCTGAGGTGAGGTTGAGGTGTATCATGATTTGGTGAAGGAAAGTACCTAATGGAAAAGAGGAACCTGAAAGCCACAAGAGCAAGATAACTGAGACTCTTGTGTTAATTAACAATGGCACAGTTATTTTTATATTTTCCAATCGTCACTGAGAAATGTATTGTAAAGTCAGTAAAATGTGTTTTTCCCTTCTCCCATTCAGCTGGCTTATCGTCATGCGTACCCATGTAGAATAAAGGAGTCTAATTCAGGATGAATATAACAGACAACTAATTTGAAGAAACAAAAATAACACGTTTATTTTTCCAATGCAAACATTTCCTGGAACTTAAAATGATAGTACTGTGATTTTAACGGGCAAGATTCTCCTTGGAAATAGTTCAGAACCATTGGACTAGATGTAAAACATTACTCACCCTTTCACTCTCCTGCTGCACACGTCAGAAAACATGGCCGGGCTAAAAAATAAAATATTGGTATCAGTAGCAATTGTCCTTGACATTGCCCAGTTCACCATTGGCTATAGCTTCAGGAATTGCACTGAGGATCCAACCTCAAACCACACAATATTAATTTGCATCCATCACCAGGCAAATAACATTTCTGCCATTGTAGGTGACCTGCCACCCTATGCCACCACGGTTACAATCTCCATAAACCTGATAAAACACATACCCGATAATACGTTTGTTCACCTTCCTAACCTCAGGATGCTTCAGATTGGCAATAACCATCTGGAGACCATAGACAACCAGGCGTTTCAAATTTGAGCCAACTGAAGAGCCTAAAAATGTCCTTCAACAATATATTAAATCTCAGCTCCTCTGTGTTTCAAGACCTCAAGAACCTTGTCAATCTGTCTCTAAATAATAACTCGCTGATTAAGCTCCCTCTACTTATTTTCTCATCTCTCTCCAATCATATTACGGCAGAACTACCTGAACAACTTCTCTGTGGTGGCAGAATCTGTGACTCACTTACCGAAGCTGACACAACTAGGCCTGTGCAATAACTATTTAATGTCCCTCCAGCATTCTAACCATAAAGACGTACTGGAGTCCCTCACCACCCTCTATCTCTGTAAAAACAAACTGCTCACTTTAGAATTGGAGTGGGGCTTCCTTAGCCATATACAATGCATTTGGAAAGTATTCAGACCCCTTGACTTTTTCCAAATTTTTTTACATTACAGACCTATTCTAAAATTGATTAAATTATTTCTCCCCTCATCAATCTACACACAATACCCCATAATGACAAAGTGAAAACAGGTTTTTAGATATTTTAGCAAATGTAATAAAAATAAAAAACAGAAATATCTTATTTACATAAGTATTCAGACCCTTTGCTATGAGACTTGAAATTGAGCTCAGGTGCATCCTGTTTCCATTGATCATCCTTGAGATGTTTCTACAACTTGATTGGAGTCCACCTGTGGTAAATTCAATAGATTGAACATGATTTGGAAAGGCACACACCTGTCTATATAAGGTCCCATAGTTGACAGTGAATGTCAGAGCAAAAACCAAGCCATGAAGTCGAAGGGATTATCCCTAGAGCTCCGAGACAGGATTGTGTCGAGGCACAGATCTGGGGAAGGGTACGAAAAAATGTCTGCAGCATTGAAGGTCCCCAAGAGTACAGAGATATCCTTGATGAAAACCTGCTCCAGAGCGCTCAGCACCTCAGACTGGGGCGAAGGTTCACCTTCCAACAGGACAATGACCCTAAGCACACAGCCAAGATAACACAGGAGTAGCTTCAGGACAAGTCTCTGAATGTCCTTGAGTGGCCCAGCCAGAGCCCGGACTTGAACTCGATCGAACATCTCTGGAGAGACCTGAAAATAGCATAGACTTCTCTGGTATGGGGTTGAAGACTCACAATCTGCTCATGGAGTTATGCAACCTTTTGAGTACAAAGGTCACATTTGTTAAAAAGGTGAGTCTGCGAAGCAATGGGATTCTGTCATTGTGGAAGAACACACTTTCCAACTGTCCACCAATCCGAGGTTTATTGGACTTTTCCTTTAACAAATTGAGGAAGGTAAGCTGCCTCCACTTTCTCAAAGGACAGAATCAAATCACCAACTTCAGAGCAGAGAAAAGCCACCTCACCTCCCTAATGTCCTGCAACAGACAGAATCTCTCTTTCCCGAATCTGACAGACCTGAACTACCGTTACAATCGCACACTCAAAGTCAACTCTTTTGCTTTCCACCACACCACACACAAATGTGAAGACCCTACAACTCAACATAAACATAATCGCCTATCTTGACCATAAGGCTTTCAATGGGCTGACTAGTCTTGTCACACTGGGTTTGGACAATAACCTCCTGACAGATCTGTGCAACGATGGCTTTGAAGATCTGCAGAGCCTGGAAATACTTAACCTACATAACAATCAGATAGCTGCATAGTCACTTTAACTCTACCCACATGTACATATTACCTCGACCAACCTGTGCCCCCGGACATTGACTCTGTACCGGTACCCCCTATATATAGCCTTCCTACTGTTATTTTATTTTACTGCTGCTCTTTAATTATTATTATTTCTTTATTTTTGCATATCTATTTTTTACTTAACACTTATTTTTCTTAAAACTGCATTGTTGGGTAAGGGTTTGTAACTAAGCATTTCACTGTAAATCAAATCAAATCAAATTTTATTGGTCACATGCGCCGAATACAACAGGTGCAGACATTACAGTGAAATGCTTACTTACAGCCCTTAACCAACAGTGCATTTATTTTTAACAAAAAAAGTAAAAATAAAACAACAACAAAAAAAGTGTTGAGAAAAAAAGAGCAGAAGTAAAATAAAATAACAGTAGGGAGGCTATATATACAGGGGGGTACCGGTGCAGAGTCAATGTGCGGGGGCACCGGCTAGTTGAGATAGTTGAAGTAATATGTACATGTGGGTAGAGTTAAAGTGACTATGCATAAATAATAGTCTGTTGTATTCGGCGCATGTGGCAAATAACATTTGATTTGATTTGTTATTTTCAACTAGATTTTCCATTCACTCAAACACGTGAACATTTTGGATCTAGTAGGGAACAAAATCACAAATTTTGAAGAGTCAGCCTTTGTGGGGCTCGATAACCTGGCCAAATTTAACCTAAACGGCAACAATTTCAAACAGATCGACTGCGCCAAATTTAAACCATTCCATGCCACTCTTGAAGTGCTTGATCTACATGGTAATCAGGTTAGGTTCTCCTCTAAACTCTCCTTTTGTGAATCTAACCAAACTTTGCAACCTCAAACTAGACCTGCAGATGCCCCACGGCCTCAATGTTTTGCCTTATGCTTTTTTCCGTGGCCTCAGCTCCCTCCAATCGCTCAACGTCATGGACAATCACATCTTCTGTTTCGCAGCAGACACTTTTGACGATCTGACCAACTTGACTTTCCTCTCCTTGGACAACTCCTATGCCGGGGTGATGTGGCTGCAAGCTCAGTGCAAGGAACATGGGCATCCAGTCCTTCTCAATGGAGGTTTTCGGGAATCTGACAAAGCTGAAGATCTTGCTTCTCAACCAAAACTTAATGTAATCCTTAGATGTGAATGTGCTAGAGGCTCTCCCCAAACTGAGCTACCTGGACGTGCGCAACATTCCTCTTAGCTGCACCTGCCTCAACAGCGACCTGCAGAACTGGACTTTGACAAACCAGAGAGTCCAGTTAGTCTTACTATACAGTCTACAGTGCCAAGATTAAAAACTCCCCAAAAACTTCTACAACTTCGACACCAACGTTTGCTATCTGGACCTGGGAGAGTACCTTTTTGCCACCACAACCACTGTGATTTTACTGCTGACTATAATACCGCTTCTCTACAACAAGCTGTATTGGAAACTAAAGTACAGTTACTATGTGTTCCGCTCCTGGTTCGGCCAACACTGGCACAGGCTGAGGGAGAAAGAGGAGCACTGCAAATATGATGCTTTCATCGCCTATAACTCGGTGGACGAGCCCTGGGTACTAGACCAGCTACTTCCCAACCTGGAGGGCAACGGAGCCTCTTTCCGGGTGTGCCTGCACCACCGTGACTTTGAGCTGGGCCGCAACATTGTGGACAACATCATCTCCTCCATGTACAGCAGCCGCAAAACCATCTGCGTGGTTAGTAGGCACTTCCTGCACAGCGACTGGTGCTCCCTGGAGATCCAGCTGGCCAGCTACAGGCTCTTCCACGAGCTCTGGGACGTGCTCCTGCTAATCTTCCTGGAGCCCATCCCTGAAAGGAAGCTGTTGGCTTACCACCGTATGAGACAGGTCATGTTGAAGAAGACCTACCTGCAGTGGCCGGGGGTCAGACTGCACCGACCCGGTCAAAGCCCAGGAACTGTTTTGGAATCATCTGAGGAGGGCGCTGAGGAACGGGAGCAGCAGGTTTGAAGAGGAGGATGAGGAAGAGGGGAGGGAAGAATACTTCAATCAGCCACCAACGGATGATGATAAGTATTACTTAATGCCTTTAGGAAAGGGTTAGAGGACACGCTTTGTCCTGGCAGCAGCCTGATTCCTGGATATGAAACAAAGTTATATGTAGTAAAAGTACTGAAATTATGCACATCCACACACATACACAGAGAGAGGAACTGAATCTCTTGTAAATGTGCCCTCAGTACCATGATGTTCTACTTGCTTGAAATACAGCATTGCTTATGCTTTGATCGATTCCGATAATAAACTAGTCATAATTTGTTTGCTTTTGTAATTTGCACTCATGGCAAACAAATGTAATCATGTTGTGATCCTGTTGTGTTCAGTACTAAATAATATTGTAATACTGTATATACATTTAAAATACGCAGAGGGAAAAGGAAATGGACATGGGAAATAAGACGATCAGACGTACCCTGACAAATCATGTTGCAAAGTTAATTTAAATATTCTATAATACTTCTCATTGGTAGATTTCACTGGCTCAAAACATAATACACCGACAGATGAGACCTATTACTTAATGAGTAAGGAAAGGGTTAGAGGACACACTTTACCCTGGCAGCAGCCTGATTCCTGGATATGAAACAAAGTTCAATGTAGTAAAAGTACTGAAATTATGCTCTTGTAAATGTGCCCTCAGTATTTCTACTTGCTTGAAATCCAGTATTGTTTATGCTTTGATCGATTGCAATAATAAGCTAAAGTCATCATTTGTTTGCGTTTGTAATTTGCTCTCATGGAAAAAACTAACTTAATCCTGTTGTGATCAGTACTTAACAATATTGTAATATTGTATGTACATTTAAAAGATGTAGAGGAAAATGGAAATGGACATCGGGAATAAGATGATCAGACGTATCCTGACAAATCATGTTGCAAAGTTAATTTACATATTCTATAAGTATACTTCTTGACGGTAAATATCGCTTTCTCAATGAGTAATACACAAAATAAAACAAATAAATGAATGATCTATTATTCGATTTTAATATAAAACACAGTGCGTTACTATGTACAGTATTTTATTCACAGGTTTCATTTTATTCGGTATATCTTAAATGGGGAGAATATCAATTACATAGTCGCGTTCTCTTTCCTCCTCAAAACCCATTTGAGGAGAAGTTCAGAGGGGAGGGACCTCTGAGAAGAGAGGATGCGAGGAGTATGCAATTGAGATCTTGACATGGACAGCAGAAAATCATCTGCATAATGTATTCATGCTGATTCATGTATTTGATCATCTGTGCTAAAGAATTCTGATTGTCAAAAATAATTTAAAAAAAGTATACTTTGAGTAGGCCCAGTGGCAATAAGAAAACCTGAGGGACACATTTGTGGATATTTTGTTTTGCGATAGTTGACTAGTCCACTGTAGCTGTCTGTAAACAGCATACTGTATAAGTTCTGCAATGTATTTGATTTTACAGTACTTCTGTATGTTTTTGCATGCACACGTTTCAATTAGAAGTATTCATGCAATAAAAAATACAATCTGCTACTGTTGTTACTTTTCTTCTGCATAATTGTGTTTTCACTGTCCAGGCTGTAAGTATTTTTAGAGTATATGAAAGACATAAAAGAAAATATTTGAAAAGATAGTCATGTTTTCTCACACATTTAACTAAAATGCAAACAATATTTCCTGGCTGGCACTTTGTCTTTCTGCCTATCATATGATGGTATTCAACAGAAAAAAAAAGTCAGTTGTAATTGTAAACAATTAGACTATGCATTTGGAAAATACTCACTCAACAACATAGCATATAGCTTAAGCATTGTGCTTATGTATGTCTCTACTACACAGAAGCATCTCTATGCAGTCTCTGGACAGGCACAGTGGATGTGGATCAGTACAGTCTCATCCGGGGGAAAGACCAGCGTTCAGGGCTGGGGAAAGCAGGCAGGGACCCGGGGGGCAGAGGAGGAGACAGGCTACTCTCCAGCATGTGGGAGGGGGGATAATAGGCAATGTCAGGAAGGTGGGACCTGGGGATTCCAGGGCTGGTTGGGGGGCGGTTGAAGTGATAGAAAGGGTGGAGCTGATGGCTGTCTAGTGGATAGTAGGTGGGAGCAGAAAAGGATGAGGAAGCACCACCAAAATGGCGCCTTTCAATGTTGTATGGATCTTGCTGCTGTGGCAAGTGTCTGTCTCTGTGTCTTCACCCTCCTTTATAGACTTCCCTTGTAATAGGGCCAGGAGTTTTTCCTGACAACATGACCTGACCAATAAAAAATCTGACCCTATTTATAGCCTAAAACTGCGGCCTGGCTGAGATTTCCCTTTTTAAGGTCACGTGGTCAAGAAAAAGTTCTCATAGTGAGTGATGTCATGATTTATGTTAACCTGTCTGTATTTACACAGGGTTCCTTGTGTGATGACTGGGTATAGCCTGCCTGCCTCTCTGCGGACTCTGTCAGATGGCGAGTTTACGGTTTACTCATATGAGGTACTTTATATAGTGTTGCTTTATATCATGATTCAATGAAGTAATGTGTTTATTTGCTTGTCTGGAAATTACCTGATTACCTGAGTGAATAAATCTTCTACCAAAGCTTCTTTAGGCAATTTTTTATTTGTTAAAGTTTGCTAAATGTTCATGGTCCCCCAGACTACCCGCCATACCCTCTTCAGCCCACTACCTCGGTGTGGTGGACACACAAAAGCAAACAAGCAATTACACTAACCAACTACAAAAACACAAACAGGAATTACATTTAAAAATATAGATATACAGTGGGGAAAAAAAGTATTTAGTCAGCCACCAATTGTGCAAGTTCTCCCACTTAAAAAGATGAGAGAGGCCTGTAATTTTCATCATAGGTACACGTCAACTATGACAGACAAAATGAGGAAAAAAAATCCAGAAAATCACATTGTAGGATTTTTTATGAATTTATTTGCAAATTATGGTGGAAAATAAGTATTTGGTCAATAACAAAAGTTTCTCAATACTTTATTATATACCCTTTGTTGGCAATGACACAGGTCAAACGTTTTCTGTAAGTCTTCACAAGGTTTTCACACACTGTTGCTGGTATTTTGGCCCATTCCTCCATGCAGATCTCCTCTAGAGCAGTGATGTTTTGGGGCTGCCGCTGGGCAACACGGACTTTCAACTCCCTCCAAAGATTTTCTATGGGGTTGAGATCTGGAGACTGGCTAGGCCACTCCAGGACCTTGAAATGCTTCTTACGAAGCCACTCCTTCGTTGCCCGGGCGGTGTGTTTGGGATCATTGTCATGCTGAAAGACCCAGCCACGTTTCATCTTCAATGCCCTTGCTGATGGAAGGAGGTTTTCACTCAAAATCTCACGATACATGGCCCCATTCATTCTTTCCTTTACACGGATCAGTCGTCCTGGTCCCTTTGCAGAAAAACAGCCCCAAAGCATGATGTTTCCACCCCCATGCTTCACAGTAGGTATGGTGTTCTTTGGATGCAACTCAGCATTCTTTGTCCTCCAAACACGACGAGTTGAGTTTTTACCAAAAAGTTCTAATTTGGTTTCATCTGACCATATGACATTCTCCCAATCCTCTTCTGGATCATCCAAATGCACTCTAGCAAACTTCAGACGGGCCTGGACATGTACTGGCTTAAGCAGGGGGACACGTCTGGCACTGCAGGATTTGAGTCCCTGGCGGCGTAGTGTGTTACTGATGGTAGGCTTTGTTACTTTGGTCCCAGCTCTCTGCAGGTCATTCACTAGGTCCCCCCGCGTGGTTCTGGGATTTTTGCTCACCGTTCTTGTGATCATTTTGACCCCACGGGGTGAGATCTTGCGTGGAGGCCCAGATCGAGGGAGATTATCAGTGGTCTTGTATGTCTTCCATTTCCTAATAATTGCTCCCACAGTTGATTTCTTCAAACCAAGCTGCTTACCTATTGCAGATTCAGTCTTCCCAGCCTGGTGCAGGTCTACAATTTTGTTTCTGGTGTCCTTTGACAGCTCTTTGGTCTTGGCCATAGTGGAGTTTGGAGTGTGACTGTTTGAGGTTGTGGACAGGTGTCTTTTATACTGCTAACAAGTTCAAACAGGTGCCATTAATACAGGTAACGAGTGGAGGACAGAGGAGCCTCTTAAATAAGAAGTTACAGGTCTGTGAGAGCCAGAAATCTTGCTTGTTTGTAGGTGACCAAATACTTATTTTCCACCATAATTTGCAAATCAATTCATAAAAAATCCTACAATGTGATTTTCTGGATTTTTTCCCCTCAATTTGTCTGTCATAGTTGACGTGTACCTATGATGAAAATTACAGGCCTCTCATCTTTTTAAGTGGGAGAACTTGCACAATTGGTGGCTGACTAAATACTTTTTTTCCCCACTGTATGTATATTAATTCTTTTTAGAAATACAACGACAAACAAAAACAAAAAAACTACTTGAATTGTCATTTAACTGGTGATCAGGAACACCTTTCCTTTTTATATGAAATCAGGCCCATCCCTCTTGACGTTTTATTCGGTCCTACTTATCAGTAAAATATTGAGACCACCCACTTTCTTTTGCAATCAATCCTTCTAGTGTATAATATTGTTTGACAGTTATTTTTGAAAGAATTCAATAAACAAATATTTGTTTTCTGAGTTGAACAAATGAAAACCTTCCCCCAGTAGAATAAAGAGATTGTATATGGCGTTGCATCTGTGTATGTTGTGTTGCATCTGTGTATATTGTGTTTGGCACATTGTTGACTGGGGTCCCTGGGTTTTCCTCTCCCTTGCCACTTACATGAAGAACAGTAAATGGAGAACAACTTTCATTTGATTGTGTCCCATGACTCCATGTCTGTTGTCCCTTTTCCTTCCTCTTTCTGTACAACCAAAGCGAGGCAGTCATTAAACAGGTATTAAGAGACAAGCTCTCATAATGTAGCAGGAAGGACATGATACAGACAACATGATGCAGCCCCCAGAACAGAGGTAAGGCTGGACTCAAGGCTTTTAATTAAAGATCAAATGGGACTTCAGATATGATTTTGCTTTATTTGAATGTGATTTGTAAAATAACTCTTGAAACGTGTTTGATAACCCATTATTAAATTATGTTATGATGGATTATGATATTAAATGAAAGCTGTAGAATATGCTATGGATTATGATAAGTGAAATGAAATGTAAAAACTAATTTGTCCGATTATGAAAATTGCTGCATGCAGCAGTACAAAAGTCAATGCTTAGATTTTTCAGTGGTTGAGGGTCTATAAACTAGGGTACCAGTGAGGATTTCCTATGATGGACAACTTGTTACAGCTGTTGATAAGTCATTGATAATAATCTGCAAATGTTTTTCAAGTCATTACATTAAGATAAGGGGGAACAGCTATATTCAATAAAATTCACGACTTGATTTAAACCCTTTCACATGGTTGGTGTATTGACAGATGTGTCCAAAATCGTGCGAAATAAAACAACTTTTCTGTCCTTACATTTATGGCAGTGTAAGTTGTTGTTATATCATATATTAAGCATTAATCAGTTAGACATTGAACTTGAACCCTGTAATAATCCTGGATCTAGCTGTCCGGCAGTTTTTTGTATAGCGATCTCAGAAATGCAGTGTAACTACTTAACATTTCGTGTGTCCTTATGTTATGGGGTGAAGACAGTTTTCACTGGCACACAAATCCCCCCCAAAAATAATTATGTGATTGCAAAATCGAATTCTTCTAACCGAAAGATTCACCTTACCTTGATAGTAAAAACCTAAATCGATACGATCATTAACGTGGTTATTCAATAATTGGACGCCATTTGCAGTGGTGGGAAAAGTTCCTAATTGCCATACTTGAGTAAAAGTAAAGATACCTTAATAGAAAATGACTCAAGTAAAAGTGAAAGTCACCCAGTAAACTACTACTTGAGTAAAAGTCTAAAAGTGTTTGGTATCAACAGTAAATGTAATTGCAAAAATATACTTAAGTATCAAAAGTAATTACTTATATTAAGCAAACCAGACAGCACACTCCAACACTCAGACATAATTTACAAAAAAAGCATTTGTGTTTAGTGAGTCCATCAGATCAGAAGCAATAGGCTAGACCAGGGATGTTTTCTTGATAAGTGCGTGAATTGGACC
The DNA here is from genome assembly GCF_964263955.1 of Coregonus lavaretus. Taxonomy (NCBI): domain Eukaryota; kingdom Metazoa; phylum Chordata; class Actinopteri; order Salmoniformes; family Salmonidae; genus Coregonus; species Coregonus lavaretus. The sequence goes on along the minus strand of NC_139990.1, from coordinate 53,366,209 downwards.
ATTTTCCTGTCCTGCTAAGCATTCAAAATGTAATGAGTACTTTTAGGTGTCGGGGGAAATGTATGGAGTAAAAAGTACATTAGTTTCTTTAGGAATGTAGTGAAGTAAAAGCAAAAGTTGTCAAAAATATAAATAGTAAAGTTAAGTACAGACACCCAAAATATCTACTTAAGTAGTACTTTAAAGTATTTTTACTTAAGTACTTCACACCACTGGCCATTTGGTATCTAGTTGTTTAATTAGCCTACACTTTGATATTTTCCCACAAATTTCTGAATGATAGTCAAGTGACGAACAACTGTTGTGATAGCGCATGCGGTGTACATGAGTTATGTCCAGAATATTTGTCTCCTTTGTTACGCAGGTGAAGGTAGTTGTGCCTAGATCCACATTGGATCTAATATTCCTAGCGAATTGATGTTGATCATCTGTTGTTGTCTGCTTGATTTACAGCAGGTTCTCCTTAGATTTAATTGAGAAAGAATGACATTTTTGTGCCTCGGATTGGACACAGTCTAATGCGCAATTGTGTACGACAGACTATAATATAAACACAACATGTAAAGTGTTGGTCCCAACATAAACACAAAAAACTTATTTCTCTCAAATTGTGTGCACAAATTTGTTTACATCCCTGTTAGTGAGCATTTCTCCTCTGCCAAGATAATCCATCCACCTGACAGGTGTGGCATATCAAGAAGCTGATTAAACAGCATGATCATTACACATTGTGCTGGGGACAATAAAAGGCCACTTGTGCAGTTTTATCACAACACAATGCCACAGATGTCTCAAGTTTTGAGGGAGTGTGCTGAGGAGTATTTCTGTCTGTAATAAAGCCCTTTTGTGGGGAAAAAACACATTCTGATTGTCTGGGCCTGGCTCCCCAGTGGGTGGGCCTGGCTGCCAAGTGGGTGGGCCTATGCCCTCCCAGGCCCACCCATGGCTGCACCCCTGCCCAGTCATGTGAAATCCATAGATTAGGGCCTAATTTATTTATTTCAATTGATTGATTTGATCCCAATGTCACACATGGGCCCCATTATTTATAGAAAGACCCTTGAACAGCATTCATACCTACGATACGAGGATGCTGTATGATCCATTTATTGATCTGGATTGGGGTCAATTCCAACTTAATTAAGTGCCATTCAGGACATAAACTGAAATTACAGTTAAAATTGTAGTACTATTCATACTTTCAAGGAGGCAAGTTTAATAATTGCAATTCATTTTAGAAAAAAATTCATTTAAATTATGTAATTGGAATTTGAAATTGCTCCACGAATTGACTGAAGTGAAATATTTTTGTGGCAGTCTGGTGCAGTGGTTAGCCCCCAAGACTCTGGGCCACATATACCCCTGGCGATGTGGATACAATTCCTTCTTAATCCGTCCTCTCTGTATCTGTCTCCCCTCCACATTTCCGACTATCACTGTCCATAAAACAATACAATACAAAAAAAAGATTTCAAAACAAAACTGTGAACTTTGTCCAACTTAAAAGACCCCATTGGGAGATGGCTGATGTGAGGTTGAGTTGTATCATATGGTGAATGAAAGTACCTTGGGCCGACTCTTTTCTCTGTGTATATCAATGACGTCGCTCTTGCTGCTGGTGACTCTCAGATCCACCTCTACGCAGACGACACCATTTTGTATACATCTGGCCCTTCATTGGACACTGTGTTAACAAACCTCCAAACGAGCTTCAATGCCATACAACACTCCTTCAGTAGCCTCCAACTGCTCTTAAACACTAGTAAAACTAAATGCATGCTCTTCAACCGAACGCTGCTTGCACCCGCCCACCCGACTAGAATCACTACTCTCGACAGGTCTGACCTAGAGTATGTGGACAACTACAAATATCTAGGTGTCTGGTTAGACTGTAAACTCTCCTTCCAGACTCACATTAAGAATCTCCAATCCAAAGTTAAATCTAGAATCGGCTTCCTATTTCGCAACAAAGCCTCCTTCACTCATGCTGCCAAACATGCCCTCGTAAAACTGACTATCCTACCGATCCTTGACTTCGGCGATGTCATTTACAAAATAGCCTCCAACACTCTACTCAGCAAATTGGATGTAGTCTATCACAGTGCCATCCGTTTTGTCTCCAAAGCCCCATATACTACCCACCACTGTGACCTGTACGCTCTTGTTGGCTGGTCCTCACTACATATTCGTCGCCAAACACACTGGCTCCAGGCCATCTATAAATCACTGCTAGGCAAATCCCCGCCTTATCTTAGCTCATTGGTCACCATAGCAACACCCACCCATAGTCTGCGCTCCAGCAGGTATATCTCACTGGTCATCCCCAAAGCCAACACCTCCTTTGGCCGCCATTCCTTCCAGTTCTCTGCTGCCAATGACTGGAACAAATTGCAAAAATCTCTGAAGCTGGAGACACTTATCACCCTCACTAACTTTAAGCATCAGTTGTCAGAGCACCTTACCGATCACTGCACCTGTACACAGCCCATCTGAAATTAGCCCACACAACTACCTCATCCCTATATTGTTATTTATTTTGCTCATTTGTACCCCAGTATCTCTATTTGCACATCATCTCTTGCACATCTATCATTCCAGTGTTAATACTAATTGTAATTATTTTGCACTATAGCCTATTTATTGCCTTACCTCCATAACTTGCTACATTTGCACACACTGTATATATATGTATTTCTGTTGTATTTTTGACTTTGTTTTGTTTTACCATATGTAACTCTGTGTTGTTGTTTTTATCGCACTGCTTTGCTTTATCTTGGCCAGGTCGCAGTTGTAAATGAGAACTTGTTCTCAACTGGTTTACCTGGTTAAATAAAGGTGAAATAAAAAAATTAAATAAAAAAAGAGGAACCTGAAAGCATACTGAAATGGCATATTATAAAGCCACGAGACTTGAGACTTGGCACAATGGCACAGTTCTTTTTTTGTTTTCCAATGAAGTCACTGAGAAATATATTGTAAAGTCGCTAAAATGTGTTTTTCCTTTCTCCCATTTAGCTGGCTTTCTTATCAGCATGCTCAACCATGGAGAATAAAGGAGTATAATTCAGGATGATTATCACAGCCATACAACTCATAAGAATGAAAATCAACAATTTTATTTCCCAATGCATACATTTCCTGGAACTTAAAATGAACGTACTGTGATTTTAAAGGACAAGATTCTCCTTGGAAAGAGTTCAGAACCATTGGACTAGATGTAAAACATTACTCCCCTTATTCCTTTCCTGCTGCACATGTCAGACAACATGGCCGGGCTAAAAAATAAAATATTGGTATCAGTGGCAATTGTTCTTCACATTGCCCAGTTCACCGTTGGCTATAGCTTCAGGAATTGCACTGAGGATCCAACCTCAAACCACACAAAATTCCTTTGCATCCGTCACCAGGCAAAGAACATTTCTGCCATTGTAGGTGACCTGCCACCCTATGCCACCACGGTTATAATCTCCATAAACCTGATAAAACACATACCCGATAATACGTTTGTTCACCTTCCTAACCTCAGGATGCTTCAGATTGACAATAACCATCTGGAGACCATAGACAACCAGGCGTTCCAAAATATGAGCCAACTGAAGAGCCTAAACCTGTCCTTGAACAAAATATCAAATCTCAGCTCCTCTGTGTTTCAAGACCTCAAAAACCTGGTCAACCTGTCACTAAATTATAACTCACTGATATGGCTCCCTCCAGGTATTTTCTCCTCGCTCTCCAATCTGGATGCCCTCATGTTACGGCAGAACTACCTGAACAACTTATCTGCAGTGGCAGAATCAGTGACTCACTTACCGAAGCTGACAAAACTAGACCTGTGCAATAACTATCTAACATCCCTCCAGCATTCTAACCATACAGACCTACCGGAGTCCCTCACCACCCTCTATCTCTGTAAAAACAAACTGGTCACTTTAGAATGTAAGTGGGGCTTCCTCAGCCATATACTACTGCTGGATCTCTCCTACAATGACCAGCTCCCTTCAAGGGCTTTCCAAGGAGTGGACTTGCGGAAGCTAAACTACATGCGTTTGCGTTCAACCAATGTCACAGTGCCAGAGCTTTTGAATGTCAGCAATGTTAGAGCTGGGAACATAGACTTCTCTGGTATGGGGTTGAAGACTGACAATCTGCTCATGGTGTTATGTCACCTTTTGAGTACAAAGGTCAAATTTGTTGAAAAGCTGAGTCTGGGAAGCAATGGGATTCTATCATTGCGAAAGAACACACTTTCCAACTGTCCACCAATCCGAGGTTTATTGGACCTTTCCTTCAACTAGTTGAGGAAGGTAAGATGCCTCCACTTTCTCAAAGGACAGGATCAAATCAAGAACTTCACAGCAGAGAAAAACCACCTCACCTCCCTAATGTCCTGCAACAGACAGAATCTATCTTTTCCGAATCTGACAGATCTGAGCTACCGTTACAATCGCATACTCAATGTCAACTCTTTTGCTTTCCACCACACACCAAATGTGAAGACCCTACAACTCAACATAAACATAATCGCCTATCTTGACCATAAGGCTTTCAGTGGGCTGACGAGTCTTGTCACACTGCGTCTGGACAATAACCTCCTGACCGATCTGTACAACGATAGCTTTGAAGATCTGCACAGCCTAGAAATACTTAACCTACGTAACAATCAGATAGCTGTTATTTTCAACAAGACATTCCATTCACTCAAATACCTGCACATTTTGGATCTGGGAGGGAACAAAATCACTCATTTTGAAGAGTCAGCCTTTGTGGGGCTCGATAACCTGGCCAATTTTTACCTCGATGGAAACAATCTCAAACAGATTGACAGCGCCAAGTTTAAACCATTCCATGCCACACTTGAAGTGCTTGATCTACATGGGAATCAGGTTAGCTTCTCCTCTAAACGTACCAACTCTCCTTTTGTGAATCTAACCAAACTTCGCAACCTCAAACTAGATGCGCAGATGCCCCACGGCCTGAACGTTTTGCCTTATGCCTTTTTCCATGGCCTCAGCTCCCTCCAATCGCTCTACCTCACCGACAATCACATATTTAGCTTCGCAGCAGACACTTTTGACGATCTGACCAACTTGACTTTCCTCTCCTTGGACAACTCCTGTGCTGGGGTGATGCAGCTGCAGCCGGGCGTCTTCAAAAACCTGCGGAAGTTGAGCAAGCTCAGTGCAAGGAACATGGGCATCCAGTCCTTCTCAAAGGAGGTTTTCGGGAATCTGACAGAGCTGCAGATCTTGCTTCTCAACCAAAACGTAATGCAAACCTTAGATGTGAATGTGCTGGAGGCTCTCCCCAAACTGCGCTACCTGGACCTGCGCAACATTCCTCTTAGCTGCACCTGCCTCAACAGCGACCTGCAGAACTGGACTTTGACAAACCAGAGAGTCCAGTTAGTCTTACTATACAGTCTACAGTGCCAAGATAAAAAACTCCCCAAAAACTTCTACAACTTCGACACCAATGTTTGCTATCTGGACCTGGGAGAGTACCTTTTTGCCACCACAACCACTGTGATTTTACTGCTGACTATAATACCGCTTCTCTACAACAAGTTGTATTGGAAACTGAAGTACAGTTATTATGTGTTCCGCTCCTGGTTCGGCCAACACTGGTACAGGCTGAGGGAGAAAGAGGAGCACTGCAAATATGACGCTTTCATCTCCTATAACTCGGCGGACGAGCCCTGGGTAATAGACCAGCTACTTCCCAACCTGGAGGGCAATGGAGCCTCTTTCCGGCTGTGCCTGCACCACCGTGACTTTGAGCTGGGCCGCAACATCGTGGACAACATAGTCTCCTCCGTGTACAGCAGCCGCAAGACCATCTGCGTGGTTAGTAGGCACTTCCTGCGCAGCGAGTGGTGCTCCCTGGAGATCCAGCTGGCCAGCTACAGGCTCTTCCACGAGCTCCGGGACGTGCTCCTGCTAATCTTCCTGGAGCCTATCCCTGAAAGGCAGCTGTCGGCTTACCACCGTATGAGAAAGGTCATGTTGAAGAAGACCTACCTGCAGTGGCCGGGGTCAGACTGCACCGACCCGGTCAAAGCCCAGGAACAGTTTTGGAATCATCTGAGGAGGGCGCTGAGGAACGGGAGCAGCAGGTTTGAAGAGGAGGATGAGGAAGAGGGGAGGGAAGAATACTTCAATCAGCCACTGACGGATGATGATAAATATTATTTAATGCCTTAAGGAAAGGGTTAGAGGACACGCTTTGCCCTGGCAGCAGCCTGATTCCTGGATATGAAACAAAGTTAAATGTAGTAATAGTACAGAAATTATGCACATACACACACATACACAGAGAGGGGAACTGAATCTCTTGTAAATGTGCCCTCAGTACCATGATGTTCTACTTGCTTGAAATACAGCATTGCTTATGCTTTGATCGATTGCGATAATAAGCTAGTCATAATTTGTTTGCTTTTGTAATTTGCTCTCATGGCAAACAAATGTAATCATGTTGTGATCCTGTTGTGTTCAGTACTAAATAATATTGTATTACTGTATATACATTTAAAATATGCAGAGGGAAAAGGAAATGGACATGGGAAATAAGACGATCAGACGTACCCTGACAAATCATGTTGCAAAGTTAATTTAAATATTCTATAATACTTCTTGTTGGTAAGTTTCACTGTCTCAAAACATAATACACAGACAGATGAGACCTATTACTTAATGACTTATGGAAAGGGTTAGAGGACACACTTTACCCTGGCAGCAGCCTGATTCCAGGATATGAAACAAAGTTCAATGTAGTAAAAGTACAGAAACTATGCACACACACAGACAAAGACAGAGAGAGGAACTGAATCTCTTGTAAATGTGCCCTCTGTGCCATGATGTTCTACTTGCTTGAAATCCAGCATTGCCTATACTTTGATTGATTGCTATACTAAGCTTTAATTAATATTTTTTGGGCTTTTGTAATTTGCTCGTGGAAAAAAACTAATTTAATCCTGTTGTGTTCAGTACTAAATAATATTGTAATACTGTATGTACATTTAAAAGATGCAAAACGTAAATGGGAAATAAGATGATCAGACATACCCTGACAAATCATGTTGCAAAGTTAATTAAAATATTATTTAAGTACACTCCTTGTTGGTAAATATCACTGTCTCAATCAGTAGTACACAAACTAAAACACAAGTAAATGAATTATCTATTATTAGATTTTAATATAAGACACAGTGAGTGATTATGTATTGTATTTTACTCACAGGTTTCATTTTATTCAGTCCAATTGTATACTCCTCGTGTCCGCTCTCCTTCTCAAAACCAATAGGAGAAAAATGTGAGCGGGGAGGGACCGCTGGCTTTCTCATCCAATGGGTTTTGAGAAGGAGACGAGGCGAGAGGCGGCGAGGAATGTGCAATTGGGATCTACCCATGGACAGCAGAAAATCCTCTACATAATGTATTCATGCTGATTCATGTCTTTGATCATCTGTGCTAAAGCATTCTGCTGGTCAAAAATAATAAAGTATACTTTGTGTAGGCCCAGTGGCCCCAAAAAAACGAGGGCCACATTTGTAGATATTTTGTGCTGCCATAGTTGACTAGTCCACTGTAGCTGTCTGTAAACAACATACTGCATACGTTCTGCAATGTATTTTCTCTTACAGTGCTTCAGTATGTTTTTGCATGCACACGTTTCAATTAGAAGTATTCATGCAATAAAAAAATACAATCTGCTGCTGTTGTTCCTTTTCCACGGCATACTTGTGTTTTTACTGTCCAGGCTGTAAGTAGTTTTAAAGTATGTGAAACATATGAAATAAAATATTTGAATAGTCATGTTCTCATACATTTAACTAATATTTGATAAAATACAAACAATATTTCCTGGCTGGAACTTTGTCTTTCTGCCTATCATATGACGGTATTCAACAAAGAAAAAAATAAATAAAGTAAGTTGTAATTGTAAACAATTATGGTATGCATTTGGAAAATACTCACTCAACAACATAGCATATAGCCTAAGCTTTGTGCTTATGCATGTCTCTACTACACAGAGGCATCTCTATGCAGTCTCTGGACAGGCACAGTGGATGTGGATCAGTACAGTCTCATCCGGGGGAAAGACCAGCGTTCAGGGCTGGGGAAAGCAGGCAGAGACCCGGGGGGCAGAGGAGGAGACAGGCTACTCTCCAGCATGTGGGAGGGGGGATAATAGGCCATGTCAGGAAGGTGGTACCTGGGGATTCCAGGGCTGGCTGGGGGGCGGTTAAAGTGATAGAAAGGTTGGAGCTGATGACTGTCTAGTGGATAGTGGGTGGGAGCAGAAAAGGATGAGGAAGCACCACCAAAATGGCGCCTTTCAATGTTGTATGGATCTTGCTGCTGTGGCAAGTGTCTGTCTCGGTGTCCCTCTAGTGGCCCTGTGGGATACTGCTGCCTACTCTTCTCATGATAGAAAGGCCCACTGCTTCTCTCTCTCACAGTGTCTGTCTGGTTTAGATAACTCAAATCTGGGTCATACCTCCAGTTCTCAAAGTGGTCCACCCTGGTTGACTCTCTCGTGCTTCCTCTGTCAAATCCGTCATCCCAGGGCTGAGGCGGACCGGACTGAGCTGCCCAAGGTGAGGCAGGAGGGGGGGCAAAGATGTGGTGGCGTGAGGGGGAACCAGAGGGCTGGAGGTTCATGAGGAAGTGCGAGGAGGAAGGGGGCCTCAGTAGCTCCCCGATCAGTTCCCCAACCTGCTCCACATTGGGGTTGGGGTTCCATGCAGCAGCCTAAAGAGAAGCAAGTGAGGCAGCAATTGGTTTGTTATCATACAGTATATCTAAGTATTGCAAAGAAGACTGTCATTTAGAACATTCTGTGACAATTTCACTAACAAAATGTATTGTAGCATTATAGTAGCACATTCTATTGCTATTTTGTTTAGGAATTCCTATCACAATAACCCTACAATTCCCAATTATATATTAGATGTAAATTCACCATTTTAATTTACTATTAGGCTATATGTCTGATGATGACTGATAGCCCAATGTTTTATGCTCGTACCGTGTCCAGGCTGTGCTGCGGCCCACTGAGGGGCTGAGGAGGGGTCACTCTGTTGGGGCATAGCTGCTCCCTCCTCCTCTTGTTGGGGGCTGACCTCTGGGAGTCCAGGCACGGCTGCTCCACCATGCTCTCTCCAAAACCATCATCCAATGGAGCTGTGATAGGAACAAGAAATAGTTGAAAAATCCATCATACAGCTAAACTACACCACTGAAGACATTTTCAAAGTCCCCTATCGATATCCAAATGCAGTTAGGCTACAATAAAACATAAGACAAATAATATGGATAGGCCTACATTTCAATCAATATGATATGATTTGATCGTATAATCATACTGTAACTAGAGTAGAGGATGCCATTTCTTATTGTGGTCCTCAACCCAACACTCACAACCGCAATCACATTATATACCGTACCTGCAGGCCAGCCTCCATCTGCATCCACGCCGGCCAGGATCGTGCTCTGCCCCTGGCCAGCCCTGGTTGTGGTGGGTCCTGTACCGAAGCAGAGACGTCGCTGCACGCTGAGGAGGTTCTCCTGCAGCTGGGGTCCATGCCTCTCCTGTAGGGCCTGCAGCAGCACCTCCCTGCTTTCCGCCACCAGGTGTCTCCAGCGGAGAAGCGGCAGCTGCAGAGACCTGCACAGACGCGCGGCTACCACACTGACAGAGTTGGGGAGTGTTTGTTGCGTCTGGTTGTCTGAGCTCTCACTGCTTCCACCTCCTGCTGGGAAGGAAGACACTGTGATGTTTGGACTGGGCCTGAATGGCTGTGTGTGTGGGATAATAGGTTCATGGTTTTTGGGGGTCTGCTCCAAGGTGAGGACAGTAGGCTTAACCTTGGCCCTTGTGTAAGGTGGTCTCTCATTTTCATTCTTTCCACTGGGTGACAACAGTGTTTCACATACTACAGGCCTCGGCCACTTGCTCTTGGTTCGTACCACACGTGAGGGACTCTCTGTGGATGAGAGGGTAACTACGTCACCCTCTGATGATGTCAGACCACTGTGATGTGTCTGTCTCTGTTCTGGTGTGATATCAGACTCCTGGCTGTTAGAGTGACTGGCTACATTCTCCTCCAGACAAACCTGAATAGATGTGAATTTTCTTCGTAAATCCTCCTGTGTATCCCTGTGAGAACACTTAAAAAGTCTACTTTCTGAATTAGACCTACACTCATCACGCTTGTGGACTGTAGTACTACTCTTTGCTACTACTCTTTCTACTCTCCCTTTATCTGGAGCCTCCTTATCATTGTTAGGAACAGCAACTTCAGCCACATCTGAATCAGGCACAGGAGAGGAGAAAGGAAGGGAAGTGGAGGGTGGAAGGGGAGGAAGAGTAGCAGTGGTCTTGCCTCGCCCCCCGTGCTGCCCAAGCTTCTCCAACTTCTTCTGCTCACTCAGCAGGCGCTCAATGTCGATGGACTTTACCTCGTGGTTGAACAGGCCATGGTGGCTGATGAGGCGGTTGATTGTGATGATGCTGTGCTCTTGACCAGCGGGGAAGACTCGGGCGAATGGGGCATCTCTCCGTGGAGGAGGGCGAGAGCTGCTTTGGCAGCAACCATGACAGTGGTCCTTTTCTTTGCCGCTTTGGTGCTGGTTGTGGTGGTGGGATCTGCATTTAGATCCTCCTCTGTTTACCTGGCTCCTCTCCTTGCGTGTTTTCAGTCGTTTGGTCTTGTTCGTCTGGCTGTTTTGTGCTTCTGTGTTCTTGGTATGACTTGAAGAGCAGCAGTGTGGAGTGGATCTGTTGGTTGGGCTACAGGTTTTATCTGTAGACTTGAAGTGCTTGCGAAAAACATGCAGGACATTCTGCTTGTCTGTTAAGGCTCTGCCATGTAGATGGTTCATCATGAGGTGGAATGCTAGGTGCACAGAAAATACAGATACATTTTTTTTTTAAATCTATGACTATGTTGGGTCACATGCAGAAACCTGAAACACACATTAATGAAACCTGAAACATTAGCTACACTGTCAGAAAAACTCCAGCTAGCAAACCTAGCAACTGTAGCTAGATCTAGACAAGGACAAAACTTTTCACAATAGCAAAAACAGGAGTCTTGAATCAGCACACATGAGCAAAATAATGTTAAATTGATTAACTAGCTACTAGCTAGCGTACATTAACTAACATTAGTAAACAAACAGCAGTCACTCACCAGCTAATTGTTTTTCTGTATAAATTAGGCACACCTGCAGGAAATCAAGGCGAATTCAAAATAAAACAAATAAAGACACCCTATTACAGTGTTGCATTTACCAGTGATAATATGTAAAGTTAACTAGTAAGCCTCAGCAAACGTGTAATCTACAACGTCGCAAACTATCCAAAAATGGAAGTTGGGGTAGCTAAACACCTTAACGTTATAGTTTTGCTTTTGAAAATGTTGGGTTGCCCAGCAACGTCCCGGACTAGCCGCCAATATCACATTGAAAAAGTGACATGCTAATCAATGAGGCTGCGTGTGTGTAGGACATATTCAAAAAATAGCAGTAAACTGAGTAAAATAGCTAATTTATTGGCATAATTTCCTCATCAAGTACCCTGTAGCTCACTTGGTAGAGCATGGCGCTTGCAACGCCATGGTTGTGGGTTCGTTTCCCACGGGGGGGCCAGTATGAAAAATGTATGCACTCATTAACTGTAAGTCGCTCTGGATAAGAGCGTCTGCTAAATGACTAAAATGTAAATGTAAGTGGCACCTGCAGTTTGACTAGCTAGCTAATACGTTATACAGAGTAACATATTAGCTCGCTAAACTTTCCTAAACAATCTTGCAATTGCCATCACGTTCAATTAAACAACCATAAAAGCTTGTAAAATGATCAGGCGACACTATATTTTTGTTTTCGTTTGAAGAAGCTGAGAAGCTCTCATGGTTTGTATGTCTGTCATCTGCGCAACAGCGGCGCGCCTTTCCCTCGTGAACAAACACCGGACGATTCCAAAGCTAGAAATGAGGAGGTAGGCTACATTTTATCCGCGACTATAATTCCCATTGGTAGTCCCTTTGATACCCTTAATTTACAGATAAAATACGTGTTTTAGGCAAGTATTCATACACATTTCTACTTGTATGCGCATACATAGCACTAGACTGAAAACAAAACTATATTTTACTGATGTAGCTCACCTATGAGTAGTCAATGGTACATTCTGTAAAATTGACTTGACATTTTACTTTCAGGAACTAACAGGCAGACAGAACCACAATTAAGGTATTGTAAAACAATAATACTTCCTAGCTATTTCTAGATAATTTCGGCGACCTCACCTATTATTATTTCTGTACGTCTGTATGTTGATGCACCACATTGCCGATGCATTATGATAACTGTATTATTAGCTAACTACTGTATAGCTTGCTGACTATTCCTGTAGGCAGGCTTGAAATATGACTAGCATCCTCGTGCTGCAACCCGCAAGTACATTTTGCTCAAGTATCAGTTACTGAAATCGTTATCTATTATTATTAGGCCCCACATGTGCCAGTGCACGATGTGAATAGGGTTACACATTTCACTTGCACATTTTTTTTTCACTACTCTAGTTACCTAGCTAGCTACCCGTAGCTAGTTGCTTTATTGATTCACACACAATAAGCATCCATCCATCCGTTCTAATCTACCAAGCCATGATTTTCACTTTGACACTTTCTGACAGACAGTGATGAGCTCAGGAGACTCCAACCCCGCCGCCACACCCACTCTTTGTGTGGACATCCAGGGAGATGGGCGATGGATGTCTTTGGTGTGTATCCTGCTGCCATTTTAGAATAACAGTAGTAGTTATAGTCAATTTCCTCTCGTGTCCTGATTCAGAGGGGTTGGGTTAAGTGCGGAAGACACATTTCGGTTGAATGCATTCAGTTGTGCACCTGACTAGGTATCCCCTTTCCTCTCTCCTTCTGCCTACAGCATAACCACTTTGTGTCTAACAGCAAGGACAAGGAACCAGATGTCCTGTTTGTAGGAGACTCTCATGTCCAGCTCTTGCACCAGTTTGAGGTAATCTCTCTATCCTGACAGCTGTAAGGGGACTGCAAACATGGGTGGCATTTGTTTTTTGGAACTTTAACTAACATAATTTGCCACATTTGAATATTTTCTGATTACAAGTCTTGTAATTGCAGAAGAAGACATGTTAGCTGCTATGTTATGCTAGTTGATATACTGGTGTTGATGTGTTTTTGTCAGGTGTGGCGAGAGCTGTTCTCCCCTCTCCACGCTCTCAACTTTGGGGTGGGAGGTGACGCAACACAGCACGTCTTGTGGAGACTGAGCAATGGAGAGTTGGCCCACATCAGCCCAAAGGTATGTATGCACACAGACAACAAGTTAGTACGTTACATTAGAGTTGATCATACACTACTCATTGTTCAGATTTAAACCCTAATGGCTGCACAGACCCATGGTCCCAGGCCTGTTCCTGGGCTAAAAAGCACTTTCAGTATCCATCATTGAACATGCTTTTAAATGAAGTGGTATGAATGAAACTGCCCACCAAGTTGATGTTTGCGCCTCTGCCTTCACCAGGTAGTGGTGCTGTGGGTGGGAACCAATAATCACGGTCACACTGCCGAACAGATCTGTGGCGGCATCATGGCCATAGTCCAACTCATCAAGGACAAGCTGCCGAAGGCTTACACTCTCATACTGGTAGGTTTTTCTACCTCTTTTCTACCACAAATGTGAGTTAAACCATTGTAATGGGAAATTATTTGATTAATTATTTTCCTGTATTTGATTTACTGTTACTAAGTACTGATGTACACTGTAAAATCCATGGAGAATAAGAGCACCTCCTCCCAGCTGCCCACTGCACTGAGGCTAGGAAACACTATCACCACCGATAAATCTACAATAATCGAGAATTTCATCAAGCATTTTGCTACGGCTGGCCATGCTTTCCACCTGGCTACCACTACCCTGGCCACCAGCTCTGCACCCACCGCTGCAACTTGCCCATGCCCCCCCCCCCCCCCGCTTCTCCTTCACACAAATTCAGACAGCTGATGTTCTGAAAGAGCTGCAAAATCTGGACCCCTACAAATCATCTGGGCTAGACAATCTGGACCCTTTCTTTCTAAAACGAGCCGCCGAAATTGTCGCAACCTCTATTACTAGCCTGTTCAACCTTTCTTTCGTAACGTCTGAGATCCCCAGAGATTGGAAAGCTGCCGCGGTCATCACCCTCTTCAAAGGGGGTGACACTCTAGATCCAAACTGTTACAGACCTATATCCATCCTGCCATGCCTTTCTAACGTTTTTGAAAGCCAAGTTAACAAACAGATCACCGACCATTTCGAATCCCACCGTACCTTCTCCGCTATGCAATCCGGTTTCCAAGCTGGTCATGGGTGGACCTCAGCCACGCTCAAGGTGCTAAACGATATTATAACCGTGATCGATAATAGACAGTACTGTGCAGCCGTCTTCATCGACCTGGCCAAGGCTTTCGACTCTGTCAACCACCACATTCTTATTGGCAGACTAAATAGCCTTGGTTTCTCAAATGACTGCCTCGCCTGGTTCACTAACTACTTCTCAGATAGAGTTCAATGTGTGAAATCGGAGGGCCTGTTGTCTGGACCTATGGCAGTCTCTATGGGGGTGCCACAGGGTTCAATTCTTGGGCCGACTCTTTTCTCCGTGTATATCAATGATGTCGCTCTTGCTGCTGGTGACTCTCAGATCCACCTCTACGCAGATGACACCATTTTGTATACATCTGGCCCTTCATTGGACACTGTGTTAACAAACCTCCAAACGAGCTTCAATGCCATACAACACTCCTTCAGTAGCCTCCAACTGCTCTTAAACACTAGTAAAACTAAATGCATGCTCTTCAATCGAACGCTGCTGGCACCTGCCCACCCGACTAGAATCACTACTCTCAACGGGTCTGACCTAGAGTATGTGGACAACTACAAATACCTAGGTGTCTGGTTAGACTGTAAACTCTCCTTCCAGACTCACATTAAGCATCTCCAATCCAAAGTTAAATCTAGAATCGGCTTCCTATTTCACAACAAAGCCTCCTTCACTCATGCTGCCAAACATGCCCTCGTAAAACTGACTATCCTACCGATCCTTGACTTCGGCGATGTCATTTACAAAATAGCCTCCAACACTCTACTCAGCAAATTGGATGTAGTCTATCACAGTGCCATCTGGTTTGTCACCAAAGCCCCATATACTACCCACTACTGTGACCTGTACGCTCTTGGCTGGTCCTCACTACATATTCGTCGCCAAACCCACTGGCTCCAGGCCATCTATAAATCACTGCTAGGCAAATCCCCGCCTTATCTTAGCTCATTGGTCACCATAGCAACACCCACCCGTAGTATGCGCTCCAGCAGGTATATCTCACTGGTCATCCCCAAAGCCAACACCTCCTTTGGCCGCCATTCCTTCCAGTTCTCTGCTGCCAATGACTAGAACGAATTGCAAAAATCTCTGAAGCTAGAGACTCTTTATCTCCCTCACTAACTTTAAGCATCAGTTGTCAGAGCACCTTACCGATCACTGCACCTGTACACAGCCCATCTGAAATTAGCCCACCCAACTACCTCATCCCCATATTGTTATTTATTTTGCTCATTTGCACCCCAGTATCTCTATTTGCACATAATCTCTTGCACATCTATCATTCCAGTGTTAATACTAATTGTAATTATTTTGCACTATGGCCTATTTATTGCCTTACCTCCATAACTTGCTAAATTTGAACACACTGTATATATATTTTCTGTTGTATTTTTGACTTTATGTTTTGTTTTACCCCATATGTAACTCTGTGTTGTTGTTTTTATCGCACTGCTTTGCTTTATCTTGGCCAGGTCGCAGTTGTAAATGAGAACTTGTTCTCAACTGGCTTACCTGGTTAAATAAAGGTGAAACAAATAAAATAAAATGTTCCTTCCTTTGACCTGTTTAACTGCCAGTATCAAATGTCTGCCAGTGTTGAATGTTATGGTTAAAGTTAGCTGATGTTGTGACTTCCTACAAGGCTCTCGGGCTGGTGTTTACTCAACACTCAGTGCTGTGGGATTAATATATAAGCACCTTCTCAGAGAAGCCCATTAGACATTTCTCTTGGCTTCTGCTCTGGAGATGTTCTCCATGAATTCTTGTAATAAACATACATTATTTTGATTGATATGATCGACTGCTCTCCCTTTTGTTCACCTGGAAAATCCCCTTTACAACCATGAACCTTTATGATAACCCAAACCTAAATTATAAACTGCATACTTATGGACTCCATTATCATTGCTGACTATATTGGCACGTTTGTCCTTTTATAGCATGGACATCTAGTGACTATCATGTTGGTGGGACCTTAATTGGGGAGAACGGGCTCATGGTAATGGCTGGAGCTGAATCAGTGGAAAGGGATCAAACACATGGTTTTCAGGTGTTTGATGCCATTCTATTTTCTCTGTTCCAGACTTTATTATGAGCTGTTCTCCTCTCAGCAGCTTCCTGTGCTATCATGTATGTTTCCAACCACAGGGAGTGCTGCCCAGGGGTAAGATGCCCAACCCCATGCGGGAGAGGAATGCCCAGGTCAACAAGCTGGTCCAGGAGGCCGTGTCCTCCCTCTCCCACGCCTCCCTCCTCAACGTGGACCCCGGCTTTGTACACTCGGACGGCAGCATCTCCCACCAGGACCTGTATGACTACCTCCACCTCACCCCTCAGGGCTACCAGGCTGTGTGCCAGCCGCTACACACCCACCTCAAGGGCCTGTTGGAGAAACAGGCCAAAGACCAGCTGATGGAGAACTGATGGCCAAAGACCAAATGACCCACTCACTACATCAGAGGTACAAACCCTGGTCCTGGAGAGACACAAGATACAGGCTTTTAGCACATTCACTACTTTTAGAACACTTTTTAGTATTTTAGTACAGGCTTTTGTTCCAACCCTGCTTTTGTTCCAACCCATGATTCAAATAATGATCTAGTCCTTGATTGGTTGAATCACGTTGAATGTTTTGAATGCTGGGCTGGAAGAAAAGCCTGCACTAAAAAGGCTTTCCAGAACCAGGGTTGGTAACCACTGCACTACTCTACTCTATTGGACCGTACTGTGACTTACCACCAAAATGGCTGAGTAGAGGACCGCTAAGTACTAATAGGATCAAATGTCTGTGTTGCTAGTCAGATTTGACCGCTTAACACCGTTGGAGATTTGATTGATCTGATTTGAGAGATTATCCTTCTCTTTAGTTTCATGCTGTATGGTGTATATTATGCACAATATGCCAGGATCTCTCTCTTCTGGCTGATAGATACATTATAAGCTTCCCCACAGAAAGGTTAGGAAAATCTGAAAAGCTACCATAATAAAGGTTTGTTTAGTTTCCTCTGTCAAAATAACCACATTTCCTTTATTTTTATTTTTCTCTTTACTTTGAAAACATATACAGTACTAATGATCTGAATGATTACTAATATCATTGAAAATCCCTTTAATGGTCTATCGTATGTGTGTAGACACAGAGACCAACAAGGCATCATTTGGCCAGTTGGCTCCACTGTTAAAGAATTACTTGTTTCTGGTATCTGTTTACCACCGTTGCTTTTTGTTACTTGTGAAGATTTACCCTGAATATGTTTTATTTTTTCTGTACAAATATGGAGAATGAAGTGTAATAGTATGGTGTATTTGGAGTGAATGATGAGGGCATTTCAAAGTAGCGCTGAGACTGGTGGGTATTTGGCTTGGATATGATATGATATGATACTGTTGTCAGTGTGTATGGATGTGTTGTAGCTAGCTTATACTTGTCTTGCACTCTTTATTCAAAGGCAGTCACGCCACGTGACCCAATACTCCTTATAAAAGGCTGCTTTGACTGTTTGTATATACTGCTTATGTAGGTCTACCAGTCTCTACTTGACAATGGTTGTGTTGCTGATCTTGAATGTTGATTGTGGAAAATCTGAATGTAATGTCAAAAGCAATGCATTAAAAACCAATGAAAGCTTCAGTATGGACATTGCTTTGTTTGCAGCTTCCAGCCACTGAAGTGTGTCTGCATGATGGCTGTTCAAAGAAAAGTTTTTAAACCAAAGTAATAACATAATTGAACTTTAGCTCTAGCTTGTCAAAACATCCAGTGTGTGTGTTCCAGTGCGTGTGTTTTGATTTCTTAATGTACTCAAACTAAAGAGTGTAGCGAGAGTACACATGGAACACAACAATTGAGAGGTTTATTGGATTGGGATGACCAAACAGTTTTAGACCTGCATGTGATGTTATGCCTGAGCAGAGAACCACAAATAGAGAGCTGTTTAGTGACACACAGTACTCTGATGAGACGTTGGACCCACTCTTTCGCATGGTTAGTTGGCAGTGTCAGTTGGCAAGAAGTATTTGTTTACCAGTTCGACCTTACAGCTTCTAACATGCCGGAAAACGGAAGATCAAGAGACCAAGTGTAAATATCTGTTTTTAAGTTGGTCTTCAGAGATATCATCGACATTGTGTAGAATGATCCAGCCAATCCAGCGTAGCGGTATGTAGCCCAAAACCTTGACTGATTAATGGAATCCAACAAGCTCCAAACCGTTATGCGTGAGTAATGTTCATGTCCTGTGATAGTTAATGTGAGATTTGACTTGGTGCAAATAGATCTTCCCTAACCCTTTCTTACAAACACACTGTAATTTAGTTTGCTCTAATCGCTTGAATGATGATCTGGACAGCATATTGACCTATCAGATCAATGACGCTTTTATTTCCTCATTACTTTGCTAGAGGAATAGTTGATCATTGTCTTAATGTTTGCCAAGGAAACACAATCACAGTGTCTGGCTGACAGTTTCAAGCGGCCTTCAAGTCTTCAGCTGAACATTCTATGTAAAGAACGTTATTTGTTAGTTTGCTCTGAAAGAAAGTATATTTATTAAACATAATCCATGAAGGCAGAAGAGTGTTTTGCCATAGACACTACCAAAGGTCAGTATCATAAAGGTCCCTCATCCACCTGTCAGGCTGACTTCACTCATCTTTAACACTATGAGGTGTTGTTTTGGCCAACGTCCACTCTTTCCAAAACACTTGGCGTATATAACACAATAAGCCACAAGGCATGGGTGTAAGAGGGGGGACACGCTTCATACAACATGGCCCATTTAATCTCAGACTGAGACACGTGAAGTTACTGCAGCGTTTAGTTGTTCATTCAGTAGTAGCTGCAGAGGTTATATTGCACATTCACAAGGATAGTTTGCCCACAGGAATGGGATTAAAGATTAAAAAATGCTTTTGCTGTTCTGTTTATTGGCATTAACCGGTCAAGGACAAGGTAAAGTATTGAACATTCTGTTTGATTTACTGTTGAATGTATTTGGCTTTATCATGTACAGTGCGTTATAGCAGGTTACACTTAATACAGCTGCTACTGGTGTGCATGATTTGAGGTGTCTGTGAAAGCACTACATTTAACTCATAGGGAGACTTGTAGACAAATTGACATGTGCATTTGATTGTTTCTTTCTGATGTTCTGAGCGTTTCATGAAGCGTTGCAGACAGACATAGCCATCTCATAGTAGTTGCACACAGACATCCATCATACGGACAGACATATCCGTCATACAGAAATGTCCATCATACAGACATATCCATCATACAGACATTTCCATCATACAGAAATATCCGTCATACAGACATATCCATCATGCAGAAATATCCATCATACATACATATCCATTCTGATTACTACCAAGGGATTCCTGAAACTGATGTACAACGTTCAGGTGTCAGTGCCGCTACAGTGGAGGACCTAGGGAGAGTTGGAGACCAGATCAACCCCCCCAGACACCATGACAGACTGTGTGACTGTAAGGCTGAGTGATTAGGAAGTAATTGCTATTTTTCCAGTATGTACAGTACCAGTAAAAAGTTTGGACACACCTACTCATTCCAGGGTTTTTCTTTATTTTTACTATTTTGTACATTGTAGAATAATAGTGAAGACATCAAAACTATGAAATAACACATATGGAATCATTTTTAGTAACCAAAAAAGTGTTAAACAAATCAAAATGTATTTTATATTTGAGATTCTTCAAAGTAGCCATCCTTTGCCTTGATGACAGCTTTGCACACTCTTGGCATTCTATCAACCAGCTTCATGAGGTAGTCACCTGGAATACATTTCAATTAACAGGTGTGCCTTGTTAAAAGTTAATTTGTGGAATTACTTTCCTTCTTAATGCGTTTGAGCCAGTCAATTGTGTTGTGACAAGGTAGGGGTGGTATACAGAAGATAACCCTATTTGGTAAAAGACCAAGTCCATATTATGGCAAGAACAGTTCAAATAAGCAAAGAGAAATGACAGTCCATCATTATTTTAAGACATGAAGGTCAGTCAATCCAGAACATTTCAAGAACTTTTAACGTTTCTTCAAGTGCAGTCGCAAAAACCGTCAAGCGCTCATGAGGACCGTCACAGGAAAGGAAGACCCAGAGTTATCTCTGCTGCAGAGGATAAGTTAATTAGAGTTACCAGCCTCAAAAATTGCAGCAAAAATAAATGCTTCACAGAGTTCAAGTAACAGAAACGTCTCAACATCAACTGTTCAGAGGAGACTGCGTGAATCAGGCCTTCATGGTTGAATTGCTGCAAAGAAACCACTACTAAAGGACTCCAATAATAAGAAGAGACTTTCTTGGGCCAAGAAACATGAGCAATAGACATTAGACCGGTGGAAATCTGTCCTTTGTTCTGATGAGTCCAAATTTGAGATTTTTGGTTCCAACCGCCGTTTCTTTGTGAGACGCAGAGTAAGTGAATGGATGATCTCCGCATGTGTCACGACTTCAGCCGAGGCTGCCTCCCCTCCTTGTTCGGGCAGGCTTCGGCTTTCGTCGTCACCGGAGTACTAACCACTGCCGCCCCAATCATCATCACAATTGTCTTGTCTTGTTATCACACACACCTGGTTCTAATCCCCTAATTAGTCTGTGTATAAGTGTTCCTTCTGCCCCCTTGTCCTTGTGGGTGATTGTTTATTGTGGAGGTTAGTGAAGCTCGGTGGAGCTCGTGTATTTTGATTCAACGGGAGTATTTTCCCGTGTGCCTTGTATTTTTCCAGTGCACCTGTTTTGTGCCCTGGAGTGTGTTTGACGCATTTCTGCATAACCCTGTATTTTGCGGAATAAAGCCTGTTATTCTGTGATTTACCCTCCTGCGCCTGACTCCTTCAACACCACCAAATCACAGAATCACCCACCTGATTTCATGGAGTCAGCAGGAGAAGAGCGCATGCCTGGAGTCGTGGCACGGGCCCAGGAGCATTCCAAGATGCTGGCCAGCTTGGGGGAAGCGATGGATCGGATTCTTCAGGTCGTTTAACGCCTGGAGAGGAGAGAACCTGATCTGTCGAGACTAGCTGGCCAACCGGATCCAGCCACCTAGACCCCAGCACCCGGAGGGATCCAGATATCCCGACCACGGGCGTTTGATGGGATGGTGGAGCTGTGCCAGGGATTCCTCCTCCAATTGGAACTGTACTTCGCCAGCATCAGGCCGGAACCATCGGAGCGGGAGAAGGTGTCCGTCCTCGTTTCCTGCCTCTGTGGGAAAGCCCTGGAGTGGGCCAACGTGGTGTGGAACGAAGGAGGAGCCGCGTTGGAGGACTACAGGGAGTTCGCTCGCTGAGCGACTGGTCCACCTGAGGCAGGGGACGAGGACCGCGCAGGCCTTCGCCTTGGAGTTTCAGATGCTGGCAGCGGGGTCCGGGTGGAACGAGCGGGCCCTGATCGACCAATTCCGGTGCCATCTGCTGGAGGACGTCCGACGGGCGCTAGCCTGCCGGGACACCATGTTGTCCTTCAATAAACTGGTGGACATGGCCATTCGGTTGGACAACCTGCTGGTAACCAGAGGACGTCCTGGTAGGAGTCTGCGCGTTTCCACCCTGGACGACTCAGATCCCGAGTGGATGGAGCTGGGTGGAGCCGGTAACCGAGAGAGCGGAGGAGGACAGCGACAGTGCCACTCTGGTGGCACGAAGGGACAGTACACCACACGTCATAGTCAACGTTCTTTTGGATCTGCAGGCAGGGCACTCACGCATCACTCCAGGTATCGAACACCCACACTTGTTCAGTGCCCTCTGTTGCGCACTGTACCCTACCTATCCACTTTCCTGATCACATGGTTGTTCCCCAGTGTAAGGCGCTAGTCGATTCAGGCACAGCTGGGAACTTTATGGACAGGGCATTCGCACGCCGTCAAGGCATTTCATTGGTTCCCCTTTCCATTCCACTCCCCATCAGAGCACTCGATAGTCGACCAATAGGGTCCGGGTTTGTAACGGAAGTCACGATACCAGTCACCATGATCACCCAGGAGACTCATTGTGAGCAGGTTATTTTTGTGATTATTGAATCTCCTACTTTCCCTGTGGTATTAGGTATCCCTTGGCTAGCCCTCCACAACCCCACCTTCTCATGGCCGCAGAGGGCTCTCACAAGGTGGTCGCGAGAGTGTCAGGGTAGGTGTCTAGATGTTTCCGTTGCTGCAACCACAGTGGAAAGTTCAGACTGTACCTGGACCGTGCGCATTCCCCCTGAATACCTTGATCTGGCGCAAGCGTTCTCTAAAACGCAGGCGACTAAATTACCACCTCATCGGGCGGGGGATTGCGCGATAAACCTCTGTGTAGACGCTGTACCTCCCAGGAGTCATATATACCCCCTGTCACAGGCTGAAACGGTGGCTATGGAAACATATGTCACGAGTCCCTGCGCCAGGGGTATATACGTCCCTCCATTTCACCCGTCTCCTCGAGTTTCTTCTTTGTGAAAAAGAAGGACAGAGGTCTGCGCCCGTGCATTGATTATCGACCACTGAACAGGGAGACAATAAGATTTTGTTATCCTCTCCCCCTCATTCCTTCAGTGATTGAATCAATGCATGGGGCGCGCTTCTTCACCAAATTAGATCTCAGGAGTGAATACAACCAGGTGCGTATCCGAGAGGGAGATGAGTGGAAGACAGCATTCAGCACAACCATGGGGCATTATGAATACCTGGTGATGCCCTATGGTTTGATGAATGCTCCCTCAGTTTTACATCCTTTGTGAATGAGGTGTATCGGGACATGCTTGGTCGTGGTGTAATGGTCTACATCGATGACATCCTGGTGTATTCCACTACGCGCGCCGAGCATATGTCTCTGGTTCGCAAGGTGCTGGCCCGACTGTTGGAAAATTACCTTTATGCTAAGGCAGAGAAGTGTATGTTTTTCCAGCAGTCCGTCTCCTTCCTTGGATACCGCATTTCCACCTCAGGTGTGGAGATGGAGGGAGATCGCATTTCAGCCGTGCGTAATTGGCCGACTCCAACCACGGTTAGGAGGTGCAGCGCTTCCTTGGCTTTGCCAACTACTATCGGAGGTTTATCCGGGGCTTTGGCAAGGTCGCAGCTCCCATTACCTCCCTGTTGAAGGATGGGCCGTCCCGGCTCCTCTGGTCTGCTGAGGCTGACCTGGCCTTCAGCAAACTGCGGGGTCTGTTCACCTCTGCCCCAGTACTGGCCCACCCCAATTCATCACTACCGTTCGTAGTGGAGGTGGATGCGTCCGAGGTTGGGATAGGAGCTGTCCTGTCTCAACGCTCGGGTACGCCACCCAAGCTCCGCCCCTGTGCCTTCTTCTCTAAGAAGCTCAGCCCAGGAGAGCAGAACTACGACGTTGGTGATCGGGAGCTGTTGGCTGTTGTCCGATCCTTGACCATGTGGAGGCATTGGCTCGAAGGGGCGAAACACCCTTTCCTCGTCTGGACGGACCACCGTAACCTGGAGTACATACGGGGAGCGAGGAAGCTGAATCCTCGCCAGGCCAGGTGGGCCCTATTCTTCACCCGGTTTGATTTTACACTGTCATACATTCCGGATACGAAGAACGTGAAGGCAGACGCACTGTCCCGGCTGTATGACACAGAGGAGAGGCCCAGAGACAACACCCCCATACTTCTGCCCTCCTGCATTGTGGCGCCGGTAGTATGGGCAATGGACGCGGATATAGAGCAGGCATTACGCACAGATCCATTTCCACTGCAGTGTCCAGCTGGGTTGCGGTATGTGCCTGCTCTTACAGTGAGGGAAAAAAAGTATTCGATCCCCTGCTGATTTTGTACGTTTGCCCACTGACAAAGAAATTATCAGTCTATAATTTTAATGGTAGGTTTATTTGAACAGTGAGAGACAGAATAACAACAAACAAATCCAGAAAAACGCATGTCAAAAATGTTATAAATTGATGTGCATTTTAATGAGGGAAATAAGTATTTGACCCCTCTGCAAAACATGACTTAGTACTTGGTGGCAAAACCCTTGTTGGCAATCACAGAGGTCAGATGTTTCTTGTAGTTGGCCACCAGGTTTGCACACATCTCAGGAGGGATTTTGTCCCAGTCCTCTTTGCAGATCTTCTCCAACTCATTAAGGTTTCAAGGCTGACGTTTGGCAACTCAAACCTTCAGCTCCCTCCACAGATTTTCTATGGGATTAAGGTCTGGAGACTGGCTAGGCCACTCCAGGACCTTAAT
Source organism: Coregonus lavaretus (assembly GCF_964263955.1). Classification (NCBI taxonomy): domain Eukaryota; kingdom Metazoa; phylum Chordata; class Actinopteri; order Salmoniformes; family Salmonidae; genus Coregonus; species Coregonus lavaretus. The sequence goes on along the minus strand of NC_139990.1, from coordinate 53,341,595 downwards.
GTGCTTCTTCTTGAGCCACTCCTTTGTTGCCTTGGCCGTGTGTTTTGGGTCATTGTCATGCTGGAATACCCATCCACGACCCATTTTCAATGCCCTGGCTGAGGGAGGTTCTCACAGAAGATTTGACGGTACATGGCACCGTCCATCGTCCCTTTGATGCGGTGAAGTTGTCCTGTCCCCTTAGCAGAAAAACACCCCCAAAGCATAATGTTTCCACCTCCATGTTTGACGGTGGGGTTGGTGTTCTTGGGGTCATAGGCAGCATTTCTCCTCCTCCAAACATGGCGAGTTGAGTTGATGCCAAAGAGCTCTATTTTGGTCTCATCTGACCACAACACTTTCACCCAGTTCTCCTCTGAATCATTCAGATGTTCATTGACAAACTGCAGACGGCCCTGTATATGTGCTTTCTTGAGCAGGGGGACCTTGCGGGCGCTGCAGGATTTCAGTCCTTCACGGCGTAGTGTGTTACCAATTGTTTTCTTGGTGACTATGGTCCCAGCTGCCTTGAGATCATTGACAAGATCCTCCCGTGTAGGTTTGGGCTGATTACTCATCTTTCTCATGATCATTGCAACGCCACGATGTGAGATCTTGCATGGAGCCCCAGGCCGAGGGAGATTGACAGGTCTTTTGTGTTTCTTCCATTTACGAATAATCGCACCAACTGTTGTCACATTCTCACCAAGCTGCTTGGCGATGGGCTTGTAGCCCATTCCAGCCTTGTGTAGGTCTATAATCTTGTCCCTGACATCCTTGGAGAGCTCTTTGGTCTTGGCCATGGTGGAGAGTTTGGAATCTGATTGATTGATTGCTTCTGTGGACAGGTGTATTTTATACAGGTAACAAGCTGAGATTAGGAGCACTCCCTTTAAGAGTGTGCTCCTAATCTCAGCTCGTTACCTGTATAAAAGACACCTGGGAGCCAGAAATCTTTCTGATTGAGAGGGGGTCAAATACTTATTTCCCTCATGAAAATGCAAATCAATTTATAACATTTATGACATGCGTTTTTCTGGATTTTTTTGTTGTTATTCTGTCTCTCACTGTTCAAATAAACCTACCATTAAAATTATAGACTGATCATTTTTTTTGTCTGTGGGCAAACGTACAAAATCAGCAGTGGATCAAATACTTTTTCCCCCTCACTGTATCCGTGATCGTCTGATCTTCTGGGCACACACGTCACCCTCCTCTGGTCACCCAGTTATCGGCCGTACAGTGCGCTGCTTGAGCGGAAAGTACTGGTGGCCTACCATGGCTAAGGACGTGAGGGTTTACGTCTCCTCCTGCTCGGTGTTTGCCCAGAGTAAGGCACCTAGGCACCTCCCAACGGGTAAGCTACAACCATTACCAGTTCTACAACGACCATGGTCTCATCTTAATATTGATTTTCTGACTGATCTTCCCCTCTCCCAAGGTAACACCACCATTCTGGTCATTGTGGACCGCTTCTCCAAGTCCTGCCACCTCCTTCGTCTGCCCGGTCTCCCCACGGCCCTGCAGACTGCGGAGGCCCTGTTTACTCATGTCTTCCGGCATTACGGGGTGCCAGAGGATATCATGTCCGACCGAGGTCTCCAGTTCACGTCCAAGGTTTGGAAGGCGTTCGTGGAACGTCTGGGGGTCTCGGTCAGCCTGACCTCTGGGTTCCACCCCGAGTCAAATGGGCAGGTGGAACGAGTAAATCAGGATGTGGGTAGGTTCCTGCGGTCCTACTGCCAGGACCAGCCGGGGGAGTGGTCAGTGTTCTTGCCATGGGCAGAATATGCCCAGAACTCTCTCTGCCACTCCTCTATTAACCTAACACCATTCCAATATGTTTTAGGTGACCAACCAGTTCTGGCACAGTGGAAGCAGAGCCAGACCGAGGCTACTGTGGTGGATGACTGGTTTCGGCGCGCGGAGGAGACGTGGGACGCTGCCCACGTTCACCTCCAGCGCGTCGTGCGTCGTCAGAAGGCCAACGCTAACCGTCACCGCAGTGAGGCCCCGGTCTTCATACCGGGGGATCGGGTCTGGCTCTCGACCCGGAATCTGCCCCTCCGCCTGCCCTGCCGGAAGCTGAGCCTGCGGTTTGTGGGGCCGTTCAAAGTCCTGAGGAGAATCAATGAGGTTACGTATAGGTTGTTACTCCCCCCTGATTACCGTATTAACCCCTCGTTTCATATGTCTCTCCTCAGGCCGGTGGTGGTTGGTCCGCTCCAGGAGTCTGAGGTGCGGGAGGTTCCTCCACCTCCTCTGGACATCGAGGGGGCCCCGGCGTACTCTGTTCGTGCCATCCTGGATTCGAGGCGTCGGGTGGTGGCCTTCAGTACCTCGTGGAGTGGGAGGGGTACAGTTCATGAGGAACGGTGCTGGGTCCCGGTGAGGGATATCCTCGATCTCTCCCTGTTGCGGGATTTCCACCGTCGCCATCCGTCTCACCGTCCTCCTGGCCGTCCCCGGGGTCGGCGCGCTGCTGGTCGGGGGGGTGGTGGTACTGTCACAACTTCGGCCGAGGCTGCCTCTCCTCCTTGTTCAGGCAGGCTTAGGCGTTCGTCGTCACCGGAGTACTAACCACTGCCGCCCCAATCATCATCACAATTGTCTTGTCTTGTTATCACACACACCTGGTTCTAATCCCCTAATTAGTCAGTGTATAAGTGTTCCCTCTGCCCCCTTGTCCTTGTGGGTGATTGTTTATTGTGGAGGTTAGTGAAGCTCGGTGGAGCTTGTGTATTTTGATTCAACTGGAGTATTTTCCTGTGTGCCTTGTATTTTTCCAGTGCACCTGTTTTGTGCCCTGGAGTGTGTTTGACGCATTTCTGCGTAACCCTGTATTTTGCAGATTAAAGCTTGTTATTCTGTGATTTACCCTCCTGCGCCTGACTCCTTCAACCCCACCTCATCACAGCATGTCTGGTTCCCACCGTGAAGCATGGAGAAGGAGGTGTGATGGTGTGGGGGTGCTTTGCTGGTGACACTGTCTGTGATTTATTTAGAATTCAAGGCACTCTTAACCAGCATGGCTACCACAACATTCTGCAGCGATACGCCATCCCATCTGGTTTGCGCTTAGTGTGACTATCATTTGTTTTTCAACAGGACATTGAACCAACACACCTCCAGGCTATGTAAGGGCTATTTGACCAAGAAGGAGAGTGATGGAGTGCTGCATCAGATGACCTGGCCTCCACAATCACCCAACCTCAATCCAATTGAGATGGTTTGGGATGAGTTGGACCCCAGAGTGAAGGTAAAGCAGCCAACAAGTGCTCAGCATATGTGTGAACTCCTTTAAGACTGTTGGAAAAGCATTCCAGGTGAAACTGGTTGAGAGAATGCCAAGAGTGTGCAAAGATGTCATCAAGGCAAAGGGTGGCTACTTTGAAGAATCTCAAATCTAAAATATATTTGTTTAACAATTGTTTGGTTACTACATGATTCCATATGTGTTATTTCATAGTTTTGATGTCTTCACTGTTATTCTACAATGTAGAAAATAGTAAAAATAAAGAAAAACCCTTGAATGAGTAGGTGTTTCCAAACTTTTGACCTGTACTGTATATTTTAATGGTATACAGTAGTTTGTGATTTTTGTAAGTGGATACATTCCTATTCTGCTTGTCAGTCTGTTTCTGACAGCCCATGATTGTAATGTTTTTCGATGGCAAATAGTTGGCAGAAACCAAATGGTACTCAGGCTAATAAAGCAGTTTGCTGTGTGTCACTCAGGGAGGAGGAGAGAGGGTTTGAGTGGAGGCTGCCTCTGCCAGGACTCTGCCAAATCCTACCGCAAGCTCAGGAAGGCCTGTGAGTAGCCCTGTGTTTCTGTAACACTAACAGCAGTACATTGAAGAGTTACTAAAATACTTGTTAAAGTGGAACAGCAGTACATTGAAGAGTTACTACAATACTTGTTACAGTGGACTCTCCCAAAGTCACTAATCTGTGTATCTCTCTCCCATCCTCTCCAACCTACGCACAATCCAGTTGTGGCAATGTGCGTAAGGAAAGGATTCAAGAATCAGTGGAAATGCCAGAAGATCATGGAAAGGGTAGAGAGGTCAAAGGGTGACCAAGGCAAACACTTCATGAGTATTCCAATATAAAGAGTTGACCTTTAATAACTACTTTATAAACTTTGAAACCGTGTTTTGTAATCTCTCTCAAGAACATGACTCGTTTTTGAATAAAAATGTATTTTATAATTATTCTCCTTTGTAATACACATTTTTATAACAAGTTTCACTAAGTGTGTGGAGTGATTTCCAATGTATTATTTTAGCATTTTATCATTAGATTTCATATTCCTTTTGCGTGTATTGTGCCACTCTAAATCCTTCTGTCGCTACTTCATTAAATCTACATTTATTCACAGCGATTTTGCCAATAAAGAAATCACCCAAGATTGCACCATTCAGTAGGACAGGTGTGAAAAGACAACACTTTATTTAAGACAAAAGCTAATGAAGAGGAAAAATAAACATAAGACAACAGCATAAGCCTGCATATCCTCCGAGGATTTACAAGCTTATACATTAAATATGTGCAAAAACAAGCCATGTTTTACATAAACACCAGTTAAATGTATTATCGTTTGAAACGTTTTTACCTCTAAGTTATTTATAAGCTAAATATACCTGAATTTGTGCTTGAACTACAGAGTTTACATACATGATCAAACACAGAACACAGAAAGGGACTCAGTAAATGGACTCCAGGGCAACAGTCACAAGGGCAGTGAATATCTAAGAACATTGAATTAGAAACAGAAATAGGCAGTGCAGCTGAGCAGTGGATGTTTGCCCCTTCAATTACCATGTTGAAGACCAGTTTTCAAGATTGTTGTTTTTAAAAGGAATATCAGTTAATAGAGATGATTGACATAAAAACACATTGTAGAGGTGGGTTCTATTCTAAGAGGATAGACCCCTCCCTTCTGACCTCTTGTTGACTCTCTCCTCACAATCTAAAAGCATTGGAAAGGAGTGAGCATACTAAACCCAGCCCTATGGTGGCAAGATGGGGCAATTACAATATCGACAATACCACTTATTCCTATCCAGTCCTTTCTCAGGTCAGTGAGGGTAGAGGGAAGGGAGTGATTGGCTCCCAGCCAGCAGACAGACATGCAGTGTGCATACTGTGGTGGTCTCAGTGGTTGATCAGAGGCAGAGAGAGAGAGCTAGCAGGGCCATCAGCATCAGACCAACTCTGGACTGGAATGGAGGGGCAGGAGAGTGGCCTGGGAGAGAAAGGAGAATGGGAGAGGAGGGGAGGCAGGGGAGGAGAAATATAATGAGTGAGTGAGGATGTTCAAAAATATATAAACAGTGTATATATCTTCTTGATTCCTGTCTGTACTCCCCAGTTCAGAAAATGTCTTTATTGCATTTCCCTGATGCATGAAAATGATCCTTGCACAAACAAGTACACAAACTAGAACCAAATTAAATTCAACATATTAAAAACAACTTTGTCACATTTAATTACTCAGTACATCCCACCTCGGTCTTACTACAACAACCCACCCACTTACCAGTGATATCCAGACTAATGGTCTTGGACATTGAGATGTTAGTCAGAGGGTTCTTGGCCACACAGGTGTATATCCCTGCATTTTTCAAGGAGACACCTACGGCCATCAAAGGACCAGTTGCCGGCAATGATTGGTTGTTGTATTTCCACCGGTACTCGCTGGTTGGCCGGGAGTCAGCTGAGCACTTCAGATTGACAGTGATTACTGAGCCAATTACCACTAAACCTGGGCCAGAGATGTTCACACTCAGAGGGCCATCTACAGAGAGAGGTTCAGAGACGGTGGGTCATAATAGGGAAAAGTCTCAATGGAATCCTTGGGACGTCCAACTCTGACGTCCCCCCATTGAAGTTGAAATGTAAAATGGTTAAGGTAAGGGTTAGGGTTAGGGTTTAGGGTAGGGAAGTCCCAAGGATCACAGATAGCACTAACCGTCATAATATAATAGTGGTGGGTTTCTGACTGTTTCTACATTATATAACGTACCATTTTTATATTTTAAAATATTTTACCAACAGATTAAAACGGCAGTACTTACAGTTCACCAATAGCTGGTATTTAGGGCTGGTGTGTGGACGAAGGAGGTTGGTGGCGACGCACTGATAGTTTCCATCGTTAGACACCTTGACTGGACTGAAGTGCAGAGAGTTGTTGGAGATGGTGATGTCAGAGTTCAATGTGTTGTTCAGGACCAGAAACAGGTTGTCCTTCATCCAGTAGATGGTGTCATAGCGCCCAGTGACATCACAGGTCAGGGTTAGATTGTCAGATGCTATCGGCATTTTGCTTTGTTTCACCATCACCGACTTTATAGCCTCTGTGAGGAGAGAGGATGTGTATTGCTTTATGTACAGTATCAATATTTGTCATTTGATAAAATGGTTAGTTCCAGCGATGCAATAGTTGGATATATAAAACATATACACTACATACAGTGGGGAGAACAAGTATTTGATACACTGCCGATATTGCAGGTTTTCCTACTTACAAAGCATGTAGAGGTCTGTAATTTTTATCATTGGTACACTTCAACTGTGAGAGACGGAATCTAAAACAAAGATCCAGAAAATCACATTGTATGATTTTTAAGTAATTAATTTGCATTTTATTGCATGACATAAGTATTTGATCACCTACCAACCAGTAAGAATTCCGGCTGTCACAGACCTGTTAGTTTTTCTTTAAGAAGCCATCCTGTTCTCCACTCATTACCTGTATTAACTGCACCTGTTTGAACTCGTTACCTGTATAAAAGACACCTGTCCACACACTCAATCAAACTGACTCCAACCTCTCCACAATGGCCAAGACCAGAGAGCTGTGTAAGGACATCAGGGATAAAATTGTAGACCTGCACAAGGCTGGGATGGGCTACAGGACAATAGGCAAGCACCTTGGTGAGAAGGCAACAACTGTTGGCGCAATTATTAGAAAATTGAAGAAGTTCAAGATGACGGTCAATCAACCTCGGTCTGGTGCTCCATGCATGATCTCACCTCGTGGGGCATCAATGATCATGAGGAAGGTGAGGGATCAGCCCAGAACTACACGGCAGGACCTGGTCAATGACCTGAAGAGAGCTGGGACCACAGTCTCAAAGAAAACCATTAGTAACACACTACGCCGTCATGGATTAAAATCCTGCAGCGCACGCAAGGTCCCCCTGCTCAAGCCAGCGCATGTCCAGGTTCATTTGAAGTTTGCCAATGACCATCTGGATGATCCAGAGGAGGAATGGGAGATGTACACTGAGTTACAAAACATTAAGACCACATGCTCTTTCCATGAGCTACAAGGCCCGTCATTACTGACCAAGTGAATCCAGGAGAAAGCTATGATCCGTTATTGATGTCACTTGTTAGATCCACTTCAATTAGTGTAGATGAAGGGGAGGAGACATGTTAAAGAATGATTTTTACACCTTGAGACATGGATGATGGATGTGTGCTATTTATATGGTGAATGGCAAAGACAAAAGTTTTGACCCCAGCAATACCCAACCATCCCCTTGGCTTTTCATACATTGGTGTCAGAAATCAGATCCAAACTTACCCCAACTCCATTACTATAAATTCCATCTTGCCCTCATAGGTTAAAATTAGAATTACATTTGCAGATATCAAGTTTGGTTATTACTACTCACAGTTGAGGATCAATCTGTATTCTGGGCTGGTCATTGAGACATGGATTGTGTATGTGTGCTATTTAGAGGGTGAATGGCAAAGACAAAAGATTGAAGTGCCTTTGAATGGGGTATGGGAGTAGTTGCCAAGCGCACTGGTTTGTGTCAAGAACTGCAATGCTGCTGGGTTTTTCCACCCTCAACAGTTTCTTGTGTGTATCAAGAATGGTCCACCACCCAAAGGACATTCAGCCAACTTTACACAACTGTGGGAAGCATTGGAGAGTCGCACACTCTATATATATAAACTTCCAGTAATTTATTGGGTAAACCCCCAATGTTTCGGCATCACTGTGCCTTCTTCAGACGTTGCGACTCTTTATTTATTTTTACATCTTAAAGTTTATTCGCCGTTAGTCAGCACCTCTACACATAATATTTTTCTCTGGGTGTGCACCAGCTCGTGCTTTTTATTGGAAGCACTGGAGTCAACATGGGCCAGCATCCCCGTGGAATGCTTTCAACACCTTGTAGAGTCCAAGCCCCGACGAATTGAGTCTGTGTAGTGTCGAGTCAATGCTGGCAATTATTGCTGTGAAACAAAGGAGTCCACTCATACTGAACCCTTGATCATACGTTTTATTCATATCACAAGATTCCAGCATAAGTTTTACAGATGTCATGACCACCCGGAGAGCGGCGTCCCAGATTGCAATGGCCGCTCTAACCTCTTCTTCGTTTTTACCCAGTATATATAATCTTCCCAAGATATGGGTGGCTCCCTCTACTGTCCAATCCCCTGTCTACAACACACACTTCCTGTCTTTTTTATGTGGCGTCACACTAAAACATTCCCTCTTGACACTAAAATAAACATCCTCTCAGGTTCCACTTAAAACCATTAACAAAGTCATAATCTTAATACACTACATATTCCCCCCTTCGAGACTAAAAAGTCTCGAAAACAAACAGAATAGGATTATGACAAGTAACAATTTATCTTATTGAGTATCTTTAACATTAAACCAAAACCATTTCCCTCTGGAGTGTAAATACCTTTCTATGAAATATGAACAAATCTTTATGAAGTGTGAATACATTACTATGAAATATGAACAAATCTTTATGGAGTGTGAATACATTACTATGAAATATGAACAAATCTTTATGGAGTGTGAGAGCGAAAAACTGTCTGGCAGCCTTCTTTCCAAATCCATCCATCAATCAAGACAGTAAAATTCTCTCACGGCCCCTCTGCCCCAGGCAACCACCTAGGTACTCCAGATGAATTCATAAATCTTTATCAATGCATTTGAAACTATGATGCAATTAAATACACATGTAAGCCCCTGCAAACAAAATACTATCCAAAAAATGTCCACTCTCAGGCTGGTCGACCCATCGGACCCTACAGTGGATCTCTATCCCTGCCTAGACTCCATGTCCCTAAGCATTCACGGAATAAACAAAAACATCTAAGATCCCCACATGTATTCAATAACATCAAATATCATTCTACAAAAAGTAATACCTAAGAATATGACACAAATTATGTATTACACATGCAAATATGTCTATATTTCATTGCAGACACTGGAATGTAGTCCACTACACTTCATCTCCTCCGTAGTCTCCTCTTCCAATGCATCGTTGATGATGGAATCGGAACATTTCCACACCTTCCTTGTTCCATCTCCTCCAGTCATTCTCCTTTCATATTGTCCCTTCATATTGTCCTTGTTTGAGTATTTCAATCTCTACATATTCCCCCAAATGCTTCTGGAAGAAAAGAAAAGACCAAACAGTATCTTTTGCAAAACAACATTTTCAAATTAAAACATCAATATCAACTAAGAATATAAAAAATGATATAAAATGATATATGAATCACATCATCCTATTCCCCCCCTTTGATTCATAACATCATACTAATATTGAAAAAAATGTTTTTGAAAAATGATCAAATAATCAAAAAGGATATTTATCCATCAATACTCCATCCAGTCCCACTTGTCCATCTTCATCCAGATCAGGAACAGTCAACAACGGCATCTGAGCGTTGTCTCCAGGCATCACAACTCCAACCTATCTCAATATCATAGCTTTCTCAAAGGTCAGTAACAAATTACAAACATCACACACAGTGCTATCAAAACTGCTATTAAATCGTAAACCATTACTGCTCCCACTGGGCCTAACTGATCTTGCAACCAAGAATTCGCTGACCATCCAGCTCCTTCAGATCTACCAAATGCATCCCTTATATTCTTCAATGCATCTATAACTATCTGGAATCAAAGTATAGGTAATATTATCAATATGATCTGCCAAAAATGTTACACCATACCATGGAAAAAGTCCCCCCTTCTCTCTTAGACTTATCCTCCAATGATAGGCTTCAAGACTATGAAATGTCGCCATGTCCCTTTTCACCCTACTTCCAAACCTAGATTCAGATTTATCTGTGTCCGGTGCTACCCCTCTTTTAATGGTAGAAACCTCATATGGAAGCTTCAACGTTGACATGTAACAACATCCTGTCCATCCATAGGGTAAGAATATATACGCTTTATCACCACAAACCCTCCAAATATCTCTAAAATTCCCAATAGTCACATTGTCAGGCAAAAGCTAATCTTTCACCATCAAAGTCCTGCTCTTCTTACTAACTGGAACATAAAAAGTAACATAATATTTCTCATTACTACCCTTAAGGTCATGCTTACCCAAAGTCATCATATAATCATCACAATCTGATATTCCCATAAACATACCCCTTCCATCATATGTTTTATTAGAACAAAAACAACTTTTAGCCCTCACTGGTTTCCCCTCCAATGCTTCAGGGTTCGCTGTTACCTGATTTTCCTTGCCATCTAACAAATTCACATAGGGTAATTCATTTAACCAACAACACCTAAACCTAGGCTTAAACCAATGTTTTGACAACGACATTATTTTATCTGTTAATGATTGTTGCTGATACAACAGCCATGACAAAGCATAAGATTGACACGTACTTGATAGAGGTTGAACGACCGTCTCTAAAATGGAACCCCACGTGCCTGGTGCTGGAATTCTCAACAGACATGGACCCTCAAGATTCCTCACTGATCTTACAGAATGAGCTAGCTGTTGGAACCAAAGATTCCTACCTGCCCATTCATCTTTAATCTTCAAAACAGAAGAATCAAATCCATATGCCTTCCATTTAGTTTCTCTTTTCCCTAACGAGCGGTATTGATCAGATGTATCTTCTGATGTTATGTTGAAATCAAAGAACTCATCCTGTACCTCCATGATAGTATCTTGCACTATTTCAGATGAATCTATATTCTTCTCTACCACCATCTGCTCTCCTATTTTAACCCTATCCTTACTACCATTGACAGCACTCTCCATCCGTACCATAAACTCCTGAGTCACTCTTGCTACATCCTTTAATTTCTGAAAAGTTGTTGTTGGTGTCGGTGTCATACTTTCTACATTTGTTATTGCCGTCGTACCATTAATCCCTTCCAAAGTCACCATTAAAGTAGTGGATTTAGTTGATGTATTAACACCCTTAACTACTTCTAGTGGGAAAGCTACCGATATCCTCTGTGTATTATTTACTGTTAGAGTGGCTACTGTAATATACTTCTCCTGAACTCCTTCGGTGACTGTGGAAGCTTTAACAGACTTCAACTCTTCCATTATAAGCGTCACTTTACGAATTACATAGCCTTTTAATCAATAATTCTTAACCGGAACAAATTTTAATGCTTGCACTAGATAAGTACACATATATTCTCCCTGATCTTTCTCTGTAACATTACGCAAAATAAGTGAACAATCACTCATAACCCTCTTCCACTTCATATCGTTGTACAAAATATACTTCCTTTGACTAGGGGGCACCGCTTCTACATCTGGTCCTGATAACAATACTTCTTCTCCATAATTATCTCTCCATGTGGGAGGAACGTCACCATCCCCACTCCATCTCTCACAGCTACAAGGAAGATGAGCTGTATCACCCATCCTAACCCTAATAACAGTCTTTTCTTCTAAAATTGGTGCTTGAGCTATTGGTTCCCTTTTAATCAAATGCGATATATTTATGGCTTTAATAACTATCAATGTTGAAAGAGTTAAATTGCTTCCCACTGTTGTTATAATAGACTGAAGTGTTGATGTCCTTGTTGTTACTTCATCCATTCTCCCTAAGACTTTTAACTCCTTACTTGTATTTCCATCTATCACCACTAGTGTCACTACATTCACTCTCTCTTCCTACTCTAAACCCTCACTTTCAAACTTTTGATTATAAAAAAATACACTTACAATTACCTTGATCTTCCTGCTGGGAATTGTAAATATAGATACTCAATCACCCTCAATCTTCTCTTATCATTCAGCAACGCATACTTTCTCAATGCATCGGCTCCTAACAGATCTAAACTCCTACCATATCTATCTTCCCACTAAACTCTAAATTTTCCTTCACCACTGTTCTCTCTCTCTTACTACTAACTTTGAAACTTAGCTTACTGTCTTAGAGTTCCTTCAACCCTAGTTCTCCTAACTTTTTTTAATCTAATCTTTTCTCCTAACCTTTAAAAACCTTTTCCACTGATTTATTCACAAAATCCTTTACCACCAATTTTTAGAATATGTGATTGGGAAGTCCCCACCTGCTTCTGACTTCTTTACACACAGACTTGGCAAACGATCGAACATCTTTCAGCCTAGTTTGAAATCTCTTGGTGCAGGAATGTAACCAAGAATAACCGTCACCCCTTTTAACTTTATTTTTCAGACAGATTGTCTAATAGGCAGTCTAATAGATTCCCAAAAACCCTACTCTTTTAAAATCTTCTACCAGACAGCCGTCTAGTGTACCTCTTATTGTACAGTTCAATTTACACAATGCATCTCTTCCCAACAATGCAATAGGTATATGTTCTAATATTAGTATGTGTATTTTAATTTCTCTTAGATTTTTTATAGCAGAGCTCAATTGGTTCCTTAAGAGTAATTAGCTGTTTTACTCCCTCAAATCCTATCCTAATTAGTTAATTTTACATAGTGAGATGTTTAACCTCTTTAGGCTCAACACAGATAAAAGTTTTTCCACTATCACTTCTCCTAGTCCTTTTTATTTTCACTTCAATTGTTGGATATTTTCTTCCTAATCGGTGCTATCAGCTGACACCCCCCTTCGGATCTTCTAGGCACTCTAGAATCCTTGCTCCTTTAAGGGTTCACCTGGAGAACAGGTGATCTTCACTTGCTCCTTTATCTTCCTCAGAAATTCCCTCTGTTGTTTCCTCCTGGCCCATTGCACTCACAGGTAAAGTAACCAACCTGTCCACAATTATAACACTCTTCTGAAAGTTGCTGGAAGTGTGGCTGAAACCTTCCTCCTCCTTCTAAGCCTTCTCGTCCTCTTCCTCTCCAATTCTGTGTCTGTCCAGAAACTGGCTGTGGATATGGAACAACTGGTACCGCCCTTGGTGGCTGGTACAATTGCGTTTGACCTTGTTCAGTTGAAGCTGTAGCAGTGATTGTTGATTTGGTTCACTCTGATTCTTCATAACCAAAGCTTCTCTTCTCCTTCTTATTCTCCACCAGTTGTATTTGATTGAGTTTTCTGAGAGTTTCTTGGTCCTGTTCCTTCTTGTTGTTGACATATCAGTATTCTTCAAAAGCTTATATTCTAAGTTTTGTCCTCGAAATATCATCTTCCATCATCTTCTTACTAGTGGCCTTTTTCCTTGGCCTCAATGTATTCTTTTCCTCCAATTCTTGGGATCCTTTTCTCAGCAGTTTTTTCTTCTCTTCTGTATCTTCAGCTTCTCGAGTTGTACTTTGCAGTTCTCTTACTTCTTCTAAACTATTCGCCTTATCCCGGCATGATACGCATCGGTCTATATCTCTTTCTATTTCTTCTTTGCTAGTCATTGTAGGATAAAATCCTCTTGAACATAAAGCACCTTTAATCTCCAAATATTCATCGCTTTCTCCATCTTCACTTTCATCAGAGATCGAATCTCTAGTATCCTTCTTCCTTCAACTTCCATCAGAGATCAAATCTCTAGTATCCTTCTTCTTTCCTCTCTTGCCAACTTCCTTCTGATCACAGAGTCATATCCACCCATGATCTCTTCTCAATCACTCTCATCTTCATCATCATCATCTTCTTCAAGTTCCATCTTCCTTAACCTCACCCCCCCCAAATCAATCAATAAAAATATGAATATTCAAAAAAATTTATTTAAAAAATTTATTCAAAAAATTAATTAGAATTAAAATAAAAAATTCAGCAAAAAATAATCCTTATGAATAATCAAAAATATTTTTTTATTTCTATATCCTATTTTACTAATTTATCAATTAGTGGCTATTTTACCACATCCCCTCAGGAAAGTAAATTCAAGTAGTCAACCTCAGAGCAATCCAAAAATAAAGACTTCCAATCCTACAACACTACAATACCCATAAACCCCCTTGCTTTATAAGCACCCAATTATCTTAATTTTACAGAATAATGTCAGTACTCGATTTCCAACAGAACTGTAATCAAACCAAGTGATGCACAGAAACTCCAAAATGCAAATTTTATTCAATTGATCAGTCTGTTGCCAAGTCTCTGTGAAATTGTCATAACATCAAATATCCTGTAGGGGAAGATTTTTTTGTAAACAGAACAGCACTAGCCTGATATCTGACTCGATCCTCTGTCGCGTCACACCTTGTCACGTGATGTACACGTCAGCCCCTCTCTTTCTTTCTCTCTCTCTCCTCTCGTCCCATCGTTCCTATTTCCTCTCATATGACAAAAGAGCATAGAAACAGACAAGAATTTAGCAGTTTATGCAATCACTGAGTCACTTCAACCATTCAATATTCCTCCGTTCACATTCGCTCTAAGAATTAACTCAGGAATAATTATAGATAGCTCAATAACATTTTTATTTTATTTATTTACTTAATTATTTTTATTTTTAATCCGTCAACATCTCTCTCTCATTTATCAATTCAATATGTGTCAAGAAACCAGTTTCATCTTCAAACAACAGCCGATGTAACAACCAGAACATTCCATTCGTGTTCAAATCTCTTCTCTTTGTTCCTTCGTCTGTATCTCTGTCTCCCCCCCTTGCACCCAGTGTAACAGAAGCATATGCTCCCTACGTCACTCTAGTGTCGTAAAATCACACCGAATGCGTTATCAGGATTTTAGGCCCACCCTATAGGTCGCCTCCCTGAGGTCTTTACAAGATTGCAATGCCCTAATGTATACGTATATCTGCCTTGTACATCTGCCTTGTATATCTGCCTTGTATATCTGCCTTGTATATCTGCCTTGTATCTCTGCCTTGTATCTCTGCCTTGTATCTCTGCCTTGTATCTCTGCCTTGTATCTCTGCCTTATTCACTACCATCGATTGCTCTAGAATTTCTATCTCTATAGACCCTCTATAGGTACTCTCCCCCCTTTTGCGCTGTCTACCAGTGCAAATAAATTTATAATGATTAGGCCAGACCCCTAGTTCTCAGCAACAAAGCAACACAAAGCACACCTCGGTCCTAACGGTACATCTCTCCAGCGCACACTCAAATAGCATCCAAGCTAACAAATGCCCAAAGTGGTGAGAAAAAAAACTCACCCTTATCTGGCCATGACTTCAGAACGAGTCAGCTTGGCGGCAATGAATGGAACAAAGGAGAGAGGCAGACCCTCCCTTTTCGTGACGCCATTTGTAGTGTCGAGTCAATGCTGGCAATTATTGCTGTGAAACAAAGGAGTCCGCTCATACTGAACCCTTGATCATAAGTTTTATTCATATCACAAGATTCCAGCATAAGTTTTACAGATGTCATGACCACCCGGAGAGCGGCGTCCCAGATTGCAATGGCCGCTCTAACCTCTTCTTCGTTTTTACCCAGTATATATAATCTTCCCAAGATATGGGTGGCTCCCTCTACTGTCCAATCCCCTGTCTACAACACACACTTCCTGTCTTTTGTATGTGGCGTCACACTAAAACATTCCCTCTTGACACTAAAATAAACATCCTCTCAGGTTCCACTTAAAACCATTAACAAAGTCAAAATCTTAATACACTACATCTGTTCTGAGGGAAACTCAATATTAGGAAGGTGTTCCTAATATTTGGTATACTCAGTGTATATTGAGATATTAGTCTTCTTATTAGATCGTAAATTAACACAACAAAGCAAATAATCTGTAGTCTGATTTACCAATGACGGTGAGCATCTTGGAGACAGTATTGTTTTTGCCAGTGATGTTGTTGAAGGCCACACAGGTGTACTTCCCATGACTGGCTAAGGTCAGTGGGCCAGTCTCATACACTGAGCCAGTCGCCACCTGGGAGCCATTGAAGAACCAGCTGAACTGGCTGAGAGGCTGAGAGGAGGCAGAGCAGTTGAAGGTCACACTGTGTCCTGTTTCTCCTAATGCTGGTCCTGTTATAACAGGCATCTCCAGTCCATCTATAATACAAAAGACAATCAGTTAGACCAGGGGTGTCAAATTCATTCCATGGAGGCCCTAGTGTCTGCTGGTTTTTGTTTTTTCCTTTCAATTAAGACCAAGACAACCAGGTTTGGGGAGTTCCTTACTAATAAGGGACCTTAATACATCAATCAAGTTCAAGGGAGGATCGAAAAACCCGCTGAAACTCGGCCCTCTGCGGAATGAGTTTGACACGTGAGTTAAACCCAACATCTGTCATTGGCCAGACGGTCAAAGGTCATCAACATACAGTTGAAGTCGGAAGTTTACATACACTTAGGTTGAAGTCATTAAAACTCGTTTTTCAACCACGCCACAAATTTCTTGTTAACAAACTATAGTTTTGGCAAGTCGGTTAGGACATCTACTTTCTGCATGACACAAGTCATTTTTCCAACAATTGTTTATAGACAGATTATTTCACTTATAATTCACTGTATCACAATTCCAGTAGGTCAGAAGTTTACATACACTAAGTTGACTGTACCTTTAAACAGCTTGGAAAATTCCAGAAAATGATGTCATGGCTTTAGAAGCTTCTGATAGGCTAATTGACATAATTTGAGTCAACTGGAGGTGTACCTGTGGTGGATTTCAAGGCCTACCTTCAAACTCAGTGCCTCTTTGCTTGACATCATGGGAAAATCAAAAGAAATCAGCCAAGACCTCAGAAAAAAAATGGTAGACCTCCACAAGTCTGGTTCATCCTTGGGAGCAATTTCCAAATGCCTGAAGGTACCACGTTCATCTGTACAAACAATAGTACGCAAGTATAAACACCATGGGACCACGCAGCCGTCATACCGCTCAGGAAGGAGATGCGTTCTGTCTCCTAGAGATGAACGTACTTTGGTGCGAAAAGTGCAAATCAATCCCAGAACAACAGCAAAAGACCTTGTGAAGATGCTGGAGGAAACAGGTACAAAAGTACCTATATCCACAGTAAAACAAGTCCTATATCGACATAACCTGAAAGGCCACTCAGCAAGGAAGAAGCCACTGCTCCAAAACCGCCATAAAAAAGCGACTACGGTTTGCAACTGCACATGGGGACAAAGATCGTACTTTTTGGAGAAATGTCCTCTGGTCTGATGAAACAAAAATAGAACTGTTTGGCCATAAGGACCATCGTTATGTTTGAAGGAAAAAGGGGGTTGCTGGCAAGCCGAAGAACACCATCCCAAGCGTGAAGCACGGAGGTGGAAGAATCATGCTGTGGGGGTGCTTTGCTGCAGGAGGGACTGGTGCACTTCACAAAATAGATGGCATCATGAGGAAGGAAAATTATGTGGATATATTGAAACAACATCTCAAGACATCAGTCAGGAAGTTAAAGCTTGGTCGCAAATGCATCTTCCAAATGGACAATGACCCCAAGCATACTTCCAAAGTTGTGGCAAAATGGCTTAAGGACAACAAAGTCAAGGTATTGGAGTGGCCATCACAAAGCCCTGACCTCAATCCTATAGAACATTTGTGGGCAGAACTGAAAAAGCGTGTGTGAGCAAGGAGGCCTACAAACCTGACTCAGTTACACCAGCTCTGTCAGGAGGAATGGGCCAAAATGCACCCAACTTCTTGTGGGAAGCTTGTGGAAGGCTACCGAAACGTTTGACGCAAGTTAAACAATTTAAAGGCAATGCTACCAAATACTAATTGAGTGTATGTAAACTTCGGACCCACTGGGAATGTGATGAAAGAAATAAAAGCTGAAATAAATCATTCTCTCTACTATTATTCTGACATTTCACATTCTTAAAATAACTGACCTAAGACAGTACATTTTTACAAGGATTAAATGTCAGGAATTGTGAAAAACTGAGTTGAAATGTATTTGGCTAAGGTGTATGTAAACTTCCGTCTTCAACTGTATGTCAGATGGTATAAGAGGTTGGATCCAAACCTTCCCTTTGACTTTACTACAAAATGTATAAAGGAAGTTCTCAAAGATTCCACCTCAGGCCATTGTGTCAAAGTTGAACTTGTTAATAACTATTCACAGTTGACGGTCAGTCTGTAGTCTGGGCTGGTCATGTTGCTCAGGGGGTTGGAGGCAGAACACTGATAGTCTCCGTTGTCAGAATGCTGGACAGGGTTGAATGTCAGTGTATTGTTGTTCATAGAGAAGTTTGTTCTGTTGTCAGCATACAGAGGCCAGCCGTTCCTCATCCATTGAATGGAGTAAATGGTCCCAGCGGTCTCACAGGTCAAAGAGAATCTCTCGTTCAGTATTGGCTTGGCTCCAATGACTTTCACCATGGTCATGGTCACAGGTGCTGTGGAAAACAGATCAAAGGGGTTTCCAGCTGTTTTTATCTCAAATTCCATTTTATTATACTGTAGGTTCAACAGCACATATGCTGTGTATAAAAAACTGAACACAAACAAAGTAAAGCAAATGTTAGTCCCTTGTTCTATATCGTGGAGCTCCGCCCCATAGGGGAGCTCTGCTCCTAGTGGTTTACCCTCTGCCCTAAGGCAGCAGCAGCCTAAGACAAAATTATGCACACACCTACAGCCAATAGGAGTACAGGTGTCCCTATAAGAGGGGATGCCTCCCCTCAATCAGCCTCCCTTTTTCTTCAGCGACTGGATGACTAGACTGAAGAGCCAAGAAGAGACGAAGCACGAAGACTCAGGACGAAAAAACGCTGTTGATATTCCAGTCATCAACGTTGTCTAAATGAGCACACCGGGAGATTTTCCACCCCCAAAAGCTCTTTTCAGAGCTCAGTGCAGATGCACTTCCATGGCGGCCGGTGACCACCACGACCTATGTTTCGTGTGTTTGGGATCCCAGCATGCCAAGGAAGGCGTCTGCAGTCCCCCGAATTGTGCCTCCTGCGCCCTCCTTTCTTTAAAGGAGAGGAAGCAGCGTTGGGCGTTTTTCAGGGAGGACATCCCCCTTGAGGATGTGCTGTCGATACTAGCCTCTGCTTCAGAGGCGTCGTCCGACGGCGCAGACTCGGGGGAAGATAGGGACTTTGAGGAGGGGTCTGGCATTCCAATGGAACAGTCGGACCCCGTCCCTCATACTTTCAAGCCCCCCTTTCCTTTGGAGAGCGAGAGGGCTTGTAGTCCCTATAGCGAAGGGGATACGAGCTCTGAGAGATCAGAAGCGCTCTCTTTCGCTGCAGCCTCTCTGAGATCGGATTTTCCGGGTCTCATTGAGAGAGCTGCTCAACGGCTGGTAATAAGGCTGCCCCCTCTTCCCTCCGTACCGGAGGTTGATATGATGGAGGGCGGTCCTTATTCCAGGCCAAGGAAGGCGGCAGAGCCAGTGGCTCCTGCCATGCCTTCTTTGGCTAGGTACGTTGAGGGCTCGTGGGAGGCACCTTTAGCGGCGCGTTCGCCTGTAAAAGCGTATATCCCATTCACAAGAGTGGAAGGAAGGTTTCAGTGTCAGGGAATCCCCAGGTTAGAGAGCGCCATGGCGGCGTATCTCGTACCGGGTTCGAGCCCTTGGCCCTCTTCCAAGAAGGCCACGTTGCCATCCCAGAAGGACCGACTCACAGCGTCGCTGTTAGAGAAGTCCTTTGGGTTGGGAGCCCAAGCTGTAGCAGCAGCTAACAACATTGCCCTCTTGGCGGCCTCTCTGTCCCGTTTAACCACGGGTAAGACAGAGCTGGCACCGGAGGAGGTGGAGGAGGCGTCCAGAATTTCTGGCGCCATACTCCACCTGACACAGGCGTCCGCAGTCTGCGCGGGGAGGTCCATGGCCACTTCGGTGGTCGGGGAACGACACCTCTGGTTGTCATTGACATCCATGAAAGAGGCAGACAGGACGTCTCTCTTGAACGCCCCCCTCTCTGACGACGGCCTCTTTGGGGTCGCAGTCAAAGAGGCGACGGAGCGTTTTTCTAAGTTAGAGGAGGAGAAGAAGCAGTTGGCCAAGCACCTGCCGTTGGCAGGACGACTCGGTCCCCCTCCTCCCCAAAGGCCATCTACCTCCGCCCCTCTAAGTAGACCGGGGTCTACGACGAGGCGGCGTAATCGGCATCATCCGGCGGCCACGAGCAGCAAGGGAACGGGCCCGGCCCTCCCAGCAGCTACGGTGGCCCCACTACAGCCGGCGAGGGAGGTGACGAGGACGCCGACCTGGCCCTCCAAGGGAGGCAAGAGGAGGCGTACGTGACGGGACGCGGGGGAGAGGATGGAGGACGCATCGATGGTGTCGAACGTGCCCACTGTTCCCCCCCACCCTTCGGTTGAAGGGATGGGTGTTGATGTAAATGCCTTTGTTGATGTGTTTAATAAAGAGTTGGCTCCACCTGAGCCTCTTTTCCATAATACGTCCGAGAGCGTTCAAATCTCACCCTCTCTTCCTTACCACTCTAAGAGCCGTTCAGCCCACCGAGGGTGCGTTGCTGAACAGGCACTAAGAGTAGGTATCCAGAAGACCTCAATCAGGTCGTCACATCACACTTCACGTATAAGAAGTGCTTTACATAGAAGGCAGCAGTCCCGGTCAGATTCTGACATGAGGACGCAGCCGCTATTTGGGGATGGCGCACTAGCACAGACTAAGGTCTCCACTAGTACGAGCCAGACCCATGCTGCGTTCACGGAGGGCCCGATTACCGCGGTCACCAAGGTGCCCAGAGTATCGGCACCCCCAGGCATTGTAACACAGCAGCTATCTGGGGACGGCGCATTATCGCAGACCAAGGTCTCGGTTAATGCGATTCAGACCCATGCTACGTTCACGGAGGGCAGGATTACTAGCGTTATGGGTATAACCAAAGTATCAGCTCCCCTGACAGAACGAGCCAGTACTCACCACACTGAGCGTGAATCAACCCACCAGGGGTGCAGAGTTGAACACACACAGAAGGTGAAAGTTAAGAAGGTATCAAGGCGCCGCCTTGTTTTACCTCATAGAGACCTCATACTACAGACTTCTAGGAGTACTGTAGTGAAGGGCTCTGATAGCGAATTGCAGTCACCTAAGATGACGCAATCGCTTGCTGGGGATGGTGCCCTGCCACAGGCTGTGGCCTCGGTCAGCGCAATTCAGACCAGCGATGCGTTCAAGGAGGGCAGGAATACGACGGTTACGGGTTTAACCGACGTCCCTACTCCTCTTTCTTTCTCAGAACGCATTGATAGTTCCTCTCCCTTTCACGGGAGGCCCACCTTGGGCTGTTCCACCACTTCAATGTTGGGGAACAGTGGCGGTAAGGGCCATAGAGGAATACAGGTCCTTCCTACTGGATGCACCACAGCTTCGCGCCCAGCCACTTTCTCTGCATTGCTGGCAGTGGCGAAGAAGCTGCACCCTCTCACGCTGGCTAGAACAGACGTTGCAGAAGGGCTATGCTCTCCAATTCCACCGGACCCCACCCCCGTTCAGGGGAGTGGTGGAGACGGTGATGAAAACGCCAGACAAAGTGGCCGCTCTGATGACAGAGATTACGGAACTTTTGGCGAAGGAGGCGGTGACAGTAGTGGTTCCCCTCTCGCTCAGTGCAGACCTAAACTATTGGAGAAACTCGCACTTTCTCACGCACGGAGTCCCGATAGGAAAGGTGTCCTCTCACATCCCAGTATTCACGGATGCGTCCCTGACGGGATGGGGAGGGTAATGTCAGACACAAGTGATAGGAGGTGTGTGGCCTCAATCAGGTCGTCACATCAACCTCCTGGAGTTGGAAACGGTTCGACTGGTTCTGACCCAATTCGCGTCTACCCTTCGGGGTCGCGATGTGCTGGTCTGGTCAGACAACCGGACCACAGTAGCCCACATAAATCGCCAGGGAGGAGTCAGGTCTCCTGCTCTCCATCGGGCGACAGAGGAATTGTGGCTGTGGGCTCACGAGCACCTTCGCTCATTGAGAGCAGCACACATTCCGGGCTACTTGAACGTAGGAGCAGACCTCATGTCAAGAGGGGGTCCTCGAGACGACGAGTGGTGTCTGCATCCAGACATTGTTCTCCAGATTTGGGAACAATTCGGGAGAGCCGAGGTGGACCTATTCGCGTCACGCGGGAACCCGCAATGTCCTCTGTGGTTCTCTCTGAGGGAACAGGACGAACCGCCACTGGGAAGGGACGCCTTTGCGCACCAACCGTGGCCGAGAGTTCTCCTGTATGCATTCCCTCCGCTGTCCTGCATCCTCCCACTGCTAGCCAGGGTGAGGTCAGGGGGGCTGTCAGTGATACTGATAGCGCCCGATCGCCCGGGGGCTCCTTGGTTTGCGGAGATGAGTCAGATGTTGATTGCGCCACCTTGGCCAATTCCACATCGACGGGACGCGTTGTCTCAGGCGACTGGCACGATAGGGAAATTGCCCATAATTGGCCAACCACTGAAGGCCTGGCTGCTGAGAGGGACAGGCTAGAGCGCCGTGGGTTATCTGATGCAGTGATCAGGACCATACAGGGTTCACGTGCCAGTTCCACTTCTAAGATGTATGCCAGTAGATGGAACGTGTTTTCACGATGGTGTGTCACACAAGGTGTAGACCCCATGAGCTGTCAGGTGGAGAGTATTCTCTCTTTTCTACAGCTCATGTTTGATAAGCAAAAATCGCCTGCCACGATTAGAGTGTTTGCAGCAGCAATTTCAGCTTGTCATGAGGGTTTTGGCAGAGACAATGTCTTTAGCCACCCTCTAGTGAAACGCTTCCTATTAGGAACGCGGCGACTTAGGCCAACACCTAGAGTTACGCTTCCTCAGTGGGATTTGGCTTTGGTACTCGAAGCGCTATGTAAGTCGCCGTTCGAGCCATTGAATCAAATACCCCTCAAGATGCTGTCTATAAAGACAGCACTGTTGCTCGCTTTGACTACAGCTAAGCGGGTCAGAGATTTGTGTGCTCTTTCGACTAGACCTGACTGCTTGGCCATCAATGGTGACCTGAGCAGAGCAGTGTTACGTCCTAACCCGGCATTTGTGCCGAAGGTTATTAAGAGTTCATATAGGTCACAGACCGTGGAGCTGTGGGCTTTTTCTCCTCCTCCTCATAGAGAGAGGAGTGAGGAAAAGCTCCATCGCCTGTGCCCGGTACGCGCTTTGGCGTGTTACGTCGAGCGCACAGCAGCGATTAGGTCATCGCCTCAGTTGTTTGTGTGTCACGGTGCGGCTGCACTAGGTAGACCACTTTCAAAACAGAGGTTGTCTCACTGGCTTTGTGAAGGCAGCAGGGCGGCAATTGCCTCAGGGTATCAGAGCTCACTCCACTCGTGGAGTAGCGGCTTCTACTGCCCTTTTCAGAGGAACAGGAGTAGAGGATATCTGTAGAGCAGCATCCTGGTCGACGCCGTCTCCATTTATCAGTTTCTATCTCTTAGATATGTCTTCTAATTCTCTGGCTCGATCTGTACTCAGCGTGGCTGAAGGGAGATCTTGAGCAAGAAAGAGAGGAGAAGCAGGACTGTGGACACAGGTTTCCATCAGGTCCGCTTTGGTTAGGAAGACGTGTTTTTTGACAGATGTGTTTTCTAACTCTTTGGCTCGGTCTGTACTCAGCATAGCTGAAGGGAGATCTTGAGCTAGGAAGAGAGGGAAAAGCAGGACTATGGACAGGGTTTCCATCAGGTCCGCTTTGGATAAGAAAACATATTTTGTGGCATGAATCCTGACTGACAGGGTCAGTACAGTAGAGGCATGCGTTGATTAACAGAATGTGAGGTCATCTATCTGCTTGTTCAGTTAGTATGACTCATGTTTTTGTTCCTGTCCACTAATCTCTGGGATTCCATTGAGTGAGTGAGGCGGTCTACCGCGTTTACAATGTAGAGTGACACTTGGTGTCATTCCATTAGTGGTCGGTAGTGTTTTCACAGGATATTGAGGCACATCTATCTGCTAGTACAGATTAGTATAGCTTCTATTCTGGTGATCTGCCCACTAGTCATTGGCATTGTGTCACGGTTTCGGCCGAGACTGCTCCTCCTCCTGGTTCGGGCAGGCTTCGGCGTTCGCCGTCCCCGGAGTACTAGCTGCCACCGCTCTATGTTTCGTTATTTGATTGCTTTTGTCTGTCTGTTACACCTGTGTCCATTTGTGTGTTGATTACGTGTCGTATAAGTTCCTTGTTTTGCACTAGTATGATTGTGTGTTGTTTTTCACTGTCATGCTGTTCGGAGCTACGTGTTTGCACTCTGTTTGTTTTGTGTTTAGTGTTTACGCGTGTATGCGTAATTCTCCCTCGCCTCTTGTTTTGTCGAGATCGTGTTACTTTTGGACATTTGACTTTGGATTATTAAAGTCTGTTGGACTTGACCTCTGTGTCCTGCGCCTGACTCCTCCACCACATCCACATCGGTTCCCTTCTGACAGAACAACACACCAACATGGAGTCAGCAGGAACAGCGGCGGCACCCGAATCCCTGGAAGACCGGATCAACTACCAGGACACCATGATCCGGCAACTCGGGACCGCCATGGAGGATGTGTCCAACACTCTGCGCCGATTGGTGAATCGAGAGGTGCCCACGCACTCTTACAACATCCCATCACCAACGGCCAGTCCTCCTCTCTCAGCACCGGAACCCAGTGGCATTCGGCTCTCGCTCCCGAGGGCATATGACGGTTCTGCAGCCGGGTGTCAGGGATTTCTCCTGCAGGTGGAACTTTACCTGGCCACCATACACCCGGCGCCCTCGGGATACGAGAGCGTCTCCGCCCTCATCTCCTGTCTATCCGGCAAGGCGTTGGAGTGGACCAACGCCGAATGGAGGGGAATAGACGCCGCAACCATCACCTACGCGGAGTTCTCCCGCCGCTTCAGGGCTGTCTTCGATCATCCACCTGAGGGGAAAGCGGCGGGAGAGCGTCTGTTCCACCTCCGACAGGAGAAGAGGAGCGCACAGGAGTTCGCACTGGAGTTCCGGACACTAGCAGCGGATGCGGGGTGGAATGAGAGGGCCCTCATCGACCACTACCGGTGTAGCCTACGAGAGGACGTTCGTCGTGAGCTGGCCTGCAGGGACACCAACCTGTCGTTCGACCAGTTGGTGGACATTTCCATCCGTCTAGACACCCTGCTGGCTACCCGCGGACGTCCCGAGTGGGGGTCGTCCATTCCGCCCTCCAGCACCTCCGAGCCGATTCCCATGGAGCTCGGGGGTGCTGGCGCTAGAGAGAGGAGGAGAGGTAACCCGAGGGGGGCCATCCCCTGCACCACCTGTGGTCGTGGAGGACACACCGCGGCCAGGTGCTGGGGAGGGTCTCCTGGGAGAGGTGACAACAGGCCACGCACTGGGGAGTCATTTCAGGTGAGCAGGCGCCCCACTTACCCAGAGCTCTCTGTTGGTCACATGAGTATTCCTGTGAGATTTCCACAGGTGGCACCTCATTCCCAGCATAAGGCGCTAGTAGATTCAGGCGCAGCTGGGAACTTTATTGATCGGGCATTTTGTTGTAGGTTAGGAATTCCCCTTCGGCCGGTAGAAGCTCCATTTCCTGTCCACGCATTAGACAGCCGGCCGTTGGGGTCGGGCCTGATCAGGGAGGTCACAGCACCACTGACGATGACGACGCAGGGGGGTCATGAGGAGATCATTCAGTTTTATCTGATTGACTCTCCTGCGTACCCCGTGGTGTTGGGCCTTCCCTGGTTAAGCACCCATGATCCTACCATAGCGTGGCAACAGAGAGCTCTTATGGAGTGGTCTGCCCAGTGTGTAGGGAGATGTTTAGGTGTTTCCGTAGGGGCGACCTCGGTAGAGAGTCCGAACCAAGTGCCCGCACTGCGCATTCCCCCTGAGTATGAGGATTTAGCACTTGTGTTTAGCAAATCGAGGGCAACACGGCTACCTCCTCATAGACAGGGGGACTGTGCGATAAATCTCCAAACAGGAGCGGCTCTGCCACGGAGTCGTGTGTATCCCCTGTCTCAAGAGGAGACAGCGGCTATGGAGACTTACATAGCCGAGTCCTTGGCACAGGGATACATACGGTCCTCCACTTCCCCGGTCTCCTCGAGTTTCTTCTTTGTGAAGAAGAAGGACGGGGGATTGCGCCCGTGTATTGATTACCGTAGTCTCAATCAGATCACAGTTAAATACAGTTACCCACTTCCACTGATTGCGACGATGACGGAATCGTTACGCGGAGCGCGGTTCTTCACAAAGTTGGATCTCAGGAGCGCGTATAATCTGGTGCGCATTAGGGAGGGGGATGAATGGAAAACAGCATTTAGCACCACCTCGGGTCATTACGAGTATCTCGTCATGCCATACGGGTTAATGAATGCTCCTTCAGTCTTCAAATCCTTTGTTGACGAGATTTTCCGGGACATGCATGGGCAGGGTGTAGTAGTTTACATCGACGACATCCTAGTGTATTCTTCTACACGAGCCGAGCATGTAGCCCAGGTGCGCCGAGTGTTGAGAAGACTGTTGGAGCATGACTTGTATGTCAAGGCAGAGAAATGCCTGTTCTTCCAGGAGTCCGTCTCCTTTTTGGGTTATCGGTTGTCCGCGTCTGGTGTGGAGATAGAGGTAGACCGGGTATCGGCCGTGCGTAATTGGCAAACCTGAACAACGGTAAAAGAGGTGCAGCAGTTCTTGGGTTTTGCTAATTACTACCGGAGGTTTATTCGGGGTTTTGGACAGGTTGCAGCTCCCATTACGTCCCTGCTAAAGGGGGGTCCGGTTCGTTTGCAGTGGTCGGCTGAGGCGGACAGGGCATTTGTCAAACTAAAGAACCTGTTCACCTCGGCTCCTGTGCTGGCGCATCCGGATCCCTCTTTGCCATTCCAAGTAGAGGTAGACGCGTCCGAGACCGGTATTGGGGCAGTTCTGTCACAGCGGTCCGGCACGCCACCTAAACTCCGCCCCTGTGCGTTCTACTCCAAGAAGCTCAGCTCGGCGGAGCGCAACTATGATGTTGGGGACAGGGAGCTGTTAGCCGTAGTCCAGGCCCTAAAAGTGTGGAGGCATTGGCTTGAGGGGGCTCAACACCCTTTCCTCATTCTGACTGATCACCGTAACCTGGAGTACATCCGGGCAGCTAGATTGAACCCTTGTCAGGCTAGGTGGAACATGTTCCTAACCCGGTTTGTTTTTAAGATCACATACATCCCTGGGTCCCAGAATGGTAAGGCAGACGCCCTGTCCCGGCGGTATGACACAGAGGAGAGGTCCAACGAGCCTACTTCCATATTGCCGGAGTCTTGTTTGGTGGCTCCGGTGGTATGGGAGGTCGATGCGGAAATCGAGCGGGCACTGCGTACCGACCCTACTCCCCCCGAGTGTCCTGTGGGGCGGACGTACGTGCCGCTCGAGATTCGTGATCGTCTTATTTATTGGGCTCATACATCACCCTCCTCTGGACATCCAGGTATTGGCCGGACCGTGCACTGTCTTAGCATGAAATACTGGTGGCCAACGTTAGCTAGGGATGTGAGGGTTTATGTCTCCTCCTGCTCGGTGTGTGCCCAGTGTAAGGCGCCTAGACATTTGCCCAGGGGTAAGCTACATCCCCTGCCCGTTCCACAACGACCATGGTCCCACCTATCGGTGGATTTCGTAACCGACCTACCCCCCTCCCAGGGGAATACCACCATTTTGGTCGTTGTGGATCGGCTTTCCAAGGCTTGTCGTCTCCTTCCCATGCCGGGTCTCCCTACTGCCCTACAAACCGCTGAGGCCCTATTTACCCATGTGTTCCGGCACTATGGGGTCCCCGAGGATATAGTGTCTGACCGAGGTCCCCAGTTCACCTCCCGAGTTTGGGGGGCGTTCATGGAACGGTTGGGGGTCTCGGTAAGCCTTACCTCGGGGTATCACCCAGAGAGCAATGGGCAGGTGGAACGTGTCAACCAGGATGTGGGTAGGTTTTTGAGGTCCTATTGCCGGGACCGGCCGGAGGAGTGGTCTAGGTTCATTCCCTGGGCAGAGATGGCCCAGAACTCTCTCCGCCACTCCTCCACCAATTTAACACCTTTCCAGTGTGTTTTAGGTTATCAGCCGGTCCTGGCACCATGGCACGAGAGCCAGATCGAGGCCCCTGCGGTGGACGAGTGGATTCGGCGCTCGGAGGAGACGTGGGACGCTGTCCATGTCCATCTGCAGCGTGCCATCCGTCAACAAAAGGCGAGCGCCGATCGCCACCGCAGTGAGGGACCGGTATACGCACCGGGAGATCGAGTCTGGCTCTCGACTCGAAACCTGCCCCTCCGCCTGCCCTGCCGGAAGCTGGGTCGGCGGTTTGTGGGGCCCTTCAAAGTCCTGAGAAGATTGAACGAGGTGTGTTACAGGTTACAACTGCCTATAGAGTATAAAAATATTAACCCCTCGTTCCATGTGTCTCTTCTCAGGCCGGTGGTAGCT
Organism: Coregonus lavaretus; assembly: GCF_964263955.1. Lineage (NCBI taxonomy): Eukaryota > Metazoa > Chordata > Actinopteri > Salmoniformes > Salmonidae > Coregonus > Coregonus lavaretus. Next base: position 53,313,143 of record NC_139990.1, on the reverse strand, counting down.
GGCCCACTCCAAGAAGATGAGATAGGAGAGACCCCTCCGCCCCCTTTGGACATCGAGGGGGCCCCGGCGTACAGAGTCCGGACCATCTTGGACTCGAGGCGCCGGATGAGTGGTCTCCAGTATCTCGTGGAGTGGGAGGGGTACGGTCCGGAGGAACGGTGCTGGGTGCCCAGGAGGGACATACTCGATCCATCCCTCCTGACTGAGTTTCACCGTGGGCATCCCACGCGCCCGGGTCCGCGTCCTCCTGGCCGTCCCCGAGGCCGGGGTCGGCGCACGGCTGGAGCCGCGCGTCAAGGGGGGGGTACTGTCACGGTTTCGGCCGAGACTGCTCCTCCTCCTGGTTCGGGCAGGCTTCGGCGTTCGCCGTCCCCGGAGTACTAGCTGCCACCGCTCTATGTTTCGTTATTTGATTGCTTTTGTCTGTCTGTTACACCTGTGTCCATTTGTGTGTTGATTACGTGTCGTATAAGTTCCTTGTTTTGCACTAGTATGATTGTGTGTTGTTTTTCACTGTCATGCTGTTCGGAGCTACGTGTTTGCACTCTGTTTGTTTTGTGTTTAGTGTTTACGCGTGTATGCGTAATTCTCCCTCGCCTCTTGTTTTGTCGAGGTCGTGTTACTTTTGGACATTTGACTTTGGATTATTAAAGTCTGTTGGACTTGACCTCTGTGTCCTGCGCCTGACTCCTCCACCACATCCACATCGGTTCCCTTCTGACACATTGCCATTGGACTAGGTGGGGCGGGTCTTTTAACCGATGACGCGGTATATTGTGACGCCCGTAGGGGTTTTTAGTTGCAGTACTGCGGGACTCGGTTGCAGCCATTGCTAGGCCTGACTTTCTCGTTTCGATGGGAAGTGTTAGGCTCGGCAGGGAGTACATTGTGGAGCGCTACGCTCCGCCTTAAACCACTAGGAGCAGAGCTCCCCTATGGGGCGGAGCTCCACGATATAGAACGATTAGTTACCGGAGTGTAACTCCAGTTCTATGAGTGGAGCGGAGCCCCATAGGACTTAAGGCCCTGCCGACCCTCTCTAGTCTCGCTGAAGAAAAATATATTGGGAGGCTGATTGAGGGGAGGCATCCCCTCTTATAGGGACACCTGTACTCCTATTGGCTGTAGGTGTGTGCATAATTTTGTCTCAGGCTGTTGCTGCCTTAGGGCAGAGGGTAAACCACTAGGAGCAGAGCTCCCCTATGGGGCTCCGCTCCACTCATAGAACTGGAGTTACACTCCGGTAACTAATCGATTTTAAGTAGCAGTTACTGACTCACCAACAACAGTGAGCATCTTGGAGACAGTGCTATTTCTGCCAGTGACGTTGTTGAAGGCCACACAGGTGTACTCCCCATGACTGGCTAAGGTCAGTGGGCTAGTCTTATACACTGAGCCAGTTGCCACCTGGGAACCATTGAAGAACCAGCTGAACTGGCTGAGAGGCTGAGAGGCTGAGAGGAGGCCGAGCAGTTGAAGGTCACGATGTGTTCTGTTTCTCCTAATGCTGGTCCTGTTATAACAGGCATCTCTGGTCCATCTATAATACAAAAGACAAACAGTTAGACCAGGGGTGTCAAATTCATTCCATGGAGGACTTAGTGTCTGCTGGTTTTAGTTTTTTCCTTTCAATTAAGACCAAGACAACCAGGTTTGGGGTGTTCCTTACTAATAAGGGACCTTAATACATCAATCAAGTTCAAGGGAGGATCGAAAAGCCCGCAGACACTCGGCACTCTGCGGAATGAGTTTGACACGTGAGTTAAACCCAACATCTGTCATTGTCAGACGGTCAAAGGTCATCAACATATGTCAGATGGTATAAGAGGTGGGATCCAAATCTTCCCATTGACTTTACTACAATATTTATAAAGGAAGTGCTCAAAGATTCCACCTCAGGCCATTGGTTCAAAGTTGAACTTGTTAATAACTACTCACAGTTGACGGTCAGTCTGTAGTCTGGGCTGGTCATGTTGCTCAGGGGGTTGGAGGCAGAACACTGATAGTCTCCGTTGTCAGAATGCTAGACAGAGTTGAATGTCAGTGTATTGTTGTTCATAGAGAAGTTTGTTCTGTTGTCAGCATACAGAGGCCAGCCAAACCTCATCCATTGAATGCAGTAAATGATTCCAGCGGTCTCACAGGTCAGAGTAAACATGTAGTCTGCTATTGGCTGGGCACCCATGAATTTCACCATGGCCATGGTTACTGGGTCTGTCAGAAAAAACATCAGTGTCACAAGAATATTGACTGCAATCACAATCACTGTATGTTGAATGGCCTATATCTACATGTACAAGTTAAACAGTTTGGATGTCTCTTCTGTCTTACCAATGACGGTGAGCATCTTGGAGACAGTGCTGTTTCTGCCAGTGATGTTGTTGAAGGCCACACAGGTGTACTCCCCATAACTGGCTAAGGTCAGTGGGACAGTCTCATACACTGAGTCAGTCGCCACCTGGGAGCCATTGAAGAACCAGCTGAACTGGCTGAGAGGCTGAGAGGAGGCCGAGCAGTTGAAGGTCACGATGTGTCCTGTCATCGCGATATCCGGACTAGTTACAGCAGGTCTCTCTGGTCCAACTGTTAAACACAAGACAGTATGGTTTATCTTATGGTTTGACTATTTTGACAAAGATTAGTAAGTAAATAGCCTTGCACAAGCCTTGGCTTGGTGTGTGTCGGAACAGCTCATAGGAGCAGGAGCCTATCTCCTATTTCTGTAGCGTGTTGCAGCTTGATGTATAAGTACATCCCCTGGACAGGACGCTAGTCTATCACAGGCCCTTACCGCCAATCTATCTCCTTAATGTTGAGTGCCAAGCAAAGACACATTGGATCCCATTTTTACAGTCATTGGTATGACTCGTCCAGGGATCAAACTCCCAACATTCTAATCTCAGGGCGGACACTCTAACTACAAGGCCACTGAATTGGTCTTATCAGACAAAGATTACTAGCTTGTGTAATACTCACAGTTCACCACAAGCTTGTATGTCATGCTGGTCAGGTTGCTGGCTGCATTAAAGGCCTCACAGAGATATTCTCCACTGTCAGAAAACTGGATTGGGTTGATAACCATTGTCTTGTTGTCCGTAGAGAAGAATGTTCTGTTGTTTAGGGAGATGAGCTGGCTGTTCATCAGCCAGTGAATGTAGTCTACAGGTCCAGTCACCTCACACCGCAAAGTGAGCGACTGACCCAGTATCGGTGGCTTCCCATCACTGTTCAACGCAACTGCTGATATCGGCTCTAGAGTAAAAGAAGAGGATGAGTCATTTGTCGTGTTGTACTTCACTCGATCGGTGGTAAAAAGACCATTGTAAACTGGGTGGTTTGAGCCCTGAATTTGCTGAAAGCCATGGTATACCACGTGTATGACAAAACATTGCTTTTTACTACTCTAATAACTTTGGTAAACAGTTTATAATAGCAATAAGGCACCTCGGGGGTTTGTGGTATACGGCCAATATACATTTACATTTTAGTCATTTAGCAGACGCTCTTATCCAGAGTGACTTACAGTTAGTGAATGCATACATGTTTTTTTGTTAGTTTAATTATTATTATTAATTTTTTTCATACTGGCCCCCCGTGGGAAACGAACCCACATTCCTGCCCGCCAAACCCTCCCCTACCTTGGACGACGCTGGACCAATTGTGCGCCGCCCATGGGTCTCCCGGTCACGGCCGGCTGCGACAGAGCCTGGACTCGAACCAGGATCTTTAGTGGCACAGCTAGCACTGCGATGCAGTGCCTTAGACCACTGCGCCACTCTGCGTTGCGTCGTGCATAAGAACAGCCCTTAGCCGTGGTATATTGGACATATACCACAACTCCTCGGGCCTTATTGCCTAATTATATAACATTGTATTCATAACCATCAATAATCAAATATTCACTACCAACTATATGACATTTCGTAACAATGAATATTGCCTCACCCATGATCTTTATCATTGTGGTCAGGGTGGCGAATCGGAGTGTGACATTGTTGTGGGCTAAGCAGGAGTAACTTCCTGTCTGGTTCTCCCTGGTGTTCTGCAGGCTGAGCTGTGGACTTTGCTCGTTGAGGAACGCCCCATTTTAACCTCCACTTGTAGGACACAGCGGGTTTGGACTGAGCGGAGCAGGACAGAGTGATGTCAGAGCCCGATTTGTAGGCTGTATGTCCTATGGTCATCTCAGGAAGTACCATCATGGTGAGGTTACTTGGGCCATCTATGGGAGGAACCAATAACAATGATGTGTTGGGTAAACATTACCTAGAATATGTTTTTGTCCTGCTCTACTAAACACAGTGTACTAATGATCCATGCAAATAATGACCTGGATCATGTGGACACAGAGGAATGGTTTGGTATGAAAATAGGCATATTGCATCATTGAATGGCATGCTGGCTCTCAATGACAAGGTAGAATCCATGTCTGTTGTGTATGATTGATATGTACTGCAGACTCTGATACTCACATCTAACATTGAGGCCAATGGGCTGGCTGGTGCCATTGCTGATTCCGTTAATGACCTCACATCTGAAAGGCCCTTCATCGTATCGTGTCACACTGACTATGGTGAGAGAGCTGTTCCCACCACCATGCCAAACTCTGTCACTGGCTGTGACCTCTGAGCTGCCATTCAGCCAGCGGTAAGAGAGGGAGGTGCCAGAGGAGACGGAGCAGGTGAAAATGGCAGTGTCTTTCAATTCCACTAGATCAATGGCGTTGGCCCTTAGAGTCACGTTTGAAATGGGCTCTGTGGGTGAGAGAGTAGATGGCAGTCAAGATAAGATGGATGTGTCTCAAGAAAGTGTTTTTGTGTGTTACTGAATTACAACCATATAGTTGATGTTTTGTTTCACACTGTAAAACCTGTTTAGGAAATTACTCTAAATATGCTATTTTATTTTATTTACTTTTCATAGAGACCAAGTTACAGGATTGAGCGCTGTAGAGCCCTTAGTCTCTTTGCACACACATAAAAGGTATTGTGTACGTCGTATCTGAAATTGAAATGAAACATTTGCTCATACTCTGTGATTTGTTCAGGTTCATTATTTTCAAAGGTATTATGAAGGCCAACTTCACTATAGGTTCAGAATACATTGACACATTTAAGTGTTAGCTTTCCATGTCAGGAAAATGACTTTGCCTTTCATTATTGTGACAGAGATGAATCATTGATAGAGAATGTATGTGCATGCATGTTTGGATGTGAGTGTGCAGGTGAGCATGTGTGTTAGCAAGTTACCGCGTGTGCCAGTGAGTGTGTGAGTGAGAGTCTACCATTGTAGAAGGAGAAACAGTCAGGCAGAGTTCAGTTCCTTACCCCGGACAGACAATATCACCACTGTGTGCAGGTCTGGCTCCATTCCCTGGATCGTATACATTCCTGAGTCGTTGAGTTGGAGAGAGCTTATGGACAGCTCTGAGGAGGAGCTGTTAAATGAGACTCTGTCTTGATAACTGATATGCACACTAAGGCCAGTAGGATAGAAAATTACGACGACTGTAGTTTAATATGACCAGGTCCCTATGATGATGGGGCTTTGGGGAACTAGGCATGTTTTGATATGTTATTAATCAGTACAAAAGTATTCTCAATATTTTCTTTAAAATACAAAAAAATATTTAAGCAGATCTTCCGACTATGGCACTTTAACAGAAATACTTGCTTTTGTTTCAAAATCAGTGCCTTCAAGTTGAACTAAACATTTACAAAATGACCTACTCTCTATAGTATTTGTTTAGAGCCTAGACATTGGTTGTCAATGTAATATAAATAGATTCTCCATCTTTCTGACTTGATACCGTTTGACTGAAGTGGTTAAAAACAGAGACATTTTAACAATCTGTTACTTGTATCACAAATAGGCATCAATATATTTCCAGAATGAGCGTATTGTCCACTTCACCTGTAGTGAAATTGAGCAGCACCAGGAAGAGAACACACACCAGAGGATACTCCATAGTTCTGCCACTTATCAAACACCACGGATCAGAAATGAACGGGACACTTTCCTATACACCAAATGACTGTCCAGCCTTCTTGGTAAATCCAAACATACTGCACAGTCACAGTCTCCTCTCAATCAGCAAATACTTATTCAGGATAATGTAATGGTGCTGGAGTCAGATAATGCAAATGTACCTACCCACCCTACCTGCCGCCAGAACACACTCACACACACCTACCCAACTACCCACGCCCTGTTTTGCCCACGTACATTTTTCCCACTGTGTTTTTTGTTGACACACAGGGGTGTTTTCATGTTGATCAAATCTGATCAACTCTGACTGTCCTATACGGGTCCTGGGAGGAGGCTGGATGGTACATGGCCAATGAGGCTGGGGATAGGTCCTCTGACGCTGTCAAAACTCATGATCTGTTCACAGTGGCTAAGGCAACGTGGGCTCATAAGACACTGTTCACATTGAACCTGTCAAGAAAACACTTACAGTTCCGTGAAAAAGTATTTACCCCCTTTCTGATTTTCTATTTTTTTAGCATATTTTTGATACTGAATGTTATCAGATCTTCAAACAAAACCAAATACTAGATAAAGGGAACATGAGTTTACAAAAAAGAAATAAAAAAAAGGATACTTATTTTATTTAATAAAAAATGTTATGCAACATGTCGTGGAAATTCACCACTAAGGACTCAAACTCAAAGTAAATGAAGCAATGTTTATTAGCGGAGAGGTTCACAAACTCAATACAAGCTTGATGAAAACTCTGAAGGGGGCGTTATATAAGTTATATAACACAGTTATATAAGCATGATTTACATTATCATTATTAATGTTGGTTCCTAAATGTGACTGACTGATACCTCACAAGGCTTTTTCTCTCAAAGCTGAGACCTTGTATCGCTTATCTAGTCCCAGAACAATGTTGAAATTGCTTGGGAGTGATAGTGTGGTTACCTCCTTTGTGCAATCAACCAGTCACACTCATGAACCCAACCAAGACATGTTATTACAAAAGTAGCATTGGGATAAACATACGTTCACATACACACAAGAACATTTCCATCACAAACACCCAATTCCCCTGTGTTAAAAAGTAATTTCCCCCTTACACTCAATAACTGGTTATGCCACCTTTAGCTACAATGACTCCAACCAAATGCTTCCTGTAGCTGTTGATAGTCTTTCACTTCGTGGTGGAGGAATTTTGGACCACTCTTCCATGCAGAACTACTTTAACTCAGAGACTTTTTGGGGTTTTGAAGCATGAACTGCTCGTTTCAAGTCCTGTCACTGCATCTCAATTGGGATTAGGTCTGGAGTTTGACTTGGCCATTCCAAAACATCAAATTGTGTTTTGAGTCATTGTCTGGCTGCCTGACCCAGCTGCGCTTCAGCTTCAGCTCACAGCCGGAAGGTTATAGTGATTAATCATCTGTCCATAGAAAAATCTTCCAAAAGTCTTGATGATCATTTTGGCAAACTTGAGCATTCGGAAACAGGTTTTTAGATTTTTGGGCAAATTTATAAAAATATAAACAGAAATACCTTTTTTGCATAAGTATTCAGACCCTTTGCTATGAGACTCGAAATTGAGCCCATTTGCATCCTATTTCCATTGATCATCCTTGAGATGTTTCCACAACTTGATTGGAGTCCACCTGTGGTAAATTCAATTGATTAGACACCTGTCTATATAAGGTCCAACAGTTGACAGTGTATGTCAGAGCAAAAACCAAGCCATAAGGTCAAAGGAATTGTCCGTAGAGCTTCGGGACAGGATTGTGTCATGGGACAGATCTGGGGAAGGGTACCAAAACATTTCTGCAGCATTGAAGGTCCCCAAGAACACAATGGCCTCCATCATTCTTAAATGGAAGAAGTTTGGAACCACCAAGACTCTTCCTAGAGCTGGCCGCCTGGCCAAACTGAGTAATTGGGGGAGAAGGGCCTTGGTCAAGGAGGTGACCATGTGGAACGCTTTATGCTAGAGTGGCCAGACGGAAGCCACTCCTCAGTAATAGGCACATGGCAGCTCGCTTGGAGTTTGCCAAAAGGCACTTAAAGGACTCTCAGACCATGAGAAACAAGATTCTCTGGTCTGATGAAACTTAGATTGAACTCTTTGGCCTGAATGACAAGCGTCACGTCTGGAGGAAACCAGGCACCGCTCACCACCTGGCAGTGGTGTAAAGTACTTAAGTAAAAATATTTTGAAGTACTACTTAAGTAGTTTTTGGGGGTATCTGTACTTTACTTTACTATTAAAATTTTTGACAACTTTTACTTTTACTTCACTACACTCCTAAACTGTCAAAGCGGGCGTAGGTGTGGTGTAGGAATCAGATGCAGGACACAGATGCTAGTCCAAAAATACTTTAGTAAAGTCCACAAAAAGAATGGCTACAAACAAAGCCGGAGGCACGAGAAAAATAACGCACACAGCGTATAAATGCAAAACACAGCAAACACGCACAACAAGTGCGGACTCTCTATCTAATACAAAATAGAGCACTAACTGACTGGAAGCACCAGCTGACAAGGAACAACTACACACAACCACAAGACAGAAACAACGAGAACTTAAAGGACACATAATCAAGACAAAATGAGAAACAGGTGTACCAAAACAGACCAAACCAAACAAACACAGAAACAACGAACGGTGGCAGCTAGTACTCCGGAGACGACGACCGCCGAAGCCTGCCCGAACAAGGAGAAGGAGCAGCCTCGGCCGAAACCGTGACAGTACCCCCCCCTTGACGCGCGGCTCCAGCCGTGCGCCGACCCCGGCCTCGGGGACGACCAGGAGGACGCGGAGCAGGGCGCGTGGAATGACCACGATGGAACTCAGTCAGAAGGGACGGGTCTAAGATATCTCTCCTCGGCACCCAGCACCGCTCCTCCGGACCGTACCCCTCCCACTCCACGAGATATTGGAGACCCCCCATCCGACGTCTCGAATCCAGGATGGACCGAACTGTGTACGCCGGAGCCCCCTCGATGTCCAGCGGGGGCGGAGGAGTCTCTGCTATCTCACAGTCCTGGAGTGGACCAGCTACCACCGGCCTGAGGAGAGACACATGGAACGAGGGGTTAATATTCTTATAATCAATAGGTAGTTGTAATCTGTAACACACCTCGTTCAACCTCCTCAGGACTTTAAAAGGCCCCACAAACCGCCGACCCAGCTTCCGGCAGGGCAGGCGGAGGGGCAGATTTCTGGTCGAGAGCCAGACTCGATCTCCCGGTGCGTACACCGGTCCCTCACTGCGGTGGAGATCGGCGCTCGCCTTGTGTCGACGGATGGCCCGCTGCAGATGTACGTGAGCAGCGTTCCACGTCTCCTCCGAGCGCCGCACCCACTCATCCACCGCAGGGGCCTCGATCTGGCTCTGATGCCAAGGTGCCAGAGCCGGTTGGTACCCTAATACACATTGGAAGGGAGTTAGTCTGGTGGAGGAGTGGCGAAGGGAGTTCTGGGCCATCTCGGCCCAGGGAACATACCTCGCCCACTCCTCCGGCCGGCCCTGGCAATACGACCTCAGAAACCTACCCACATCCTGGTTTACCCGTTCAACCTGCCCATTGCTCTCCGGGTGGTACCCCGAGGTAAGGCTCACCGAGACCCCCAAGCGCTCCATGAACGCTCTCCAGACTCGAGAGGTAAACTGGAGCCTCGATCAGACACTATATCCTCGGGTACCCCGTAATGGCGGAAGACGTGAGTGAATAGTGCCTCAGCGGTTTGTAGGGCAGCAGGGAGACCCGGCATGGGAAGGAGACGACAGGCCTTCGAGAACCGATCCACAACGACCAGAATGGTGGTATTCCCCTGGGAGGGGGGAAGGTCAGGAACAAAATCCACCGAGAGGTGAGACCAGGGTCGTTGTGGAACGGGCAGGGGTTGTAGCTTACCCCGGGGCAGGTGTCTGGGTGCCTTACACTGGGCACACACCGAGCAGGAGGAAACATAAACCCTCACATCCCTGGCTAACGTTGGCCACCAGTATTTAGTGCTAAGGCAGTGCACTGTCCGGCCAATACCTGGATGTCCAGAGGAGGGTGACGTGTGAGCCCAATATATCAGTCGATCCCGAACCTCGAGCGGAACGTACGTCCAACCCACAGGACACTGTGGAGGGCTAGGATCGGTACGCAACGCCCGCTCGATTTCGGAATCGACCTCCCACACCACCGGTGCCACCAGGCAAGACGGAGGTAGTATGGGCGTGGGCTCAACGGACCTCTCCTCCGTGTCATACCGCCGGGACAGGGCATCTGCCTTACCGTTCTGGGACCCAGGGATGTACGTGATCTTAAAAACGAACCGGGCCAGAAACATGTTCCACCTAGCCTGGCGAGGGTTCAGTCTCCTAGCTGCCCGGATGTACTCCAGGTTTCGGTGGTCAGTCAAAATGAGGAAAGGGTGTTGAGCCCCCTCAAGCCAATGCCTCCACACCTTTAGGGCCTGTACCACGGCTAGCAGCTCCCTGTCCCCCACGTCATAATTTCGCTCCGCCGGACTGAGCTTTTTAGAATAAAAAGCACAGGGATGGAGTTTCGGTGGCGTGCCAGACCGTTGCGAGAGCACGGCCCCTATACCGGCTTCAGACGCGTCTACCTCGACCTGGAATGGTAGCGCGGGATCCGGATGCGCCAGCACCGGCGCCGAGGTAAACAGGTCCTTCAGTCTCCCAAAAGCCCTATCAGCCTCAGCAGACCACTGCAAGCGCACCGGACCTCCCTTTAGAAGGGACGTTATGGGAGCTGCCACCTGTCCAAAACCCCGGATAAACCTCCTGTAGTAATTTGCAAAGCCCAAGAACCGCTGCACCTCTTTAACAGTGGTTGGAGTTTGCCAATTACGCACGGCCGACACACGGTCAACCTCCATCTTCACCCCTGACGCAGACAACTGATAACCCAAAAAGGAGACTGACTCCTGGAAAAACAGACATTTCTCTGCCTTGACATATAGGTCATGCTCCAACAATCTCCTCAACACTCGGCGCACCAGGGCTACATGCTCGGCTCGGGTAGAAGAGTACACCAGAATGTCGTCAATGTACACGACCACTCCTTGCCCCTGCATATCCCGGAAGGTCTCATCTACGAAGGATTGGAAGACTGAAGGAGCATTCATTAACCCGTATGGCATGACGAGATACTCGTAATGACCCGAGGTGGTACTAAATGCTGTCTTCCATTCGTCTCCCTCCCTAATACGCACCAAGTTGTATGCGCTCCTGAGGTCCAATTTTGTGAAGAACCGCGCCCCGTGTAAAGACTCCGTCATAGTCGCAATCAGAGGGAGTGGATAACTGTATTTCACAGTAATCTGATTGAGACTGCGGTAATCAATACACGGGCGCAAACCTCCATCCTTTTTCTTCACAAAAAAGAAACTCGAGGACGCAGGGGAAGTGGAGGGCCGTATGTATCCCTGTCTCAGAGACTCGGCTATGTAAGTCTCCATAGCTCTCTTCTCCTCTTGAGACAAAGGATACACATGGCTCCGTGGAAGCGCAGCTCCTACCTGGAGGTCTATCGCACAATCCCCCTGTCTATGTGGTGGCAATTGCGTCGCCTTCGCCTTACTAAACACAAGTGCTAAATCCTCATACTCGGGGGGAATGTGCAATGCGGGCACTTGGTTTGGACTCTCCACCGAGGTCGCCCCTACGGAAACGCCCAGACATCGCCCTACACACTGGGCAGACCACTCCTTAAGAGCCCTCTGTTGCCACGAAATAGAGGGATTATGGGTAATCAACCAGGGAAGCCCCAGCACCACCGGATACGCAGGAGAGTCAATAAGATATAGCTGAATAGTCTCCTCATGACCCTCCTGCGTCCCCATCCTAAGTGGAGCTGTGACCTCCCTAATCAACCCCGATCCCAACGGACAGCTATCTAGAGCATGTACAGGAAAAGGATTGTTGACAGGAAGGAGGGGAATCCCTAACTCTACACAAAATCTCCGATCTATAAAATTCCCGGCTGCGCCTGAATCTACTAGCGCCTTATGCTGGGAACGAGGTGCATCCTGTGGGAAACAAACAGGTATGGTTAGGTGCACAACAGAGAGCTCTGGGTAAGTGGGGCGCCTACTCACCTGGAAGGACTCCCCAGTGCGGGGCCTGCCGTCTCGTCCCCTAGGAGACCCCCCCCCCCAGCACCTAGCCGCAGTGTGTCCTCCACGGTCACAGTTGGTACAGGGGGTGGTCCCTTTCGGGCTCCTTCTCCTCTCCTCTCTAGCGCCAGCACCACCGAGCTCCATAGGACTAGGCTCGGAGGTGCTGGAGGGTGGAATGGATGACCCCCACCCAGGACGTCCGCGGGTAGCCAGCAGGGTGTCTAGGCGAATGGCCATGTCCACCAACTGGTCAAACGTAAGGGTGGTGTCCCTGCAGGCCAACTCACGACGGACGTCCTCCCGGAAGTGGTCTATGAGGGCCCGCTCATTCCACCCTGCGTCTGCCGCTAGAGTCCGGAACTCCAGTGCAAACTCCTGGGCGCTCCTCCTCCCCTGTCGGAGGTAGAATAGATGTTCTCCCGCCGCCCTCCCCTCAGGTGGATGGTCGAATACAGCCCTGAAGCGACGGGAGAACTCCGCATAGGTGATCGTCGCGGGGTCTATTCTCCTCCATTCGGCGTTGGCCCACTCCAACGCCTTGCCGGTGAGACAGGAGATGAGGGCGGAAACGCTCTCGTGTCCCGAGGGCACCGGGTGTACGGTGGCGAGGTAGAGTTCAACTTGTAGGAGGAAACCTTGACACCCGGCAGCGGTACCATCATACGCCCTCGGGAGCGAGAGCCGAATCCCACTGGGTTCCGGAGCGTGGACAAAGGGACTGAACGGTGCTGGTGGTAATGTGGGAGGAGGCGTGGGTGCCCAACTGGTCTCCAGGCGATGCAGGGTATTCATTACTCCCTGCAGAGCGTTGGTGATTTGGGCTATCCGCTCGTCCTGTCCGTGGACGCGCTCCTCCCAAGACTCGGTCGCTGCTGCTGCTCCTGCTGATTCCATGGGTGGTGTGTAGTTCTGTCAAAGCGGGCGTAGGTGTGGTGTAGGAATCAGATGCAGGACACAGATGCTAGTCCAAAAATACTTTAGTAAAGTCCACAAAAAGAACGGCTACAAACAAAGCCGGAGGCACGAGAAAAATAACGCACACAGCGTATAAATGCAAAACACAGCAAACACGCACAACAAGTGCAGACTCTCTATCTAATACAAAATAGAGCACTAACTGACTGGAAGCACCAGCTGACAAGGAACAACTACACACAACCACAAGACAGAAACAACGAGAACTTAAAGGACACATAATCAAGACAAAATGAGAAACAGGTGTACCAAAACAGACCAAACCAAACAAACACAGAAACAACGAACGGTGGCAGCTAGTACTCCGGAGACGACGACCGCCGAAGCCTGCCCGAACAAGGAGAAGGAGCAGCCTCGGCCGAAACCGTGACATAAAGAAAATAATGTATTTCTTACTCCATACATTTACCCTGACACCCAAAAGTACTCGTTACTTTTTGAATGCTTAGCAGGACAGGAAAATGGTCTAATTCACACACTTATCAAGAGAACATCCCAGGTCATCCCAACTGCCTCTGATCTGGCGAACTCACTAAACACATGCTTCGTATCTTTACTTTTAGTCAAGTATGACAATTGGGTACTTTTTCCACCACTGCCACCTAGCCAATACCATCCCTACGGTGAAGTATGGTGGTGGCAGCATCATGCTGTGGGGATGTTTTTCTGCGGCAGGGACTGTGAGACTCGTCATGATCAAGGCAAAGATGAACGGAGCAAAGTACAGAGAGATCCTTGATGAAAACCTGCTCCAGAGCGCTCAGGACCTCAGACTGGGGCGAAGGTTCACCTTCCAATGGGACAACGACTCTAAGCACACAGCCAAGACAATGCAGAAGTGGTTTCAGGACAAGTCTCTGAATGTCCTTGAGTGGCCCAGCCAGAGCCCGGACTTGAACCCAATCGAACATCTCTGGAGAGACCTGGAAATAGCTGTGCAGCGACGCTACCCATCCAACCTGACAGAGCTTGAGAGAATCTGCAGAGAAGAATGGGAGAAACTCCCCATATACGAGTGTGCCAAGCTTGTAGAGTCATACCCAAGAAGACTCACTGCCAAAGGTGCTTCAACAAAGTACTGAGTAAAGTGTCTGAATACTTATGTAAATGTCATATTTCAGTTGTTTTTTTAAAATAAATTTGCAAAAATGTCTAAAAACCTGTTTATGCTTTGTCATTATGGGGTATTGTGTGTAAATTTATGAGGGGGAAAAAACCATCTCATTCCAAAATCATGGGCATTAATATAGAGTCGGTTCCCCCTTTGCTGCTAAACCTACCTCCACTCTTCTGGGAAGGCTTTCCACTAGATGCTGGAACATTGCTGTGGCGACTTGCTTCCATTCAGCCACAAGAGCATTAGTGAGGTTGGGCAATTAGGTCTGGCTCGCTGTCGACGTTCCAATTCATCCCAAAGGTGTTCGATGTGGTTGAGGTCAGCGCTCTGTGCAGGCCAGTCAAGTTTTTCCACACCGATCTCGACAGACTATTTCTGTATGGACCTTGCTTTGTGCATGGGGGTATTGTCATGCTGAAACAGGAAAGTCCCTTCCCCAAACTGTTGTCACAAAGTTGGAAGCACAGAATCGTCTAGAATGTCATTGTATGCTGTAGCGTTAAGATTTCCCTTCACTGGAACTAAAGGGCCTGTACCATGAAAAACAGCTGGCGCTGGGCATTGGGGCCGGTAGCGTTCTCCTGGCGTCCACCAAATCCAGATTTGTCCATTGGACTGCCAGATGGTGATGTGTAATTCCTCACTCCAGAGAACACATTTCCACTGCTTTTTTTTAGCCATTCCTGAACCTGTGACCAGAAACAAGCTACATAGGGGCAATACCAGAATAGATTATCTATGGATTCTATCTCTTCGCAGCAAAATCTGCAGAGCTCAGATTGTTGTATGCCCCATATATATATCATTCTGTTGGTTAAAATAATTTTGTATAATAATTGAAATGTAAAAACTTGGAGTGTTGAGTCAAGTGTTGATTTTTGTATCAGTTCATATACCATTTGCCATGGAATTGGTATATCGAAAATCTCTTCCCAGCTATTTTGCAACCTGTATGGCGAAGCCATGAATTTTTCTGTCCTCCAATCAGACCTTTTCTTTGGGGACAAATGTACTTGTATGTGTATTAAAGTAGTCAAAAGTGTATTATTTGGTCCCATATTCCTAGAATGCAATGTTTAGAAACATACTCTATTCTTATTTACAATAAAAGTGACTCCAAAATTATATTTACATTTTACATTTACGTCATTTAGCAGACACTCTTATCCAGAGCGACTTACAAATTGGTGCATTCACCTTATAGCCAGTGGGACAACCACTTTACAATATGTTTTTTTTTTTTTTGATTACTTTATCCTATCCCAGGTATTCCTTAAAGAGGTGGGGTTTCAAGTGTCTCCGGAAGGTGGTGAGTGACTCCGCTGCCCTGGCGTCGTGAGGGAGCTTGTTCCACCATTGGGGTGCCAGAGCAGCGAACAGTTTTGACTGGGCTGAGCGGGAACTGTGCTTCCGCAGAGGTAGGGGGGCCAGCAGGCCAGAGGTGGATGAACGCAATGCCCTCGTTTGGGTGTAGGGACTGATCAGAGCCTGAAGGTACGGAGGTGCCGTTCCCCTCACAGCTCCGTAGGCAAGCACCATGGTCTTGTAGCAGATGCAAGCTTCAACTGGAAGCCAGTGGAGTGTGCGGAGGAGCGGGGTGACGTGAGAGAACTTGGGAAGGTTGAACACCAGACGGGCTGCGGCATTCTGGATGAGTTGTAGGGGTTTAATGGCACAGGCAGGGAGCCCAGTTGCTTCCAAATGACACAATACATTATTTACCATCAATTTCTTTCTTTTTTTACCCCCTTTTTCAATCTTGTCTCATCACTGCAACTCCCGTAGGGGCTCGGGAGGCATGCATCCTCCGAAACATGACCCGCCAAACTGAGCTTCTTAACACCTGCCTGCTTAAGCTGGAAGCCAGCTGCATCAATGTGTCGGAGGAAACACTGTTCAACTGACAACCGAAGTCAGCCTGCAGGCGCCCGGCCCGCCACATGAGCCAAGTAAAGCCCCACCGGCAAAACCCTCCCGTAACCCGAACGACAATGGGCCAATTGTGCGCCGCCCTATGGGACTCCCAGTCACGGCCGGTTGTGACAGTGCTTGGGATTGAACCCGGGTCTGTAGTGACACCTCAACCACTGCGATGCAGTGCCTTCGACCACTGCACCATTCGGAAGGCCTACTGTTCATTTCTATTGGGCACAAAATAATCTAAAACACAACCAAACAAACAGCAAATGCATCCAACAAGTTTGTAGAGTCACACGATTGATGTAATCATTGAATGCTAGGAATATGGGACCAAATACTAAACTTTGGACTACTTAAATACTCAGATGTGAATTCGTCCCAATACCTTTGGTCCCCTGAAATGGGGGGGGGGGGGGGGTACTATTTACAAAAAGTGCTGTAATTTCAAAACAATGTACCCTATATGGAAAAGTGCTGGAGTACAGCCAAAACAACAACAAATGTGTCACTGTCCCAATACTTTTGGAGCTCACTGTATATCTCACTATCTAACCAAACGCAGACTATATTTAGGAGTAGTAGTATCGGGTGTCTGGGTGTGACTATTGGGCATGAGGGCCAAGAACAAGATAACCATCGCATTGAATTATTGTAATTCTGTGGATACTCTTTAGAGCTAAAGTTATAATTTGAAGGTATTTAATAGTTGTTTCCAAGAATACTATGTCATGAGTTTTTATTTGTCTGTAAAGCTAATAACATCCATAACTTGGTGACCATCTTTGTGTTCCTGACAGGTAAATTACATTAGTCTGAATAATGGTATAGTGGTCCCACCCAGCAGATTCAACTCACATGCAGTGTTGCTCTGAAGAGTCATTTCTTATGAATGTCACCAACATGTTGACAGATGTAAACACTGAACAGGGTCAAGGGCCTATAGAACACTGTTTTATATCTATGGTCAAGGGTTTGAAGTGTGTGATGCTTGGAACTTATTTGAGCATAATCTATACTGTATCAAATGAGTCATGCTTTATGACCTGTTTTCAGTCAGCACAAAACAACAAGTAGAGATTTGTTAGTATTGTTCTGTTATATCAACACATACCTTTCCTTTTCATATAGAATATGTCAAAATTGTCAAAAAATAATGAATGCACTGTGTACCCTTGTGGAACATTTAGATTTATTCCAAAAAATGTTTTGTTTAAAACAACTTTTATCAAAGCAATTAAGAACTTTATATTCAAGTAAGAATCATATTCCAACAAGCATGTTTGATACATTTTGGTTATTCCACCAGGTCATTGTGATACTAATCTGGATGAATAAAGCTTCTATTAAAGAAAATAATACAAGGAAAAATATTTAGCTAAAATATTCAGAGAAATTCCTTCAACAGCATAATATGCCATTTAGCAGACGCTTTTATCCAAAGCGACTTACAGTCATGCGTGCATAATTATTTTTTTGTGTATGGGTGGTCCCGGGGATCGAACCCACTACCCTGGCGTTACAAGCACCGTGCTCTACCAGCTGAGCTACAGAGGAGCATGATAGTGGAATGAGAGATATATTCTGTATCAGGATGCAATTACAGCAGAAATGTTCCTTCTCAGGACGACAGGTCCAGAAACCTGAGGAAAATATTTGTAAGAGATTGGGAAAGAATGGTCATGAGTCAGTTTCCCAAAGTTTTACTCCTGTAAATACCATGGTGATGAGTGATGACATCATAGTAGTTAAATATATTTCAATACCTTTTTCCTTCTTCTCTGTTAATATTTGACTAGATAGATATTTGACTAGATGAATATTGTGCAATGTATTTTCTCTTTCTAAATACACTGAGTGTACAAAACATTAGGAACACCTTCCTAATATTGAGTTGCACCCCCTATTGCCCTCAGAACTGCGTCAATTAATTGGGGCATGGACTACAAGGTGTCGAAAAGCGTTCCACATGGTCACCTCCTTGACCAAGGCCCTTCTCCCCCAATTACTCCGTTTGGCCAGGCGGCCAGCTCTAGGAAGAGTCTTGGTGGTTCCAAACTTTTTCCATTTAAGAAAGTTTGACGCCATTGTGTTCTTGGGGACCTTCAATGCTGCAGACATTTTTTGGTACCCTTCCCCAGATCTGTGCCTTGACACAATCCTGTCTTGGCGCTCTACGGACAATTCATTCGACCTCATGGCTTGGTTTTTGTTCTGACATGCACCGTCAAATGTGGGACCTTATATAGACAGGTGTGTGCATTTCCAAATCATGTCCAATCAATTGAATTTACCACAGGTGGACTCCAATCAAGTTGTAGAAACATCTCAAGGATGATCAACGGAAACAGGAAGCATCTGAGCTCAATTTCGAGTCTCATAGCAAAGGTTTGAATACTTTTTTGAAGACGCCCGGCCACAGCTGCATCACCCCAGCACAGGAGTTGTCCAACGAGAGGAAAGTAAAGTTGGTCAGATGGTCAAAAGTGTCTGCTGCGAAACTAAAGACGTGAATGTTGGTGAGTTAGAGCGATTGGAGGGAGCTGGGGCCACAGAAAAAGGCATAAGGCAACACGTTGAGGCCCTGGGGCATCTGTGCATTTAGTTTGAGGTTGCAAAGATTGGTCAGATTCACAAAACGAGAGTTGGTGCATTTAGAGGATAAGCTAACCTGATTCCCTTGTAGATCAAGCACTTCAAGTGTGCCGTGGGATGGTTTAAACTTGGCGCTGTTGATCTGTTTGAGATTGTTTCCGTCTAGGTAAAATTTGGCCAGGGTATCGAGCCCCACAAAGGCTAACTCTTCAAAATAAGTATGTTTGTTCCCTCCACTTTCAAAATGTGCAGGTATTGGAGTGAATGGAAAGTCTTGTTGAAAATAACAGCGATCTAATTGTTACGTCGGTTAAGTATTTCCAGGCTCTGCAGATCTTCAAAGCTATTGTTGTATAGATCTATCAGGAGGTCATTGTCCAGATGCAGTATGACAAGACTAGTCAGACCACTGAAAGTCTTATGGTCAAGATAGGCGATTATGTTGAGTTGTAGGGCCTTCACGTTTGGTGTGTGATGGAAAGCAAAATAATTGACATTGAGTATGCGATTGTAACGGTAGCTCAGATTTGGAAAAGAGAGGTTCTGTCTGTTGACATTAGGGAAGTGAGGTGTTTTTTCTCTGCTGTGAAGTTCTTGATTTGATCCTTTTCTTTGAGAAAGTGGAGGCTGCTTACCTTCCACAACTGGTTGAAGGAAAGGTCCAATAAACTCCGGATTGGTGGACAGTTGGAAAGTGTGTTCTTCCGCAATGACGGTATCCCATTGCTTCCCAGACTCAGCTTTTTAACAAATTTGACCTTTGTACGCAAAAGGTGGCATAACTTTATGAGCAGATCGTCCGTTTTCAACCCCATACCAGAAATGTCTATGTGCCCAGCTCTAACATTGCTGACATTGAAAAGCTCTGGCACTGTAACATTGGTTGAACGCAAACGCGTTTAGTTTCTGGAAGTCCCGACCTTGGAAAGCCCTTGAAGGGAGCTGGTCATTGTAGGAGAGATCCAGCAGTATTATATGGCTAAGGAAGCCCCACTCACATGCTAAAGTGACCAGTTTGTTTTTACAGATATAGAGGGTGTTGAGGGACTCTGGTAGGTGATTAGAATGCTGGAAGAACATTGGATAATTATTGCACAGGTCTAATTTAGTTCGTTTCGGTAAGTGAGACACAGATTCTGCCACCGCAGAGAAAATGTTCAGGTAGTTCTGCCGTAATATGAACGCATTCAGATTGGAGAGCCAGGAGAAAATACCTGGAGGGAGCCATTTCAGTGAGCTATTAGTTAGTGACAGGTTGACATGGTTATTAGTGATGGGTCATGCGCACAAGCATCGGCTCTGAGAGCCGGCTCTTTGTAGTGAATCAGAAGAGCCGGCTCGCATCGAGTGAGAGCCGGCTCCCAGTTTTTTGCCCATTCGCTGCTTAGGTTTCACTTTCACAGAGGTCTGTTATGATTGGCCAGCATGGCGACCAGCATGCGGCATTCACGTGAGAATTAAGGATGTGTAAACAGAGAGGGGGCGGGGCAGACACACCACTTGACTCCACTGCAAGTGAAGAGAGAGACAGAGCGGACTGAGGAGCGTGTGTGCGTCTTGCATTGTCGTGTCGTTTAACTATGAGTGACACTAGAAAGCGAAGCAGCATCTGGCTGCAGTTTAAAGATATTGGGAACAAGAAAGCAGAGTGCCTTCACTGCAAAACGAAGGTCACTATAAGAGCAGGTTCCACCACAAACCTGCATAGACATACAAGAACTGTCCATCCTACAGTGCAGTTAGAGGAGAGAGGGCAAGCCAGCTCACCATCTACTGATCCTGGTGTGTCTCATACCAGAACAACAGCTGCTGTAACGTCTACTGCCATCCCCATGCGTGCAAGTATAACCTCTCCTACTGCAACTCAAAGCAAAATAAGTCAGTTTTTACCTAAACTTTTACCTAAACTGATGACCCCAGCCAAACAGCACAGTATTGATGATGAGTTGGCTAAAATGGTAGCTTCTGATTTTCAACCCTTTTCCATTGTGGAGGACAAAGGAATGAAAAACTTTGTCAAAGCCCTAAATCCCACATACACTCTACCCAGTAGAAAAACACTTTCCCAAACAATGATCCCAAAACTATATGACACAGAACGTGCATTATGGCAAGAAAGGGTGACAAAAGCTCCATCAGTTTGCCTGACAACTGACTGCTGGACCTCCAGAACAACCTGCTCTTTCATGTCTGTCACTTGCCACTTTATTGAAGATTACAAGATGACATCTTGCCTTCTGGACTGCTTCGAGTTCACCGACAGACACACTGCAGAAAACTTGGCAGTGGAGCTACTAAGAGTGGCAAAAGAGTGGCAAGTAGAGGACAAAGTGGTGTGCTGTGTGAGTGATAATGCTGCAAACATCACCAAAGCCATAAAAGTTTTGAAGTGGACCCATCACCCATGTCTGGCGCATACACTAAACCTGGTGGTTAGAGATGCTCTGAAGGTGATCAAAACAACCGTGGATAAGGTGAAGGCTGTTGTGGAGTTTTTCCACAAAAGCACAGTAGCAGCACAGAAGCTAAAGTCCACACAGCGCCAAATGGGGATTCCTGAACTGAGGCCCAAACAAGAGTGTGCCACCAGGTGGAACTCAACATTTGATATGTTGAAACGAATGCTTGAAATAAAAGATGCCATCATCTCCACCCTGGCCCTCATCAACGCATCTATTGAGCCATTAAGCCAAGAGGAATGGGAGCTGGTGAAAGAGGTCTGCGCCGTCCTGCAACCATTCCAGGAGGTGACTGTGGAGATAAGTGCAGACAGGTACCTAGAACCATTGAAGCATTGTTTTCTCTACTACTATTCAGTCACTATTATACATTGCAAACACAACACATACAGTATAATGCATCACGTATAATATGCCACATACTTTTAAAAAACGAAATTCTAAAAGTTGCTGTTTTCTCTCCTTCAGCTATGTCACAGCCTCGAAAATGCTCCTGCTTTGCAAAGGTCTGCAGCTGGTGACAGCCGAGAACCAATGGACAGTAACTGTGCAGAAAGTGAAGGAATTAGTTGCAGCTCTTTGTTCAGCCATGGACCGCAAATTTCTGCGGATGGAGTACAACACTGTCCTTTCAGAAACTACCTTATTGGATCCAAGGTTTAAAAAACTTGCCTTCAGTGATCGTAGAGCTGTTGATGAAGCTCTTCAGAGGATTAGTGCAGCAGCAGC
This sequence comes from Coregonus lavaretus, assembly GCF_964263955.1. Taxonomy (NCBI): domain Eukaryota; kingdom Metazoa; phylum Chordata; class Actinopteri; order Salmoniformes; family Salmonidae; genus Coregonus; species Coregonus lavaretus. The sequence continues at coordinate 53,291,242 of NC_139990.1, read as the reverse complement.
AGCAAAATGCACCCCCAGCAGCCAGCCAGCTCCACCATTACAGGGCCAAGTGGAGGAGGAGCAGCAAACCTCTGCTGTTTGGAGGCTTTTTGATGACAGAGCTACAGGAGATGCTTCAAGGAGAAATCCGACAGCTGATGCTATAATGGAGGTGAGGAGCTACCTTGAGGAGCCCCTCATCCAGAGAGCAGAAGACCCACTGAGCTGGTGGCAGGCCAAGGCCTCAGTCTTTCCACTCCTGGTGAAGGTGATGGAGGGGAGACTATGTATTGTTGCCACATCAGTTCCTTCTGAGAGAATCTTCTCCAAAACAGGGCAGATACTCACGGAGAGGCGAAATCGTATCAGCCCATCCAAGCTGAGGCATCTGATCTTCCTGAATGCCAACCTGCCCTGAGGACTAATGCTGTTTGCTGGAGTTTGGTTCTGGTTTTGATTCTGTTCTGTGGATTTGTTTGAAGTTTATTGTTAATTTGTGCAATAAAAAAGTTTAATTGAAATAAACAAATGTAAGAGTGGTTTTGTCACAGAATAAATGCACAGAATTAGGCATTATAAGGTCTCTCATAAAAACACTGAAAGCAAAAGGGTTTTCAACACATAAACCATGATTTTTTTTCAAAGTTAAGGTAAAATATAGGCTACAAAAGATCCTAAATAAAGAGCCGTTCGGGAGTCGAAAGAGCCGGCTCTTCTTTGGGAGCCGAGTCAAAAGAGCCGGCTCTCAGAAAAGAGCCGAACTTCCCATCACTAATGAGGCCTTGAAACACAGAGGTGCTGAGATTTGATACACTATATGACCAAAAGTTTGTGGACTCCTGCTGTTTGTCGAACATCTCATTCCAAAATCATGGGCATTAATATGGAGCTGGTCCCCCCTTTGCTGCTATAATAGCCAACACTCTTCTGGGAAGGCTTTCCCCTAGATGTTGGAACATTGCTGCGAGGAATTGCTTCCATTCAGCCACATAAGCATTAGTGAGGTCGGGCACTGATGTTGGGCGATTAGGCCTGGCTCGCAGTCGACGTTCCAATTCATCCAAAAGGTGTTCAATGGGGTTGAGGTCAGGGCTCTGTGCAGGCCAGTCAAGTTCTTCCACACCGATCTCGACAAACCATTTCTGTATGGACCTCGCTTTGTGCACGGGGACACTGTCATACTGAAACTGGAAAGGGCCTTCCCCAAACTGTTGCCACAAAGTTGTAAGCACAGAATCGTCTGGAATGTCATTGTATGCTGTAGCGTTAAGATTTCCCTTCACTGGAACTAAGGGGCCTAGCCCAAACCATGAAAAACAGCCCCAGACCATTATTCCTCCTCCATCATTCGGGCAGGTAGTGTTCTCCTGGCATCCTCCAAACCCAGAAATGTGCAAAATGAAAAATGATCACTATTTGATTGATTAATGATGTGACAGAGCTCGGCGATACGCACAATCCTTTTGTATATGTCTGTATTCCTTTGAAGAAGCTGAGCAGCTCTCATGGTTTGTATAGGTGACTTGGTCTGTTATCTGGTTAAATAAAGGTGAAATAAATAAATAAAACAAATTTGCGCAACGGCGGCGTGCCTTTCCCTCATGAACAAACACCGGACGATTCCAAAGCTAGAAATGAGGAGGTTTGCTACGTTTATCTGCAACTATAATCCCCTTTGGTAGTCACTTTGATAGCCTTCATTTACAGAGAAAATACATGTTTTAGGGAAGTATTCATACAAATCACTACATATATATGCACATACATATCACTGTAGTGGAGGCTGGTGGGAGGAGCTATAGTAGGACAGGCTCATTGCAATGGCTGGAATGGAATCAATGGAACGGTATCGATCAGATCAAACATATGGAAACCTCCGTTCCATTGATTCCATTCCAGTCATTACAATGAGCCCATCCTCCTATAGCTCCTCCCACCAGCCTCCACTGCTAGACTGAAAACAAAACTATATTTTACTGAAGTGGCTCACCTATGAGTGATCAACACTACATTCTGTAGTGACTTGACATTTTTATTTCAGGAACTATCAGGGGAAGACGACATGCACGCTATTGAAGCAATGTCGGTAGAAGAGGAATATTGGGAACGGGACACAGAAAGGTGGATTTCTGAGGAGGAATGGAGGGGGAAAAAGAGGAAGAAGAGGTCGAAGAGAGTGAGGAAAGCAGAGGTTGGATTTGAATTTGAGGAAGATGCCGATAAAAATATAGATGGGTCGTCAAAGAAGATTGGTGTCAAGTGCAAAAAGTGAGCCGTGCTCCAGACTGAGTTCTGGAGGTGAAATGGAAATGAATGAGGACGAGTTAAGTGAGGTGGAAGGTGTGGTGAAGAGCTCAGAGTCTGAGACTGGCATTGATGGACATGATAAAGAAGAATCTGGTCCAGTAGGAGTGACTTTTGGCGGATCCATTTGTGGTTTCAGGGTAGGTTGGAAAGGAGTTGGGTGCAGTTGAATCAGTGAAGGTGACCTGTAGTGTACTTGTGATATTTGTTTGTGTTTCTTCGAACCGGAGCTCTGTGTCACGCAACTTGGGTCAAGATCTGTTTCTTGCTTTGCGCTTAAGAATGGGGCACCATTGAAAGGAGTGATATCTGGGGTAGCGTTAAGTGTGCAGGTGGAGCAAATTAAGTTGAAGATTCCTGGTGTTTGTGACGCCCGCCGTTTGGTGTGACGCAGACTCGGTGGTGAGAGTGGTGAAACAGAGTCAGTTATCCTGTTAGAGCTTTTGTGTCAAACCCACTGTGTTGTTTCAAGTGCATCGTTTATGGTCATGTTGCAGCAGTGTGTAGGAGGGATATTTCAAGATGTGGGGAGTGTTGCTGGAGGGCATGGGACAGAGGATTGTGTAGTTTCAGTGGATGAAATTGTGTGTGTCAATTGTTGGGGTGCCCATGTTGCTGGGGATTGGAAGTGTCTGGTGCGAGAGAGGCAGGTGGAGATGGCCAGGGTCAGAGTAGTGCAGAAGGTGTCATATGTCATATGTCATAGGCAGTGAAGAAAGTAACACAACATGTTGGTAGAAATACAGTGCGGACGGATGGAGCTTAGATGGATGTTCTTGTAGTAAGTAGACCTACTGTTGGGGCACGTGCTTCTGATGGTCCTGGCATGGTTTCGATGCCTGTTCAGATATCTTGCGCTCATGAATGTGCGGTGTCAAGGGACACTTTGTTAATGAATAAAGTTGACTTCATAGCTTTTATTGTTAAGGCTATCAATATGACTCAGGTTGTAGAAAGCAGAAATGCCAGGTTTAAGCTTTTTGGAGACAGATGTTGGGGGTAACAGATGTTACTGTTGAAATGGTTGTTGGCATGCTGAACAATCCTAAGGATGGAGTGTTTCAGCATGATATAGCTCAAGTTCAATGGGGTATGGGGCTTGGGAGTTTTTTTTTGGTGGGGTGGGGGTAGAGGTTAGTAGGTATGTATTTGGTTTTTTATTTTATTTTCATGGTAGTACAGAATTGGGCAGAACATGATTGATCGTACATTCCAGCACAGTAGGTGGTGCTATGCACTTTAAACATTTGTTTGCGGACCGCCATGATATCATAGAAGAAGGTGTGGTGAGATACTGTAACGCGATCCGGTGGAATACGAAGATGCGAGGAGCATATATTTCAATGAGCGCTCTGTAAGCCACGCCCCAATGGGTAGAGCTAGGCATGTTGGACTGGGACACGTTTTAATATTATAAAAATATGTACAGTGGGGAAAAAAAGTATTTAGTCAGCCACAAATTGTGCAAGTTCTCCCACTTAAAAAGATGAGCGAGGCCTGTAATTTTCATCATAGGTACACGTCAACTATGACAGACAAATTTAGAAAACAAAATCCAGAAAATCACATTGTAGGATTTTTTATGAATTTATTTGCAAATTATGGTGGAAAATAAGTATTTGGTCACCTACAAACAAGCAAGATTTCTGGCTCTCACAGACCTGTAACTTCTTCTTTAAGAGGCTCCTCTGTCCTCCACTCGTTACCTGTATTAATGGCACCTGTTTGAACTTGTTATCAGTATAAAAGACACCTGTCCACAACCTCAAACAGTCACACTCCAAACTCCACTATGGCCAAGACCAAAGAGCTGTCAAAGGACACCAGAAACAAAATTGTAGACCTGCAACAGGCTGGGAAGACTGAATCTGCAATAGGTAAGCAGCTTGGTTTGAAGAAATCAACTGTGGGAGCAATTATTAGGAAATGGAAGACATACAAGACCACTGATAATCTCCCTCGATCTGAGGCTCCACGCAAGATCTCACCCCGTGGGGTCAAAATGATCACAAGAACGGTGAGCAAAAATCCCAGAACCACACGGGGGGACCTAATGAATGACCTGCAGAGAGCTGGGACCAAAGTAACAAAGCCTACCATCAGTAACACACTACGCCGCCAGGGACTCAAATCCTGCTGTGCCAGACGTGTCCCCCTGCTTAAGCCAGTACATGTCCAGGCCCGTCTGAAGTTTGCTAGAGTGCATTTGGATGATCCAGAAGAGGATTGGGAGAATGTCATATGGTCAGATGAAACCAAAATATAACTTTTTTGGTAAAAACTCAACTCGTCGTGTTTGGAGGACAAAGAATGCTGAGTTGCATCCAAAGAACACCATACCTACTGTGAAGCATGGGGGTGGAAACATCATGCTTTGGGGCTGTTTTTCTGCAAAGGGACCAGGATGACTGATCCGTGTAAAGGAAAGAATGAATGGGGCCATGTATCGTGAGATTTTGAGTGAAAACCTCCTTCCATCAGCAAGGGCATTGAAGATGAAACGTGGCTGGGTCTTTCAGCATGACAATGATCCCAAACACACCGCCCGGGCAACGAAGGCGTGGCTTTGTAAGAAGCATTTCAAGCTCCTGGAGTGGCCTAGCCAGTCTCCAGATCTCAACCCCATAGAAAATCTTTGGAGGGAGTTGAAAGTCCGTGTTGCCCAGCGACAGCCCCAAAACATCACTGCTCTAGAGGAGATCTGCATGGAGGAATGGGCCAAAATTGGGCCAGCAACAGTGTGTGAAAACCTTGTGAAGACTTACAGAAAACGTTTGACCTGTGTCATTGCCAACAAAGGGTATATAACAAAGTATTGAGAAACTTTTGTTATTGACCAAATACTTATTTTCCACCATAATTTGCAAATAAATTCATTAAAAATCCTACAATGTGATTTTCTGGATTTTTTTTCTCATTTTGTCTGTCATAGTTGACGTGTACCTATGATGAAAATTACAGGCCTCTCTCATCTTTTTAAGTGGGAGAACTTGCACAATTGGTGGCTGACTAAATACTTTTTTTCCCCCACTGTAATTGTACAACAGTGGAGGCTGGTAACTTGAACAACTGAGGAGGATGGGAGACCCACGGTATAGGCACGGAACGCACAGAGACGACAAAGTGTGTTTAAAAATCATCAGACTAATTATTTTAACCTAAAGCATTTAATAAAGACATTTATAGTACAATATTATGGGGAATGGGAATGAGAGGGCTACTTACACAGTGTTGGAAAGGGATCACAGCAGTGATTGAATGAGGGTATGAGGCATGAGTTGAGGTGTTCAGAGGCTTGACCAGTGCAGGACAGGATTTGACTGGGAAGACAAAAAACAATAACACAACACACTATAGTCATGGTCAAAAGTTTTGAAAATGACACAAATACTAATTTTCACAAAATCTGCTGCCTCAGTTTTGATGATGGCAATTTGCATATACTCCAGAATGTCATGAAGAGTGATCAGATGAATTGCAATTAATTGCAAAGTCCCTCTTTGCCATGAAAATGAACTTAATCCCCAAAAAACATTTCCACTGCATACAAATAGAAGATACATTCCATTACAGCTGCGCCATCGTAGGTTTGGACAACGAGTTTCTCAATTAAGTTAAACTCAGACATCTCAAAATTCATGAAGTCATACACAGACTGCGCATCTCGCCCACTTGACTCATCAAAGTAGCCCAAGAAACGTTCCTGAATAAAGCCCTTATCATCCACATACCTGACGATAACTGACAACTGTAAGCAGACTGGTGGCACCATAGGTCCCAGAGCGGTGGGGCAATTTTTACCCCCTGGGGACTGGAGTTTTTCCTTATATGTTAACCTAACTAGGAAAACTCTGGACCCTATAAGGTATGACAGTGATTAATCAGTTGTAACGGTTTTATATGGCTATGATGGGACCAGTTTTTCCTAATCAGGTTACATGGTTTAAAAAAAAAAAATCCTGAAAAAACTCATGGCCCAGGGGTGGATGAAAATCCTGTCAAACTGCAGCTACCTTATATTTGTTCACATAATTTATATTTAGACTAGTGTTATGGTAATATTTCAATCTCAATGGTTATCCTCAACTATTTCAGTGTCTCTGTGCGATCTTTTGGATCAAGAAACGGACAGAGTCCCGGTCTGCATAGTCAGAGATCTTTATTCATTGAGAATTCTGCCACAAAATGGTCGTACAATATTTTTATACGCACACATCATACGAAAATCCCACCCCTCTGTAGGCAGGCTGTAGTTTTCCACTTTAAAACTGCTCTCCTGACCATCAGTTCACACACACACTTTCTTATCATAGCCTACTCCCTGCTATCGCCGTTCTCACAATATTCTGCACCATGTTTAACAGTTCTCCTTCTTCGCCGTCCGGTCTAACTCCTACTCACATTGCTAAATAGTAACACAATGTCATAATCTTTACTGGTCCTACACTCACACATTACCAGGTAGTAGATTCTAACACATCTCACACAGTTTTGGAGTATAATAATTAGTCACTACTAAGAAAGTACTAATCACTTAAAACAAGAACATTTCACAACTATATTTAAGGGAGGAACATTTAGTCATTACTTTTAACCTGTATATATTTTAATTTCTATATCAACTAGATTAGGAGGGGGATTTCCTCTACCCAGACACAGAGACAACAACTGATAGACAATAGAACTCACTTGGCTGAGTTTGCTTTATGCATGTTTGCATCATGCAGGCCTATGCAACTGTAGGCCTTCTAAAAAATGGACTCACAACTGTCATCACTATTATGTTGATTCATTAATTCCAGTTAATAATGTTGGATTAAAAATGTATCGGCAGCCTAGCCAGCCCAGTTTTGAATATAAACTAAATTTGATCACATTCACATTTTCTCCTGACACACAAATGGACTATAAATACATAACGTTACCAATTAGTTTACTCTGACCAGGTGGACAGGGTGCATAGGCTGTTCTTATTATTAGCCTACAGTTGATGAGACTGAAAAATAGTCTTGTTTTCATCCAATACAGCATGTCAGATTTCAAATGTTTAGGTGTAGCCTAGGCTGCTGCAACATTTATGTCATGAGAACAACCCTGTTTCTTCTTACTTTCTCGTTGTTTTGCTTAGTTTGAATTCGCAGACCTTCGTATAATCGATGCAGCTTTTTCCCAAACCCTTGAATCTGACGTGGTCCTCTGTAGCTCAGCTGGTAGAGCACGGTGCTTGTAACGCCAAGGTAGTGGGTTAGAACCCCGGGACCACCCATACACACAAAAAAAAAAATACGCATAAAAGCGTCTGCTAAATGGCATATTATATTATTATTATTATATGCTCCCTGCTTTTGTTTTGCCGTTTAGCTGAACGATCTATGTTCTTCAGGTCACTGTACCCACCTTTCGACCAAGGCGCAGACTTTCCAAAAAGCAGGCAAGGCCAGCAATACAGGCGGCTTGATCAAATCAAATCAAAATGTATTTGTCACATACCCGTGTTTAGCAGATGTTATAGCGGGTGTAGCGAAATGCTTGTGCTTCTAGCTCCGACAGTTCAGTAGTATCTAACAAGTAATATCTAACAATTTCACAACATACAGTGGGGAGAACAAGTATTTGATACACTGCTGATTTTGCAGGTTTTCCTACTTACAAAGCATGTAGAGGTCTGTAATTTTTATCATATGTACACTTCAACTGTGAGAGACGGAATTTAAAACAAAAATCCAGAAAATCACATTGTATGATTTTTAAGTAATTAATTTGCATTTTATTGCATGACATAAGTATTTGATCACCTACCAACCAGTAAGAATTCCGGCTCTCACAGACCTGTTAGTTTTTCTTTAAGAAGCCCTCCTGTTCTCCACTCATTACCTGTATTAACTGCACCTGTTTGAACTCGTTACCTGTATAAAAGACATCTGTCCACACACTCAATCAAACAGACTCCAACCTCTCCACAATGGCCAAGACCAGAGAGCTGTGTAAGGACATCAGGGATAAAATTGTAGACCTGCACAAGGCTGGGATGGGCTACAGGACAATAGGCAAGCAGCTTGGTGAGAAGGCAACAACTGTTGGCGCAATTATTAGAAAATGGAAGAAGTTCAAGATGACGGTCAATCACCCTCGGTCTGGCGCTCCATGCAAGATCTCACCTCGTGGGGCATCAATGATCATGAGGAAGGTGAGGGATCAGCCCAGAACTACACGGCAGGACCTGGTCAATGACCTGAAGAGAGCTGGGACCACAGTCTCAAAGAAAACCATTAGTAACATACTATGCCATCATGGATTAAAATCCTGCAGCGCACGCAAGGTCCCCCTGCTCAAGCCAGCACATGTCCAGGCCTGTCTGAAGTTTGCCAATGGCCATCTGGATGATCCAGAGGAGGAATGGGAGAAGGTAATGTGGTCTGATAAGACAAAAATAGAGCTTTTTGGTCTAAACTCCACTCGCCGTGTTTGAAGGAAGAAGAAGGATGAGTACAACCCCAAGAACACCATCCCAACCGTGAAGCATGGAGGTGGAAACATCATTCTTTGGGGGTGCTTTTCTGCAAAGGGGACAGGACGACTGCACCGTATTGAGGGGAGGATGGATGGGGCCATGTATCGCGAGATCTTGGCCAACAACCTCCTTCCCTCAGTAAGAGCATTGAAGATGGGTCGTGGCTGGGTCTTCCAGCATGACAACAACCCGAAACACATAGCCAGGGCAACTAAGGAGTGGCTCCGTAAGAAGCATCTCAAGGTCCTGGAGTGACCTAGCCAGTCTCCAGACCTGAACACAATATAAAATCTTTAAAAGGAGCGGAAAGTCCGTATTGCCCAGTGACAGCCCCGAAACCTGAAGGATCTGGAGAAGGTCTTACTGGTTGGTAGGTGATCAAATACTTATGTCATGCAATAAAATGCAAATTAATTACTTAAAAATCATACAATGTGATTTTCTGGATTTTTGTTTTAGATTCCGTCTCTCACAGTTTAAGTGAGAGATGGAATCTGTCTCTCCTCTTAAAGAAGAAGTTACAGGTCTGTGAGAGCCAGAAATCTTGCTTGTTTGTAGGTGACCAAATACTTATTTTCCACCATAATTTGCAAATAAATTCATTAAAAATCCTACAATGTGATTTTCTGGATTTTTTTTCTCATTTTGTCTGTCATAGTTGACGTGTACCTATGATGAAAATTACAGGCCTCTCTCATCTTTTTAAGTGGGAGAACTTGCACAATTGGTGGCTGACTAAATACTTTTTTCCCCCACTGTATACATTTACATTTACATTTACGTCATTTAGCAGACGCTCTTATCCAGAGCGACTTACAAATTACATATGAGATGAGTAGTGCAAGATATGTAAATATTATTAAAGTGACTAGTGTTCCATTTCTTAAAGTGGCCAGTGTTTTCAATAGGCTCCCTGTTAACCAGCTATACTTTTGATACCAGTTGGTATTGAATGCCCTCACCTTTTCATCCTTAGTTCTTCATGAAACTGATCTCAGGCAGAGGTCGACCCTCGCTTTTAATTCGCACCTTTTCCGTGTACCCCTGAGAATGAAATGGGTTCTTCAACAAAAAGTCCACAACATTTTCGGTAGCGTTGGCCATTCTGGCAGAGAAAACTGCACACTTGCGCTGGTAGCTAGCTAGCTACTGAAGTTAGCAAGGCACATTTAAATAATTGCACTAACTGGACTTAAAAATAAAGTTAGAAAACAATTTATAATGTACCTCCTCCGTCTCCTGTAATTTAAAAAACTAATTTGAATTGAATAATATTTTTTAAAAAATCTCAACTATCACTCTTAATCTCGATCCAACAATGTCACCAAGCTTCTCAATAGATAGAACCCCCATAATGCTCTATGGCACAATCCCAATAAAACACACTAGGTTCATTCTCTGATCCTAATTCTCTGATTGGATGGACAACATGTCAGTTCATACTGCAAAAGCTTTGATTGGTTGGAGGACGTCCTCCGAAAGTGGTCATAATTACCATGTTTGTCTATGGAAGGGGGTGAGGCCTACGAGCATCCTAGGTTTTGTATTGAAGTCAATGTAGCCATAGGAGGACGGAAGCTAGTTGTCCTCCGGCTACACCATGTTGCTACCCCAGACAGTGCTGTTGAAGTTACTGACTGTAGACCTTCATTGCAAAACAGTGTATTTTAATCAATTATTTGGTGACATATTCATATATTTAGTATAGTTTTATCTAAAAAGGATAACTTTTTTTAATGTTTCACTATTTTTATTTTTATGAAATTTCATTGAGGAGGATGGTCCTCCCCTTCCTCCTCTGAGGAGCCTCCACTGATAGACAGGTGTACTAAACGATTAGTTACCGGAGTGTAACTCCAGTTCTATGAGTGGAGCTCCGCCCCATAGGGGAGCTCTGCTCCTATTGGTTTACCCTCTGCCCTAAGGCAGCATCAGCCTGAGACAAAATTATGCACACACCTGCAGCCAATAGGAGTACAGGTGTCCCTATAAGAGGGGATGCCTCCCCTCAATCTGCCTCCCGAGATATTTATCTTCAGCGAGACTAGAGAGGGTCGGCAGGGCCTTAAGTCCTATGGGGCTCCGCTCCACTCATAGAACTGGAGTTACACTCCGGTAACTAATCGTTCTATATCGTGGAGCTCCGCCCCATAGGGGAGCTCTGCTCCTATTGGTTTAAGGCGGAGCGTAGCGCTCCAAAATGTACTCCCTGCCGAGCCCAACACTTCCCATCGAAACGAAAAGGTCAGGCCTAGCAATGGCTGCACCCAAGTCCCGCAGTACTGCAACTAAAAACCCCTACGGGCGTCACAATATACCGCGTCATCAGTAAAAGACCCGCCCCACCTAGTCCAATGGCAATGCCAATGACTAGTGGGCAGATCACCAGAATAGAAGCCATACTAATCTGTACTAGCAGATAGATGTGCCTCAATATCCTGTGAAAACACTACCGACCACTAATGGAATGACACCAAGTGTCACTCTACATTGTGAACGCGGTAGACCGCCTCACTCACTCAATGGAATCCCAAAGATTAGTGGGCGGGAACAAAACATGGGTCATACTAAAACTGAACAAGCAGATAGATGACCTCACATTCTGTTAATCAACACATGCCTCTACTGTACTGAACCTGTCAGTCAGGAGTCATGCCACAAAATATGTTTTCTTATCCAAAGCGGACCTGATGGAAACCTTGTCCATAGTCCTGCTTTCTCCTCTCTTCCTAGCTCAAGATCTCCCTTCAGCTATGCTGAGTACAGACCGAGCCAAAGAGTTAGAAAACATATCTGTCAAAAACACGTCTTCCTAACCAAAGCGGGCCTGATGGAAACCTGTGTCCACAGTCCTGCTTCTCCTCTCTTTCTTGCTCAAGATCTCCCTTCAGCCACGCTGAGTACAGATCGAGCCAGAGAGTTAGAAGACATATCTAAGAGATAGAAACGGATAAATGGAGACGGCGTCGACCAGGATGCTGCTCTACAGATATCCTCTACCCCTGTTACTCTGAAAAGGGCAGTAGAAGCCGCTACTCCACGAGTGGAGTGAGCTCTGATACCCTGAGGCAATTGCCGCCCCGCTGCCTCATAAGCTGTCTCAATGCCTTCACAAAGCCAGTGAGACAACCGCTGTTTTTGAAAGTGGTCTACCTAGTGCAGCCGCACCGTGACACACAAACAACTGAGGCGATGACCTAATCGCTGCTGTGCGCTCGACGTAACACGCCAAAACGCGTACCGGGCACAGGCGATGGAGCTTTTCCTCACTCCTCTCTCTATGAGGAGGAGGAGAAAAAGCCCACAGCTCCACGGTCTGTGACCTATATGAACTCTTAATAACCTTCGGCACAAATGCCGGGTTAGGACGTAACACTGCTCTGCTCAGGTCACCATTGATGGCCAGGCAGTCAGGTCTCGTCGAAAGAGCACACAAATCACTGACCCGCTTAGCTGTAGTCAAAGCGAGCAACAGTGCTGTCTTCATAGACAGCATCTTGAGGGGTATTTGATTCAATGGCTCGAACGGCGACTTACATAGCGCTTCGAGTACCAAAGCCAAATCCCACTGAGGAAGCGTGGCTCTAGGTGTTGGCCTAAGCCTCCGCGTTCCTAATAGGAAACGTTTCACTAGAGGGTGGCTAAAGACATTGTCTCTGCCAAACCCCTCATGACAAGCTGAAATCGCCGCTGCAAACACCTTAATGGTGGCGGGCAATCGCTGCTTGTCAAACATAAGCTGTAGGAAAGAGAGAATACTCTCAACCTGACAGCTCATGGGGTCTACACCTTGTGTGACACACCATTGTGAAAACACGTTCCATCTACTGGCGTACATCTTAGAAGTGGAACTGGCACGTGAACCCTGTATGGTCCTGATCACCGCATCAGATAATCCACGGCGCTCTAGCCTGTCCCTCTCAGCAGCCAGGCCTTCAGTGGTTGGCCGATTATGGGCAACCGCCCTATCGTGCCCCCCGCCTGACACAACGCGTCCCATCGATGTGGAATTGGCCAAGGTGGCGCAATCAACATCTGACTCATCTCCGCAAACCAAGGAGCCCCTGGGCGATCGGGGGCTACCAGTATCACTGACAGCCCTCCTGATCTCACCCTGGATAACAGTGGGAGAATGCAGGACAGCGGAGGGAATGCATAGAGAAGAACTCTCGGCCACGGGTGATGCGCAAAGGCGTCTCTTCCTAGTGGCGGTTCTTCCTGTTCCCTCAGAGAGAACCATAGGGGACATTGCGCGTTCACACGTGACGCGAATAGATCCACCTCGGCTCTCCCGAACTGTTCCCAAATTTGGAGAACAATGTCCGGATGCAGACACCACTCGTCGTCTCGAGGACCCCCTCTTGACATGAGGTCTGCTCCTACGTTCAAGTAGCCCGGAATGTGTGCTGCTCTCAATGAGCGAAGGTGCTCGTGAGCCCACAGCCACGATTCCTCTGCCGCCCGATGGAGAGCAGGAGACCTGACTCCTCCCTGGCGATTTATGTGGGCTACTGTGGTCCGGTTGTCTGACCAGACCAGCACATCGCGACCCCGAAGGGTAGACGCGAAGTGGGTCAAAACCAGTCGAACCGTTTCCAACTCCAGGAGGTTGATGTGGCGACTCGAAGGAGGCCACACACCTCCTATCGCTTGGGTCTGACATGTCCCTCCCCATCCCGTCAGAGACGCATCTGTGAACACTGGGATGTAAGAGGCCTATCGGGACTCCGTGCGTGAGAACGCGCGGGTTTCTCCAATAGTTCAGATCTGCACTGAGCGAGAGGGGAACCACCACCAACCGATGACGTTGACGCAACGGGTCTAGTCTCAGTTGGGCGAACCATCGCTGCATACTGCGCATGTGCAGGAGTCCCAGCGGTACCACAGAGTGGGCTGACGACATGAGACCCAAGAGTGACATGATCGACAGCGCCGTCACCGTGTGATTCGGACGACACTTCCTCAGGGCTAGCAACAAGGCTACCCTTCGGGGGTCTGAAATTTGAGCCCTCATCATTACAGTGTCTAGCTGTATCCCCAGGTAGACAATCTGATGACTGGGCCAGGGCGTGCTCTTTTTCCAATTCACAGCGAACCCCAGACGTGTGAGATGAATCACTGTCTGTGTTGTGTGAGTGATCGCCAGCTCTGCTGACGGGGCGAGAACCAGTAGGTCGTCTAGGTAGGCTAGTAGCCGTATTCCCTGACGACGCAACGGTTCCAATGCCGCCTCCACACACTTGGAAAACGTGCGAGGTGCCAGGGCGTACCTGAATGGCATCCTCGTGTATTCGTACGCCACCCCTTGAAAGGCGAATCGCAGAAACTTTCTGTGACGCGGCTGTACCGGCACATGAAAGTACGCGTCCTTTAGGTCTATGCTCGTACAAAAGTCTCCTTTCTGGACACATTCCAGCAGACGTTTTGTCGTTAGCATTCGAAAGGGCCGTTTGGTTACGCTCTCGTTGAGAATGCGTAAATCCAATATTGGCCTCATTCCCCCCGTCTTTTTTGGCACTAGAAAGTAGGGCGAATATAGCCCCTTGTTCCTTTGCTCCTGGGGAACCACTGTGACCGCCTCCCTCGCCAAAAGTTCCGTAATCTCTGAGACCAGAGCGGCCACTTTTTCGGGCGTTTTCATCACCGTCTCCACCACTCCCCTGAATGGGGGTGGGGTCCGGTGGAATTGGAGAGCATAACCCTTCTGCAACGTCTGTTGTAGCCAGCGTGAGAGGGTGCAGCTTCGCTGCCACTGCCAGCAATACAGAGAAAGCGGCCGTGCGCGAAGCTGTGGTACATTCAGTAGGAAGGACCTGTATTCCTCTATGGCCCTTGCCGCCGCTGTTCTCCAACACTGAGGTGGTGGAACAGCCCAAGGCGGGCCTCCCAAGAAAGGGAGAGGAAACATTAGTGCGTTCTGAACCAAAAGGGGGGGCAGAAACGTCAGTTAAACCTGTAACCATCGTATTCCTGCCCTCCGTGAACGCAGCGTAGGTCTGAATTGCACTGACAGAGGCCACAGCCTGCGACAGGGCACCATCCCCAGCAAGCGATTGCGTCATCGTAGGTGACTGCAAACCGTTATTAGAGCCACTCACTACAATACTCCTCGAAGTCTGTAATATGAGGTCTCTATGAGGTAACACAAGGCGGCGCCTTGATACCGTCTTACCCTTCACCTTCTGTGTGTGTTCAACTCTGCACCTCTGGTGGGTTGAGTCACGCTCAGTGTGGTGAGTATTAGCGCGTTCAAAGGAAAGTGGGGGCGCCGATACACTGGGCACCTTCGTGACCGTGGTAATCGGGCCCTCCGTGAACGCAGCATGGGTCTGAATCGCACTAACCGAGACCTTAGTCTGCGATAGTGCGCCATCCCCAAATAGCGGCTGCGTCATCATGTCTCCTGACTGAGACTGCAGCCTGCTATGAGAGACACTCACTACAGTACTCCTCGAAGTCTGTAATATGAGGTCTCTATGAGGTAACACAAGGCGGCGCCTTGATACCGTCTTACCCTTCACCTTCTGTGTGTGTTCAACTCTGCACCTCTGGTGGGTTGAGTCACGCTCAGTGTGGTGAGTATTAGCGCGTTCAAAGGAAAGTGGGGGCGCCGATACACTGGGCACCTTCGTGACCGTGGTAATCGGGCCCCCCGTGAATGCAGTATGGGTCTGAATCGCACTAACCGAGACCTTAGTCTGCGATAGTGCGCCATCCCCAACTAGCGGCTGCGTCATCATGTCTCCTGACTGAGACTGCAGCCTGCTATGAGAGGCACTCACTACAGTACTCCTTGGAGTCTGTAATGTGAGGTCTCTTTGAGATAAACCAAGACGGCGTCTAGGTATTATTCCTCCTTTCACCTCCTGTGTGCGTTCAGCTCTGCACCTCTGGTGGGCTGAACTACACTCAGTGTGGTGAGCCTTGGCGCGTTCAGAAAAAGGTGGGGGCGCCGATACACTGGGCACCTTCGTGACCGTGGTAATCGGGCCCTTCTTGAACGCAGCATGGGTCTGGGTCGTACTAACAGAGACCTTAGTCTTTGACAGTGCGCCATCCCCAACCCTTTTATCTTCACCTCCTGTGTGTGCTCAGCTCTGCACTCCTGGTGGGCTGAGCCACACTCAGTGTGGTTATTATCAGCGCGTTCTGAGAGAAACGGGGGCGCCGATACGTTGGTTACGCCCGTAACCGTAGTAATCAGGCCCTCCGTGAACGCAGCATGGGTCTGAACTGCACTGACTGAGGCGTTAGCCTGAGACAGAGCGCCGTCCCGAATAGCGGTCGCGTCATCATGCCATTATCTGGCTGAGACTGCAGCCTGCTATGTGAGACACTCACTACAGTACTCCTAGGAGTCTGTAAAGTGAGGTCTTTATAAGGTACACTTAATACCTTTTATATACCTGCCTTATGTGTGCGTTCAGCAACGCACCATGGTGGGCTGAGCTGCACTCATAGTGGTAAGAGAGAGAGCGAGAGTGAGGAAGGTCGAACGCTCTCGGATGTATTATGGAAAAGGGGCTCTTTTTTGACAGTGTCAAGTAGAGCCAACTCTTTATTACACACATCAACAAAAAACATTCTCCTCCATACACTCAACGGTAGGGTGGGGGGGGACAGTGGGCTCGGTCACAGCAGGCGCTGCGCCGTCTTCCGTTCTCTCCCCCTCGCCTGTCATAAACCTCTCTCGCCGGCACCTCTGGCGCTGCAGGGGGGGGGGGGGGGGCGAGGCCCGCTCCCTTGCTGCTGGAGGCCGCCGTCTGACGCCAAGCTGTAGCGAGAGTAACGGCCGCCCTTCATCATATCCACTTCCGGGTTGGAGGGAATGGGGGGCAGCTTAATCTCCCGCTGTTTAGCAGCCCACTCAATGAGACCTGAGAATTCAGAGCACAGAGAGGCTGTGGCGTCATCATCCAGGGATGTAATGACCTCACAATTTCCTGAAGGAAAAGGGGTGTTAAACATCTGGGTCAGTGTAATGAATTGTTCCAATAGAATATTAATTTCTTCCCCAATAGCCCTGTCATCTCCTGAGTCAGCGCCTTCAGATGATGCCTCAGAAGCTGAGACTAACACTGATAGCACATCCTCAAGAGGAATATCCTCCCTAAAAATGCCCAACGCTGCTTCCACTCCTTCAAAAAAGGAGGGCGCAGCTGGCGCATAGTGGGGGATTAATGAGGCCGTCCCTGGCGTGCTGTGTCCCTCGACCCACGAAACATATGTCGGGGGGGGGGGGTGACAGCCGCCAAGGGGAACAGCGACATTGAGCTCTGAAAAGAGCTTTTGTTAAATACTTACCCCATGGATAAGCTTGGTGTGCTCATTGTAGGACGACGTCGATGATCTGGAAAATCGACTGCGTTTTCTTCGTCCTGAGTCTTCTCTTCGTCTCTTCTTGGCTTCTTCAGTCTAGTCCAGTCGCTGAAGATAAAGGGAGGCAGATTGAGGGGAGGCATCCCCTCTTATAGGGACACCTGTACTCCTATTGGCTGCAGGTGTGTGCATAATTTTGTCTCAGGCTGATGCTGCCTTAGGGCAGAGGGTAAACCAATAGGAGCAGAGCTCCCCTATGGGGCGGAGCTCCACGATATAGAACTACCAGCGAGGCCACATGACTATGTGCTTGAGTGAGTCAGAGGTAAAGCCTGGTATTGTAAGTGAAACTAGAGCACCTTTGACTCAACAAAAATACTATATTCCTGTAAAAAAAAAATATACTGTTAAAAAGTTATGTTTACTTGTAAGCTCTAGTTAAGAGGGGGGATGTATAATATGGAGCTATCGTATACACCTTTAATGATAGTCCATAACGTCCTTGTGTTTAACAGCCAATCAGTATCACTCTTGAGGTTGAAGGTCAAGGGGATATGTAAATAAGCGGTCTTAGTTCTTACCATGCTTCAGATACAAAGCTAAAAGTAATAGTACTTCAGTCTCCATTGTCAATTTAATTATACTGTGCCATCTAGAGCACTACAATCTGGTTACCACCAGTGTTTGGAATACATTGAGTTTGTTGACAAAACAGACCTTTTCACACAGAGATGTATTTCTAGCATTTATAGAATGTAATGTATTTCTAAGTAGCAGCCATATCAGCCAGGGAAACTAACTTTGATAGAAAATTCAGATTTTTCTGCCTGACTGTGGCGCTCTTTACCACTGCTGGTAACCAGTTGCACAACTGAATAACAGCTGCTATGTTATTCTAGCTGACATACTTGTGTTGTGTTGATGTGTCTTTTTCAGGTGTGGCGAGAGCTGTTCTCCACGTTCTCAACTTTGGGGTGGGAGGTAGAATGCCTTGTGGAGACTGAGTTTTTCTTTATTTTTACAATTTTTTACGTTGTAGAATAATAGAAGACATCAAAACTATGAAATAACACATATGGAATCATGTAGTAACCAAAAACCTGTTAAACAAATCAAAATATATTTTATATTTGAGATTCTTCAAATAGCCACCCTTTGCCTTGATGTCAGCTTTGCACACTCTTGGCATTCTCTCAACCAGCTTCATGAGGTAGTCACCTGGAATGCATTTCAAATAACAGGTGTGCCTTCTTAAAAGTTAATTTGTGGAATTTATTTTCTTCTTAATGTGTTTGAACCAATCAGCTGTGTTGTGACAAGGGGGGTATACAGAAGATAGCCCTATTTGCTAAAAGACCAAGTCCATATTATGGCAAGAACAGCTCAAATAAGCAAAGAGAAACAACAGTCCATCATTACTTTAAGACATGAAGGTTAGTCAATACAGAACATTTCAATAACTTTTTTTACGTTTCTTCAAGTGCAGTCGCAAAAACCATCAAGCGCTATGATGAAACTGGCTCTCATGAGGACCGCCATAGGAAAGGAAGACCAAGAGTTACCTCTGCTGCAGAGGATAAGTTCATTAGAGTTGCCAGCCTCAGAAATTGCAGCCCAAATAAATGCATCACAGAGTTCAAGTAACAGACACATCTCAACATCAACTGTTCAGTGGAGACTGCGTGAATCAGGCCTTCACGGTCAAATTGCTGCAAAGAAACCACTTCTAAGGACACCAATAAGAAGAAGAGACTTGCTTGGGCCAAGAAACACGAGCAATGGACATTAGACCGGTGGAAATCTGTCCTATGGTCTGAGTCCAAATTTGAGATTTTTGGTTCCAACTGTGTCTTGTGAGAGGAAGGGTAGATGAACAGATGATCTCTGCATGTGTGGTTCCCACCGTGAAGAATGGAGGAGAAGGTGTGATGGTGTGGGGGTGCTTTGCTGGTGACACTGTCTGTGATTTATTTAGAATTCAAGGCACACTTAACCAGTATGGCTACCACAGCATTCTGCAGCGATACGCCATCCCATCTGGTTTGCACTTAGTGGGACTATCATTTGTTTTTCAACAGGACCCAACACACCTCCAATCAAATTGTATTTCTAAAGCCCTTTTTACATCAGCAGATGTCACAAAGTGTTATACAGAAACCCAGCCTAAAACCCCAAACAGCAAGCAATGCAGATGTAGAAGCACGGTGGCTAGAAAAACTCCCTAGAAAGGCAGAAACCTAGAAAGAAACCTAGAGAGGAACCAGGCTCTGAGGGGTGACCAGTCCCCTTCTGGCTGTGCCGGGTGGAGATTATACAGTGAGGGAAAAAAGTATTTGATATCCTGCTGATTTTGTACGTTTGCCCACTGACAAAGACATGATCAGTCTATAATTTTTTTGGTAGGTTTATTTGAACAGTGAGAGACAGAATAACAACAACAAAATCCAGAAAAACGCATGTCAAAAATGTTATAAGTTGATTTGCATTTTAATGAGGGAAATAAGTATTTGACCCCTCTGCAAAACATGACTTAGTACTTGGTGGCAAAACCCTTGTTGGCAATCACAGAGGTCAGATGTTTCTTGTAGTTGGCCACCAGGTTTGCACACATCTCAGGAGGGATTTTGTCCCACTCCTCTTTGAAGATCTTCTCCAAGTCATTAAGGTTTCGAGGTTGATGTTTGGCAACTCAAACCTTCAGCTCCCTCCACAGATTTTTTATAGGATTAAGGTCTGGAGACTGGCTAGGCCACTCCAGGACCTTAATGTGCTTCTTCTTGAGCCACTCCTTTGTTGCCTTGGCCGTGTGTTTTGGGTCATTGTCATGCTGGAATACCCATCCACGACCCATTTTCAATGCCCTGGCTGAGGGAAGGAGGTTCTCACCCAAGATTTGACGGTACATGGCCCAGTCCATCGTCCCTTTGATGCGGTGAAGTTGTCCTGTCCTCTTAGCAGAAAAACACCCCCAAAGCATAATGTTTCCACCTCCATGTTTGACGGTGGGGATGGTGTTCTTGGGGTCATAGGCAGCATTCCTCCTCCTTCAAACACGGCGAGTTGAGTTGATGGCAAAGAGCTCGATTTTGGTCTCATCTGACCACAACACTTTCACCCAGTTCTCCTCTGAATCATTCAGATGTTCATTGGCAAACTTCAGACGGGCCTGTATATGTGCTTTCTTTTGCAGGGGGGCCTTGCGGGTGCTGCAGGATTTCAGTCCTTCACGGCGTAGTGTCTTACCAATTGTTTTCTTGGTGACTATGGTCCCAGCTGCCTTGAGATCATTGACAAGATCCTCCCGTGTAGTTCTGGGCTGATTCCTTACTGTTCTCATGATCATTGCAACTCCACGAGGTGAGATCTTGCATGGAGCCCCAGGCCGTGGGAGATTTACAGTTATTTTGTGTTTCTTCCATTTGCGAATAATCGCACCAACTGTTGTCACCTTCTCACCAAGCTGCTTGCCGATGGTCTTGTAGCCCATTCCAGCCTTGTGTAGGTCTACAATCTTGTCCCTGACATCCTTGGAGAGCTCTTTGGTCTTGGCCATGATGGAGAGTTTGGAATCTGATTGATTGATTGCTTCTGTGGACAGGTGTCTTTTATACAGGTAACAAACTGAGATTAGGAGCACTCCCTTTAAGAGTGTGCTCCTAATCTCAGCTCGTTACCTGTATAAAAGACACCTGGGAGCCAGAAATCTTTCTGATTGAGAGGGGGTCAAATACTTATTTCCCTCATTAAAATGCAAATCAATTTATAACATTTTTGACATGCGTTTTTCTGGATATTTTTGTTCTTATTCTGTCTCTCACTGTTCAAATGAACCTACCATTAAAATTATAGACTGGTCATGTCTTTGTCAGTGGGCAAACGTACAAAATCAGCAGGGGATCAAATACTTTTTTCCCTCACTGTAACAGTACATGGCCATTAAGGCCAGATTTTTCTCTAAGATGTTCAAACGTTCATAGATGACCAGCAGGGTCAAATAATAATCACAGTGGTTGTAGATGTTGCAACAGGTCAGTAAATCAGGAGTAAATGTCACTTGGCTTTTCACAGCCGGGCATTTAAAGGTTGAAATAGCAGGTGCGGTAGAGAGAGAGAGAGTTGAAAACAGCAGGTCTGGGACAAGGTAGCACGTCCCAGTGAACAGGTCAGGGTTCCATAGCCGCAGGCGGAAGAGTGGAGACTGGAGAAGCCGCACGACCAGGTGGACTGGGGAAAGCAAGGAGTCATCAGGCCAGGTAGTCCTGAGGCATGGTCCTAGGGCTCAGGTCCTCCGGGATGGGAGGGAGAGAGGGAGAATTAGAGGGAGCATACTTAAATTCACACAGGACACCAGATAAGACAGGAGAATAACACCAGATATAACAGACTGACCCTTGCCCCCCGGCACATAGACTATTGCAGCATAGATACCTCCAGGCTGTGTCAGGGCTATTTGACCAAGAAGGAGAGTGATGGAGTGCTGCATCTTAGATGACCTGGCCTCCACAATCACCCGACCTCAACCCAATTGAGATGGTTTGGGATGATTTGGACCCCAGAGTGAAGGAAAATCAGCCAACAAGTGCTCAACATATGTGGGAACTCCTTCAAGACTGTTGGAAAAGCATTCCAGGAGAAGCTGGTTGAGAGAATGCCAAGAGTGTGCAAAGCTGTCATCAAGGCAAAGGGTGGCTACTTTGAAGAATCTAAAATCTAAAAATATGTTTTTATTTGTTTAACACTTTTTGGGTTACTACATGATTCCATATATGTTATTTCATAGCTTTGATGTCTTCAATTTTATTATACAATTAGAAAATAGTCAAAATAAAGAAAAACCCTTGAATGAGTAGGTGTGCCCAAACTTTTGACTGGTACTGTATGTATACACACAGACAAGACATTAGTGCGTTACATTAGAGTTGATCATACACTACTCATTGTTAAGATTTAAACCCTAATCGCTGCACAGACACATGGTCCCAAGCCTGTTCCTGGCCAAAAGCACTTTAAGTACCATCAGTATCAATCATTGAACATGGTTTGAATGAAACTGCCCACCAAGTTTGTTTATGTTTGCGCCTCTGCATTCATCAGGTTGTGGTGCTGTGGGTGGGCACCAATAATCACGGTCACACTGCTAAACAGATCTGTGGCGGCATCATTGACATGGTCGAACTCATCTAGGACAAGCTGCCGAAGGCTTGCACTCTCGTACTGAACGGGACCCCCGGTTTAGTTATTTTCAATGTCATCCGCAATGTTTTTATCACAAGGCAGTTTTGCAATGATTATGCTTGTTATTTGCTTAGGTTTTTATGCCTCTTTCATACCACAAATGTGAGTTAAACCATTGTAATGGGAAATTATTAGATTAATTATTTTCTTGTATTTGATTTACTGTTACTAAGTACTGATGTTCCTACCTTTTGACCTGTTTAACTGGCAGTATCAAATGTCTGCCAGTGTTGAATGTTATGGTTAAAGTTTGCCACCAGACTTCGCCGAGGACACACTGATCATTTAGCTGTGACACGGTGTGATTCTGTAGCCGCTGATGTTGTGACTTCTTACAAGCCTCTGGGTGTCACGGTTTCGGCAGAGGCTGCTCCTCCTCCTTGTTCGGGCAGGCTTCGGCGGTCGTCGTCCCCGGAGTACTAGCTGCCACCGTTCGATGTTTCATGTTTGTTTGGTTTTGTCTGTTTGTACACCTGTCCCTTGTTAGTGTTTGATTTGGTTGCCTATTTAGTTTTCGTGTGTGGGGGCAGGTGTTATGTGGTATTGTTTATTTGTCAAGCTGTTGCTCTTTGATATTACTCTCAGGATTGTTGTTTTTCCGAGAGTCCGCACTGTGTGCGCTATCGTCATTTTTACGCACTGTGTGTGTTGTGCATACTTTGTATTTTGCCTCCCGGTTGGGTTGGCTGTTCGCCTGTTTGGTGCTGTTATTTTTGTGACTAAAGTCTGTTGACGAACGCCCGTGTTTCCTGCGCTTGATTCCTCACCGCATCTACACTCAGCTACTGACACTGGGGCTGGTGTTTGCAGAACATTCGGTGCTGTGGGATTAATACACTGAACAAAAATATAAATGCAACATGCAACAATTTCAATGATTTTACTGAGTTCATATAAGGAAATCAGTCAATTGAAATCAATTAATCAGGCCCTAAACTATGGATTTCACATCACTGGGCAGGAATAAAGCCATGGGTGGGCCTGGGAGGACATAGGCCCACCCACATTTGCAGCCAGGCCCACCCACTGGGGAGCCAGGCCCAGCGTTAGAGGCAGTTTATGGTAGAGAAATTAACATTAAATTCTCTGGCAACAGCTCTGGTGGATATTCCTGCAGTCAGCATGCCAGCTGCACGCTCCCTCAGCTTGAGACTGTGGCATTGTGTTGTGTGACATTGTGTTGTCCCCAGCACAAGGTGCACCTGTGTAATGATCATGCTGTTTAATCAGCTTCTTGATATGCCACACCTGTCAGGTGGATGGATACTCTTGGCAAAGGAGAAATGCTCACTAACAGGGATGTAAACAAATCTGTGCACAACATTTTAGAAATAAGCTTTTTGTGCATATGGAACATTTCTGAGATTTTTTATTTCAGCTCATTAAACATGTTGCGTTTATATTTCTGTTCAGTGTATATATGCACATTCTCAGAGAAGCCCATTAGACATTTCTCTTGGCTTCTTCTCTGGAGATGTTCTCCATGAATTCTTGTAATAAACATAAATTATTTTGATTCATATGATCGACTGCTCTCCCTTTTGTTCACCTGGAAAATCTCCTTTACAACCATTAACCTTTATGATAACCCAAACCTAAATTATAAACTGCATACTTATGGACTCCATTATCATTGCTGACTATATTGGCACGTTTGTCCTTTATAGCATGGACATCTAGTGACTATCATGCACAGGACGTTGGTGGGACCTTAATTGGGGAGAACGGGCTCATGGTAATAGCTGGAGCTGAATCAGTGGAATGGTATCAAACAAGTGGTTTTCAGGTGTTTGATGCCATTCTATTTTCTCTGTTCCAGACTTTATTATGAGCTGTTCTCCTCTCAGCAGCTTCCTGTGCTATCATGTATGTTTCCAACCACAGGGAGTGCTGCCCAGGGGTAAGATGCCCAACCCCATGCGGGAGAGGAATGCCCAGGTCAACAAGCTGGTCCAGGAGGCCGTGTCCTCCCTCTCCCACGCCTCCCTCCTCAACGTGGACCCCGGCTTTGTACACTCGGACGGCAGCATCTCCCACCAGGACCTGTATGACTACCTCCACCTCACCCCTCAGGGCTACCAGGCTGTGTGCCAGCCGCTACACACCCACCTCAAGGGCCTGTTGGAGAAACAGGCCAAAGACCAGCTGATGGAGAACTGATGGCCAATGACCAAATGACCCACTCACTACATCAGAGGTACAAACCCTGGTCCTGGAGAGACACAAGATACAGGCTTTTAGCACATTCACTACTTTTAGAACACTTTTTAGTATTTTAGTACAGGCTTTTGTTCCAACCCTGCTTTTGTTCCAACCCATGATTCAAATAATGATCTAGTCCTTGATTGGTTGAATCACGTTGAATGTTTTGAATGCTGGGCTGGAAGAAAAGCCTGCACTAAAAAGGCTTTCCAGAACCAGGGTTGGTAACCACTGCACTACTCTACTCTATTGGACCGTACTGTGACTTACCACCAAAATGGCTGAGTAGAGGACCGCTAAGTACTAATAGGATCAAATGTCTGTGTTGCTAGTCAGATTTGACCGCTTAACACCGTTGGAGATTTGATTGATCTGATTTGAGAGATTATCCTTCTCTTTAGTTTCATGCTGTATGGTGTATATTATGCACAATATGCCAGGATCTCTCTCTTCTGGCTGATAGATACATTATAAGCTTCCCCACAGAAAGGTTAGGAAAATCTGAAAGCTACCATAATAAAGGTTTGTTTAGTTTCCTCTGTCAAAATAACCACATTTCCTTTCTTTTTATTTTTCTCTTTACTTTGAAAACATATACAGTTCTAGTGATCTGAATGGTTACTAATAATATCATTTTAAATCCCTTTAATGGTGTGTCATATGTGTTTAGACAAGGAGACCATTTACGGTGACGATGCAACAAGGCATCACTTGGCCAGTTGGCTCCACTGTTAAAGCATTACTTGTTTCCGGTATCTGTTTACCACCGTTGCTTTTTGTTACTTGTGAAGATTTACCCTGAATATGTTTTATTTTGTCTGTACAAATATGGAGAATGAAGTGGAATGGTATGGTGTATTTGGAGTGAATGATGAGGGCATTTCAAAGTAGCGCTGAGACTGGTGGGTATTTGGCTTGGATATGATATGATTCTGTAGTCAGTGTGTATGGATGTGTTGTAGCTAGCTTATACTTGTCTTGCACTCTTTATTCAAAGGCAGTCACCCTCACGTCACCCAAGACTCCCTATAAAAGGCTGCGTTGACTGTTTGTATATACTGCTTATGTAGGTCTACCAGTCTCTACTTGACGATGTTTGTGTTGCTGATCTTGAATGTTGATTGTGGAAAAGCTGAATTTGATGTCAAAATTCAATGCATTAAAAACCAATGAAAGCTTACAGTATGTATGGACATTGCTTTGTTTGCAGCTTCCAACCACTGAAGTGTGTCTGCATGATGGCTGTTCAAAGAAAAGTTTTTAAACCAAAGTAATAACATAATTGAACTTTAGCTCTAGCTTGTCAAAACATCCAGTGTGTGTGTTCCAGTGAGTGTGTTTTGATTGCTTAATGTACTCAAACTAAAGAGTGTAGCGAGAGTACACATGGAACGCAACAATGGAGAGGTTTATTGGATTGGGATGACCAAACAGTTTTATACCTGCATGTGATGTGGTGAGCACATCCAAGATACTGTACCTGTACGTGTTGAGTTATGCCTGAGCAGAGAACCACAAATAGAGAGCTGTCTAGTGACACACAGTACTCTGATGAGATGTTGGACCCACTCTTTCTTATGGTTAGTTGGCAGTGTCAGTTGTCCAGAAGTATTTGTTTACCAGTTCCACCTTACAGCTTCTAACATGCCCGAAAACGGAAGATCAAGAGACCAAGTGTAAATATCTGTTTTTAAGTTGATTGTCAGAGATATCATCGACGTGGGGGTGAATGAACCAGCCAATCCAACATAGCGGTGTGGAGCACAATACCATGACTGATTAATGGAATCCAGCAAGTACCAAACCGTTAAGCCGTGAAAGAATGTTCATGTTCTGTGATAGTCAATGTGAGATTTGACTCGGTGCAAATATAATTTCTAACCCTTTTACACAAATAAACTGGCATTTAGTTTGCTCTAATCGCTTGAATGATGATCTGGGCAGCATACTGACCTATCAGATCAATGATGCTTTTATTTCCTAATTGTTTTGCTAGAGGAATATTTGATCGTTGTCTTAATGTTTGCGAAGGAAACAATCACAGTGTCTGGCTGACGCTTTCAAGCGGCCTTCAAGTCTTCAGGTGAACATTCTATTTAATTAACGTTATTTGTTAGTTTGCTCTGAAAGAAAGTATATTTATTGAACATAAGCTATGAAGGCAGAAGAGTGTTTTGCCATAGACACTATCACATGTCATGAAGGGCCCTCATCCACCTGTCAGGCTGACATCACTCATCTTTAACACTATGAGGTGTTGTTTTGGCTAACGTCCACTCTTTCCAAGACGCTTGGCATATATAACACAACAAGCCACAAGGCAGGTGTGAGTGTTGGTAGGGGGACACACTTCATACAACATGGCCCATTTCATCTCAGACTGAGACACGTCTATATAAAAGGCTGAAGTAACTGCAGAGGCTAGTTGTTCATTCAGTAGTAGCTGCAGAGGTTATATTGCACATTCACAAGGATAGTGTGGACATAGGAATGGGATTAAAGATGCTTTTGCTGTTCTGTTTATTGGCATTCACCGGTCAAGGTAAAGTATTGAACATTCTGTTTGATTTACTGTTGAATGTATTTGCCTTTATCATGTACAGTGAGTTAAAGCAGGTTACACTTAATAAAGCTGCTACTGGTGTGCATGATTTGAGGTGTCTGTGAAAGCACTACATTTAGCTCTTAACTCATAGGGAGACTTGTAAACAAATTGACATGTGAATTTGATTGTTTGTTTCTGATGTTCTGAGCGTTTCATGAAGCGTTGCAGACAGACATAGCCATCTCATAGTAGTTGCACACAGACATCCATCATACGGACAGACATATCCGTCATACAGAAATGTCCATCATACAGACATATCCATCATACAGACATATCCGTCATACAGAAATGTTCATCATACAGACACATCCATCATACAGAAATATCCATCGTACATACAGTGCATTCGGAAAGTATTCAGACCACTTGACTTTTTCCACATTTTGTTACATTACAGCCTTATTCTAAAATTGATTAAATAAATAAAATTATCATCAATCTACACACAATACCCCATAATGACAAAGCAAAAACTGGTTTTTAGAAATATCTGCAAATGTATTACAAATTATAAAACAGATACCTTATTTACATAAGTTTTCAGACCCTTTGCTATGAGACTCGAAATTGAGCTCAGGTGCATCTTGTTTCCATTGATCATCCTTGAGATGTTTCTACAACTTGATTGGAGTCCACCTGTGGTAATTACAATTGATTGGACATAATTTAGAAAGGCACACACCTGTGTATACAAGGTCCCACAGTTGACAGTGCATGTCAGAACAAAAAACAAGCCATGAGGTCGAAGGAATTGTCCGTAGAGCTCCAAGACAGGATTGTGTCGAGGCACATATCTGGGGAAGGGTACCAGCAAATGTCTGCAGCATTGAAGGTCCCCAAGAAAACAGTGGTCTCCATCATTCTTAAATGGAAGAAGTTTGGAACCACCAAGACTCTTCCTAGAGCTGGCCGCCCGGCCAAACTGAGCAATCGGGGGAGAAGGGCCTTGGTCAGGGAGGTGACCAAGAACCTGATGGTCACTCTGACAGAGCTCCAGAGTTCCTCTGTGGAGATGGGAGAACCTTCCAGAAGGACAACCATCTCTGCAGCACTCCACCAATCAGGCCTTTATGGTAGAGTGGCCAGACGGAAGCCACTCCTCAGTAAAAGGCACATGACAGCACGCTTGGAGTTTGCCAAAAGGCACATAAAGGACTCTCATACCATGAGATACAAGATTCTCTGGTCTGATGAATACAGGATTGAACACTTTGGCCTGAATGCCAAGACAAGGCAGGAGTGGCTTCGAACAAGTCTCTGAATGTCCTTGAGTAGCCCAGCCAGAGCCCAGACTTGAACCCGATCTAACATCTCTGGAGAGACCTAAAAATAGCTGTGCAGTGACGCGTCCCATCCAACCTGTGAACTTGAGAGGATCTGCAGAGAAAAATGGGACAAATTCCCCAAATCCAGGTGTGCCAAGCTTGTAGCGTCATACCCAAGAAGACTCGATGCTGTAATCGCTGCCAAAGGTGTTTCAACAAAGTAATGAATAAAGGGTCTGAATACTTATGTACATTTCATATTTCAGTTTTATTTTATTTTATACATTTGCAAAAATTTATAAAAACTAGTTTTTGCTTTGTCATTTTGGGGTATTGTGTCTAGATTGATGAGGGGGAAAAAATGATTTAATCAATTTTAGAATAAGGCTTTGACGTAACAAAATGTGGAAAGATCAAGGGGTCTGAATACTTTCCGAATGCACTGTACATATCCATCAACAGAAATATCCGTCATACAGGCATATCCATCATGCATAAATATCCATCATACATACATATCCATTCTGATTATCCTCTCTACCAAGGGATTCCTGAAACTGATGTACAACGTTCAGGTGTCAGTGCAGCTACAGTGGAGGACCTAGGGAGAGTTGGAGACCAGATCAACCCCCCCAGACACCATGACAGACTGTGTGACTGTAAGGGTGAGTGATTAGTGTGATGAGGTGGTGTTGAAGGAGTCAGGCGCAGGAGGGTAAATCACAGAATAACTGGCTTTAATCCGCAAAAATACACTCCAGGGCACAAAACAGGTGCACTGGAAAATACAAGGCACACGGGAAATACTCCCGTCGATACAAAATACACGAGGTCCACCGAGCTTCACTAACCTCCACAATAAACAATCACCCACAAGGACAAGGGGGCAGATGGAACACTTATACACAGACTAATTAGGGATTAGAACAAGGTGTGTGTGATAACAAGACAAGACAATTGTGATGATGATTGGGGCGGGAGTGGTTAGTACTCCGGTGACGACGAACGCCGAAGCCTGCCCGAACAAGGAGGGGAGGCAGCCTCGGCCGAGGTCGTGACAATTAGGAAGTAATTGCTATTTGTCCAGTATGTATATTTTAAGGATATACAGTAATTTGTGATTTTTGTAAGTGGATACAATCCTAGCCTGCTTGTCAGTCTGTTTCTGACAGGCAATGATAGTAATGTTTTTGGATGGCAAATAGTTGGCCGAAACCGAATGGCACTCAGGCTAACACAGCAGTTTGCTTTGTGTCACTCAGGGAGGACGAGAGAGGGTTTGAGTGGAAGCTGCCTCTGCCAGGACTCTGCCAAATCCTACCGCAAGCCCACGAAGGCCTGTGAGTAGCCCTGTGTTTCTGTAACACTAACAGCAGTACATTGAAGAGTTACTACAATACTTGTTACAGTGGACTCTCCCAAAGTCACTAATCTGTGTATCTCTCTCCCATCCTCTCCAACCTACGCACAATCCAGTTGTGGCAATGTGCTTAAGGAAAGGATTCAAGAATCATTGGAAATGCCAGAAGATCATGGAAAGGGTAGAGAGGTCAAAGGGTGACCAAGGCAAACACTTCATGAGTATTCCAATATAAAGAGTTGACCTTTAATAACTACTTTATAAACCTTGAAACCATGTTTTGTAATCTCATATTGCTCTCTCAAGAACCATGACTCCTTTTTTAATAAACATTTATTATATAATTATACTCCTTTGTAATACATGTTTTTATAACAAGTTTCACTATGCGTGTGGAGTGATTTCCAAGGTATTATTTTAGCATTTTATCATTAGATTTCATATTTCCTTTTGCGTGTATTGTGCCACTCTAAATCCTTCTGTTGCTACTTCATTAAATCCACATTTCTTCACAGCGATTTTGCCGATAAAGAAATCACCCAAGATTGCACCATTCAGTAGGACAGGTGTGAAAAGACAACACTTTATTTAAGACAATAATTAATGAAGAGGAAAAATAAACATAAGACAACAGCATAAGCCTGCATCTCCTCCGAGGATTTACAAGCTTATACATTAAATATGTGCAAAAACAAGCCATGTTTTACATAAACACCAGTTAAATGTATTATCATTTGAAACGTTTTACCTCTATGGTATTTATAAGCTAAATATACCTGAATTTGTACTTGAACTACAGAGTTTACATACATGATCAAACACAGAACACAGAAAGGGACTCAGTAAATGGACTCCAGGGCAACAGTCACAAGGGCAGTGAATATCTAAGAACATTGAATTAGAAACAGAAATAGGCAGTGCAGCTGAGCAGTGGATGTTTGCCCCTTCAATTACAAGGCACTTAACCCTAATTGCTCCTGTAAGTCGCTCTGGATAAGAGCATCTTCTAAATTTTCTAAAAATTCTACATTAAAAAACAAATTACCATGTTGAAGACCAGTTTTCAAGATTGTTGTTTTTAAAAGGAATATCAGTTAATAGAGATGATTGACATAAAAACACATTGTAGAGGTGGGTTCTATTCTAAGAGGATAGACCCCTCCCTTCTGACCTCTTGTTGACTCCTCACAATCTAAAAGCATTGGAAAGGAGTGAGCATACTAAACCCAGCCCTATGGTGGCAAGATGGGGCAATTACAATATCGACAATACCACTTATTCCTATCCAGTCCTTTCTCAGGTCAGTGAGGGTAGAGGGAAGGGAGTGATTGGCTCCCAGCCAGCAGACAGACATGCAGTGTGCATACTGTGGTGGTCTCAGTGGTTGATCAGAGGCAGAGAGAGAGAGCTAGCAGGGCCATCAGCATCAGACCAACTCTGGACTGGAATGGAGGGGCAGGAGAGTGGCCTGAGAGAGAAAGGAGACAAAGAGAATGGGAGAGGAGGAGGACAAAGAGAATGGGAGAGGGGGAGGGCAAAGAGAATGGGAGAGGAGGAGGGCAAAGAGAATGGGAGAGGAGGAGGGCAAAGAGAATGGGAGAGGAGGGCAAAGAGAATGGGAGAGGAGGAGGGCAAAGAGAATGGGAGAGGAGGTAGACAAAGAGAATGGGAGAGGAGGAGGGCAAAGAGAATGGGAGAGGAGGAGGGCAAAGAGAATGGGAGAGGAGGAGGGCAAAGAGAATGGGAGAGGAGGAGGGCAAAGAGAATGAGTGAGGAAGTTTCTTTAAATTGTAATATTCTTGATTCCTGTCTGTACCCCCCAGTTCAGCATATGTCTTTATTGCATTTTCCCTGATGCATGAAAATGATCCTTGCACAAACAAGTATGCCAATATTAAATACCAAGTTTCAACATAATAAAAACAACTTTGTGACATTTGATTACTCAGTACATTCCACCTAGGTCTTACTACAACAGCCGACCCACTTACCAGTGACATCCAGACTGATGGTGTTGGACATTGAGATGTTGGTCACAGGGTTCTTGGCCACACAAGTGTAGTTCCCTGCATTCTCCAAGGAGGCGACAACAGCTATCAAAGGACCTGTCCCCAGCACTGATTGGTTGTTGAATTTCCACCCGTATTCACTGGTTGGCTGGGAGTCGGCAGAGCACTTCAGCGTGGCTGTGATTACTGAGCCAATCATCACTGAGACTGGTCCAGAGATGTTCACACTCAGAGGGCCATCTACAGAAAGAGGTTTAGAGAGGGGAGGGGGGGGTGGGGGGGGGGGAGTCATAACAGGGAAAAATGTCTAAACGGGGTACTTGGGACATCCAACTCTTACGTCACCCCATTGAAGTTGAAATTTAAAACAGTTAAGGTAAGAGTTAAGGTTAAGGCTAGGTAAAGGTTAAGGTAATGGTAGGGGTTAAGGTTAGGGTTTAGGCTAGGGACATCCCAAGTATCCCTAATAGCACTAACCATCATAACAGTGGTGGGTTTCTGACTGTTTCTACATTATATAATGTACCATTTTTATCTTTTTAAATATTTTACCAACAGATTAAAACACCAGTACTTACAGTTCACCAATAGCTTGTATTTAGGGCTGGTGTGTGGACGAAGGAGGTTGGTGGCGACGCACTGATAGTTTCCATCATTAGACACGTTGACTGGACTGAAGTGCAGAGAGTTGTTGGAGATGGTGATGTCAGAGTTCAAGGTGTTGTTCAGGATCAGAGGCAGGTTGTCCTTCATCCAGTAGATTGTGTCATAGCGCCCAGTGACATCACAGGTCAGGGTTAGATTGTCAGATGCTATCGGTATTTTGCTTTGTTTCACCATCACCGACTTTATAGCCTCTGTGAGGAGAGAGGATGTGTATTGCTTTATGTACAGTATCAATATTTGTCATTTGATAAAATGGTTAGTTCCAGCGATGCAATAGTTGGATATATAAAAAATGTACATATAAAACAAATGGTTGTACGATCTGAAAGATTGTAAATTACTGTTTATCTTACAGTTTTATATATTTCCTGTTTTATATAATTCTATCCCCTTAGTATGAATAGATTGTTTTTATGTGTTTATAATTTGAAGGTAGTGTTAGGTTCAAACTCTGTGTATGAGAAGTGTCATTATTTAGTGGACTGCAGTGGACTCCAGGAATGTATACTCCCAAGGCCTCTCCTGACTGATGAGAAGTCCTGTGATAGGCATGGAGGAGCACAGATAAATCCTGGGTGATGGAAAAGTACATCTTTGTGGAAGGAGGGGGTGAGAGCTAAGGGTATAAGTGGACACTGCACTATATTGAATGGATGTATTCAGCTGTACATCTTCGCTGAGTAAAAATGTGAAATGTTTGGCCTCTTTTGTATGCTAAGTATGTTATTGTTATTCTAATCAGATTGTAAATGAACACAACAAAGCAAATAATCTACAGTCTGACTCACCAACAACAGTGAGCATCTTGGAGACAGTGCTGTTTTTGCCAGTGATGTTGTTGAAGGCCACACAGGTGTACTCCCCATAAGTGGCTAAGGTCAGTGGGCCAGTCTCATACACTGAGTCAGTCGCCACCTGGGAACCATTGAAGAACCAGCTGAACTGGCTGGGAGGCTGAGAGGAGGCCGAGCAGTTGAAGGTCACGATGTGTCCTGTTTCTCCTAATGCTGGTCCTGTTATAACAGGCATCTCTGGTCCATCTATAACACAAAAGACAATCAGTTAGACCCAACATCTGACTGTCACTCAATAGGGGTCATTGACCAGAAGGTCAAAGGTCATCAAAATATGTTAATAGTGTTAGAGGTGGGATCAAAACCTTTACATTGACTTTACTACAATATTTATAAAGGAAGTTCTCAAAGATTCCACCTTAAGCCATGGGGTTAAAGTTGAACTTTATAGCACTTGTTAGCTACACTCAGATAAAAAGGTGCTACCTAGAACCAAAAAGGGTTATTTGGCTGTCCCCATAGTAGAATGCTTTGAAGAACCCCTTTTGGTTCCAGGTAGAAGTGTTTTGGGTTCCATGTAGAACCCTTTCCACAGAGGGTTATACATAGAACCCAAAAGAGTTCTACCTGGAACCAAAAAGGGTTCTCCTATGGGGACAGCCACAGAACCCATTTGGAACCTTTTTTTCTAAGAGTGTACTCACAGTTGACGATCAGTCTGTAGCTTGGGCTGGTCATGTTGCTGAGTTGGTTGGAGGCAGAACACTGATAGTCTCCATTGTCAGAACGCTGGACATAGTTGAATGTCAGTGTATTGTTGTTCATAGAAAAGTGTTTTCTGTTGTCAGCATACAGAGGCCAGCCGTTCCTCATCCAGTGAATGGAGTAAATGGTTCCAGCGGTGTCACAGGTCAGAGAGAATGTCTCATTCAGTATTGGCTGGGCTCCAATGACTTTCACCATGGTCATGGTCACAGGTGCTGTGGAAAGTAGGTCAAATGGTTTTTCAGCACTTTATATCTCAACTTCCATCTAATTATACTGTAGGTTCAACAGCGCTTAGGCTGTGTCTAAAACCAACTGAACACAAACAAACTAAAGCATGTTTTAGTTCCTTGATTTTAAGTAGCAGTTGCTGACTCACCAACAACAGTGAGCATCTTGGAGACAGTGCTATTTCTGCCAGTGACGTTGTTGAAGGCCACACAGGTGTACTTCCCATGACTGGCTAATGTCAGTGGGCTAGTCTTATACACTGAGCCAGTTGCCACCTGGGAGCCATTGAAGAACCAGCTGAACTGGCTGGGAGGCTGAGAGGAGGCCGAGCAGTTGAAGGTGACGATGTATCCTGTCATCGCTATATCCGGACTCATGATAACAGGTCTCTCTGGACCATCTGGGAAACACAAGATAATGAAGATATTGAATGAGATTAGCTATTGGAACTGCCATTAGTGCGCTTCCCTTAGTTCTACCCCAGCAATACCCAGCCATCCCCTTGGCTTCATTATATTGGTGCCAGAAGTGGCATCAATACCTACCCAAATTCCATTACTACACATTTAATCTTGTCCTCATTATAGGTCAAAATTAGAATTAAATTGGCAGATATCAAGTTTGGTTTTGGGACATAATAACTACTCACAGTTGACGATCAGTCTGTAGCTTGGGCTGGTCATGTTGCTGAGTTGGTTGGAGGCAGAACACTGATAGTCTCCATTGTCAGAACGCTGGACATAGTTGAATGTCAGTGTATTGTTGTTCATAGAAAAGTGTTTTCTGTTGTCAGCATACAGAGGCCAGCCGTTCCTCATCCAGTGAATGGAGTAAATGGTTCCAGCGGTGTCACAGGTCAGAGAGAATGTCTCATTCAGTATTGGCTGGGCTCCAATGACTTTCACCATGGTCATGGTCACAGGTGCTGTGGAAAGTAGGTCAAATGGTTTTTCAGCACTTTATATCTCAACTTCCATCTAATTATACTGTAGGTTCAACAGCGCTTAGGCTGTGTCTAAAACCAACTGAACACAAACAAACTAAAGCATGTTTTAGTTCCTTGATTTTAAGTAGCAGTTGCTGACTCACCAACAACAGTGAGCATCTTGGAGACAGTGCTATTTCTGCCAGTGACGTTGTTGAAGGCCACACAGGTGTACTTCCCATGACTGGCTAATGTCAGTGGGCTAGTCTTATACACTGAGCCAGTTGCCACCTGGGAGCCATTGAAGAACCAGCTGAACTGGCTGGGAGGCTGAGAGGAGGCCGAGCAGTTGAAGGTGACGATGTATCCTGTCATCGCTATATCCGGACTCATGATAACAGGTCTCTCTGGACCATCTGGGAAACACAAGATAATGAAGATATTGAATGAGATTAGCTATTGGAACTGCCATTAGTGCGCTTCCCTTAGTTCTACCCCAGCAATACCCAGCCATCCCCTTGGCTTCATTATATTGGTGCCAGAAGTGGCATCAATACCTACCCAAATTCCATTACTACACATTTAATCTTGCCCTCATTATAGGTCAAAATTAGAATTAAATTGGCAGACATCAAGTTTGGTTTTGGGACATAATAACTACTCACAGTTGACGATCAGTCTGTAGCTTGGGCTGGTCATGTTGCTGAGTTGGTTGGAGGCAGAACACTGATAGTCTCCATTGTCAGAACGCTGGACATAGTTGAATGTCAGTGTATTGTTGTTCATAGAAAAGTGTTTTCTGTTGTCAGCATACAGAGGCCAGCCGTTCCTCATCCAGTGAATGGAGTAAATGGTTCCAGCGGTGTCACAGGTCAGAGAGAATGTCTCATTCAGTATTGGCTGGGCTCCAATGACTTTCACCATGGTCATGGTCACAGGTGCTGTGGAAAGTAGGTCAAATGGTTTTTCAGCACTTTATATCTCAACTTCCATCTAATTATACTGTAGGTTCAACAGCGCTTAGGCTGTGTCTAAAACCAACTGAACACAAACAAACTAAAGCATGTTTTAGTTCCTTGATTTTAAGTAGCAGTTGCTGACTCACCAACAACAGTGAGCATCTTGGAGACAGTGCTATTTCTGCCAGTGACGTTGTTGAAGGCCACACAGGTGTACTTCCCATGACTGGCTAAGGTCAGTGGGCTAGTCTTATACACTGAGCCAGTTGCCACCTGGGAGCCATTGAAGAACCAGCTGAACTGGCTGGGAGGCTGAGAGGAGGCCGAGCAGTTGAAGGTGACAATGTATCCTGTCATCGCTATATCCGGACTCATGATAACAGGTCTCTCTGGACCATCTGGGAAACACAAGATAATGAAGATATTGAATGAGATTAGCTATTGGAACTGCCATTAGTGCGCTTCCCTGAGTTTGACCCCAGCAATACCCAGCCATCCCCTTGGCTTCATTATATTGGTGCCAGAAGTGGCATCAATACCTACCCCAATTCCATTACTACACATTGAATCTTGCCCTCATTATAGGTCAAAATTAGAATTAGATTGGCAGATATCAAGTTTGGTTTTGGGACATAATAACTACTCACAGTTGACGATCAGTCTGTAGCTTGGGCTGGTCATGTTGCTGAGTTGGTTGGAGGCAGAACACTGATAGTCTCCATTGTCAGAACGCTGGACATAGTTGAATGTCAGTGTATTGTTGTTCATAGAAAAGTGTTTTCTGTTGTCAGCATACAGAGGCCAGCTGTTCCTCATCCAGTGAATGGAGTAAATGGTTCCAGCGGTGTCACAGGTCAGAGAGAATGTCTCATTCAGTATTGGCTGGGCTCCAATGACTTTCACCATGGCCATTGTGACTGGTTCTGTGAAGAAAACATCAGAGTATCACAAGAATATTGACTGCAATCACTGTATGTTGATTGGCCTATATCTACATGTACAAGTTAAACAGTTTAGATGTCTCTTCTGTCTTACCAATGACGGTGAGCATCTTGGAGACAGTGCTGTTTCTGCCAGTGATGTTGTTGAAGGCCACACAGGTGTACTCCCCATAACTGGCTAAGGTTAGTGGGCTAGTCTTATACACTGAGCCAGTCGCCACCTTGGAGCCATTGAAGAACCAGCTGAACTGGCTGGGAGGCTGAGAGGAGGCTGAGCAGTTGAAGGTGACGATGTGTCCTGTCATCGCGATATCCGGACTAGTTACAGCAGGTCTCTCTGGTCCAACTGTTAAACAGTTAACAGTATGGTTTATCTTATGGTTTGACTATTTTGACAAAGATTAGTAAGTAAATAGCCTTGCACAAGCCTTGGCTTGTGTGTTGCAGCTTGATGTATAAGTACATCCCCTGGACAGGACGCTAGTCTATCACAGGCCCTTACCCCGATTCTATCTCCTTAATGTTGAGTGCCAAGAAAATACACATTGGGTCCCATTTGTACAGTTGTTGGTATGACTCGTCCAGGGATCAAACTCCCAACCTTCTAATCTCAGGGCGGACACTCTAACTACAAGGCCACTGAATTGGTCTTATCAGACAAAGATTACCAGCTCGTGTAATACTCACAGTTCACCACAAGCTTGTATGTCATGCTGGTCAGGTTGCTGGCAGCATTAAAGGCCTCACAGAGATATTCTCCACTGTCAGAAAACTGGATTGGGTTGATAACCATTGTCTTGTTGTCCGTAGAGAAGATCGTTCTGTTGTTTAGGGAGATGAGCTGGCTGTTCATCAGCCAGTGAATGTAGTCTACAGGTCCAGTCACCTCACACCGCAAAGTGAGCGACTGACCCAGTATCGGTGGCTTCCCATCACTGTTCAACGCAACTGCTGATATCGGCTCTAGAGTAAAAGAAGAGGATGAGTCATTTGTCGTGTTGTACTTCACTCGATCGGTGGTAAAAAGACCATTGTAAACTGGGTGGTTTGAGCCCTGAATTTGCTGAAAGCCGTGGTATACCACGTGTATGACAAAACATTGCTTTTTGCTACTCTAATAACTTTGGTAAACAGTTTATAATAGCAATAAGGCACCTCGGGGGTTTGTGGTATACGGCCAATATACCACTGCTAAGGGCTGTGTCCAGGCATAAGAACAGCCCTTAGCTGTGTTATATTGGACATATACCACACCTCCTCTGGCCTTATTGCCTAATTACATAACATTGTATTCTTAACCATCAATAATCAAATATTCACTACCAACTATATGACATTTCGTAAACAGTGAATGTTGCCTCACCCATGATCTTTATCATTGTGGTCAGGGTGGCGAATCGGAGTGTGACATTGTTGTGGGCTAAGCAGGAGTAACCTCCTGTCTGGTTCTCCCTGGTGTTCTGCAGGCTGAGCTGTGGGCTTTGCTCATTGAGGAACGCCCCATTAAACCTCCACTTGTAGGACACAGCGGGTTTGGACTGAGCGGAGCAGGACAGAGTGATGTCAGAGCCCGATTTGTAGGCTGTATGTCCTATGGTCATCTCAGGAAGTACCATCATGGTGAGATTACTTGGGCCATCTATGGGAGGAACCAATAACAATGATGTGTTGGGTAAACATTCCCTAGAATATGTTTCCGTCCTGCTCTACTAAACACAGTGTACTAATGATCCATGCAAATAATGACCTGGATCAAGTGGATACAGAGGAATGGTTTATGATGAAAATAGGCATATTGCATCATTGCATGGAGTGCTGGCTCTCAATGACAAGGTACAATCCATGTCTGTTGAGTATGATTGATATGTACTGCAGACTCTGATACTCACATCTAACATTGAGGCCAATGGGCTGGCTGGTGCCATTGCTGATTCCGTTGATGACCATACATCTGAATGGCCCTTCATCGTATCGTGTCACACTGACTATGGTGAGAGTGCTGTTCCCACCACCAAGCCGAACTCTGTCACTGGCTGTGACCTCTGAGCTGCCATTCAGCCAGCGGTAAGAGAGGGAAGTGCCAGAGGAGACGGAACAGGTGAAAATGGCAGTGTCGTTCAATTCCACTAGATCAATGGCATTGGCCCTTAGAGTCAACGTTTGAAATGGGCTCTGTGGGTGAGAGAGTAGATGGCAGTCAAGATAAGATGTATGTGTCTCAAAAAAGTGTTTTTGTGTGTTACTGAATTACAACCATATAGTTGATGTTTTGCTTCACACTGTAAAACTTGTTTTGGAAATTAATCTAAATATGCTATTTAATTTAATTTAATTTTCATAGAGACCAAGTTACAGGATTGAGCACTGTAGAGCTCTTAGTCTCTTTGCGCACACATAAAAAGTATTGTGTAAAATTTGCTCATACTCTGTGATCTGTTCAGGTTCATTCTTTTCAGTGGTAGTCCAAATTCACTATAGGTTGTCACACCCTGGCTCTGGGACTCTATATGTTGAGCCAGGGTGTGTTCATTCTATGTGTTTATTTCTATGTTGGTAATTCTGTTGTGTTTATTTCTATGTTGGCTAGAGTGACTCCCAATCAGAGGCAACGAGTGTCAGCTGTCGTTGGTTGTCTCTGATTGGGAGCCATATTTATACTGTCTATTTCCCTTTGTGTTTTTGGGTTCTTGTTCCGTGTTCGGTCATTGTTACCGTGGACTTCACGAGTCGTTTCTTGTTTTGTTGATTGTGTTCTATTATCACTAAAGATAATAAAGTTAAACATGTTCGTTCATCACGCTGCGCCTTGGTCTGTTCAATACGACGATCGTGACAGAAGAACCCACCATGCAACGACCAAGCAGCGTGTCCAGGGGCAGCTCTTGGGCTGGACATGGGAGGAAGCGCCGGGAGAAGAGACGGTGGAGGCGCGCCGTAGAGAGGAGCAGGCAGCCTGGACATGGGAGGAGATATTGGACGGTAAAGGGTCCTGGACTTGGGAGGAAATCCTGGCCGGGATGGATCGCCGGCCATGGAGTGAGACAGTGGAGAGGCGACGGAGAGAGGAGCAACGGCGTGATCAGGGTCGTCGTCGGACGGTCGAGAGGCAACCCCAGAAAATTTTTAGGGGGGGGGCACACGGCATGGATGACGGGGCTGACGGAGGCAAAAAAGGGGCGGATTCAGAAGGCCACCAGGTTACGGATACACCGCCCTGTACGTCCTGTGCGGATGCCTCACACAGAGTGTGTGAGGGTAGGCATTCAGCCAGGACGGGTTGTGGCCGCTCTTCACTCCAGGTCTCCTATCCGTCTCCACAGCCCGGTTCGGCCTGTCCCTGCTCCACGCACAAAGCCTACGGTGTGCGTCGCCAGCCCAGTCCGGCCAGTCCCTGCTCCACGCACCAAGCCTACGGTGTGCGTCGCCAGCCCGGTTCGGCCTGTCCCTGCTCCACGCACCAAGCCTACGGTGTGCGTCGCCAGCCCAGTCCGGCCTGTCCCTGCTCCACGCACCAAGCCTATGGTGTGCGTCGCCAGCCCGGCCCGGCCTGTTCCTGCCACTCGCACCAAGTATACGGTGCGCGTCGCCAGCCCGGCCCGGCCTGTTCCTGCCACTCGCACCAAGTCTACGGTGCGCGTCGCCAGCCCGGCCCAGCCTGTTCCTGCCACTCGCACCAAGTATACGGTGCGCGTCGCCAGCCCGGCCCGGCCTGTTCCTGCCACTCGCACCAAGTCTACGGTGCGCGTCGCCAGCCCGGCCCGGCCTGTTCCTGCCACTCGCACCAAGTATACGGTGCGCGTCGCCAGCCCGGCCCGGCCTGTTCCTGCCACTCGCACCAAGTCTACGGTGCGCGTCGCCAGCCCGGCCCGGCCTGTTCCTGCCACTCGCACCAAGTCTACGGTGCACGTCGCCAGCCCGGCCCGGCCTGTTCCTGCCACTCGCACCAAGTCTACGGTGCGCGTCGCCAGCCCGGCCCGGCCTGTTCCTGCCACTCGCACCAAGTCTACGGTGCGCGTCGCCAGCCCGGCCCGGCCTGTTCCTGCCACTCGCACCAAGTCTACGGTGCGCGTCGCCAGCCCGGCCCGGCCTGTTCCTGCTACTCGCACTAAGCCAGGGGTGCGAGACGTCAGCCTGGTAAGGCCTGTTCCTGCTACTCGCACTAAGCCAGGGGTGCGAGACGTCAGCCTGGTAAGGCCCGTCCCTCCTCCACCCACCAAGCCAGGGGTGCGAGTCGTCAGCCTGGTAAGGCCCGTTCCTCCTCCACGCACTAAGCCAGGGGTGCGAGTCGTCAGCCTGGTAAGGCCCGTTCCTCCTCCACGCACTAAGCCAGGGGTGCGAGTCGTCAGCCTGGTAAGGCATGTTCCTCCTCCACGCACCAAGCCAGGGGTGCGCGTCGTCAGCCTGGTAAGGCCCGTTCCTCCTCCACGCACCAAGCCAGGGGTGCGCGTCGTCAGTCCAGCACAACCCGTGCCTGGGTCACCGGTGCCTGGTAAGGTACCGGTCAACTGCTCCACTATGGAGCTGAAGCTAACCGCTCCTGCTAAGTCCAGTTCAGCTCCAGCCGGCGGGGCCAGACTGGACCAGGGGCGCTATGGGGGGTTTATTGGAGGGTGGTGGTCAAGGCCGGAGCCAGAACCGCCGCCGAGGAGGTATGCCCGCCCAGCCCTCCCCTGTTTTGTTCAGGTTGAGGCGCGGTCGCAGTCTGCGCCTTTAGGGGGGGGTACTGTCACACCCTGGCTCTGGGACTCTATATGTTGAGCCAGGGTGTGTTCATTCTATGTGTTTATTTCTATGTTGGTAATTCTGTTGTGTTTATTTCTATGTTGGCTAGAGTGACTCCCAATCAGAGGCAACGAGTGTCAGCTGTCGTTGGTTGTCTCTGATTGGGAGCCATATTTATACTGTCTATTTTCCCTTTGTGTTTGTGGGTTCTTGTTCCGTGTTCGGTCATTGTTACCGTGGACTTCACGAGTCGTTTCTTGTTTTGTTGATTGTGTTCTATTATCACTAAAGATAATAAAGTTAAACATGTTCGTTCATCACGCTGCGCCT
The DNA here is from genome assembly GCF_964263955.1 of Coregonus lavaretus. Classification (NCBI taxonomy): domain Eukaryota; kingdom Metazoa; phylum Chordata; class Actinopteri; order Salmoniformes; family Salmonidae; genus Coregonus; species Coregonus lavaretus. The sequence goes on along the minus strand of NC_139990.1, from coordinate 53,249,117 downwards.
TGGTCTGTTCAATACGACGATCGTGACATAGGTTCAGAATACATTGACACATTTAAGTGTTAGCTTTCCATGTCAGGAAAATGACTTTGCCTTTTATTATTGTGACAGAGATTAATCATTGATAGATAATGTATGCGCATCCGTGGAGGCTGCTGAAGTGAGAACGGCTCATAACAATGGCTGGAATGGAGTAAATGGAATGGTATCAAAAACATGTTTTTCATATGTTTGATACCATTCCATTCACTCCATTACACTAAATTCCAGCCATTATTAAGAGCTGTCCTCCCCTCAGCAGCCTCCACTGATGTGCATGCATGTTTGCATGTGAACCTGCGTGCAAGAAAATATATGAATAGGTGTGCAGGTGAGCATGTGTGCGAGCAAGTGACCGTGTGTGCCAGTGTGTGAGAGTCTACCATCGTAGAAAGATAAACAGACAGGCTGATGTCAGTTCCTTACCCTGGACAGACAAAGTCACCACTGCGTTCAGGACTGGCTCCATTCCCTGGACAGTATATCGTCCTGAGTCGTTGAGCTGGAGAGAGCTTATGGACAGCTCTGAGGAGGAGCGGTTGAATGAGATTCTGCCTTGATACATTTTCCTCACACTACTGCCACCAGGATAGAAAAGTACGACGACTGTAGTTTCATATGACCAGGTCCCTATGGTGATGGGGCTTTGGGGAACTAGGTTCAGTGTGACATTACTTCCCACAGCTAAGGGGTTCATAGAGGGAACCACAGCCTGGCCAGAGACATCTAGAAGAGGATGGATTGATGAGTTTAGTTCATGTTTTGAGATATTATTAATCAGTACAAAAGTCTTTACATTTCTTATTATTAATCAGTACAAAAGTCTTTATAGTTCTTTAAAATAGTTTAATTGAGATTAATCAAATCTTCAGACTATGGCACTTTAACAGAAATACAAGCTTTTCATTCAAAATTAGTGCCTTCAAGTTGAACGCACAATTTACAAAATGACTTACTATCTATGTCTAGTGTCTACTCTAGACATTGGTTGTCAATGTCAGATAAATAGAAATCTCCTTCTTGCTGACTTGATACTGTTTGACTGAAGTGCATCAACCAAACAGAGACATTTGACAACCTGCTACTTATTTAACAAAGCGTTTGTGCCATATAGCACAAATAGGCATCAATATATTTCCAGAATGAGCTAATTGTCCACTTTACCTGTAGTGAAATTGAGCAGCACCAGGATGAGAACACACACCAGAGGATACTCCATAGTTCTGCCACTTATCAAACACCACGGATCAGAAATGAACGGGACACTTTCCTATGAACCAAATGACTGTCCAGCCTTCTTGGTAAATCCAAACATGTCGATACTGCACAGTCACAGTCTCCTCTCAATCAGCAAATACTTATTCAGGATGCTGGAGTCAGGTGATGCAAATGTACCTACCCACCCTACCTGCCGCCAGAACACACTCACACACACCTACCCAACTACCCACGCCTTGTTTTACCCACGTACATTTTTCCCACTGTGTTTTTTGTTGACACACAGGGGTGTTTTCACGTTGATTATGGTTTACTGTAAATCTGATCAACTCTGACTGTCCTATACGGGTCCTGGGAGGAGGCTGGATGGTACATGGCCAATGATGCCGGGGATAGGTCCTCTGATCTGTTCACAGTGGCTAAGGCAATGTGGGCTCATAAGACACTGTTCACATTGAACCTGTCAAGAAAACACTTACAGTTCCGTGAAAAAGTATTTGCCCCCTTTCTGATTTTCTATAGTTTTGCATAGTTTTGATACTGAATGTTATCAGATCTTCAACCAAAACCCAATATTAGATAAAGGTAACCTTATTTTATTTATTTTATTTAAAAAGTAATGCCCCATTACACTTAATTACTGGTTGTACCACCTTTAGCTGCAATGACTCCAACCAAAAGCTTCCTGTAGTTGATGATCAGTCTCTCACGTCGTCGTGGAGGAATTTTGGCCCACTCTTCCATGCAGAACTGCTTTAACTCAGATACTTTTGGGGGTTTTCATGCATGAACTGCTCGTTTCAAGTCCTGCCACAGCATCACAAGTTGAAATAGGTCTGTACTTTGACTTGGCCATTCCAAAACATCAAATTGTGTTTTGCATCATCTTGCTGCATTACCCAGCTGCGCTTCAGCTTCAGTTCACAGTCGGATGTCCTGATATTCTCCTGTAGAATTCTCTGATACTCAGCAGAATTCATTGTTTCTTCTATTAAGGCAAGTCATCCAGATGCTGAGGCACCAAAGCATCCCCTAACCATCACACTGCAACTACCATGCTTGACCGTTGGTATGAGGTTCTTACTGTGGATTGCAGTGTTTTGTTTTCGCCAGGCATAATGGGACCCATCTCGTTTAAAAAGTTATCCTTTTGAATCATCTGTCCATAGAACATTCTTCCAAAAGTATTGATGATCATCCAGGTGCATCCAGATGCTTTTTGGAAAACCTGAGTCAACGTTTTGTACGACATGGGTCCCATTATGCCTGATGAAAACCAAACACTACATTACACTGTAAGACCCTCATACCAACGGTCAAGCAGCTTTTTTGTAACATTATATATACAGTGCCTTCGGAAAGTATTCAGACCCCTTGACCTTTTCCACATTTTGTTACATTACAGCCTTATTCTAAGATTGATTAAATAAATGTTTTCCCTCATCAATCTACACACAATACCCCATAATGACAAAGCGAAAACAGGTTTTTAGAAAATCTGGCAAATTTATTAAAAATTAAAAACAGAAATACCTTATTTACATAAGTATTCAGACCCTTTGCTATGAGACTCGAAATTGAGCTCAGGTGCATCCTGTTTCCATTGATCATCCTTGAGATGTTTCTACAACTTGATTGGAGTCCACCTGTGGTAAATTAAATTGATTGGACATGATTTGGAAAGGCACACACCTGTCTATATAAGGTCGACACAGTTGACATTGCATATCTGAGCAAAAACCAAGCCATGAGGTCGAAGGAATTGTCCGTAGAGCTCCGAGACAGGATTGTGTCGAGGCACAGATCTGGGATAGGGTACCAAAAATGTTCTGCATCATTGAAGGTCCCCAAGAACACAGTGGTGTCCATCATTCTTAAATGGAAGAAGTTTGGAACCACCAAGCTGGCCGCCTGGCCAAACTGAGCAATCGGGTGAGAAGGTCCTTGGTCAGGGAGGTGACCAAGATCCCAATGGTCACTCTGACAGAGCTCCAGAGCTCCTCTGTGGAGATGGGAGATCTTTCCAGAAGGACAACCATCTCTGCAGCACTCCACCAATCAGGCCTTTATGGTAGAGTGGCCAGATGGAAGCCACTCCTCAGTAAAAGGCATATGACAGCCCGCTTGGAATTTGCCAAAAGGCACCAAAAGGACTCAGACCATGAGAAACAAGATTATCTGGTCTGATGAAACCATGATTGAACTCTTTGGCCTGAATGCCAAGCATCACATCTGGAGGAAACCTGGCACCATCCTTGGTGGTGGCTGCATCATACTGTGGGGATGTTTTTCAGCGGCACGGACTGGGAGACTAGTCAGGATTGAGGGAAAGATGAACGGAGCAAAGTACAGAGAGATCCTTGATGAAAACCTGCTCCAGAGCGCTCAGGACCTCAGACTGGGATGAAGGTTCACCTTCCAACAGGACTACGACCCTAAGCACACAGCCAAATGCAATGCAGGAGTGGCTTCGGGACAAGTCTCTGAATGTCCCTGAGTGGCCCAGCCAAAGCCCGGACTTGATCCCGATCGAACATCTCTGGAGATATCTGAAAATAGCTGTGAAGCGACCATACCCATCCAACCTAACAGAGCTTGATAGGATCTGCAGAGAAGAATGGGAGAAATTGTTAATGATATTATGAATAGGACAAATTATGTCACATACACAGCTATCAAAGATATTTGGGAATATTTGCTTAATCCAAAGTTACAACTAACTGATTGCAGCATTACCGCAAAAATGGAGATGGCAAGTGGAAAAGGGAGAAGGTAGGGAACTTGTTTGTCTGCCATATATTAAAGATAAAACTGGCTGGAAAGGATTGGCGTTAATGAAAAAATTACCAGTTTCATTTGAGGACAAACATTTTGACGGCTTCGCAATACAGGTTGCAAAATAGTTGGGTGGAGATTTTCGATGTACCAATTCCAACCATCACCCCTGGTGAGACAAAACCACGACTCGTCAGTGAAGAGCACTTTTTGCCAGTCCTGTCTGGTCCAGCGACGGTGGGTTTGTGCCCATAGGCGACGTTGCTGCCGGTGATGTCTGGTGAGGACCTGTCTTACAACAGGCCTACAAGCCCTCAGTCCAGCCTCTCTCAGCCTATTGCGGGCAGTCTGAGCACTGATGGAGGGATTGTGCGTTCCTGGTGTAACTCGGGCAGTTGTTGTTGCCATCCTGTACCTGTCCCGCAGGTGTGATGTTCGGATTTACCGATCCTGTGCAGGTGTTGTTACACGTGGTCTGCCACTGCGAGGACGATCAGCTGTCCGTCCTGTCTCCCTGTAGCGCTGTCTTAGGCATCTCACAGTACAGACATTGCAATTTATTGCCCTGCAGTCCTCATGCCTCCTTGCAGCATGCCTAAGGCACGTTCACGCAGATGAGCAGGGACCCTGGGCATCTTTCTTTTGGTGTTTTTCAGAGTCAGTAGAAATGCCTCTTTATTGTCCTAAGTGATCATAACTGTGACCTTAATTGCCTACCGTCTGTAAGCTGTTAGTGTCTTAATGACCGTTCCACAGGTGCATGTTCATTAATTGTTTATGGTTCATTGAACAAGCATGGGAAACAGTGTTTAAACCCTTTATAATGAAGTTATTTCGATTTGTACTAATTATCTTTGAAAGACAGGGTCCTGAAAAAGGGACGTTTCTTTTTTTGCTGAGTTTATATGAACTGATACAAAAAACAACACTTGACTCAACACTTAGAGTTTTTTAACTTAAATTAGCAGTGGAAACACGTTCTCTGGAATGATGAATCACGCTTCACCATCTGGCAGTTTGATTGATGAATCAGAGTTTGGCAGATGCCAGGAGAATGCTACCTGCCCCAATGCCCAGTGCCAACTGTAAAGTTTGGTGGAGGAGGAATAATGGTCTGGGGCTGTTTGTCATGGTTCAGGCTCCTTATTTCCAGTGAACGGAAATCTTAATTCTACAGCATACAATGACATTCTAGATGATTCTGTGCTTCTAACTTTGTGGCAACATTTTGGGGAAGGCCCTTTCCTGTTTCAGCATGACAATGCCCCAATGTACAAAGCGAGGTCAATACAGAAATGGTCTGTCGAGATCAGTGTGGAAGAACTTGACTGGTCTGCACAGTGCCCTGACCTCAACACCATCGAAAACCTGTGGGATGAATTCTTGTGGCTGAATGGAAGCAAGTCCCTGCAGCAATGTTCCAGCATCTAGTGGAAAGCCATCCAAGAAGAGTGGAGGCTGTTATAGCAGCAAAGGGGGTACCAATTCCACATTAATGCCCATTATTTTGGAATTAGATGTTCGACAAGCAGGTGTCCATATACCTTTGGTAATGTAGCGTATATGTATATGTGTGTATGTATGTTTGTATATATATACACTACCAGTCAAAAGTTTGGACACACCTACTCATTCACTGGTTTTTATTTATGTTTACTATTGTTTACATTGTAGAATAATAGTGAAGACATCAAAACTATGAAATAACACCAATGGAATCATGTGGTATACAAAAAAGTTTAAAACAAATCAAGATATATTTTATCTTTGAGATTCTTCAAATAGCCTTGTTGACAGCTTTGCACACTCTTGGCATTCTCTCAACCAGCTTCACCTGGAATGCTTTTCCAACAGTCTTGAAGGAGTTCCCACATATGCTGAGCACTTGTTGGCTGCTTTTCCTTCACTCTGCGGTCCGATTAATCCCAAACCATCTCAATTGGGTTGAGGTCGGGTGACTGTGGAGGCCAGGTCATCTGATGCAGCACTCCATCACTCTCCGTCTTGGTAAAATATCCTTTACACAGCCTGGAGGTGTGTTGGGTCATTGTCCTGTTGAAAAACAAATGATAGTCCCACTAAGCCCAAACCAGATGGGATGGCATATCACTGTAGAATGCTGTGGCAGCCATGCTAGTTAAGTGTGCCTTGAATTCTAAATAAATCACAGACAGTGTCACCAGCAAAGCACCCTGACACCATAACATCTCCTCCTCCATGCTTTACGGTGGGAACTACACATGCGGAGATCATCCGTTCACCCACACCGTGTCTCACAAATACACAGCGGTTGGAACCAAACATTTCCAATTTGGACTCCAGACCAAAGGACAACCGATCTAATCTCCATTGTTCGTGTTTCTTGGCCCAAGCAGGTCTCTTCTTCTTATTGATGTCCTTTAGTAGTGGTTTCTTTGCAGCATTTCGACCATGAAGGCCTGATTCACACAGTCCCCTCTGAACAGTTGATGTTGAGATGTGTCTGTTACTTGAACTCTGTGAAGCATTTATTTGGGCTGCAATTTCTGTGGCTGGTAACTCTAATAAACGTATCCTCTACAGCAAAGGTAACTCTGGGTCTTCCATTCCTGTGGCAGTCCTCATGAGAGCCAGTTTCATCATAACGCTTGATGGTTTTTGCAACTGCACTAGAAGAAACTTTCAAAGTTCTTGAAATGTTCCTTATTGACTGACCTTCATGTCTTAAAGTAATGATGGACTGTCGTTTCTCTTTGCTTATTTGAGCTGTTCTTGCCATAAAATGGACTTGGTCTTTTACATAATAGGGCTGTCTTCTGTATACCCCCCTACCTTGTCACAACACAACTGATTGGCTCAAACGCATTAAGAAGGAAATACATTTCACAAATTAACTTTTAAGAAGGCACACCTGTTAATTGAAATTCATTCCAGGTGACTACCTCATGAAGCTGGTTGAGAGAATGCCAAGAGTCTGCAAAGCTGTCATCAAGGCAAAGGGTGGCTCTTTGAAGAATCTCACATCTTAAATATATTTTGATTTGTTTAACACTTTTTTGGTTACTACAAGATTCCACGTGTTATTTCATAGTTTTGATGTCTTCACTATTATTCTACAATGTGGAAAATAGTAAAAATAAAGGAAAACCCTTGAATGAGTAGGTGTGTCCAAACTTTTGACTGGTAGTGTCCCTCTACTGGTGTACCATCAAGCCCTTGTGTTTTTCCAGACTATAAGGATTTAATTGCCTTAAGAAGTTCCTCCTTTTCTTTCAGGGCCTTGTTATATCCTAACACAGTGTTTGAAAACTCCTGGTTTACAGGCCACATCAGGCCTGCAAGTCATATTATGCTGGCTTGTAAAGTGATGTGTACAGTTGAAGTCGGAAGTTTACATACAACTTAGCCAAATACATTTAAACTCAATTCCTGACATTTAATACTAGTAAAAATTCCCTGTCTTAGGTCAGTTAGGATCACCACTTTATTTTAAGAATGTGAAATGTCAGAATAATAGTAGAGAGAATGATTTATTTCAGCTTTTATTTCTTTCATCACATTCTCAGTGGGTCAGAAGTTTACATACACTCAATTAGTATTTGGTAGCATTGCCTTTAAATTGTTTAACTTGGGTCATACGTTTTGGGTAGCCTTCCACAAGCTTCCCACAATAAGTTGGGTGAATTTTGGCCCATTCCTCCTGACAGAGCTGGTGTAACTGAGTCAGATTTGTAGGCCTCCTTGCTTGCACACGCTTTTCAGTTCTGCCCACACATTTTCTATAGGATTGACTCCAATACCTTGACTTTGTTGTCCTTAAGCCATTTTGCCACAACTTTGGAAGTATGCTTGGGGTCATTGTCCATTTGGAAGACCCATTTGCGACCAAGCTTTAACTTCCTGACTGATGTCTTGAGATGTTGCTTCAATATATCCACATAATGTTCTTTCCTCATGATGCTATCTATTTTGCAGCCAAGCACCCCCACAGCATGATGCTGCCACCCCCGTGCTTCACAGGTGGGATGGTGTTCTTCGGCTTGCAAGCCAACCCCTTTTTCCTCCAAACATAATGATGGTCAATATGGCCAAACAGTTCTATTTTTGTTGAAGTCCCGAATGGGAGAACGATCCAGGACATCCCACGCCGGAACCCAGCACACTCTTCGGGACAGTACCCCTCCCAGTCGACCAGGTACTGTAGAAGCCCCCCATGACGCCGTGTGTCCAACAGGCTGCGGACGGAGTACACCGGGGCCCCCTCGACGTTCAATGGAGGTGGGGGGGGGGGGGGGGGGTGCATTGTGGGGTCCAGCACTAGCCAAGGGACCAGCTGCCACCGGCCTGAGGAGAGATACATGAAATGAGGGTGAGATACGGTAATTGATGGGGAGCTGTAATCTGTACGTCACCTAATTGACTCTACTCAGGACTTTGAACGGCCCCCACAAACCGTGGGACCAGCTTCCGGCAGGGCAGGAAGGGGGACAGGTCCTTCGTAGAAAACCAGACCCTGTCACCGGGGTGAAAGACTTGGGCTACACTGCGGTGACAATCGGCCTGCGCCTTCTGCTGGAGGACGACGCGCTGGAGACGGGTGTGCGCAGTGTTCCATACCTCCTCGGCGTGCCGGAACCAATCGTCCACCGCAGGAGCCTCGATCTGACTCCGGTGTCAGGGCTGGCTGATAGCCTAGAACACTGAAAGGGTGTGAGGTTAGTGGAGGAGTTACGGAGGGAGTTTTGCGCGTATTCTGCCCAAGGCAGAAATGCAGCCCACTCCCCCAGCCGGTCCTGACAGTAACTACGAAGGTTACTGTTGATGGCGGCATTGACGTTCCGCGGGGGAAGATGCGTCGTGCTCACCTCCATGGGCTCAGTCTCGCTGGAGGTTCCTGGGAGAGACCCGAACCCCTGGGATGGGCGACAACGGGCACGCTGGAGATTATCCAGGCGGATGGCCATGGCGATGAGCTGGTCCAGCATTTGGTCCTCATCGTGACAGGCCAGCTCGGTCTGGACGTCCGCCTGTAGCCCGCTGTGGAAAACCGTCAACAGGGCCTAGTCGCTCCAGCCAGTGGACGCAGCCACTGTCCGGAATTCCAGAGCATACTCCGACACTGTCCTGGACCCCTGGCGTAGATGGAGGAGACGCTCACCTCCCTCTCGGCCCTCTGTTGGGTGGTCAAAGACGGCACAGAAGAGTTGGGTGAAGCGCTCATAGGACTGCACTTCTGGACCGTCCCTCTCCCAGATGGCGTGCGCCCACGCCAGAGCCCGGCCTGTCAGCACTGAGATCACCAAGGCCACCTTGTCCCTCTCGGAGGCCGTCCCGGCATGATGGGCAAGGTAGAGGTCACACTGCAGGAGAAACCCCTTACAGTGAGCTGGGGTGCCGTCAAACCGCTCCGGGAGGGGCAGGTGGACGTTGCTGATCAGAACGGGTGATGTAGATGGTGGTGGAGTGACTGGAACGACCGTGGGGAGCTGGGAAGGTGGTGGTGTAGCCTGCAGTTGGCTTACGGCCTGGAGCACCTCGTCCATGGCAGTCCCCGAAGCGCTCCAGGCACGAGTCGTGGTGCTGGAGCTTCGCTCCTACAGCGGAGAGGTCGGGATGTCCTGCTGCTTGCTGTTTTGTTAGGTCGGTCATTCTGTCACAGGTGTAGAGAGGAGTAGGCAGGTGGCAGTCGCAGGTTTAGAACTACTGAATTTATTTAAGCACCATAGATCAAAGCGGGACGAAACCCAAACGCTGTTGTGCTCAAAATATATATCTCCATAAACAAAAATGCAAAGGGCGAACGCAAAGTGCAAAATACAAAGTACACAGGAAATAGTAGGAGATGTACCTCTCAGGAAAACAAGTAACATTTACAATGGCTGACAAAGTCACAGTCAACTTAGTGTATGTAAACTTCTGACCCATGCACAAAGTAGATGTCCTAACCGACTTGCCAAAACTATAGTTTGTTAACAAGAAATTTGTGGAGCTGTTGAAAAACAAGTTTTAATGACTCCAACCTAACTGTATGTAAACTTCCGACTTCAACTGTATACAGTGATAGAGTGGGGATTGGAACCAGGTGTGTGTAATGATGACGAGACAGGTCCGGGGTTGATGAGTGAAGGGCGTTTGCCAGCAGTAGGTTCGGCAGCAGCTAGAAGGCCGGCTACGCCGAACGCCTGAGCTGGACAGGAGGGGGGGCCAAAGCGAAGGCTGGTGTGACAAGAAGGATGAAAAAGGTTTTAGATAGAACCCTTTGTCTTACAAAGAGCCCTCGTCTTCCGAAAAGGGTTCTTCAGATGAAAACGATGTTTACCCTTTATTATACAAACCCACTAACCACAGGTCCTGCCTCCACATACATTACTCTAGTCCCTGTTTACTGTATCTACACGGTCCAGCTGTAAATAACTATTTTAAGGTCAGACATAAATAGAGTAACCATCCTGGTCAGGAGAGATGAACAGGGTTGCATACAAGGAAGTTGGAAATTAGCCAAATGATAAAATGTATAAAAAAAAACCTGCCATCTATCCCTTGATAGAGAGTAATTTCAATACTAATCTCTGGGTTTCCATATTGGCTTGGGGTTTTGATGTAAATGTACGTTAATACAACACAGGTGTCAGACACAACAGATATGTTGTATTGTATCTGGGACTAGAACCCACAATCCACCTGAGAGAGAGTAACACACCTCGACACACACAAGGTCACCTTTACACACAAAGTGTGACAAACTGTGACGCATCGACTATTGCACCACAGCAGAAGAAGGACTCACAGTGTAAACTTTGATCATGCGCTTTATACATGATACAGTGAGCTCCACAAGTATTGGGACAGTGACACATTTTTTGTTGTTTTGGCTCTGTACTACAGCACTTTTAAATTATACAATGACTATGAGGGTGAAGTGCAGATGACTATGTACAAAAGTGCTGTAATTCCTAAACGATTTACCCTATATGGAAAAGTGCTGGAGTACAGAGCTAAAACAACAAAAAATGTGTCACTTTCCCAATACTTTTGGAGCTCACTGTATATCTCACTATCTAACCAAACGCAGACTATATTTAGGAGTAGTAGTATCGGGTGTCTGGGTGTGACTATGGGCATGAGGGCCAAGAACAAGATAATTACTACATATAATTACTGTACTTCTGTGGATAATCTTTAGAGCTAAAGGTAAAGTTTTAAGATATTTAATAGTTGCTTCCAAGAATACTATGTCATCAGTTTGTTTGTCTGTAAAGCTAAAAACATCCATAACTTGGTAACCATCTTCGTGTTCCTGACAGGTAAATGGCATTCGTCTGAATAATGGTATAGTGGTCCCACCCAGCAGATTCAGCTCACATGCAGTGTTGCTGTGAAGAGTCATTCCTTATGGATGTCACCAACATGTTGACAGATGTAAACACTGAACAGGGTCAAGGGCCTATAGAACACTGCTTTATATCTATGGTCAAGGGTTTGAAGTGTGTGATGCTTGGAACTTATTTGAGCATAATCTATACTGTCTCAAATGAGTCATGCTTTATGACTTGTTTTCAGTCAGCACAAAGCAATAAGTAGAGATTTGTTAGTATTGTTCTGTTAAATCAACACATACCTCTCTTTTCCATATACTGTAGAACATGTCGAACTTGTTTAAAACAACTTTTATCAAAACAATTAAGAACTTTACATTCAATCAGTCCTAATCCAACAAGAATGTTTGATATATTTTGGTTATTCCACCAGGTCTCTAGAGAATCACAGTACTGAGGGATGTTGAAATACATGATATATGATTCTTCATTGTGATACTAATCTGGATGAATAAAGCTTCAATAAAGAAACAATACTATAAAAAATGTTTTGCTAAAATGTTCAGAGAAATAATTCTTTGACAATTCCAATTCCTTTGACAGCATGATAGCATGATAATTACAGCAGAAATGTTCCTTCTCAGGATGACAGGTCCAGAAATCTGTGGAAGATATTTGTAAGAGACTGGGAAAGAATGGCAATAAGTCAGTTTCCTTAAGTTTTACTCCTGTAAATCCCATGGTGATGATGAGTGAAGACATCATAGTAGTTAAATATATTTCAACACCTTTTTCCTACTAGATATTTGACTAGATGAATATGGTGCAATATATTTTCTCTTTTTATATATTTGAAGCCAGTGGGAACACACACCCTCCTGATATCATAACCATTATACTTTTATCACAGCACGTACACTGTGATCTGGCATTGCACAAGAGTGACCATGTTCAGTTTTATCAATATCTATGACATTATTTCACCATATTTTAAAACTCAAATAGTTTTGTTTCAGTCAATTACATAATTTATTCACATTGCCCTGGCCCATGGTACTACGTAAATGAAACAAAATGTTGGAATAAATATATTTGATGGGTTCACTTAACTGAATGCATTTTTGGGCACTGACCCCCAGCTGTATTGACACTGGCCCACTGCTGATGGGGATCTGTCTGGTGATTTTGCTGTATCAAATGGTTCTGTTGTTGAAGACCTTGAAGGACACACCGTCTGGACCATCTGTGTAGGGAGATATGCATTACTATCATGACTCAACAGCAGATAGTGTTGAGTCATGACCAAAGGTATGTGGACACCTGCTCATCAAACATCTCATTTCAAAATCATGGGCATTAATATGGAGTTGGTACCCCCTTTGCTGCTATAACAGCCTCCACTCTTCTGGGAAGGCTTTCCACTAGATGTTGGAACATTGTTTCCATTCAGCCACAAGAGCATTAGTGAAGTCGGTCACTGATGTTGGGCGACTAGGCCTGGCTCGCAGTCGGCATTCCAATTCATCCCAAAGGTGATCGATGGGGTTGAAGTCAGGGCTCTGTGTTGGCCAATCAAGTTCTTCCACACCAATCTCGACAAACCATTTCTGTATGGACCTCGCATGTGCAAGGGGACATTGTCATGCTAAAACAGGAAAGGGCCTTCCCCAAACTGTTGCCACAAAGTTGGAACCACAGAATTGTCTAGAATTTCATTGTATGCTCTAGCGTTAAGATTTCCCTTCACTGGAACTAAGGGGCCTAGCCCCTTATGTAGTAGATACCCAATGAGGCCTGGTGGTAGAGAGGAACCAGTCGCTTGAAGGGATATTCAGGGAGCCTATGTGTTTTTGAGCAAAATCAATTGATCATGATAAATCATACATCATTGGCCATATGATTGTAGCTATTGTGAATGGATCAGCTTGTCCGAAGCACCCTAACACAAGCGGGAGGCATGAAATGAACAGACCAGAGGCAGTGGATGTGGTTCCTTTTCTTTTGTATTGCTACTGAACAGGTTCTTTCGCCCGACAAAAATAATTCCAATACAGGGTAACGTTCAACGCTGAAACAACAGCGTAACAACAAAATAAACCTAAACTAAGCCGTTGACCAAAAGGCCGTGGCCCACAAAGGGAAAGCAAAACAACAAACGGCTACTCCTCTTTAGACTATCGTCTACACATTATAAACTCAGCAAAAAAAAGAAACGTCCCTTTTTCAGGACCCTGTCTTTAGACTATCATCTACATATAATAGTTACAGGAGGAACGCTTCTCTCTAAAGTCTGCTTTGGTTAACAGAGAGACAAGGTTCCCCAGACAAAGAAGCTTTCTCTGAGGTAGGACAATACGACGTCCTCCCAGGTCCCCATCTCTACTCCCAATCCTCCCTCAGCTCCTCTCCTGGCACACCTATATAGAGGACGACGCAACACAATTAGTGGGCCCAGCTGTGTGCTAATTGGCTTTACACTGAGGACCTATCCCCTGAGGAGGGTGCTGTCTTGTCGTCTTCCTCCGGCTGGTCACTGAACTCTCACACTATGTTATTGTGTCACTCCCAAGTCACTGTAAAGAGTCAGTCAAAGCTTGACATACTCAAATGTATGCACTCACTAACTGTAAGTCGCTCTGGATAAGAGCGTCAGCTAAATAACTAAAATGTAAAAAGTAAATATTGAGATTTAGAGGCTCAGTGGTTCCATTGAACTGCACTAAGTCACTTGTATTGTTGGACACCAGTATCGCAGCAGAAACAGGTTCTGTAGGAGAGAGAAACAGGTTCTGTAGGAGAGAGAGAGAGAGAGAGATATTGTTACAGGGAAAGAAAGAGAGGGAAAACACATAACAGAAACCAGAGGGAACACCATGCTGGAAAAGGGACCAAGACAACCTGTTTCCATTACGCCCATTGTTTTAGTGGAGTTTGTTGGTGTCAGCCCATCTTTTGCCCATGATGACTTGCAGAATCCTATCTAAATATGTTATAGCCTTTTCAGTATGATTGACTTTTAGTTCAATTCACACAGCTTGATGTAATTTGATGAAGGTTACTAGTTGTTTGTGAGCCTTATATTTCTTATAATAGTATGAGAAAGTCAATGTAATGCTTGATCAAAGACAAAATGCCAACACAGACATTGTCAACAGTGTAGTCAGCATTTCCATGGATGCTAGTGATGCGTGGGTTGACTCATAAACCGCAGTCCCTGCGTTTATATCCGTGGGGCTTACAGGTTTAGGGCCATTAAATATTGTGTGGCTGAAGGGACGGTGGGTGGCGGGCGGTTTGAATAAAGAGAAAACAATACCTTAAAAAATCCATAAATGTCAAATTATTGTGCAATTTATATCTATAGGCTACATTGATGTTTTTCTTTAAGTCATGCATAAACCTAAACTTTAGGGCTTAACTGTACTTGAGCCAAATAGCCTACACACCAATCATCAAATAATGCTTTTGGGAACAGGCAGAGAAATTTAACATCAATCCACTGAGGCAAAAGGGACATTGTCGAAGTTTAATTCAATAAGACAAAAGCTGCGAAAGGAGAGTTGAAAAAGAGAAGGGAGGGCCAGAAAAGTAATGTTTGGGAAAGATTTGGTGAAGTGGTAAAAGAGGATGATAGCATGATTGTGAAGCGCTGTACAAATTCCACAGTCACAAGACGGGACTTCAAATAGGTCTATGGCATGTCAAAGGAACTGTAGCCTACGGTTTAGATGTGTTAAATGGAAACTGAAATCTGGACACTGACTGTACAATATGTCTATAAACTCTCACATAGCCTTAATATTAACTCCTGCAGAATTAATCATTTCTTGCAGTAAAATGATACACCAAATGTAGGCTACATTTTGACTTGGGAACAGAAGTGGAGAAATATGATTTATTTATTTCTGCATCTTGAGATGCTGTCAGCATGATAAAAGCTGATAGTATTTCAACCACATAAAATATGCATCGAAGCCGAACTGAAGTCTTATCAGAAACACATTGGGTCATTTTCACAGCTTTCAATTTCCTTACAACCGGTCAAACTGATGTAATTTGGACATTTTGCACAGAAAGTCTTTCCCGTTTTCTTTTGCATAAAAACAAAAACAAATTCACAGAAAGCAGAGGGAACACCATGCTGGAAAAGGAAAAAGACAACCAGTTTCCATTACAAACGTGTCTATAACAATGGTAACTTTATAACATCAAGGCGGTGACCCGCTCCTGCAGGTTCATGCTCTACAACATTCGGAGAGTACGACCCTGCCTTACACAGGAAGCGGCACAGGTCCTAATCCAGGCACTTGTCATCTCCCGTCTGGACTACTGCAACTCGCTGTTGGCTGGCCTCCCTGCCTGTGCCATTAAACCCCTACAACTCATCCAGAATGCCGCAGCCCGTCTGGTGTTCAACCTTCCCAAGTTCTCTCACGTCACCCCCCTCCTCCGCACACTCCACTGGCTTCCAGTTGAAGCTCGCATCCGCTACAAGACCATGGTGCTTGCCTATGGAGCAGTGAGGGGAACGGCACCTCTGTACCTTCAGGCTCTGATCAGTCCCTACACCCAAACGAGGGCATTGCGTTCATCCACCTCTGGCCTGCTGGCTCCCCTTCCTCTGCGGAAGCATAGCTCCCGCTCAGCCCAGTCAAAACTGTTCGCTGCTCTGGCACCCCAATGGTGGAACAAGCTCCCTCACGACGCCAGGACAGCGGAGTCACTCACCACCTTCCGGAGACATTTGAAACCCCACCTCTTTAAGGAATACCTGGGATAGGATAAAGTGTTCCTTCTAACCCCCCCCCCCCCCAAATTGTAAAGTGGTTATCCCACTGGCTATAGGGTGAACGCACCAATTTGTGAGTCGCTCTGGCTAAGAGCGTCTGCTAAATGACGTTAATGTGCCCTTGAGCAAGGCACTTAACCCTAATTGCTCCTGTAAGTCGCTCTGGATAAGAGCGTCTGCTAAATGACTAAAATGTAAAATGTAAATAACAATGGTGACTATAAGTATGGTTGACCTTCAAACAACCATACTCAATTCACACAGCCAAGTCATCAGTCACCTGGACCAGACAAAATGCCAACACAGACATTGTCATCAGTTAAGTCAGCATTTCCAAGCACACATAAACACAAGTACAACAGAGACAAAAACACACAGGTGCATACTCAAAAGAAACCAGTATCTCTACGCCATATCAGACTGGCAGAATTGTTGTATTGCACTGCAAGTCATTGTACAAGCCAGTCTATCTTAACAGTAGTTACAGTATAGACCAACAAGGCCTTCGCGATATTACTAATCTAATAGTAAGATCAGCTGATGTGTCTGTCTGACTCACCTATCACAGTGAGGGTGGCGGTGGCTGTGAGCTGAGGGCTGGTGCTCTGGACCACATAGAGCCCGGAGTCGACCACCTTGATGGAAGTCAGTGTTAGAGTCCGTTATGGCTCAGGAACACAGCCTGATGGCCCCTCGACAAGGTCAGGATCTGAACGCCCCCTACTGCCCCCGCTCTGCAGCTGCGTGGCCGAAGACAGCGTCAGGGTCACTGAGTTGCCCCCACAGCCCGGGATCTCAGAGGGAAGCACCTTCACAGCGCTGGAGCTCAGCACACCTGGAGAAGAGTGGAAAGATTGGTATTTAGCATCCAGTGGTCACCAATCCTGGTCCTGGAACACAACAGGGTGTACCCACTTTTGTTCCTCTGCCAGCTAATCAATTGCTGATCAAGACATACATGTACAGTTGAAGTCAGAAGTTTACATACACTTAGGTTAGTCATTAAAACTCGTTTTTCAACCACTCCACAAATTTCTTGTTAACAAACTATAGTTTTGGCAAGTCGGTTAGGACATCTACTTTGTGCATGACACAAGACATTTTTCCAACAATTGTTTACAGACAGATTATTTAATTTATAATTCACTGTATCACAATTCCAGTGGGTCAGCAGTTGACTGTGCCTTTAAACAGCTGGGAAAATTCCAGAAAATGGCTTTAGTGTCACGGTTTCGGCCGAGGCTGCTCCTCCTCCTGGTTCGGGCAGGCTTCGGCGGTCGTCGTCCCCGGAGTACTAGCTGCCACCGATCTATGTTTCATGTTCGTTTGGTTTTGTCTGGATGTTGTACACCTGTGTCTTGTTAGTCCTCGTTAGTGTCCTATTTAGTTCTCGTTGTGTGTGCTTGTCGTTGTGTGTGATTGCGCTTCTGTTTCGTGTTTGGAGCTACATTTTCCCTCCAGTGTTTTGGAGAGGTTATTTTGCACATGTTTGTGCGCCGTCTGTTTTGTCGCCTGTGTGCGCCGTGTATTCGCCTTCGGGCTTATTGTGCTTCTGTCTTTTATATATATTGCACTAAAGCCTTTGGACTGAGCCTCTGCGTCCTGCGCATGATTCATACACCACACCCACCTTCAGCACGCCTTGACATTTAGAAGCTTCTGATAGGTTAAATGACATAATTTGAGTCAATTGGAGGTGTACCTGTGGATGTATTTCAAGGCCTACCTTCAAACTCAGTGCCTCTTTGCTTGACATCATGGGAAAATCAAAAGAAATCAGCCAGGACCTCAGAGAAAGAATTGTAGACCTCCACAAGTCTGGTTCATCCTTGGGAGCAATTTCCAAATGCCTGAAGGTACCACATTCATCTGTACAAACAATAGTACGCAAGTATAAACACCATGGGACCACGCAGCCATCATACCGCTCAGGAAGGAGACGCATTCTGTCTCCTAGAGATGAACGTACTTTGGTGCGAAAAGTGCAAATCAATCCCAGAACAACAGCAAAGGACCTTGTGAAGATGCTGGAGGAAACAATTACAAAAGTATCTACAGTGGGGAGAACAAGTATTTCATACACTGCCGATTTTGCAGGTTTTCCTACTTACAAAGCATGTAGAGGTCTGTAATTTTTATCATAGGTACACTTCAACTGTGAGAGACGGAATCTAAAACAAAAATCCAGAAAATCACATTGTATGATTTTTAAGTAATTAATTTGCATTTTATTGCATGACATAAGTATTTGAATTGTCATGATGACTGCAGGAATGTCTACCAGAGCTATTGCCAGAAAATCAAATGTTCATTTCTCTAACATAAGCCGCATCCAAAGTCGTTTTTAGAGAATTTGGCAGTAGGTCCAACCGGCCTCACAACCGCAGACCACATTTAACCACGCCAGCCCAGGACCTCCACATCCGGCTTCTTCACCTGCGGGATCGTCGGAGACCAGCCACCCAGACAGCTGATGAAACTGAGGAGTATTTATTTCTGTAATAAAGCCCTTTTGTGGGTAAAAACTCATTCTGACTGGCTGGGCCTGGCCCCCAAGTGGGTGGGCCTATGCCCTCCCAGGCCTACTCATGGCTGCGCCCCTGCCAATTCATGTGAAATCCATAGATTAGGTTCTAATTTATTTATTTCAATTGACTGATATCCTTAAATGATCTGTAACTCAGTAAAATCGTTGAAATTGTTGCATGTTGCGTTTATATTTTTGTTCAGTATAGCATTCATTCTATCGATCTATTACATTATTTGTTGAGCAAGGGTTTATTTCGTCTTCTAGGTCAACATATAATGACAAAAGAGAAGCTGCTTGTATCTAATTACAAGTTGACCTACTAACAAATAGCCTACCAAAATGCCAGAAATTACAAACAGAAACATACTGTATCTAAATCAGAAAAAATAACAATTGTTATGTTACAGCCTTATTCTAAAATTGATTAAAGAAAAGATGTCCTCATCAATCTACACACAATACCCCATAATGACAAAGCAAAAACAGGTTTTTCTAAATTTTAGCACTTTTTTTTTTTAAATGCCTTATTTACATAAGTATTCAGACCCTTTGCTATGAGACTCAAAATTGAGCTCAGGTGCATCCTTTTTCCATTGATCATCCTTGAGATGTTTCTACAACTTCATTGGAGTCCACCTGTGGTAAATTTAATTGATTGGACATGATTTGGAAAGGCACACACCTGTCTCTATAAGGTCCCACAGTTGACAGTGCATGTCAGAGCACAAACCAAGCCATGAGGTCGAAGGAATTGTCCGTAGAGCTCAGAGACAGGATTGTGTCGAGGCACAGATCTGGGGAAGGGTACCAAAACATTTCTGCAGCATTAAATGTCCCCAAGAACACAGCTGCCTCCATCATTCTTAAATGGATGAAGTTTGGAACCACTAAACTGAGCATTCGGGGGAGAAGGGCCTTGGTCAGGGAGGTGACCAAGACCCCGTTGGTCATTCTGACAGAGCTCCAGAGTTCCTCTGTGGAGATGGGAGAACGTTCCAAAAGGACAACCAAGATTGAACTCTTTGGCCTGAATGTTAAGCGTCGCTCCCCATCCAACCTGACAGAGCTTGAGAGGATCTGTAGAGAAGAACGGGAGAAACTCCCCAAATACAGGTGTGCCAAGCTTGTAGCGTCATACCCAAGAAGACTCGAGGCTGTAATCGCTGCCAAAGGTGCTTCAACAAAGTACTGAGTAAAGGGTCTGAATACTTATGTAAATGTCATATTTCAGTTTTTTTGATTTTATACATTTGCAAAAAATTCTAAAAACCTGTTTTGGGTTTGTCATTATGGGCTTTTGTGTGTAGATTGATGAGAGATAATTTTTTAAAAATACATTTTAGTATAAGGCTGTAACGTAACAAAATATGGAAAAAGTCAAGGGGTCTGAATACTTTCCGAATGCAGTGTAGACATGAACACACACAGGTGCACACTCAAACTAAGCCAGTATTTCTGTGCCAAAGCAGACTGGCAGAATTGTTGTATTACACTACAAGTCATGTTGGAAGCCAGGCTAGCTTAACAGTAGTTCCAGTATAGACCCACAGGGCCTTTAGGATATTACTTGTCTAATCTAACTAATCTAATAGTAAGCTGGGCTGATATCTCTGACTCACCCAGCACAGTGAGGGTGGAGGTGGCTGTGAGCTGAGGGCTGGTGCTCTGGACCACATAGACCCCTGAGTCGGCCACGTGATGGAGGTCAGGGTCAGAGTCCCTGTGCTGACGTCCACCGAGGCCCTGCCATTGTGGCTCGGGAACACAGCCTGCTGGCCCCCCGACCAGATCAAGATCTGAGCACGCACCACAGCCCAGCTGCCGCTCTGCAGCTGTGTGGCCGGAGACAGCATCAGGGTCACCGTGTTGCCTGCACAGGCCGGGTTCTCAGAGGGAAGCACCTCCACAGCGCTGGAGCTCAGAACACCTGGAGAAGAGTGGAAAGATTGGTATTTAGCATCCAGTGGTCACCAATCCTGGTCCTGGAACACAACAGGGTGTACCTACTTTTGTTCCTCTGCCAGCTAAT
The DNA here is from genome assembly GCF_964263955.1 of Coregonus lavaretus. Classification (NCBI taxonomy): domain Eukaryota; kingdom Metazoa; phylum Chordata; class Actinopteri; order Salmoniformes; family Salmonidae; genus Coregonus; species Coregonus lavaretus. Next base: position 53,228,445 of record NC_139990.1, on the reverse strand, counting down.
CAGTTGCTGATTAAGACATACATTAGTTGAATTCACAGTGTTTAGTTATTTTGAAGTGATATTATCATGGGTCAAATATGAACTTGAGGTCACTAGTCTTTAACATGCAATATTTTGAGGACATTTGGTAAAGTCTACCTGGGAAATACAACTTTGTAATTTCTTAGGTAATTATATAATACAAATTTATTTTATTTATTTTTATTTCACCTTTATTTAACCAGGTAAGCCAGTTGAAGTTGGGAGAGTTATATTTTTTTGGTGAGGGAGGCCCTGCTCTCTCCTTTCCCAGATGTTTAGTTCATTTCATTCCGATCTCCTCTGCATTATCTCCTCGTCTGACCATGTGTTCTCGCATACCCCGAGAGCATCTGGTCAGAGGGGTGGTGGCACAGGAATCCTCATCTCTCCCAAGTGGTCATTCTCAATTTTTCCCCTAACCCATCTGTCTATCTCCTCATTTGAATTCCACGCTGTCACAGTCACTAGCCCATTTAAGCTTAATATCCTTGTCATCTATCGCCCTCCAGGTTCCCTTGGAGAGTTCATCAATGAGCTTGACGCCTTGATAAGTTCCTTTCCTGAGGATGGCTCACCCCTCACAGTTTTGGGGGATTTCAACCTCCCTACGTCTACATTTGACTCATTTCTCTCTGCCTCCTTCTTTCCACTCCTCTCCTCTTTTGACCTCACCCTCTCACCGTCCCCCCCTACTCACAAGGCAGGCAATACGCTTGACTTCATCTTTACTAGATGTTGCTCTTCTACTAATCTCACTGCAACTCCCCTCCATGTCTCCGACCACTACTTTGTATCCTTTTCTCTCTCACTCTCCTCCAACACTACTCACTCTGCCCCTACACAGATGGTAACGCGCCGCCGCAACCTTCGCTCTCTCTCTCCCACTACTCTCTCCTCTTCCATCCTATCATCTCTTCCCTCTGCTCAATCCTTCTCCCTCCAATCTCCTGATTCTGCCTCCTCAACCCTCCTCTCCTCCCTTTCTGCATCCTTTGACTCCCTGTGTCCCCTATCCTCCCGGCCGGCTCGGTCCTCTCCTCCAGCTCCGTGGCTTGATGACTCATTGCGAGCTCACAGAACAGAGCTCCGGGCAGCTGAGCGGAAATGGAAGAAAACTAAACTCCCTGCCGACCTGGCATCTTTTCACTCCCTCCTCTCTACATTTTCTTCATCTGTTTCTGCTGCTAAGGCCACTTTCTACCACTCTAAATTCCAAGCATCTGCCTCTAACCCTAGAAAGCTCTTTGCCACATTCTCCTCACTGCTGAATCCTCCCCCCCCCCCCCCCCCCCCCCCCCCCTCCTCCCTCTCTGTGGATGACTTCGTCAACCACTTTGAAAAGAAGGTTGACGACATCCGATCCTCGTTTGTTAAGTCTAATGACACTGCTGGTCCTGCTCACACTGCCCTACCCTATGCTTTGACTTCTTTCTCCCCTCTCTCTCCAGATAAAATCTTGCGACTTGTGACTGCAGGCTGCCCAACAACCTGCCCGCTTGACCCCATCCCCTCCTCTCTTCTCCAGACCATCTCCGGTGACCTTCTCCCCTACCTCACCTCGCTGATCAACTCATCCTTGACCGCTGGCTATGTCCCTTCCGTCTTCAAGAGAGCGAGAGTTGCACCCCTTCTCAAAAAACCAACACTCGATCCCACTGATGTCAACAACTACAGACCAGTATCCCTTCTTTCTTTTCTTTCCAAAACTATTGAGCGTGCCGTCTTTAGCCAACTCTCTTGCTATCTCTCTCAGAATGACCTTCTTGATCCAAACCAGTCAGGTTTCAGGACTGGTCATTCAACTGAGACTGCTCTTCTCTGTGTCACGGAGGCTCTCCGCACTGCTAAAGCTAACTCTCTCTCCTCTGCTCTTGTCCTTCTAGACCTGTCTGCTGCCTTTGATACTGTGAACCATCAGATCCTCCTCTCCACCCTCTCCGAGCTGGGCATCTCCGGCGCGGCTCACTCCTGGATTGCGTCCTACCTGACCGGTCGCTCCTACCAAGTGGCGTGGCGAGAATCTGTCTCCGCACCACGTGCTCTCACCACTGGTGTCCCCCAGGGCTCAGTTCTAGGCCCTCTCCTTTTCTCCCTATACACCAAGTCACTTGGCTCTGTCATATCCTCACATGGCCTCTCCTATCATTGCTACGCTGACGATACACAACTAATCTTCTCCTTTCCCCCTTCTGATAACCAGGTGGCGAATCGCATCTCTGCATGTCTGGCAGACATATCAGTATGGATGACGGATCACCACCTCAAGCTGAACCATGGCAAGACGGAGCTGCTCTTCCTCCCGGGGAAGGACTGCCCGTTCCATGATCTCGCCATCACGGTTGACAACTCCGTTGTGTCCTCCTCCCAGAGTGCGAAGAGCCTTGGCGTGACCCTGGACAACACCCTGTCGTTCTCCGCTAACATCAAGGCGGTGACCCGATCCTGCAGATTCATGCTCTACAACATTCGGAGAGTACGACCCTGCCTTACACAGGAAGCGGCACAGGTCCTAATCCAGGCACTTGTCATCTCCCGTCTGGATTACTGCAACTCGCTGTTGGCTGGGCTCCCTGCCTGTGCCATTAAACCCCTACAACTCATCCAGAATGCCGCAGCCCGTCTGGTGTTCAACCTTCCCAAGTTCTCTCACGTCACCCCCCTCCTCCGCACACTCCACTGGCATCCTGTTGAAGCTCGCATCCGTTACAAGACCATGGTGCTTGCCTATGGAGCTGTGAGGGGAACGGCACCTCCGTACCTTCAGGCTCTGATCAGTCCCTACACCCAAACGAGGGCATTGCGTTCATCCACCTCTGGCCTGCTGGCTCCCCTACCTCTGCGGAAGCACAGTTCCCGCTCAGCCCAGTCAAAACTGTTCGCTGCTCTGGCACCCCAATGGTGGAACAAGCTCCCTCACGATGCCAGGACAGCGGAGTCACTCACCACCTTCCGGAGACATTTGAAACCCCACCTCTTTAAGGAATACCTGGGATAGGATAAAGTAATCCTTCTACCCCCCCCCCCCCCCCCCCCACAAAAAAATAAATAAATAAATAAATAAATTGTAAAGTGGTTATCCCACTGGCTATAGGGTGAATGCACCAATTTGTAAGTCGCTCTGGATAAGAGCGTCTGCTAAATGACGTAAATGTAAATGTAAATGAGAACAAGTTCTCATTTACAACTGCGACCTGGCCAAGATAAAGCAAATACAATAAACATGTACTCAATCCCAAAAAGTTTTGAGCTATTTCAACGAAAATATTTTTTCACAAACTGTATCCACTTTAGTAAAAGTTGTAATTACTAAATTAAAATTTTACTGTCGATGTCTCTATTTTACACTTTCATTTCACCATCTTCTGGACTTGGGAATTCACAGTATATGAAACTGAAACTTAACACCCGAGTTACTTGTATTATTGAAAAATAAGACATGTTACCTTGCATCAAAGCCAGTAGAAGAACATGTGGGACCCTTCCTCTTGTCTCCCCTATTTTGTTTTGGCGGTCTATGTATGCTCCTACTCTTTTATATTAGTATTTTGGGGTCCAGCCCCCTACCCAAAAACCTCAGGAAACAAGCTAATATCATATCTTTATATGCCAGTGTCCATCATATAGTACTCGTTCTTGTCAAACTACAAAAGAGGTCTCACATTCTGTCCTTTTTTTTTTTACAAATATTTTCCTTGGTGGCATGGTGTAAATGACCAATTAGGATAATCTGATTGACAAATGGTGACAGAAAATGTGTGTAATCTCTGAGTTGCCTATCCCCCTTCACCCCTGCTGTCTGTCTCCATCACACTTTATACAGCATGTAGCCTTATTGTGGCAATGGCATTGTAGTAAAAAATCATTACAAATATTTTCACCGGTCAATTAGACATCTAGAAATAAACATCAATAGGATTACTCCTATACTATTTATTTCTGTGTAGTTTAAGACTATATTTTCTGATGACAGCTTTACTGGTTTGGAACAGGGCTACAGTCTCTTACAAAAACACAGTGACAACAAAATGTGTTAAATGTTTATAATGTAGTCAACAATTCCAGAATAGAACGGTACATACTATACATCAAGTATCATATATCGAGTCTGTGATATTGTAACATAATGCTTTAGCATACAGTACCTATATAATTGACATTCCCATTTCACAATTTTCCCAAGTATTGAGAAATCTCCCTCTGTTATTCCTGGCAGTGTGTGTGTAACAAGGCAAACACATACCTTTCACATCTCCCAGGTCAACACCTGTAGAATGATCTAATCTGTGGGGACAGGTCCCTATCAGGGAACACCTGAGCACACATATGTGTGTTTATGCCAGATCAGGTTTGATTGATGAACAGTGGAGGAAAAAGGTATGCTGCCTGTCGTTATCTCGCTGTCCAACCAAGGAGCATGAATAGAGGAGCAAACTGGTCATGCGAAAGATATTCAGCTACTCTGTGAAACCAACATAAGTACCCACATGCTGTATTGTTAAGCTCTCAGGATGAGGGTAATAGGTCATATTAACCAGCATAAAGCCCTGAAGGAGAGAACGGTACCTTATGATAACACCATCACAACATGAGAGCTGAGTTGAACAGTGGGACATTGTAGTCATCTCTGTTCAGGGCCTGAATGTGCTGCCTGCTCATGTAACAAGTGTTTTATTTCATGTTATATAATTAAATTATTAAATATAATACAACAAATCTGAACAGTTCCCATGCCTGATATTAGTGTACATTCCTTTTGGTGGTGTAAGTTTCAATGTTGCACACGTCCTTCTCCTTCTGTGTTCCCCCTCATAAACACCCCCTGCCCCCTTACCTCTTCCCTGTCTACCCTGTCTACTGTACACATGTGGAAGAGGTAGGTTACAGTGAAATTGTCCCATGGAAATCATGATCAATCTTTCCTAATATTGAGTTGCACCCCCTTTTGCCCTCAGAACATTCTTAATTCGTCGGGGCATGGACTCTAAAAGGTGTCGTAAGCATTCCACAGGGATGCTGGCCCATGTTGACTCCAATGCTTCCCACATTTGTGTCAAGTTGGCACGATGTCCTTTAGGTGGTGGACTATTCTTGATACACACAGGAAACCTTTGAACGAGAAAAACCCAGCAGCGTTGCAGTTCTTGACACACTCAAACCGATGCGCCTGGCACCTACTACCATACCCTGTTCAAAGGCGCTTAAATATTTTGTCTTGCCCATTCACCCTCTGAATGGCACACACACAATCCATGTCTCAATTGTCTCAAGGTTTAAAAATCCGTCTTTAACCCGTCTCCTCCCCTTCATCTACACTGATTGAAGTGGATTTAACAAGTGACATCACTAAGGGATCATAGCTTTCACCTGGATTCACCTGGTCAGTCTATGTCATGTTTTGGACAGTCAGTGTATATAAAACACAGGAAAATCTGTGCTGGGCCTTTAAACAAATTTAAGATTTACCTACATCAGTGATTCATCAGGTTTATGAGGTTTTGTTTGGGAGTTATGTTTGAGCAGGGTCAGACAGGTGATACATTCCAATACAAGGATGATCAAAGACACTAGACTAGTGGTAATGCAAGGGCTCAGAGGTCAGGGGTCAGGTGACACAATACGGAGCGAATGAAAACCTTGATCAAACAACCTATTCATCTTTACTGATTGAAGTGGATTTAACAGGTGACATCAACAAGGGACCATAGCTTTCACCTGGATTCACCTAGACAGTCTATGTCATGGAAGGGCAGGTGTTCCTAATGTTTTGTACACTCAGTACATATGTAAAAGCACAGATAATGAGTTTATATGGTCCCTGACATTGTATTATTATGGCATCCTACCATTATATTGGGATATTCATGCATTTCCTTTATTTATAAAAATGGCATCTTGTACTTTATGAATACTGTACATGTTAGCTAGCTACTGTGCTTTTTACTGTACATTGCATAATTGGGCTAGCATGGCTATTCCTGTCCCCTTTCCTTGTTAATTTGTACTTTACAGAGGACTTAGCGTATAAGGGCAGCGCAGCATTTGTTTATGGAAGTTTTTCCTTTCGTTATCAGGTATGTCATATGCTTTTGTTTGTTAAAGGTCATATGTTTTTATCTCAATATCCAAACAATTCTGGGTAACAATTAATTACTTTACTGTGATTTCTTTCAATTAAAAGGGTAAAACATTTCTCAAGCAAGAATTTAGCTAGTTCTGTCTGGGAGTGGTCTGAGTGGGAAGGGGAAAACTGAAAATGAGCTGTTATGGTCAAAGAGGTTTAGAACTCTCTTTATTATAGGTCAAAACTCCATCCGAACAAAACAGGCTGACGTTTCAGGCCGTCTTTTCAAATAGCTCTTACACTAAAAGGGCATTATCATAATTTTCACAATTTCATTCCAACCTCATAGTGTGGAAATATATATAAAACACAGGAAATCCCGTTTTTGACTGCACTGGTATGTGGATGATATATTTACTGTACATAGTTAGGTATGTTGACAAGTGCACGTCACTACTGTACTGTACTGGCTGTCATTGGGAAAGTTGGCTAGCCTAGGCCTATAGGCTACTGTACATTTACATTTCATACTGTACATTGTGTTTGCATTATATTGTACTGTTATGTGAAACGAGATGATTATTATATTTCCCTGCCCGGTCTACTGTACTCATGTGGAAGAGAGGAGTCAGCGTATAAGGGTAGCACTGCATTTGTTTATGGGAGTTTTTCCTTTCCTTATTAGAGAATAAAATATCAACACCAACCCTGATCCTATGGTCATGTATAAGCCAATCAAAACAACGCAGAGGCAATTTACACTGGTCTCACCTACAATTTAGCCTGATTTACATTGTGTCTGTATCATTCGTATCAACTATTACTCAATGTAATATAGGGGGTGAATCATAACTTCCCCTTATCATGTTTCAGGAGAAGATCCAGATGCAGACAGTGTCGAAGTAACAAAAGTTTATTAAAAAACATGGGGCAGGCAAACGACAGGTCAAGGGCAGGCAGAGGTCAGTAATCCAGATCAGAGTCCAAAAGGTACAAAACGGCAGGCAGTCTCAGGATCAGGGCATGCACAGGTCAATAATCCAGGGTGGTGTGACACGGTACAGAATGGCAGGCAGGCTCAGGGTCAGGGTCAGGGCAGGCAGAATGGTCAAAACCAGGAAAACTAGAAAACAGGAACTTGAAAAAGACAGGCGCAAGCGGAAAACCGCTGGTAGGCTTGCTGAAACAAAACGAACTGGCAACAGACAAACAGAGAACACAGGTATAAATACACTGGGGATAATGGGGAAGATGGGTGACACCTGGAGGGGGGTGGAGACAATCACAAAGACAGGTGAAACAGATCAGGGTGTGACACCCCTAATATAATGTAATAATAAGCCTAACCCTAACCAAATGTCCACAGCCCTGCTCAACCCTAATCCCTGATAGAAGTCATTCTAATGGGTGAATAGAGTTAGGGTTGAGCCGGGGTGTGGACATGAAGCTAGGGTAAGGGTTAGGGTCATGGTTAGAGCTAGGTACACTAACTATCGGACATTATTTGAATAATGCTTTGACTTTCAATAGAACGCAAATGATGTGGTCATAAATGAAGGAGCATAATAAAACAGATGCTTGAGTATGAATGTGTCCAGTATAGGTTACCCTGTAAATTATAAACAACCAATGGCATTGTGCCAGTTGTATTGATAAACGATCGCCTCCTCTCTCCATGTGCCATTTCCAGGTTTGACGTTAGCTCCAGTATCTAGTTTGTGGTATTCTGGGTTCATGACATATGGTGTCCATTGTTCAATTTTAGAGTGTCATGCCCTGACCAAACAGGGTAGGCAAACATAGGTCTGAGGTAGACAATACCTTATCACACCGAAAGAGATTTGCCAACAAAGACATTTGAATGTGTGTGATTGTGTTGAACATGGGGCTAGGACTGGGGTAAAGAGTTTACAACTTGTACAGCAGGTTAGCCTTTGCAATAAGTAGGCTACTGTAGCTATATGAGCCTGCACACTGCCAGCCTACAGTATAGTATCATGTTATGAAACGACTTCTGTGTATGTAGTTCAGGCTAGTCTCATATTACCCCTCTCACACAAAAAAGTGATGTTATGGTGTGAAGATGGTGTGATTATAACAGCAGCTTTTCATAGGACTGTTTCATTGAAACTCAACACCCTGAGGAGACAGCAGGGTTGTCTCTGCTCCCTAGTTAGGGGAGGAAAAGTACAGTGTCCTCTGCTGGTACGTCTGGGAGTGGATCTGGAGGTATGGTGGGTCCTTCTTTTAATATAGTAGTTGGCCACTTACCCCTGCAAATCAAAGACCAAAAGTGAAAACTCAACACAGAGACAGGTATCTATTACCACAGTCATTTGGGGGTTTATTTTAGAAGGTAATCTCAACTACAACTAATTACAGAAATAATAATAATAATACAGTACATTTTGCAAATAAGAAAATATTCCATAGAAAACATCAATATGAAGGTTTTGTTATTTTCCCATCATTATCCACTGCAGGTGAATGATAAATATAATTCACTGGAAACTTCCAATGACTCAACTATAATTATGCCATAACAGAGGAAACATTCTTATATTCTTACATTCTTATATTCTTATTCTGAGAAATGAGCGTTGTTATTGGACAGGACTAAGAATTTCAAAACGTTGGTTCCTATTTTATTGTTTATTCTGAAGGTGAACCTGGACTCATTCAACGTTCTCCTCTGTCCTTCCCATCTGCTGTAGTCCTATAGCGCCACCGCTAGGAATCCAGGAGGAACAGCTGTCCCACACAGAGGACCAGTCCTAAAACTCCACTCAGCCTCACTGTTTCAGATCCTGATACTGTGGGTCCTGCATGAGGGAACAATAACATGATTTCAGTCTGCGATTTTGGAGATGATGGAAACGGTCTAAAACAGTTTCCACATTAGTATTTTACCATGTAGGACGCAAGTATTCTAGCTAGGTTAAAAAACAAAGCATTTAGATTTAAACATTTAGATTTAACAGTACCTACAACTGGGGTTAAGGATGAGTTATTTAATTTTGTATCATGATAACTTGGTGATAATAGTGTAGGAATATTTTATGAGGGATATTATTATATGTCTAAGTGTAGTGTAGTTCTACAATATGGTGAATCAGTTGTTTGGAATTGTAATAGTAATTAATTATCTACCTTTATGCATGGCTGAGTAAATGTGGTCAGTTCATCATTAAATCTGCCCAAGAGCAATCAGTCTCCATCCAGGGTTTGTCTAGAGAGTCATCTATTCAAGATCTAAAGAACCCTCAAACTACAATCACAAAACTGCCTTACAAGAATGTATTCTTTAGTGAAGCTTAATTTGATCAAACAATAAAACGGGAGTGACTACCTGCGACCTTCACTGTCTTGGAGGCCTCTGCAGAACGTCCAGCTGCTGTGTTCTCCACCACACAGGTGAAGTTCTGGACTGTACCAGGTACCGACGGGATCCATTTCAGGATGTTCCTGTTCACGGAGAGGTAGGTGCTAGTGAGGATACCCCCCCTCAATGGCCAGCGGATGGAGCAGTCCAGGTCGATGGTGCAGTTCACCTGGCAGGTAAAGGTGTATTCCCTCCCAGGCAACACTGTGTCAGGGCCACTGATACTAACACTCCAATGATCAACTGTCAGCAAAGGAAGAAAATGTCAGCAAAATAGCTTTGCCTCTTCATTTTCTTTGAGGAAAATTGGACAGCATCACCCATATTCACTGATTCTCTCAAATGAAGCATAGGCATTCCATCATATACTCACACTTCACTTTGGTTGTTATCTGTCTATAATGACCTATAGGAAATGGTCAACTGCCCAACAATTTACCTTTCCACAGCCTTCACACATTCTTTATTACTATTTGTTTTGAAACCCTCTCTTATTATAACTCATAATTGTATATCTGATTCCAGAAATGTGTGTTTGGCTACTTGAAAAGCCATGCCTTGGAGGAAAAACACAGAGCCAACTTATGATAAATGGCTCCGGAGGGGATAGCTACCGTTTTATGGGCTCTTGATCAACCGTGCTATTTTGTTAGTTTTTTCGCATTGTTTGTAACTTATTTTGAACATAATGTTGCTGCTACCGTCTCTTATGACCGAAAATAGCTTCTGGATTGTAAGTCTTTTGGATTTAAGAAACGGACAGAGTCCCGGTCTGCATAGTCAGAGATTTATTCATTGAGAATTCTGCCACAAAATGGTCGTACAATATTTTAATACCACACGTCATATGAAAATCCCTCCCCTCTGTAGGCAGGCTGTAGTTTTCCACTTTATAATTGATCTCCTGACCATCAGTTCACACACACACTTTCTTATCATAGCCCACTCCCTGCATTCCTCAGTTATCGCCGTTCTCACAATATTCTGAACAGTTTTCCTTTTTCTTCGCCGTCCGGTCTAACTCTTGCTCACATTGCTAAATAGTAACACAATGTCATAATCTTTACTGGTCCTACACTCACACATTACCAGGTAGTAGATTCTAACACATCTCACACAGTTTTGGAGTATAATAATTAGTCACTACTAAGAAAGTACTAATCACTTAAAACAAGAACATTTCACAACTATATTTAAGGGTGGAACATTTAGTCATTACTTTTAACCTGTATATATTTTAATTTCTATATCAGGTAATATGTACATGTAGGTAGAGTTATTAAAGTGATTATGCATAGATAATAAACAGAGAGTAGCAGTAGCGTAAAAGAGGGGGGGGGGGGGGGGGGGGGGGGGCAATGTAACAGTTGGCAAAGGCAGATTAGCCACTCATCGCCGGCTCCTTACAAGGCATCCCGATCTCCTTCCGCGATATCTCCGTCTCTTTCTCCTGCGAATGACAGGGATGAGGGCCCTGTCAGGTGTCCTGAGCAAATCCCTCTCGTCCGACTCATAAAATAAAAATTATTCGTCCAGTTCAAGGTGAGTAATCGCTGTTCTGATGTCCAGAAGCTATTTTCGGTCATAAGAGACGGTAGCAGCAACATTATGTTCAAAATAAGTTACAAACAATGCGAAAAAACTAACAAAATAGTACGGTTGGTTAAGAGCCCATAAAACGGAAGCTATCCCCTCTGGCGCCATTTATCATAAGTTGGCTGTCAGGGCGTGTAGTATGGTGTAGTGTAGGAATCAAATGCAGGACGCAGACTGAAGGTTCCAAAAGCTGTATTTCTAGCCCAACACAGGCAACAGGACAACTAAGCCCGACAGCAAAACCACGCACGAAGGCGAAAGGCAAATGCGCACTAACAGGTGCGACAAAATGAAACGGTGCACACACAAGTGCAACTAAGCTCCAGCACAGTGGAGAAATACGCTCAACCGAGCAACACACAACACTGACGGAAACAATCATACACAACACTAGACAAACACAACGAGAAACTTATAGGACACTAATACGTAAAACAGAAACAGGTGTGGAAACAAACAGACAAAAGCAAACGAACATGAAACATCTATCGGTGGCAGCTAGAATTCCGGAGACGACGAACGCCGAAGCCTGCCCGAACAAGGGAGAGAGGCAGCCTCGGCCGAAACCGTGACAGTACCCCCCCCTTGACGCGCGGCTCCAGACGTGCGCCGACTCCGGCCTCGGGGACGACCAGGGGGACGCGGCGCAGGGCGCGTCGGATGCCTCCGATGGAACTCCGTCAGGAGCGACGGGTCCAACACGTCTCTCCTCGGCACCCAGCACCGCTCCTCCGGACCGTACCCCTCCCACTCCACTAGATACTGGAGACCCCCCATCCGACGTCTCGAATCCAAGATGGATCTCACGGAGTACGCCGGTGCCCCCTCGATGTCCAACGGGGGCGGAGGAGTCTCCAAGATCTCATCTTCTTGGAGTGGGCCCGCTACCACCGGCCTGAGAAGGGACACATGGAACGAGGGGTTAATACACTTATACTCCACAGGTAGCTGTAATCTATAACATACCTCGTTCAACCTTCTCAGGACTTTAAATGGCCCTACAAACCGCCGACCCAGTTTCCGACAGGGCAGGCGGAGGGGCAGGTTTCTGGTAGAGAGCCAGACTCGATCACCAGGTGCGTACACCGGTGCCTCACTGCGGTGGAGATCAGCGCTCGCCTTCTGACGTCGGAGGGCCCGCTGCAGGTGGACGTGTGCAGCGTTCCAAGTCTCCTCCGAGCGCCGCGCCCACTCATCCACCGCAGGAGCCTCGATCTGGCTCTGCTGCCAGGGTGCCAGAACCGGCTGGTAACCTAACACACATTGAAATGGAGTTAGGTTAGTGGAGGAATGGCGTAGGGAATTCTGGGCCATCTCGGCCCAGGGAACGTACCTTGACCACTCCTCCGGCCGGTCCTGGCAGTATGTTCTGAGAAACCTACCCACATCCTGGTTTACGCGTTCCACCTGCCCATTGCTCTCCGGGTGGTAACCCGAGGTGAGGCTCACCGAGACCCCCAACCGCTCCATAAACGCTCTCCAGACTCTGGACGTGAATTGGGGACCCCGATCAGCCACAATGTCCTCGGGTACCCCGTAGTGCCGGAACACATGGGTAAACAATGCCTCGGCAGTTTGCAGGGCCGTAGGAAGACCCGGCATGGGGAGCAAACGACAGGCCTTAGAGAACCGGTCCACAACGACCAGGATGGTAGTATTCCCTTGGGAGAGGGGAAGGTCTGTTATAAAGTCCACTGAGAGGTGGGACCATGGCCGTTGTGGAACGGGCAGGGGTAGCAACTTACCCCTAGGTAGATGTCTAGGCGCCTTACACTGGGCGCACACCGAGCAGGAGGAAACATAAACCCTCACATCCCTTGCCAACGTGGGCCACCAGTACTTGGCACTAAGACAGTGCACTGTCCGGCCGATACCCGGATGTCCAGAGGAGGGTGACGTGTGAGCCCAATAGATCAATCGATCCCGAACCTCGAGCGGAACGTACTTCCGACCCTCCGGGCACTGTGGTGGACTAGGGTCGGTGCGTAACGCCCGCTCGAGTTCAGCATCGACCTCCCACACTACCGGTGCCACCAGACACGACTCAGGCAGTATGGGAGTGGGGCTCCACGGACCTCTCCTCCGCGTCATACCGCCGAGACAGCGCATCTGCCTTGCCATTCTGTGACCCAGGGATGTACGTGATCTTAAAAGTAAACCTGGTCAAGAACATACTCCATCTTGCCTGGCGAGGGTTCAGCCTCCTCGCCGCCCGGATGTACTCCAGGTTACGGTGGTCCGTCAAAATGAGGAAAGGGTGTTGAGCCCCCTCAAGCCAGTGCCTCCACACCTTTAGAGCCTGTACCACGGCTAACAGCTCCCTGTCCCCTACGTCATAGTTCCGCTCCGCCGGACTGAGCTTCTTAGAATAAAAAGCACAGGGGCGGAGTTTAGGTGGCGCGCCAGATCGTTGTGAAAGCACGGCTCCTAAACCGGCCTCCGACGCGTCCACCTCTACTTGGAACGGCAAAGAGGGATCCGGATGCGCCAGCACCGGGGCCGAGGTAAACAGGTCCTTCAGCCTCCCAAACGCCCTGTCCGCCTCGGCCAACCACTGCAGACGCACCGGACCCCCCTTCAACAGAGACGTGATGGGAGCTGCCACCTGTCCAAAACCCCGGATAAACCTCCTGTAGTAATTTGCAAACCCCAAAAACTGCTGCACCTCCTTCACAGTGGTTGGTGTTTGCCAATTACGCACGGCCGACACCCGGTCTACCTCCATCTTCACCCCTGACGCAGACAACAGATAACCCAAAAAGGAGACCGACTCCTGGAAAAACAGACACTTCTCTGCCTTCACATACAGGTCGTGCTCCACCAGCCTCCGCAACACCCTGCGCACCAGGGCCACATGCTCGACACGGGTAGGTGAGTACACGAGAATGTCATCAATGTACACCACCACCCCCTGCCCCTGCATGTCCCTGAAGATCTCATCCACAAATGATTGGAAAACTGATGGAGCGTTCATCAACCCGTATGGCATGACCAGATACTCGTAATGGCCCGAGGTGGTACTAAAGGCTGTTTTCCATTCATCACCCTCCCTGATGCGCACCAAGTTGTACGCGCTCCTGAGATCTAGTTTCGTGAAGAAACGCGCCCCATGCAACGACTCAGTCATGGTCGCAATCAGCGGGAGTGGATAACTATACTTCACCGTAATCTGATTGAGACCACGGTAATCGATGCATGGGCGCAAACCACCATCCTTTCTCTTCACGAAAAAGAAACTCGAGGACGCGGGGGAAGTGGACGGCCGTATGTATCCTTGTCTCAGCGATTCGTCTATGTAAATCTCCATAGCTTTCTTCTCCTCCTGAGACAGAGGATACACATGGCTCCGTGGGAGCGCAGCTCCTGCCTGGAGGTTTATCGCACAATCCCCCTGCCTATGGGGTGGCAACCGCGTCGCCCTCGCCTTACTAAACGCAATAGCCAAATCCCCATACTCAGGCGGAACGTGCAATGCGGGCACCTGGTTTGGACTCTCCACCGAGGTAGCCCCTACGGAAACGCCCAAACATCTACCCACACACTGAGCAGACCACTCCATCAGAGCCCTCTCCTGCCACGAAATCACTGGGTTATGGGTACTCAACCAGGGCATGCCCAGCACCACCGGATACGCAGGAGAGTCAATCAGGAACAGCTGAATCATCTCCTGATGATCCCCCTGCGCACACATCCTAAGTGGCGCCGTGACCTCCCTGATTAAGCCCGTACCCAACGGACGACTATCTAGGGCGTGAACGGGAAAAGGAACATCAACAGGAATGAGGGGAATCCCTAACGCTAAACAAAACTTTTTATCAATAAAATTCCCAGCCGCGCCTGAATCTACCAGCGCCTTATGCTGGGAATGAGGTGCTACCTGTGGAAAACGTACAGGCATACAAAAATGGGCAACAGAGAGCTCTGGGTGAGTGGGGCGCCTACTCACCTGGAGGGAATCCCCAGTGCGGGACCTGTTGTCATCTCCCCTAGGAGGCCATCCCCAGCACCTAGCCGCGGTGTGTCCTCCCCGACCACAGTTGGTGCAGTGGATGGACCCCCTAGCCTGCCGACTCCTCCTCTCTCTAGCGCCAGCGCCCCCGAACTCCATAGGACAAGGCTCGGAGGCGCTGGAGGGTGGAATGGACGGACCCTCCGCAGGACGTCCGCGGGTAGCCAGCAGGGTATCCAGCCTGATGGACATATCAACCAGCTGGTCGAAAGTGAGGCTGGTGTCCCTACACGCCAGCTCCCGACGGACGTCCTCTCGTAGGCTGCATCGGTATAGATCGATGAGGGCCCGATCATTCCACCCTGCATCTGCCGCTAGAGTCCGGAATTCGAGCGCGAATTCCTGGGCACTTCTCCTCCCCTGCCGGAGGAAGACCAGACGCTCCCCCGCCGCTTTCCCCTCCGGGGGATGGTCAAACACCGCCCTGAAGCGGCGGGAGAACTCGGTGTACGTAATCGTCGTGGCGTCGATCTTCCTCCACTCCGCGTTGGCCCACTCCAACGCTTTTCCGGCCAGGCAGGAGATCAGGGCGGACACGCTCTCATGCCCTGAAGGTGCCGGGTGCACTGTGGCCAGGTATAGCTCTACCTGGAGCAGGAATCCCTGACACCCAGCCGCGGTCCCGTCGTAGGCCCTCGGGAGAGATAGTCGGACTCCTCGAGGTTCCGGCGCTGGAATGGGCGGGCTGGCCGATGGTGCTGGCAGGGCGGGCGGCGGTGGAGGCGCACCCCAGCCTCGGAGTGTGGTAATCACCTCCTGCAGGGCGGTCCCCATCTGCAGGAGCTGCTCTTGCTGGTCCCGAACCTGGGCTTCCAGTCTCGTCTGGGCTGCTTCGGCTTCTGCTGATTCCATTGGTGGTGTATGATTCTGTCAGGGCGTGTAGTATGGTGTAGTGTAGGAATCAAATGCAGGACGCAGACTGAAGGTTCCAAAAGCTGTATTTCTAGCCCAACACAGGCAACAGGACAACTAAGCCCGACAGCAAAACCACGCACGAAGGCGAAAGGCAAATGCGCACTAACAGGTGCGACAAAATGAAACGGTGCACACACAAGTGCAACTAAGCTCCAGCACAGTGGAGAAATACGCTCAACCGAGCAACACACAACACTGACGGAAACAATCATACACAACACTAGACAAACACAACGAGAAACTTATAGGACACTAATACGTAAAACAGAAACAGGTGTGGAAACAAACAGACAAAAGCAAACGAACATGAAACATCTATCGGTGGCAGCTAGAATTCCGGAGACGACGAACGCCGAAGCCTGCCCGAACAAGGGAGAGAGGCAGCCTCGGCCGAAACCGTGACATTGGCTCTGTGTTTTTCCTCCAAGGCATGGCTTTTCAAGTAGCCAAACACACATTTCTGGAATCAGATATACAATTATGAGTCATAATAAGAGAGGGTTTCAAAACAAATAGTAATAAAGAATGTGTGAAGGCTGTGGAAAGGTAAATTGTTGGGCAGTTGACCATTTCCTATAGGTCATTATAGACAGATGGTGAAGGTAAGAAACAACACCTCCACTTCGCTGATCCTCAACACTGGGGCCCCACAAGAGTGCGTGCTCAGCCCACTCCTGTACTCCCTGTTCACCCTGTTAACCCATGACTGCATGGCCAAGCACGCCTCCAACTCAATCATTAAGTTTGCAGATGACACAACAGTAGTAGGCTTGACTACCAACAATGACGAGACAGCCTACAGGGAGGAGGTGAGGGCTCTGGGAGTGTGGTGCCAGGAAGATAACCTCTCACTCAACGACAATAAAACAAAGGAGATGATCGTGGACTTCAGGAAGCAGCAGAGGGTGCACCCCCCTATCCACATCGACGGGATCGCAGTAGAGAAGGTAGAAAGCTTCAAGTTCCTTGGCATACACATCACTGACAAACTGAAATGGACCACCCACACAGACAGCGTGGTGAAGAAGGCGCAACAGAGCCTCTTCAACCTCAGGAGGCTAAAGAAATGTGGCTTGGCACCTAAAACCCTCACAAACATTTACAGATGCAAAATTGAGAGCATCCTGTCGGGCTGTATCACCGCCTGGTACGGCAACTGCACCACCCGCAACCGCAAGGCTCTCAAGAGCGTGGTGCGGTCTACACAACGCATTACCGGGGGCAAACTACCTGCCCTCCAGGACACCTACAGCACCCGATGTCACAGGAAAGCCAAAAAGATCATCAAGGACATCAACCACCCGAGCCACTGCCTGTTCACCCCGCTTTCATCCAGAAGGCGAGGTCAGTACAGGTGCATCAAAGCTGGGACCGAGAGACTGAAAAACTGCTTCTATCTCAAGGCCATCAGACTGTTAAACAGCCATCACTAGCATATTAGAGGCTGCTGCCTATAGACATAACTAGAAATCACTGACCACTGTAAGAAATGGAGCTCTAGCTACTTTAATAATGTTTACATATCTTGCATTACTCATCTCATATGTATATACTGTATTCTATACTATTCTACTGTATCTTAGTCCATGCCGCTCGGACTTCGCTTGTCCATATATGTATATATTCTTAATTAATTCCTTACTTAGATTTGTGTGTATTGGGTATACAGTGAGGGAAAGAAGTATTTGATCCCCTGTTGATTTTGTACGTGTCACGGATGCCGCCGAGGCTGCTGCTCCTCCTTGCTCGGGCAGGCTTCGGCGTTCGTCGTCCCCGGAGTACTAGCTACTACTGCTTGATGTTTTCGATGTTTGTTTTGTCATGTCTAGTTGGTGCACCTGTTTCGTATTCTGTATTGATTATGTCACCTATAAGTTCCCCTGTGTTAT
Source organism: Coregonus lavaretus (assembly GCF_964263955.1). Lineage (NCBI taxonomy): Eukaryota > Metazoa > Chordata > Actinopteri > Salmoniformes > Salmonidae > Coregonus > Coregonus lavaretus. The sequence continues at coordinate 53,210,572 of NC_139990.1, read as the reverse complement.
GTTTGCATTTGTATGTTATTGTCCGCTTGTCTTTAATGTATTGGTTCGGTACCTTGGCTATTCGTGTTGATTACGCACTCCGCGTATTTGTTCGCCTCTTGTGTTTTGAGGCCGTTTATTTTTGTGCGTATAGAGTTTATTAGTAAAGTCGTCTTGACTTATCCTCTGTGTCCTGCGCTTGACTTCACCACCGCATCCACATCAGCATTACTGACAGAATAACATACCACCCATGGAGTCAGCAGGCGCAGCGGCGGTGACCGAGTCACTGGAGGATCGGGTCAGCAGCCAGGACACCATGATCCAGCGTCTCGGCTCCGCCATGCAAGACGTGATGGACACCCTGCGCCGATGGGAAAGAGGAGGCTTGCCCACACCTCCTCCTACCTTACCACCACCATCGGCCAGCCCCATCATACCAGCTCCTGAGTCCAGTGGGATTCGGCTCTCGCTCCTGAGGGCATATGATGGCACCGCAGCCGGGTGTCAGGGGTTCCTACTTCAAGTGGAACTCTACCTGGCAACCATACACCCGGCGCCCTCGGGATACGAGAGCGTTTCTGCCCTCATCTCCTGTCTATCCGGCAAGGCTTTGGAGTGGGCCAATGCCGAATGGAGGGGAATAGACGCCGCCACCATCAGCTACGCGGAGTTCTCCCGCCGCTTCAGGGCTGTTTTCGATCATCCCCCAGAGGGTAAAGCGGCGGGGGAGCGTCTGTTCCACCTCCGACAGGGGAAGAGGAGCGCACAGGAGTTCGCCCTGGACTTCCGGACTCTAGCGGCGGATGCGGGGTGGAATGAGAGGGCCCTCATTGACCACTATCGGTGCAACCTGCGAGAGGACGTTCGACGAGAGTTGGCCTGCAGGGACACCAATCTAACCTTCGATCAGTTGGTGGACATGTCAATCCGTCTGGATACCCTGCTGGCTACCCGCGGATGTCCTTAGTTGGGGCCATCCATTCCATCCCCCAGCACCTCCGAGCCGAGCCCTATGGAGCTCGGGGGTGCTGGTGCTAGAGAGAGGAGGAGAGAGATCCGGAGGGAGGCCGTCCCCTGCACCAACTGTGGCCGTAGAGGACACACTGCGGTTCGGTGCTGGGGAGGGTCTCCAGGGGATCGCGGCAACAGGTCACGCACTGGGGAGTCATTCCAGGTGAGTAGGCGCCCAACTCACCCAGAGCTCTCTATTGTTCACCTGTGTATACCAGTAGTCTTCCCCCAGGTTGCATCTCATTCCCAGCATAAGGCGCTAGTCGATTCAGGCGCAGCTGGGAATTTTAGTTATCGTAATTTTTGTGTTAAGTTAGGGATTCCCCTCCTCCCAGTAGATGTGCATTTTCCTATTCATGCCCTAGATAGCCGTCCGTTGGGATCTGGGTTGATTAGGGAGGTCACAGCGCCACTAAAGATGAAGGCGCAGGGGGGTCATGAGGAGATCATTCAGTTATATCTGATCGATTCTCCTGCGTATCCCGTGGTGCTGGGGCTTCCTTGGTTAATCGCCCATGACCCAACCATTTCGTGGCAACAGAGGGCCCTCAAGGAGTGGTCTGACCAGTGTGTTGGGCGATGTCTAGGTATTTCCGTAGGGGCGACCACGGTGGAAAGTCTGAACCAATTGCCCGCACTGCACATTCCTCCTGAGTATGATGATTTGGCACTCGTGTTCAGCAAGACTAGGGCGACGCGATTGCCACCTCATAGACAGGGGGATTGTGCGATAGACCTCCAGGCAGGTGCTGCACTTCCGCGTAGTCATGTGTATCCTCTGTCTCAAGAGGAGAAGGTGGCTATGGAGACATACATAGCCAAGTCTCTGAGACAGGGAAACATACGGCCCTCCACTTCTCCTGCGTCCTCAAGTTTCTTTTTTGTGAAGAAGAAGGATGGAGGGTTGCGCCCGTGTATTGATTACCGTAGTCTCAATCAGATCACTGTGAAATACAGTTATCCACTCCCTCTGATTGCGAGTATGACGGAATCATTACACGGAGTGCGTTTCTTCACAAAACTGGATCTCAGGAGCGCCTACAACTTGGTGCGCATTAGGGAGGGAGATGAATGGAATACAGCATTTAGTACCACCTCGGGTCACTATGAGTATCTCGTCATGCCATACGGGTTAATGAATGCTCCTTCAGTCTTCCAATCCTTTGTGGACGAGATCTTCTGGGATTTGCATGGGCAGGGTGTAGTAGTGTATATTGACGACATACTAGTTTACTCTTCTACACGAGCCGAGCATGTAGCCCTGGTGCGTAGAGTGTTGGGTAGGCTGTTGGAGCATGACTTGTATGTCAAGGCAGAGAAATGTCTGTTTTTCCAGGAGTCCATCTCCTTCCTGGGCCATCGATTGTCCGCGTCAGGGGTGGAGATGGAGATTGACCGCGTTTCAGCCGTGCGTAATTGGCAGACTCCAACCACGGTTAAGGAAGTGCAGCGGTTTTTGGGTTTTGCCAATTACTACCGGAGGTTTATCCGGGGTTTTGGACAGGTAGCAGCTCCCATCACCTCCCTGCTGAAGGGGGGCCCGGTGCGTTTGCAGTGGTCGGCTGAGGCGGACAGGGCGTTTGGAAAACTGAAGGACCTGTTCACCTCGGCTCCGGTGCTGGCGCATCCGGATCCCGCTTTAGCGTTCCAGGTGGAGGTGGACGCGTCAGAGGCCGGTATTGGGGCTGTACTGTCTCAACGCTCAGGCACGCCCCCTAAACTCCGTCCCTGCGCCTTTTACTCTAAGAAGCTCAGCCCGGCGGAACGTAATTATGACGTGGGGGACAGGGAGCTGCTAGCCGTGGTTCAAGCTCTAAAGGTGTGGAGGCATTGGCTTGAGGGGGCTCAACACCCTTTTCTCATTCTGACTGACCATCGTAACCTGGAGTATATCCGGGCAGCTAGGAGACTGAACCCTCGTCAGGCTAGGTGGACCATGTTTCTGGCCCGGTTTGTGTTTAAGCTCACTTACATCCCAGGGTCCCAGAACGGTAAGGCAGACGCCCTGTCCCGGCGATATGACACAGAGGAGAGGTCCATTGAGCCCACTCCCATACTCCCGGAGTCTTGTCTGGTGGCACCGGTGGTGTGGGAGGTCGATGCGGAAATCGAGCGGGCGTTACGCACCGACCCTACTCCTCCTGAGTGTCCAGTGGGGGGGACGTACGTTCCGCTCGAGATCCGTGATCGTCTCATATATTGGGCTCATACGTCACCCTCCTCTGGACACCCTGGTATTGGCCGGACAGTGCACTGCCTTAGTGAAAAGTACTGGTGGCCAACATTGGCTAAGGACGTGAGGGTTTATGTCTCCTCCTGCTCGGTGTGCGCTCAGTGTAAGGCGCCTAGACACCTGCCCAGGGGGAAGTTACAACCCCTACCCGTTCCACAATGGCCGTGGTCTCACCTCTCGGTAGACTTTGTCACGGACCTTCCCCCCTCCCAGGGGAATACCACTATTCTGGTCGTTGTGGATCGGTTCTCTAAAGCCTGTCGTCTCATCCCAATGCCGGGTCTCCCTACTGCCCTACAGACTGCTGAGGCTTTGTTTACCCACGTCTTCCGGCACTACGGGGTACCCGAGGATATAGTGTCTGATCGGGGTCCCCAATTCACCTCTAGAGTCTGGAGGGCGTTCATGGAACGCTTGGGGGTCTCGGTTAGCCTTACCTTGGGTTTCCACCATGAGAGTAATGGGCAGGTGGAGAGAGTGAACCAGGATGTGGGTAGGTTTCTGAGATCATATTGCCAGGACCGGCAGGAGGAGTGGTCGGGGTATATCCCAAAGATTGCCCAGAACTCTCTTCGCCACTCCTCTACGAATCTGACCCCTTTCCAGTGTGTGTTGGGGTATCAGCCGGTTCTGGCACCATGGCATCAGAGCCAGATCGAGGCTCCTGCGGTGGATGAGTGGTTTCGGCGCTCGGAGGAGACATGGAACGCTACGCATGTACATCTGCAGCGGGCTATCCATAGGCAGAAGGCGAGCGCCGATCTCCACCGCAGTGAGGGTCCAGTGTACGCACCTAGAGATCGAGTCTGGCTCTCGACTCGAAACCTGCCCCTCCGCCTGCCCTGCCGGAAGCTGGATCGGCAGTTTGTGGGGCCATTTAAAGTCCTGAGGAGATTGAACGAGGTATGTTACAGGTTACAACTGCCTAATGATTATCACATTAACCCCTCGTTCCATGTGTCTCTCCTCAGGCCGGTGGTAGCTGGTCCACTCCAGGACAGTGAGATACGGGAGACTCCTCCGCCCCCACTGGACATCGAGGGGGCTCCGGCGTACTCAGTCCGGTCCATCGTGGATTCGAGACGTCGGATGGGGGGTCTGCAGTATCTCGTGGAGTGGGAGGGGTACGGTCCGGAGGAACGGTAATGGGTGCCTAGGAGGGACATGTTAGATCCCTCCCTCCTGACGGAGTTCCACCGGAGTCATCCCACGCGCCCTGCTCCGCGTCCTCCTGGCCGTCCCCGAGGCCGGGGTCAGCGCACGGCTGGGTCCGCGCGTCAAGGGGGGGGGGGGTACTGTCACGGATGCCGCAGAAGCTGCTCCTCCTCCTTGCTCGGGCAGGCTTCGGCGTTCGTCGTCCCCGGAGTACTAGCTACTACCGCTTGATGTTTTCGATGTTTGTTTTGTCATGTCTAGTTGGTGCACCTGTTTTGTATTCTGTATTGATTATGTCACCTATAAGTTCCCCTGTGTTATGTTTGCATTTGTATGTTATTGTCCGCTTGTCTTTAATGTATTGGTTCGGTACCTTGGCTATTCGTGTTGATTACGCACTCCGCGTATATGTTCGCTCTTGTGTTTTGAGGCCGTTTATTTTTGTGCGTATAGAGTTTATTAGTAAAGTCGTCTTGACTTATCCTCTGTGTCCTGCGCTTGACTTCACCACCGCATCCACATCAGCATTACTGACAGTACGTTTGCCCACTGACAAAGACATGATCAGTCTATAATTTTAATGGTAGGTTTATTTGGACAGTGAGAGACAGAATAACAACAAAAAAATCCAGAAAAATGCATGTCAAAAAAGTTATAAATTGATTTGCATTTTAATGAGGGAAATAAGTGTTTGACCCCTCTGCATAACATGACTTAGTACTTGGTGGCAAAACCCTTGTTGGCAATCACAGAGGTCAGACGTTTCTTGTAGTTGGCCACCAGGTTTACTCACATCTCAGGAGGGATTTTGTTCCACTCCTCTTTGCAGATATTCTCCAAGTCATTAAGGTTTCGAGGCTGATGTTTGGCAACTCGAACCTTCAGCTCCCTCCACAGATTTTCTATGGGATTAAAGTCTGGAGACTGGCTAGGCCACTCCAGGACCTTAATGTGCTTCTTCTTGAGCCACTCCTTTGTTGCCTTGGCCGTGTGTTTTGGGTCATTGTCATGCTGGAATACCCATCCACGACCCATTTTCAATGCCCTGGCTGAGGGAAGGAGGTTCTCACCCAAGATTTGTCCTGTCACCTTAGCAGAAAAACACCCCCAAAGCATAATGTTTCCACCTCCATGTTTGACGGTGGGGATGGTGTTCTTGGGTTCATAGGCAGCATTCCTCCTCCTCCAAACACGGCGATTTGAGTTGAAGCCGAAGAGCTCCATTTTGGTCTCATCTGACCACAACACTTTCACCCAGTTATCCTCTGAATCATGAAGATGTTAATTGGCAAACTTCAGACGGCCCCTATATATGTGCTTTCTTGAGCAGGGGTACCTTGCGGGCACTGCAGGATTTCAGTCCTTCACGGCGTAGTGTGTTGCCAATTGTTTTCTTGGTGACTATGGTCCCAGCTGCCTTGAGATCATTGACAAGATCCTCCCGTGTAGTTCTAGGCCGATTCCTCACCGTTCTCATGATCATTACAACTCCACGAGGTGAGATCTTGCATGGAGCCCCAGGCAGAGGTAGATTTACAGTTATTTTGTGTTTCTTCCATTTGCGAATAATCGCACCAACTGTTGTCACCTTCTCACCAAGCTGCTTGGCGATGGTCTTGTAGCCCATTCCAGCCTTGTGTAGGTCTACAATCTTGTCCCTGACATCCTTGGAGAGCTCTTTGGTCTTGGCCATGGTGGAGAGTTTGTAACCTGATTGATTGATCGCTTCTGTGGACAGGTGTCTTTTATACAGGTAACAAGCTGAGATTAGGAGCACTCCCTTTAAGAGTGTGCTCCTAATCTCAGCTCGTTACCTGTATAAAAGACACCTGGGAGCCAGAAATCTTTCTGATTAAGAGGGGGTCAAATACTTATTTCCCTAACTAAAATGCAAATCAATTTATAACATTTTTGACATGCGTTTTTCTGGATTTTTTTGTTGTTCTTCTGTCTCTCACTGTTCAAATAAACCTACTATTCAAATTATAGACTGATCATTTCTTTTTCAGTGGGCAAACGTACAAAATCAGCAGGGGATCAAATACTTTTTTCCCTCACTGTATGTTGTAAAATTGTTAGATATTACTTGTTAGATATTACTGCACTGTCGGAGCTAGAAGCACAAGCATTTTGCTACACACGCAATAACATCTGCTAAACACGTGTATGTGAGCAATAAAATCTGATTTGATTTGTTTTGACTCTGTGCCATTACCCCCTGTATATAGCCTCGCTATTGTTATTTTACTGCTGCTCTTTAATTATTTCTTATTTTTATTTCTTATTTTTGTAGGTATTCTTTCTTAAAACTGCATTGTTGGTTAAGGGCTTGTAAGTAAGCATTTCACTGTAAGGTCTACACCTGTTGTATTCGGCGCATGTGACAAATAACATTTGATTTGATTTGATTTGATAGGGCGCTATCACAATAAATGGTCTCTAAACAAATGGTGACAATGTAGGAATTCATAATTGACTACCCAACTTTAGAAATCTCTTTCAATGGCCTCTAACCTTATAAGTTCCATGAGTTAAAGTCTGTTAGGAATCAGGCAGCCTCATAATTGACAAACATCTGTTTTAGTTTCAGCTATGGGTCAGAGAGACACATAAACCTGTGGGTCAGAGGTCAGGGAGATATGCTTCAAAGCTAATATTTTCCCCCTTTCTTCCTGTTTATATTGCATACAGTTGTGGTTTCCCTCTGTCAGTTGTGACTAGTAAACCATTAACCGCAGTGACATTTAGAACTGATTCTCCTTCAGATACAATTGGGCCTGCATTGTTTTTTCAATGTACTATTACTTTTATACTCTGTTTCTAAAATGATCCTTACTATCCACCTCAGATTTGGCCCTTAGCTTAGCTACCAAATGCTTTATGCCATAGACAGCCTGATTTACAGGTGGGTGATACTACAGAGAATTGAACAACAAACAAATGAGACTTGATTGGTTTACTGTACTGTATCTTAAAGAACTGCTAACTATTTGGTTGGCTGACAAAACAGCATTGAGCTAGTAAAGCTATTTAAAAACTAACCCAATCAATTTAAGCCAAATACGCCATACAGAGCAAGGATATGTAGGACAGATAGTAAGTATGCACAGACCCACAATTCAGGCTGTTGGCATGGGAGACAAGCTGAAGCCCCAAGCCAGAAGCAAATAATACAGTAGGTGATATACTTCAGTGAAATGGATTCCACTATAAAACTTGTGTAATATCATTCTTTACTTATTACTAAATAATATAATCTGATTTCAAACTGTCTCACCCTAGAATGAAAAATTATTTTACAACAAAATGTATTTTTCTATATATATATATATATATATATATATATATATATATATATATATATATATATATATATATATATATATATAACATGGGGGATTGGAAGTGATGCAATCTATCTGCAATATTAAGCTGATCTACACCCAAAAAATAAAATAAATAAATAAATCAAATGAAAAATGAAAAAAATTAAAAAACATTGGGTTGTTATTTTACCTGAAATGCACAAGGTCCTCTACTCCGACAATTAATCCACAGATAAAAGGTTAAACCGAGTTCATTTCTAGTAATCTCTCCTCCTTCAGGCTTCTTCTTCTTATTTTGTCTTTATATGGCGGTTGGCAACAAACTTTAAGGTACATTACCACCACCAACTGGACTGGAGTGTGGACCTCAGTTTATCTTTCAATCACCCACATTTGTATATGTTCCTAAAAACCAATGAGGAGATGGGAGAGGCAGGACTTGCAGCGCGTCAAGAGTCACAAATAGAACCAAGTTCTATTTTAGCGCCTGGCTATGCAGACACGCGCGAGCAGTGTGGTTGCAATGATTGAATAACATGTAAAGTGCATGGCAAAAATATTCATCCCCCTTGGTGTTTTTCCTATTTTGTTGCATTACAACCTGTAAATTAAATTTATTTTTATTTGGATTTCATGTAATGGACATACACAAAATAGTCCAAATTGGTGAAGTGAAATTCAAAAAATAAAATAACGTAAAAGTGGTGCGTGCATATGTATTCACCCCCTTTGCTATGAAGCCCCTAAATAAGATCTGGTGCAACCAATTACCTTCAGAAGTCACATAATTAGTTAAATAAAGTGCACCTGTGTGCAATCTAAGTGTCACATGATCTGTCACATGATCTTAGTATATATACACCTGTTCTGAAAGGCCCCAGAGTCTGCAACACCACTAAGCAAGGGGCACCACCAAGCAAGCGGCACCATGAAGACCAAGGAGCTCTCCAAACAGGTCAGGGACAAAGTTGTAGAGAAGTACAGATCAGGGTTGGGTTATAAAAAAATATCATTAACTTTGAACATCCCACGGAGCACCATTAAATCCATTATTAAAAAATTGAAAGAATATGGCACCACAACAAACCTGCCAAGATAGGGCCACCCACCAAAACTCACGGACCAGTCTTAGAGGGCATTAATCAGAGAGGCAACAAAGAGACCAAAGATAACCCTGAAGGAGCTGCAAAGCTCCACAGCGGAGATTGGAGTATCTGTCCATAGGACCACTTTAAGCCGTACACTCCACAGAGCTGGGCTTTACGGAAGAGTGGCCAGAAAAAAAGCCATTGCTTAAACAAAAAATAACCACACACACGTTTGGTGTTCGCCAAAAGCCATGTGGGAGACTCCCCAAACATATGGAAGAAGGTACTCTGGTCAGATGAGACTAAAATTGAGCTTTTTGGCCATCAAGGAAAACGCTATGTCTGGTGCAAACCCAACACCTCTCATCACCCCGAGAACACCATCCCCACTGTGTGGGGGGGGGGGGGGGGGGGGGGGGGGTAGTTATGCACGCTCAAGTTTTCAGTTTTTTTGTTTTATTTCTTGTTTGTTTCACAATAAAAATGATTTTACATCTTCAAAGTGGTAGGCATGTTGTGTAAATCAAATGATACAAACCCCCCAAAAATCAATTTTAATTCCAGGTTGTAAGGCAACAAAAAAGGAAAAATGCCAAGGGGGTGAATACTTTCGCAAGCCACTGTACTTCAGTGAAATGGATTCCACTATAAAACTTTTTCATCCAAAAAGTTGACATGTAATATAATTCTTTATTTATTACTAAATAATATAATCTGATTTCAAACTGTCTCATACTAGAATGAAAAATTATCATACAACAAAATGTATTATTTTTACTCACTCCTTTTTCTTCATGAAGTAGACTGCCACACCAACTGCCACTCCCACAACCAGCAACACTATAATCACAATCCCAGCGATGGCATCAGCAGACAGACCTGGAGTTAGAGAGCCCTCCGTTGCAGAGACCAGGGAGAGACCCATAGAGAGATGAGAGAAAGGCTACACACAGTGAACAATCAGTACTGCACATTACAGTGCATCTAGGTGACAATTACAACACAGTAAATACACCTAAAGGCATGAAATGCAAAACTAATACGAATGAATCCTCTTGCATCAAGTTTTCTGTATGGAACATTCTTACACAGCATATCAGCAGCAGGTTTTGAAATAGATATCATTATGCAGATTACATATTTACATAGCCAAATAGCCTATTGTATGCTATGCAAGTTGGAGATCAATAAACATGTAATTATTATCTACTTACTATGTTCATATTGTCTTCAAAACTTCTGCTTACTTTACCTTTTACTGACAGTTTACGGACTTCAGATATTTCGTTTCCAGTGACATCATTTGTTGCTGTACAGGTGTAATCCCCACTGTCAGAGTATTCACTCTTCTCTTTAGTGAACTCAGGTGAATGTCGAGGTATCTCTGTTCCATTAAGCATCCAGGTGTAGTTCGCAGTGGGGTTGGAGTCAGCAGAGCAGGTCAATGTAAACTTCTGTCCTACTTCTATTTCATTTGGAACCTTGATTTCCATACCATCAGGTCCATCTGTAACACAGAGATCACCAGTTAGTCATATCTGCAAGTTTATTAGTTTGTAATCATTGTGATGTTGGATTCATAATGGTTGGTGTAAAGTTTGTGTTCATTCATTGTTATATTATTTTCACGTGCACATGTTGATGGTATATTGGGTACATTTATCTGGTACATTTATCCCCAGGCTTATAGGGAAGTACTTACAGATTACATTCACAGTGTCACTGGCATTTGTAGAGCTGACAGGGTTTCTGACTCTACACAGGTATTCTCCACTGTCTGTTCTCTTCACAGGGTTTATGGACAGCACTCTCTTATCCTCAGAGATGATGATATTGTCACCAGCAGACAGAAGCTGACCAGCCTTCATCCACTCTCTGCTGTTGATGGAGCCAGAAGCATCACAGGTAAAGTTGACAGAGCTCCCCTCGATAATTGGAGGGTTTGGGGAAGTTGTAATGGTAGCACAATATATTAGTTCTGTGAAGGATAATGGTTATATGAATCAGATAGGTTGGTTTGATAATACAGATTGTAGCCTAGATTACAATATATATTATATATTATATTGTCATACAGTAACAGTTGCCTGAAAACACAAAGCAAATTATTAACTTTAGAAGTGTAATAGGTGCAGAAGAGCTCTCAAAGCTATGACAACATCTTCATTCTGGTTGGCTCGCGTCACTGGGCATCTCGCGCTGGGTTTCCCTTTGTAATGCGTGATTTTTTGCCACATCCGACGAGCGTCAGAGCTGGTGTAGTAGGATTCGATCTTTGTCCTCTGTTGACAATTTACCTATTTGATGGTTTGTCGGAGGGCACAGCGGGATTTCTTATAGGCGTTCACATTAGTGTCCCGCTCCATGAAAGCGGCAGCTCTAGCCTTTAGCTCAGTGTGGATGTTACCTGCAATCCAAGGTTTCTGGTTGGGATATGTACTGTATGTACAGTCATTGTGGGGACGATGTCATCGATGCACTTACAAATGAAGCCGGTGACTGAATAACATCGGATTAATCTGGGAACATATTCCAGTCTGTGCTGGAAAAACAGTCCTGTAGTTTAGCCTACGCTTCATCGGACCACTTCCATATTAAGCGCGTAGAAATTCTTGCAAATTTATAAAAAATAAAAACCTGAAATACCTTATTTACATAAGTATTCAGACCCTTAACTCTGAGACTCAAAATTGAGCTCAGGTGCATCCTGTTTCCATTGATCATCCTTGAGATGTTTCTACAACTTCATTGGAGTCCACCTGTTGTAAATTCAATTGATTGGACATGATTTGGAAAGGCACACACCTGTCTATATAAGGTCCCACAGTTGACAGTGCATGTCAGAGCAAAAATCAAGCCATGAGGTCGAAGGAATTGTCCATAGAGTTCCAAGACAGAACTGTGTCAAGGCAAAGATCTGGGGAAGGGTACCAAAACATTTCTGAAGCATTGAAGGTCCCCAAGAACACAGTGGCCTTCATCATTCTTAAATGGAAGAAGTTTGGAACCACCAAGACTCTTCCTAGAGATGGCCATCCAGCCAAACGAAGCAATCGGGGGAGAAGGGCATTGGTCAGGGAGGTGACCAAGAGTCCGATGGTCACTCTGACAGAGCTCCAGAGTTCCTCTGTGGAGATGGAAGAACCTCCCAGAAGGACAACCATCTCTGCAGCATTCCACCAGTCAGGCCTTCATGGTAGGGTGGCCAGACGGAAGCCAATCCTCAGTAAAAGGCACATGACAGCCGCTTGGAGTTGGACAAAAGGCACCTAAAGAAACAAGATTCTCTGATCTGATGAAACCAAGATTGAACTCGTTGGCCTGAATGCCAAGCGTCACATCTGGAGGAAATCTAGCACCATCCCTATGGTGAAGCATGGTGGTGGCTGTGGGGATATTTTTCAGCGGCAGGGACTGGAAGACTAGTCAGGATCGAGGGAAAGATGAACAGAGCAAAGTACAGAGAGATCCTTGATGAAAATCTGCTCCAGAGCGCTCAGGACCTCAGACTGGGGCGAAGGTTCACCTTCCAACAGGACAATGACCCTAAGCACACAGCCAAGTCAACGCAGGAGTGGCTTCGGGACAAGTCTCTGAATGTCCTTGAGTGGCCCAGCCAGAGCCTGGACTTGAACTCTCTGGAGAGACCTGAAATTTGCTGTGCAACGACGCTCCCCATCCAACCTGACAGAGCTTGAGAATATCTGCAGAGAAAAATGGGAGAAACTCCCCAAACACAGGTGTGCCAAGCTTGTAGCGTCATACCCAAGAAGACTTGAGGCTGTAATCGCTGCCAAAGGTGCTTCAACAAAGTACTGAGTAAAGGGTCTGAATACTTATGTAAATGTGAAATTTCCATTTTATTGTTCTCCTCGCATCCGCCAAACCCAGATTCGTCCGTCGGACTGCCAGATTGTGAAGTGTGATTAATCACTCCAGAGAACGCGTTTCCACTACTCCAGAGTCCAATGGCGGCGAGCTTTACTCCAGCCGACGCTTGGCATTGTGCAGGCTTGTATGCGGCTGCTTGGCCATGGAAACCCATTTCATGAAGTTCCCGACGAACAGTTATTGTGCTGACGTTGCTTCCAGAGGCAGTTTGGAACTCGGTAGTGATTGTTGCAACCGAGGACAGATGATTTTTACGCACTACGCGTTTCAGCACTTGGCGGCCCCGTTCTGTGAGCTTGTGTGGCCTACCACTTCGCGGATGAGCCGTTGTTAGTCCTAGACATTTACACTTTACAATAACAGCACTTACAGTTGACCGGGGCAGCTCTAGCAGGGCAGAAATTTGACGAACTGACTTGTGGGAAAGGTTGCATCCTATGACGGTGCAACGTTGAAAGTCACTGAGCTCTTCAGTAGGGCCATTCTACTGCCAATGTTTGTCTATGGAGATTGCATGGTTGTGTGCTCGATTTTATACACCTGTCAGCAACGGGTGTGGCTGAAATAGCCAAATCCACTAATTTGAAGGGGTGTCCACATAGTTCTGTAAATACTGTACAGTGTATCTACCTCAGTTACCTCGTACCACCTTGGGGGGGGGGGGGGGGGGGGGGGGGTACAGTCACGCCCTGACCTTGAGAGGCCTGTTGTCTTTAGTTGGTTTGGTCAGGGCGTGAGATTCTATGCTACAAATTCTATGTTTTTGTTCTAGGTATTGTATTTCTATGTTTGGCCGGGTGTGATTCCCAATCAGAGACAGCTGTAACTCGTTGTCTCTGATTGGGGTTCATACTTAAGTAGCCTGTTTGCCTACCTTTACTGTGGGATCTTGTTCCGTGTTAGGCTTGTATGTGTTTAGCCTGAGGACTTCACGTTACGTTGTTTCTTGTTTTTGTTTAATGTTTATTTGATTTAATAAACATGTTCGCATTCCACGCTGCACCTTGGTCTGACCCGTCTCTCAACGATCGTGACATGAAGACACTTGCCAGTTGGTCCACGCATGCTCTGAGTACACGTCCTGGTAATCTGTCTGGTCCCGCAGCCTTGTGAATGTTGACCTGTTTAAAGATCTTGCTCACATCGGCTACATAGAATGTGATCACACAGTCGTCTGGAACAGCTGGTGCTCTCATGCATGCTTCCGTGTTGCTTGCCTCGAAGCGAGCATAAAAAGCATTTAGCTCATCTCGTAGGCTCGCGTCACTGGGCAGCTCGCGGCTGGGTTTCCCTTTGTAGATCGTAATAGTTTGCAAGCCCTGCCACATCCGACAAGCATCAGAGCCGGTGTAGTAGGATTCAATCTTAGTCCTGTATTGAAGCTTTGCCTGTTTGATGGTTCATCTGAGGGCATAGCGGGATTTCTTATAAGCATCCGGATTAGTTTGGAAAGGCACACACCTGTCTATATAAGGTCCCACAGTTGACAGTGTGTCAGAGCAAAAACCAAGCCATGAGGTCGAAGGAATTGTCCGTAGAGTTCTGAGACAGGACTGTGTCAAGGCACAGATCTGGGGAAGGGTACAAAACATTTCTGCAGCATTGAAAGTCCCCAAGAACACAGTGGGCACCATCATTCTTAAATGTAAGAGGTTTCGAACAACCAAGACTCTTCCTAGAGCTGGCCGTCCAGCCAAACTGAAGCAATCGGGGAGAAGGGCATTGGTCAGGGAGGTGACCAAGGACACGATGGTCACTCTAACAGAGCTCCAGAGTTCCTATGTGGAGATGGGAGAACATTCCAGAAGGATAACCATCTCTGCAGCACTCCGCCAATCAGGCCTTTATGATAGAGTGGCCTGACGGAAGCCACTCCTCAGTAAAAGGCACATGACAGCCCGTTTGGAGTTTGCCAAAAGGCCATGAGAAACAAGATTGTCTGGTCTGATGAAACCAAGATTGAACACTTTGGCCTGAATGCGAAGATTCACGTCTGGAAGAAACCTGGCAACATCTCTACGGTGAAGCATGGTGGTGGCAGCATCATGCTGTGGGGATGTTTTTCAGCGGCAGGGACTGGGAGACTAGTCAGCATCGAGGGAAAGATGAGCTGAGCAAAGTACAGAGTGATCCTTGATGAAAACCTGCTCCAGAGTGCTCAGGACCTCAGACTGGGGCGAAGGATTACCTTCCAACAGGACAACGACCCTAAGCACACAGCCAAGACAACGCAGGAGTGGCTTGGGGACAAGTCTCTGAATGTCCTTGAGTGGCCCAGCCAGAGCCCAGACTTGAACTCGATCTAACATCTCTGGAGAGACCTGAAAATTGCTGTGCAACGACGCTCCCCTTCCAACCTGACAGAGCTTGAGAATATCTGCATAGAAAAATGGGAGAAACTCCCCAAATACAGGTGTGCCAAGCTTGTAGCGTGATGCCCAAGAAGACTCGAGGCTGCAATCGCTGCCAAAGGTGCTTCAACAAAGTAATGAGTAAAGGGTCTGAATACTTTCCGAATACACTGTATATCCTACAATACCCAATGTGCAAAGTATTGGCAGTCTCACAGGAAAATGTACTAATCTATTTGTGGCTATGTGACTGTAAGAGTAGTCTATGACGTGCAGCTGCTGCAACGCAACAGAAAGTACTCACCATACACCTTCACTGTTGTGTCTCCAGTTAGTAAATCTCCCACAGCTGGTGTAATGGTCAGTCTGTACTCTCCAGTGTCATTCTGGGAGAGATTCCTGAGATCCAGAGATCCACTGGATCTGTTCAGAAAGATCCTGTCTTTATATCCAGACCCTATAGTGTCACTACCAGGTAGGGGCCTGGTCGATATTATAGTGGTGGACATATTAAAAATCCAGGCTATTGTTACAAATGGCAGGTCTGGTGGATCAATGGTTGTAGTAAATGTCACACTCTTTCCTAATGCTCCTTTCAGGGGGCCGTCTGGTAACACTCCTGCTCCAGAACGAAACCCTGAGGAGACAGGGTTAGGTAAGAAGACTGACAGTAGATTCATATTTCAACTAATTACATTTTTAAAATCAAGATACAATATTTAAAATGTAGGTGCTGATCCTAGTCATAATTGTAGAAAACAAAGGAAATAGCCTATAGCCTATAGGAGCATGTATTCATTTGTAATTTCTGAAACATTTTAGAAGCAGCATCATCCAACTACTAGGCTAGTCACATACAGTGGGGAGAACAAGTACTTGATACACTGCCGATTTTGCAGGTTTTCCTACTTACAAAGCATGTAGAGGTCTGTCATTTTTATCATAGGTACACTTCAACTGTGAGAGAAGGAATCTAAAACAAAAAGCCAGAAAATCACATTGTATGATTTTTAAGTAATTAATTTGCATTTTATTGCATGACATAAGTATTTGATACATCAGAAAAGCAGAACTTAATATTTGGTACAGAAACCTTTGTTTGCAATTACAGAGATCATACGTTTCCTGTAGGTCTTGACCAGGTTTGCACACACTGCAGCAGGGATTTTGGCCCACTCCTCCATACAGACCTTCTCCAGATCCTTAAGGTTTCGGGGCTGTCGCTGGGCAATACGGACTTTCAGCTCCCTCCAAAGATTTTCTATTGGGTTCAGGTCTGGAGACTGGCTAGGCCACTCCAGGACCTTGAGATGCTTCTTACGGAGCCACTCCTTAGTTGCCCTGGCTGTGTGTTTGGGTCGTTGTCATGCTGGAAGACCCAGCCACGACCCATCTTCATTGCTCTTACTGAGGGAAGGAGGTTGTTGGCCAAGATACATGGCCCCATCCATCCTCCCCTCAATACGGTGCAGTCGTCCTGTCCCCTTTGCAGAAAGCATCCCCAAAGAATGATGTTTCCACCTCCATGCTTCACGGTTGGGATGGTGTTCTTGGGGTTGTACTCATCCTTCTTCTTCCTCCAAACACGGCGAGTGGAGTTTAGACCAAAAAGCTATATTTTTGTCTCATCAGACCACATGACCTTCTCCCATTCCTCCTCTGGATCATCCAGATGGTCATTGGCAAACTTCAGACGGGCCTGGACATGCGCTGGCTTGAGCAGGGGGACCTTGCGTGCGCTGCAGGATTTTAATCCATGATGGCGTAGTGTGTTACTAATGGTTTTCTTTGAGACTGTGGTCCCAGCTCTCTTCAGGTCATTGACCAGGTCCTGCCGTGTAGTTCTGGGCTGATCCCTCACCTTCCTCATGATCATTGATGCCCCACGAGGTGAGATCTTGCATGGAGCCCCAGAACGAGGGTGATTGACCGTCATCTTGAACTTCTTCCATTTTCTAATAATTGCGCCAACAGTTGTTGCCTTCTCACCAGGCTGCTTGCCTATTGTCCTGTAGCCCATCCCAGCCTTGTGCAGGTCTACAATTTTATCCCTGATGTCCTTACACAGCTCTCTGGTCTTGGCCATTGTGGAGAGGTTGGAGTCTGTTTGATTGAGTGTGTGGACAGGTGTCTTTTATACAGTTAACGAGTTCAAACAGGTGCAGTTAGTACAGGTAATGAGTGGAGAACAGGAGGGCTTCTTAAAGAAAAACTAACAGGTCTGTGAGAGCCGGAATTCTTACTGGTTGGTAGGTGATCAAATACTTATGCCATGCAATAAAATGCAAATTAATTACTTAAAAATCATACAATATGATTTTCTGGATTTTTGTTTTAGATTCCGTCTCTCACAGTTGAAGTGTACCTATGATAAAAAAATTACAGACCTCTACATGCTTAGTAAGTAGGAAAACCTGCAAAATCGGCAGTGTATCAAATACTTGTTCTCCCCACTGTACATACTACTGTGTCTGTGAATCTCCACACATCACATAATTGAGTTAATCGTTCTTACCTAAAACAGCCAGAATACATGATACAAATAAAAACATAGACTTGGAAGAATCCATTTCAACTGCAGAATATGAGATATGCTGAGGCGGCAAGTGATAGGCTTCAGTGTTCGTTCAAGTAAAAACCTCCCAGCTATGCTACACAGGCACTATCTGTGATATTTCCAGCAGTTTAAGTACAATGATCATTTCAATCAATGATCTGTAATTTATCTTACCCAAAAAATATGCGTAAATTGTAGATCTAGTCCATTTCTTTCGGTATCCATTTCTGTTGGTATCTTTTGTAAACAAACAAGTTTAAAACTAATCTCATGGAGTGTCAGCCAAACGACAAACGAGAGAGTGATGAGAGTCAAGAGTGTAGGCGTGTCTGACCCACTGAGTTTTATAAACTCACACCGATTGTCTGGTGGACGAGGTCGACATCTGCTGTTTGAAAAAGGGTAACTGCACCAACAAGTTTAGTCTTTCTCCGCCCCCTTTAAAATATCTACACAGTACCAGTCAAATGTTTGGACACACCTACTCCTTCCAGCGTTTTTCTCTATTTTTACTATTTTTGACATTGTAGAATAATAGTGAAGACATCAAAACTATGAAATACCACATATGGAATCATGTAGTAACCAAAAAAGTGTTAAACAAATCAAAACATATTTTATACTTGAGTTTATTCAAAGTAGCCACCCTTTGCCCTGATGACAGCTTTGCACACTCTTGGCATTCTGTCAACCAGCTTCATGAGGTAGTCTCCTGGAATGCATTTCAATTAACAGGTGTGCCTTGTTAAAAGTTAATTTGTGGAATTTCTTTCCTTCTTAATGCGTTTGAGCCAATCAGTTGTGTTGTGACAAGGTAGGGGTGGTGTACAGAAGATAGCCCTGTTTGGTAACAGACCAAGTCCATATTATGGCAAGAACAGCTCAAATAAGCAAAGAGAAACGACAGTCCATCATTACTTTAAGACATGAAGGTCAATACGGAACATTTCAAGAACTTTGAAAGTTTCTTCAAGTGCAGTCGCAAAAACCATCAAGTGCTATGATGAAACTGGTTCTCATGAGGACCGCCACGGAAAAGGAAGACCCAGAGTTACCTCTGCTGCATAGGATAACTTCATTAGAGTTACAAGCCTCAGAAATTGCAGCCCAAATAAATGCTTCACAGAGTTCAAGTAACAGACACATCTCAACATCAACTGTTCAGAGGAGACTGCGTGAATCAGGCCTTCATTGTCAAATTGCTGCAAAAAAAACACTACTAAAGGACAACAATAAGAAAAAGAGACTTGCTTGGGCCATGAAACACGAGCAATGGACAAAGATAGAATGGCGCCGGAGAAGATGGCTGCCGTTTTACAGCCCTCTAACCAATTGTACTATTATGTGTGTTTTTCCGCGTTATTTGCAATTTATTCTGTACATAATGTTTCTGCCATCGTCTCTTATAACCAAAAAGAGCTTCTGGACATCAGGACAGCAATTATTCACCTCGTATTGGACAAATAATCTTTCTTCAACAAGTCGGACGCGAAGGATATCCTACAGACACCAGACAAGGCCCAAATCCCCGTCATTCACATGAGAAAGAGACGGAGATATCGTGGACGTAGGTCAGGGTGCCTTGTAAGGATCCGACGGCGAGCGAGTAAACTACCTCTTCCATCAATCCTATTAGCCAATGTTCAATCATTTGAGAATAAATTGGATGACCTAAGATTACGGTTATCCTACCAACGGGACATTAAAAACTGTAATATCTTATGTTTCACAGAGTCGTGGCTGAACGACGACATGGACAACATACAGATAGCGGGCTATACGCTACATCGGCAGGATAGAACGGCTGACTCCGGTAAGACAAGGGGTGGCGGTCTGTGTATATTTGTAAACAACAGCTGGTGCACAAAATCAAATACTAAGGAAGTCTCAAGGTTTTGCTCGCCTGAGGTAGAGTATCTTATGATAAGCTGTAGACCACACTATTTACCAAGAGAGTTTTCATCTATATTTTTCATAGCTGTCTATTTACCACCACAAAGCAATGCTGGCATTAAGATTGCACTGAATGAGCTGTATAAGGCCATAAGTGAACAGGAAAATGCTCATCCAGAGGCAGCGCTCCTAGTGGCCGGGAAACTTACATCCGTTCTACCTAATTTCTACCAGCATGTTAAATGTGCAACCAGAGGAAAGAAACTCTAGACCTCCTTTACTCCACACACAGAGACGCGTACAAAGCTCTCCCTCACCCTCCATTTGGCAAATCTGACCATAACTCTATCCTCCTGATTCCTGCTTATAAGCCAAAACTAAAGCAGGAAGCACCAGTGACTCGGTTAATAAAAAAGTGGTCAGACGACGCAGATGCTAAGCTACAGGACTGTTTTGCTAGCACAGACTGGAACATGTTCCGTGATTCTTCAGATAGTATTGAGGAGTACACCACATCAGTCACTGGCTTCATCAATAAGTGCATCGATGATGTCGTCCCCACAGTGACCGTACGTACATACCCCAACCAGAAGCCATGAATTACAGGCAACTTCTGCACTGAGCTAAAGGGTAGAGCTGCCGCTTTCAAGGAGCGGGTCTCCGATAATAATATAATAAGCCATTTAGCAGACGCTTTTATCCAAAGCGACTTACAGTCATGTGTGTATACATTTTTACGTATGGGTGGTCCCGGGGATCAAACCCACTACCCTTGCGTTACAAGCGCCATGCTCTGCCAATTGAGCTACAGAGGAACACAAGCTCTAACCTAACCCGGACGCTTATAAGAAATCCTGCTATGCCCTCCGACGAACCATCAAACAGGCAAAGAGTCAATACAGGACTAAGATTGAATCGTACTACACCGGCTCTGATGCTCGTCGGATGTGGCAGGGCTTGAAAACTATTACAGACTACAAAGGGAAGCACAGCCACGAGCTGCCCAGTGACACAAGACTTCCAGACGAGCTAAACCACTTCTATGCTCGCTTCGAGGCAAGCAACACTGAAGCATGCATGAGAGCACCAGCTGTTCCGGATGACTATGTGATCACGCTCTCCGTAGCCAATGTGAGTAAGACTTTTAAGCAGGTCAACATTCACACGGCCGCAGGGCCAGACGGATTACCAGGACGTGTACCCCCGAGCATGTGCTGACCAACTGGCAAGTGTCTTCACTGACATTTTCAACATGTCCCTGACTGAGTCTGTAATACCAACATGTTTCAAGCAGACCACCATAGTCCCCGTGCCCAAGGACACTAAGATAACCTGCCTAAATGACTACCGACCCGTAGCACTGACATCTGTAGCCATGAAGTGCTTTGAAAGGCTGGTCATGGCTCACATCAACACCATTATCCCAGAAACCCTAGACCCACTCCAATTTGCATACCGCCCCAACAGATCCACAGATGATGCAATATCTATTGCACTCCACACTGCTCTTTCCCACCTGGACAAGAGGAACACCTAAATGTATCTTTACTACTGGTAAAGGAATTCTGGGATACTAGTAGATGTAAAACCTGAGCTGTCAAGAGGTAGAGGAATGGACTAATTAGGTAATCTTGCCTCACACCTCTTGTTGCTAAAATGGAGGCAAGTACCTTATAATCATTATTCAGAAGTGTGATCGGTTGCCAACTATCAATAACTGAAGAGTCCTTGTGAGGCTTAGCTATGATGGTTTCAGACCTTGCTTTAGTGAAGGGGGTAAGTTTTCCTTTTGAATAGATTCATCATAAGGTACCAGAAGAACTTTGCAATGTTATCTATAAAGGCTTTGTAAAACTCTGCTGTTAACCCATCACTGCCCAGGGATTTATCGTTTAAAAAAAAGTTTTAATCCCCATTTTGATTTCATATGTAGTTATACTTTTTGAACATTTAGTTTTGAATTCCTCATTCACAGTTACTGGATTAATAATTGACAAAAATATTTCTGAGCTTCTTTGTTGAGGAGTCAGTTTGTAAAGATTACTGTAAAAACTAGCCACAAAGGTAGAGATTATTTTACTATCTTCACATAAAGTTTCCAAGCGGAAATAATATTTACTATATTTATATTGTCTTCTTGATCTAACAAAGCCCCTCTAGCCTTCTCTTTGTAAATTTCATCTAATTAATTCAGCAGTTTATGTAACTGAATATCTTACAACTTCGTACCTTCTTTTTGACATTCAGATAGGGAAAACATTTCACTGACAATGCTTTCAATCCTTAATCTCTATTTTATGCATGTTCCTTGCCATGCCTCATTGCCAATCTTCTAATCTTAAACTTTAATAGTTCCCAGTATTTCCCATATTCATCATTATCAATGGCTAATGTCCAGTGTTCTTCAATAAGATAATTGACATTTGCTTCAAGTCTTCAAATTGCAATAGTGTTATTACATTTCCAATACCCACATTTGAATGATTCTGTGAGTCATCACAAAGATTCAGTTTTAGTTTGATGACTTTGTGATCTGTTAAAATAGCAGGTGAGATCTCAATTTCATCAACTTTAGGTTCCAAGTCATTGGATGTCAGCCATACTGTAAGTCTATTCTGGACTGTAGAGTGACGTTTTTGTTGCTCCAACAGAAATATTTTAGCATATGTTTTCTATACATCCATATATCAATAACGTTATTACAATTTCAGAATACAGATAATCTATTACCTGAATCATGTGCTCTAGGAGGATGTGTAGAACTATATTTAAGTCTCCCCCAAATATCAGCTCTGCAGAAGGAAAATTATCTACGAGTAAATTTGCATTCTCTTCTATATCTTCCAATAGTTTTTAATTTGCATTTCTTGAGTTATAACCATAAACATTACAAAGTAAGAACTGTTTTCAATTACTTAAAAGACCCAGTGACCTGTTTTATCAGTCTTAGTTGTTAATATTTTTCCTTTAAACTTGTCTTTGAGAATAGAGACCCCTGCAGAACAATTTGTACTATGTAATAACCATAGATCATTCCTGCACTGTTTCTTTCCAAAATTGCATATATAAAATCTGCCTTAAGCTTTTCTTTTTACAATATCACGTAAACCCCTTGTGTTAATGGATGTAAGAAGTAACTCCATAACAATAAAAGTAGTTAATAAACTACTTAACTGAATTGGACATTTGATTCCCACTCTCTTATAAATGGAACGGAACATATTATTACGTGTAATATTTAATCCTAATTTAATATGAACCTCTATTGAAACGTTATAAACGTTTTGTTTTTCTTTCAAACCATGAACCAATTACCTGTCAAATGTCAGTCAATGGATGATGCTCAACATGTCAGTGTCAATCATGTCAAAATAGTCTGAGTCAATGTCAACAATCTGAGATAAAAAAACAACAGGTGAGCAAGTAAAGTCAAAAACCTAACGAAGGTTAGGTAAAGATGTCTCTTCGTTTGCGTTGTATTTCCTTCCCATCGATGTATGCTCTAGGGCCCACAAAGTAAGCACTCTTTCCCTCCTTGCGAGTGCTCTCTGCAAGTGGCCAAAGAGTGGCTCTGGCCTCCTTATCCATTATGATTAGATCCTCACCAAAGTGGAGCTTGGAGTCTCTCAGGAAGCTGCTGTCCTTTGCTTTCTTCCAGATGAGGTCCCTCGCCAATCGGAATGCAAACAGAATGATGACAGCGCGGGTGCGCTCATTGTTGTCTTGCCTGCCCAGCCTGTGTGCGATGTCGACAGCCTCGCTGACTCACACCAAGCTTGGGTGCTGCTAGCTTCTGACAAATGTCAATAACTTTTTGTTTTACGTCCTCACCGTTGTATTCAGTCAGTCCGTACAGGCACAGGCACCATCTTATGTCGTATCGCTCAGCATCAGAGATCCTCTCGTCCAGCTGAGTGATTGTTTTCTATTGGTGACCCGTCACTCAGGGCACCTGTTTTGAGCCCCACCTGTTCTCCATGCTATTTTGCCATGAATTCCTGTCACATATCTGTTTTCAAACAATGTACAAAATATATGTATTGAGTTAATAAAGCCGCATACAAACATGCTCTCTTTCTTGAGTAAGGCAGCTCCAAAATGCAGGTGTTTCAGCCTAGCTTAGTGCTTTCGGTGGTGGAGGGGCAGCCAGCAGAATATACAGGGCATGGGCGTTGGTAGTTTTCTCTAGTTGCGCCGTGATTGGCTCAGTGTTCTGTCACTCATGGGGACACTATGTCCCAGTAGAATCTACATGGAGAGCTATGCAGGTCAAGCCCCCTTGGGTGCTGCCTTAGACTTACATTAGAAGTGCCCATCCAAGAAGGCTCAAGGTCATTGGCCACAGATAAAATGAAGTCAAATCACGTTATATCTACCGTAGCTTTGATTGGACTGATCATGTTACTTTCAAAATCTTAGCTAGCAAGCTAGACAAGCAGTCATCATCATTAATCACTTCGAAAATCTACTGGCAAATCCTTTTCAATTATTTTCATGTGAAGATAAATTATAGATAAAAGGTATCAGTGCTCATCGGCCATTGGACATAAACATTACACAACAAGTCGGAAATCGCAAATTCAAAAATGAGTGGTTTGGAAGGAATCAGTGGCTAACTGCAAGCGTTGCAAAGCAATCACTATTTTGCTTCCCATGCCTGCTATTCGGTAGAGAGGGTGAGTGGTCCAAGTTTGGGTTTTAAGGATTGAAAACATCTGTCTGAAATGGTCTCTTTTCCAAGCTTAAAAGGATAAACATGGGCCAGAAAAAGGTTGAATATATTGGCCATGCTGTCAATCCAGCATGACTTCTGCCACGTTCAAAACAACTGGTAACTCTGAACTGGGAAATCTCAGTCCAGTGAGTTCAAGACAACTTGGGAAAAAACTCAGACTTGGAAAATAAGATTTGAATGGTCATCCAACTCAGAATTTCAAGCCAGGAACTCGGTCCTCTTTCTAGAGCTCCGACCTCAAGATCACTGATCATGATTCCGAGTTCCCAGTTGTCTTGAAAGCACATTTGATGACAATATTTGCCCACAAGAAGGAAAGCCGTGCCACCTTCCTGTCCAAAAATGTATTGTATGCTTGTGCTTTTCTTCACGAGGAGGGGATACTATATAATGTTGTAGGGTCTGTAACCATGTTTGCCAGTAACAGTCTCTTCCCATTCAAATATTTGTTTTCAACAAAAAGTTAAGTAATAGACCCATGTAATTCCAGTTGATATTGCAAGGATTGCGAGTCTGTATATTGTCTATAAAAGTGGATCCTCCTTTATTGTGTTTTCCTTCCTTTTTAGACCACATAGGCCTAATAAAATAGTTCAAATGGTAGGCTTACCACGTCTTGCTCTGTGTGGTGCCTTAAAGAAGCGTAAAGTTAAGGCCTCAACATCTTGCTGAATTTATCTGAACCAACATCTATCTGAATGTCTGTCTGTGTCCATTTTGAAAGTGCTGAATGAATAGGCCTACCTCATCACAGCTCGTTTGCTTGCACTTGCTTATACTTAGAGCTAAATGTTCATTATATAAGAACAAACATTATGAATTTACTGAACATAAATGTAATACTGTTTGTGTATGGTTCAAAAGTCAAAGTTCATGTTGGTGTTCGTTATTATTGAAGGACAATGCAGTTCTTATTGACTTACACAAATCCACAAGGAGTCAGCAGAAACCACATTTGTTTAAACAAGTCAGCCATATCAGCTATGGTTTTAAAAAGTCAGTTAATGAGGCTGATTGAACTGTATCTCTGCCAGACGATGCTCTGCTGATAGCCAGGTGTAGCAGTGGTAATGATTCACTCCATGGTGCTAAGAGGAAAGCTCCGCTGTCGGGACAGCTTTATGTAGCCCCTAACAGTTTGTGGGCACCGTTTGTCACCTTTATAGTGCAATTAATTTGTTGTTTAGTGTTGTGTTGTGGCTTTGCTGGCATGCATAAAAACTTTTTTTGTTGAGTTTGCCCCACAAGGTTTACATGCTAAAATCGCCACTGCTCTAATCATACATTCAAGGTTGTCTGCCCATTCTTTAATTTTCACTGTTAGAGCCCCAATTATGTTTTGTTGTAGCTCAAGTAAAGATGGTTCTGTGTTCGCTCTCTTGGGTGCGGGGCTGAATGGTGGTGATGGGGAATCATTGTCATTTTGTGTTCAGAAGCATTGACATCACCAGAACCGGGCTTCCGGGGCTTTAGCCCGAATTATTTTGTCTCAGCCCCGAGTCTTTTGCCCTGCTGGGATGGTGTAAAACAAACTAGGCTAAACTGCATTACACACTGCATGAATACCCCAATGATGAGCCATGGCCTGCCCTGCCTTTTTAGTGCTGCCTAGAACCATCATTTCTGTGTATGGTGGCACTTTAGGAGGTCAAAGTGGTTTTCCAAAGTGATTTTTGATTCATCCATAGAAATTCTATTTCGGCGAGTGCGGCATGTTTTCCTACTAAATTGGGCTACTTTGAAAACGAAGTTGCGGGTGAAAATGTATTGGTTGCGGGTGGTGGGTTTTTGGGCTTTTTCTAAATTGCACCGCGGCCGCCACTGATTTCACTTTCCACCCTGTTAGTTTGTAGTAATAATCCTTTAAAAAACAGCCCTTTCCCACAGTGTCACGCCCTGACTCTGAGGACTTGTATTTGTTGAGTCAGGGTGTGTATTTTCTGTGTTGTGTTTGCTATGTCGATGTTCTATGTTTAAGATCTAGAATGTGTAGATCTATGTTGGCCTGTGTGGTTCCCAATCAGAGGCAGCTGTTGCTCGTTGTCTCTGATTGGGGACCATACTTAGGCAGCCTTTTGGCACCAGTTAGTTGTGGGATCTTGTTCCGTGTTTTGGTATGTTAATGTGCTACCTTGGACTTCACGTTTCGTTTGTTGTTTTTGTCGTGTGTTTATTCGTTTAATAAATATGTATGCTTATCACGCTGCGCCTTGGTCCGTCCCGTCTGTAAACGACCGTGACAGAAGATCCCACCAAACGAGGACCAAGCAGCGTGTTCAGGAGCAAACGCCGGGAATTAAACAGGAGGTTACTTTAGTAGATGTCCTCCTCGGTTGGGGGAGAATTACGGAGGAGGAGGCCGTCCGCTACCGGAAGGCGATGAAGGAGGATGCCCAGGTAGGAGAGGTGAAACGGCGCCAACAGTGCCGACGACGGAGACCCGAGAGGCAACCCCAATAATTTTTGGGGGGGGCACACGGTGTGGACGACGAGGCAGCAGGAGGCAGCGACAGGGCGATTAGGAGAGGAGGCCACCAGGTTACGGGGGCTATTGGTTCGGAGGGAGGAGGTACAGGAGGCTATAAGGGAGAAGGAGAGTGTAGAGGCACGGCGAGAGGAGCTGGTTAGGCAGCAGAAGGAGCGGGGGTTAATAAAGGAACCCAGTCCCGCTCCTCGCACCAAGGAAGTGGTGCGTGTCGCCAGTCCGGTCCGGCCCGTTCCTGCTTCCCGCACTAAGCCAGTGGTGCGTGTTCCCAGTACGGCCCGACCCGTTCCTGCCCCTCGCACCAAGCCAGTGGTGCGCGTCACAAGTCCGGCCCGTCCCGTTCCTGCTCCTCGCACTAAGCAAGTGGTGCGTGTCGCCAGTCCGGTCCAGCCCGTTCCTGATCCCCGCACAAGGCCAGTGGTGTGTGTTCCCAGTACGGTCCGGCCCGTTCCTGCTCCCCGCACTAAGCCAGTGGTGCGTGTTCCCAGTACGGCCCGACCCGTTCCTGTTCCCCGCACTTGTCAGCACATTCAACTATGTAAAGAAAAAAGTATTTAATACGATTATTTCATTTATTCAGATCTAGGATGTGTTATTTTAGTGTTCCCTTTATTTTTTTGAGTAGTGTATTTGTTTCTAATTACATTACAATGGCTAGGCCTATTTACGTTTACTTAAATGTGATATGTCATTGTATTGCAATGTACACACAGTACCAGTGAAAAGTTTAGACACACCTAATCATTCAAGGGTATTTTTTTATTTTTACTATTTTCTATATAGTAGAATAATAGTGAAGACATCAAAACTATGAAATAACACATATGGAATCATGTAGTAACCAAAAAAGTGTTAAACAAATCAAAATATATTTTATATTTTTGATTCTTCAAAGAAGCCACACTTTAACTTGATGACAGCTTTGCACACTCTTGGCATTCTATCAACAAGCTTCATGAGGTAGTCACCTGGAATGCATTTCAATTAAAAGGTGTGCCTTCTTAAAAGTTAATTTGTGGAGTTACTCTCTCAACCAGCTGGAATGCTTTTCCAACAGTCTTGAAGGACTACCCACATATGCTGAGCACTTGTTGGCTGCTTTTCCTTCACTCTGCGGTCCAACTCATCCCAAACCATCTCAATTGGGTTGAGGTCGGGTGATTGTGGAGGCCAGGTCATCTGATGCAGCACTCCATCACTCTCCTTCTTGGTCAAATAGCCCTTATACAGCCTGGATGTGTGTTGGGACATTGTCCTGTTGAAAAACAAATGATAGTCCCATAAGCGTAAACCAGATGGGATGGTGTATCGCTGCACAATGCTGTGGTGGCCATGCTGGTAAAGTGTGCCTTGAATTCTAAATAAATCACAGATAGTGTGACCAGCAAAGCACCCCCACACCATCACATCTCCTCCTCCATGCTTCACGGTGGGAACCACACATGCGGAGATCATCCGTTCACCTACTCTGCGTCTCACAAAGACATGGCGGTTGAAACCAATAATCTCCAATTTGAACTCATCAGACCAAAGGACAGATTTCCTCGGGTCTAATGTCCATTGCTCGTGTTTCTCGGCCCAATCAAGTCTCTTATTATTATTTGTGTCCTTTAGTAGTGGTTTCTTTGCAACAATTCAACCATGAATGCCTGATTCACAGTCTCCTCTGAACAGTTGATGTTGAGATGTGTCTGTTACTTGAACTCTGTGAAGCATTTATTTGGGCTGCAATCTGAGGTGCAGTTAACTCTAATGAATTTATCCTCTGCAGCAGAGGTAACTCTTGGTCTTCCTTTCTGTGGCACTCCTCATGAGAGGCAGTTTCAGCACTTGATGGTTTTTGCGACTGCACTTGAAGAAACTTTCAAAGTTCTTGACATTTTCCAGATTGACTGACCTTCATAATAATAATAATAATAATGATATGCCATTTAGCAGACGCTTTTATCCAAAGCGACTTACAGTCATGTGTGCATACATTTTTACGTATGGGTGGTCCCGGGGATCGAACCCACTACCCTGGCGTTACAAGCACCATGCTCTACCAATTGAGCTACAGAGGACCATGTCTTAAGGTAATGATAGACTGTTGTTTCTTTTTGCTTATTTGAGCTGTTCTTGCCATAATATGGACTTGTTCTTTTACCAAATAGGGCTATCTTCTGTATCCCCCCTACCTTGTCACAACACAACTAATTGCCTTAAATGCATAAAGAAGGAAAAAAAATCCAGAAGTCAACTTTTAACAAGGCACACCTGTTAATTGAAATGCATTCCAGGTGACTACCTCATGAAACTCGTTGAGAGAATGCCAAGAGTGTGCAAAGATGTCATGAAGGCAAAGGGTGGCTACTTTGAAGAATCTCAAATATAAAATATATTTTGATTTGTTTAACACTTTTTTGGTTACTACATGATTCCATATGTGTTATTTCATAGTTTTGATGTCTTTACTATTATTCTACAATGTAGAAAATCGTAAAAATCAAGAAAAACCCTGGAATGATTAGGTGTGTCCAAATGTTTTGACTGGTACTGTATGTCTTATTGGCCACCCGTGAGAGTAAATGTAATTCCTGTTTATGTTAAGTTTATACTTTTAGGGAACTCATACACTTCTGTAAGCCTCATTGAAGCTACACAAATTCCAATGTTCAACCTTAACATGTGATAACAATACAGAAAAACAGGACATTTACTCACGGGTGGCTAAAATTAACTATCGGAAAGCCATGCCCCTACTAAACTACGCCTCCAGTCTTCTAATCTGACCTACTGGGCCATATCTCAATAACCCAGCACCAATAACCCATCATCAACAACCCAACCTTGCTCTTTTCAAAGAAAACAACTCAACTAAGTTACCCAAATGTCACGATCGTTGAAAGGAGTAGACCAATGCGCAGCGTGGAATGCGAACATCTTTATTTATATTTCACCACACGAACAAAAACAACAAAACGATACGTGAAGTCCTTGGGTACATACACAAACCAACACGGAACAAGATACCACACCACACAAATGCCAAACGACTACCTAAGTATGGTTCCCAATCAGAGACAACAAGCAACAGCTGATTCACGTTGCCTCTGATCGAGAACCACCCCGGCCAACATAAAACCCATCAACTAGATCCTGAACATAGAAACACAAAACATAGACTCTACACACCCTGGCTCAACATAACAGAGTCCCCAGAGCCAGGGCGTGACAGTACCCCCCCCCACCCCCCCCAAAGGCGCGGACTGCGACCGCGCCAAACATAAACCGAACAGGGGAGGGCCGGGTGGGCATTCCTCCTCGGAGGCGGATCCGGCTCCGGGCTTGACCACCACCCTCTAACAACCCCCCCGTAGCGCCCCTGGTCTGGTCTGGCCCCGCTGGCTGGAGCTGGACTGGACATCGGTGGAGCGGATTGCTTAGGCTCCGGTGTGGAGCAGCTGACCAGTACCTGACCAGGCACCGGTGAAACGGGCATGGGCTGTGCCGGACTGACGACGCGCACCACAGGCTTGGTGCGGGGAGCAGGGACGGGCCAGACCGGGCTGACGACGCGCACCATAGACTTGGTGCGGGGAGCAGGAACAGGCCGGACCGGACTGACGACGCGCACCATTGGCTTGGTGCGGGGAGCAGGAATGGGCCGGACCGGGCTGGCGACGCGCACCATTGGCTTGGTGCGGGGAGCAGGAACGGGCCGGGCCGGGCTGACGACGCGCACCATAGACTTGGTGCGGGGAGCAGGAACGGGCCGGACCGGACTGACGACGCGCACCATTGGCTTGGTGCGGGGAGCAGGAATGGGCCGGACCGGGCTGGCGACGCGCACCATTGGCTTGGTGCGGGGAGCAGGAACGGGCCGGGCCGGGCTGACAACGCGCACCATTGGCTTGGTGCGAGGGGCAGGAACGGGCCGGACCGGACTGACGATGCGCACCACAGGCATGGTGCGGGGAGCAGGAACAGGCCGGGCCGGGCTGGTGACGCGCACCATTGGCTTGGTGCGAGGGGCAGGAACAGGCCGGACCGGGCTGGCGACGCGCACCATTGGCTTGGTGCGAGGGGCAGGAACAGGCCGGACCGGGCTGACGACGCGCACCATTGGCTTGGTGCGAGGGGCAGGAACCGGCCGGGCCGGGCTGGCGACGCGTATCACAGGCTTGGTGCGAGGGACAGGAACAGGCCGGACCGCACTGGGAACACACACCACTGGCCTTATACGGGGATCAGGAACGGGCCGGACCGGACTGGCAACACACTTCAGTACCTCTCGCCGTGCCTCTACACTTTCCCTCCCTCTAATCACCAATGGCTCCCGTAACCCGGTGGCCTTCTCTCCTCGTCCACAAACTCGCCCTTTATCTGCCTCCAGCAGCCCCGTCGCCCATGCCATGTGCCCCCCCTAAAAATGTATTGGGGGTGCCTCTCCCCCATGGATATGCCCTCCATGGCTCTCGCCAGACTCTCCATCCTCTGCTCCCAAGTCCAACCTCTCTCCTCTTCACGCTGCTTGACCCAGTCGAGGTGGTATCTTCTGTCACGATCGTTGAAAGGAGTAGACCAATGCGCAGCGTGGAATGCGAACATCTTTATTTATATTTCACCACACGAACAAAAACAACAAAACGATACGTGAAGTCCTTGGGTACATACACAAACCAACACGGAACAAGATACCACACCACACAAATGCCAAACGACTACCTAAGTATGGTTCCCAATCAGAGACAACAATCAACAGCTGATTCACGTTGCCTCTGATTGAGAACCACCCCGGCCAACATAGAAACCCATCAACTAGATCCTGAACATAGAAACACAAAACATAGACTCTACACACCCTGGCTCAACATAACAGAGTCCCCAGAGCCAGGGCGTGACACCAACGCCTGCAACCCGGCAAGTACCGGTCAGGTTTACTAGTACCGGTCAGAAAGGCTGAAAATGTTGGTGCAGTCACCCTGTTTCAAACAGCAGATTTCAACCTCTTCCACCAGACAATTGTGGTCAGACCAATGATGTGGGTATATAGATCTAAAATAACTTCAAAAATTAGTCTAAAATAAGATGAACAAAGCAAATGTCATCACTATTTACCCCTAATAATTTATTTACTACTTGATTTGGTGATATGACTATTCATAAGCATCACAACACTCCTGTTTTTTCCAGTTTTTAAAAGGTCCAAGGTTTTTAACTCAATATCAAGTAGGCAGAAATCCGTTGATGGCAGGGCCAGAAAATATTTAGGTGGGCCAAAATTGAGGCACTCAAATCATCATTAATTATCATAAAAGTGTACCCTATACCCTACTGTAATCAATCGCAGACAACAAACCACCTAATGTGATTTCGCATTACAGACCAAATAGTCTTGTAGACTTACGTAAATCCATGACTTGAATTTCACATGCTACTCACATAGACCTACACTTAATAAACCTCAAGCCTATATCTTAATTAATAGACTATGGGAATATAACATAATGCCCTGAAATGACAGTAATAATCACAATATGCTTGGCAACCTCTCAGATCACTGGCTCAGCGACCAGGAGATAGTAGGCTAGGCTATGCGGCCACAAATGTAGTCATTTAACACTGGGAGAGCCGAGAGTGTCATGTTGACTCAAAACAAATTAATTTTTTTAATTGACTTGTCCTTGCCTTGCAAAGGTATTCATACCCCTTGGATTTCTTCATTTTTTATTGTTACAAAGTGGAATTAAAATAGATTAAATTGTACACTGAACAAAAATATAAACGCAACATGCAACAATTTCAACAATTTTACTGATTTACAGTTCATATAAGGAAATCAGTCAATTAAAATAAATTCATTAGGCCCTAATCTATGGTTTTCACATGACCGGGCAGGGGTGCACACCCACTTGGGAGCGAGGCCCACCCACTGGGGAGCCAGGCCTAGCCAATCAGAATGAGTTTTTCCCCACAAAAGGGCTTTATTACAGACAGAAATACTCCTCAGTTTCCTCAGCTGTCTAGGTGGCTTGTCTCAGCCAATCCCGCAGGTGAAGAAGCCGGATGTGGAGGTCCTGGGCTAGCGTGGTTACAGGTGGTCTGCGGTTGTGAGGCCGGTTGGACCTACTGCCAAATTCTATAAAACGACGTTAGAGGTAGCTTATGGTAGAGAAATGAACTTTCAATTATCTGGCAACAGCTCTGGTGGACATTCCTGCAGTTAGCATGCCAACTGCAAGCTGAGACATCTGTGGCATTGTGTTGTGTGACAACTGCACATTTTCAAGTGAACTTTTATTGTCCCCAGCACCAGGTGCACCTGTGTAATGATCATGCTGTTTAATCAGCTTCTTGATATGCCACACCTGTCAGGTGGATGGAGTATCTTGGCAAAGGAGAAATGCTCACCAAGAGGGATGAAATTAGAGAGAAATAAGCTTTTTGTGCGTATGGAAAATTTCAGGGATCTTTTATTTCAGGTCATGAAACACGGGACCAACATGTTGCATTTATGTTTTTGTTCAGTGTATACAATGGGTCAGATTTTCTCCATATGTTGCATAGGCCTACCCCTTATTATAAATAACGTAGAGTCCCTTATGTTGTAAAACTTGAGTCTCAAGCTAGGCTATATGCTAACATTGGTAATAGGTCAGTTGTTGTATTCTGTTACTTGCGAGGCACATAGAAGCATAAATGGAAATAACCAGTTAATTTTTGTTATTTCAATGGATTGATAGTCAGTCTCAGCAGAGAGAAATTACAATGCAAAATATTACATAGAGCTCCTTTAACTTATACCAACTGCTGTCACCAGGCAGGACATAACCACCCATGCAAAACCTTCTGATTAGAGGGTTTTGTGTAGATTGTATTTTCAACCAGTAATCATCTTTATTTCACACTTTTAAACTGTTAGTTTCATCTGCTGTTGTACAAATATGACACAAAACACAGGAAAAATGCATTTTGACTGCACTTGGCCTTTAAATGAAAAGGGGGCGGAGAAAGTCTGAAATTGTTGGTGCGGTCACAGTTTGAAACAGAAGATGTCGACCTTGTCCAAAAGACCAACAGTGTGGGTTTATACAACTCATTGGGTCAGACACAGCTACACTCTCACTCATCACTCTCTCATAGACAAAGCTGCGTTGGGCTGTCACTCCATGAGACCGACATTAGTTTTAGACTTGTTTGTTTACAAAAGATAACCACAACAAAAGGAATGGACTAGGTCTACAACTTCAGCCCATAGTTTGGGTTAGGTAAATGACCTAATCATTGAAATTATCATTGTACTTAAACTGCTGGAAAGATCCCAAATAGTGCCTGTGTAGCTGGGAGGTTTTACAACTGGGTGTGTTCAACTTGAACGATTACTTATCACTTGCAGCTTCAGCATATCTCATTCTGCGTTTCGAATGGATTCTCCCAAGTCTATGTTTTTACTTTTATCATGTATTCTGGCTGTTTTAAGTAAGCACAATTAACACAATTATGTGATGTATGGAGATACATACTACTGTGTATGTTACTGTGACTACCCTACTAGTTGGATGATGCTGCTTCTAAAATGTTTCAGAAATTACAAATGAAAACATGCTCCTATAGGCTATAGGCTATTTCCTTTGTTTTCTACAATTATGACTAGGATCAGCACCTACATTCTAAATACTGTATTTAGTTGAAATATTAATCTACTCTCAATCTTCTTACCTAACCCTGTCTCCTCAGGGCTTTGTTAGGGAGCAGGAGTGTTACCAGTCGGCCCCCTGAAAGGAGCATTAGGAAATAGTGTGACATTTACTACAACCATTGATCCACCAGACCTGCCATTTGAAACAATAGCCTGGATTTTTAATATGTCCACCACTATAATATCGACCAGGCCCCTACCTGGTAGTGACACTATAGGGCCTGGATACAAAGACAGGATATTTCTGAACAGATCCACTGGATCTCTGGAACTCAGGAATCTCTCCCAGAATGACACTGGAGAGTACAGACTGACCATTACACCAGCTGTGGGATATTTACTAACTGGAGTCACAACAGTGAAGGTGTATGGTGAGTACTTTCAGTACTAATTTACACATTGGGTTTTGTAGGATCAGTGGCGATTTATGCATGTACATCTTGGTGTGGTAAAGTAAAAAAAAAAAAAATGTTTTAGATGCATGCCAGCAAAGCCACAACACAACACAACCCTAAACAATACATTAATTGCACTATAACAGCGACAAACTGTGCCCACAAATTGTTCGCTGGCAGCGAAACAGTTCATTCAGCCTCATTTACTGCCTTTTAAAAAAAACATAGCTGATATGGCTGACTTGCTTAAACAAATGTGGTTTCTACTGACAATTGAGATGTACAAACTATGGCATAAGGGGACAACAAGCGAATAAGAGGCAATCTGTAATTTCGATTAAAACATTAATGAGCAAGCTAGGACAGACGTAGTCAATATAACTATATGTTCAGCACTTTTGAAATGTACAGCGACAGAAATCAGAACATAGTCCATTATTACAGTATTCTCCCTGTACACCAAGTCAGAACCGTAGGATAAATAAAGGGGGCATATAAGCAGACATTGAAAGCTCTTGCAATATTTGATGATTACATTTCTCTAAAACAGGCTATAGGCTATGTGCACCACCAAGTCAGAACAGTAGGCTAAGTTATGAGGGGGAAAGGGACCAAATTATTAGGGTGAGGCACATGGGCTACTAAAAGCTTACTACACAACATACACTTAGTATTACTTTCTTAGCTACAGTATAAAGTGCATTCAGAAAGAATTTAGACCCCTTGACTTTTTCCATATTTTGTTACGTTACAGCCTTATATTAAAATGGATAAAATTGTTTTATTCCCTCATCAATCTAAACACAATACCCCATAATGACAAAGAAAAAACAGGTTTTTAGAGAATTCTGCAAATGTACAGTACCAGTCAAAAGTTTGGACACATTTCAGGGTTTTTCTTTATTTTGACTATTTTCTACATTGTACATTGTAGAATAATAGTGAAGACATCAAAACTATGAAATACCACATATGGAATCATGTACTAACCAAAAAAGTGTTAAACAAATCAAAATATATTTTATATTTGAGTTTATTCAAAGTAGCCACCCTTTGCCTTGATGACAGCTTTGCACACTCTTGGCATTCTGTCAACCAGCTTCATGAGGTAGTCACCCGGAATGCATTTCAATTAACAGGTGTGCCTTGTTAAAAGTTAATTTGTGGAATTTCTTTGCTTCTTAATGCGTTTGAGCCAATCAGTTGTGTTGTGACAAGGTAGGGGTGGTATACAGAAGATAGCCCTATTTGGTAAAAGACCAAGTCCATATTATGGCAAGAACAGCTTAAATAAGCAAAGAGAAATGACAGTCCATCATTACTTTAAGACATGAAGGTCAGTCAGTCTGGAAAATGTCAAGAACCTTTACAGTTTCTTCAAGAACAGTCGCAAAAACCATCAAGCTCTATGACGAAACTGTCTCTCATGAGGTTCGCCACAGGAAAGGAAGACTACGAGTGTTCATTACAGTTATGAGCCTCAGAAATTGCAGCCCAAATAAATGCTTCACAGAGTTCAAGTAACAGAAACATCTCAACATCAACTGTTCAGAGGAGACTGCGTGAATCTGGCTTGCATGGTTGAATTGCTGCAAAGAAACCACTACTAAAGGACACCAATAATAGGAATTGACTTGCTTGGGCCAAGAAACATGAGCAATGGACATTAGACCGGTTGAAATCTGTCCTTTGTTCTGATGAGTCCAAATTTGAGATTTTTGGTTCCGACCGCCGTGTTTTTGTGAGACGCAGAGTAGGTAACGGATGATCTCCGCATATGTGGTTCCCACCATTAAGCATGGAGGAGGAGGTGTGATTGTGTGGGGGTGCTTTGCTGGTGACACTGTTGGTGATTTATTTAGAATTCAAGGCACACTTAACCAGCATGGCTACCACAGCATTCTGCAGCGATACGCCATCCCATCTGGTTTGCGCTTAGTGGGACTATCATTTGTTTTTCAACAGGACAATGACCCAAAACATACCTCCAGGCTGTGTAAGGGCTATTTGACAAAGAAGGAGAGTGATGGAGTGCTGTATCAGATGACCTGGCCTCCACAATCACCCAATTGAGATGGTTTGGGATGAGTTGGACCGCTGAGTGAAGGAAAAGCAGCCAACAAGTGCTCAGCATATGTGGGAAGTCCTTCAAGACTGTTGGAAAAGCATTCCAGGTGAAGCTGGTTGAGAGAACACCTAGAGTGTGTAAAGCTGTCATCAAGGCAAAGGGTGGCTACTTTGAAGAATCTCAAATATAAAATATGTTTTGACTTGTTTAACACTTTTTTGGTTACTACATGATTCCATATGTGTTATTTCATAGTTTTGATGTCTTCACTATCATTCTACAATGTAGAAAATAGCAAAAATAAAGAAAAACCCTGGAATGAGTAGGTGTGTCTAAACTTTTGACTGGTAATGTATGTAAAAGTTAAAATAAATGGAAATATCCCATTTACATAAGTATTCAGACCCTTCACTCAGTACTTTGTTGAAGCACCTTTGGCAGCCATTACAGCCTCGAGTCTTCTTGGGTATGACACGACAAGCTTTGCACACCTGTATTTGGGGAGTTTCTCCCATTCTTCTCTGCAGATCCTGTCAAGCTCTGTCAGGTTGGATGGGGAGCGCCACTGTTCAGCTATTTTCTGGTCTCTCCAGAGATGTTCGATCAAGTCCAGGCTCTGGCTGGGCCACTCAAGGACATTCAGAGACTTTTCCTGAAGCCACTCCTGCATTGTCTTGGCTGTGTGCTTAGGGTCATTGTTCTGTTGGAAGTTGAACCTTCGTCCCCAGTCTGAGGTCCTGAGCGCTCTGGAGCAGATTTCCATCAAGGATCTCTCTGAACTTTGCTCCGTTCATATTTCCCTCGATTCTGACTAGTCTCCCAGTCCCTGCCTCTGAAAAACATCCCCACAGCATTATGCTGCCACCACTATGCTTCACCGTAGAGATGGTGCCAGGTTTCCTCCAGATGTGACACTTGGCATTCAGGCCAAATAGTTCAATTTTGGTTTCATCATACCAGAGAATCTTGTTTCTCATGGTCTGAGAGTCCTTTAGATGCCTTTTGGCAAACTCAAGTGGGCTGTCATGTGACTTTTACTGAGGAGTGGCTTCCATCTGGCCACACTACCATAAAGGCCTGAATGGTGGAGTGCTGCAGAGATGGTTGTCCTTCTGGAAGGTTCTCCCATCTACACAGAGGAACTCTGGAGCTCTGTCAGAGCGACCATCGGGTTCTTGGTCACCTACCTGACCGTCTGCTCAGTTTGGCCGGGCGGCCAGCTCTAGGAAGAGTCTTGGTAGTTCCAAACATCTTCCATTTAAGAATGACAGAGGCCACTGTGTTCTTGGGAACCTTCCATGCTGCAGATCTGTGCCTCAACACAATCCTGTCTAGGAGCTCTACGGACAATTCCTTCTTCCTCATGGCTTGGTTTTTGTTCTGACAGGGACCATTATATAGACAGGTGTGTGCCTTTCCATGTCCAATCAATTTAATTTACCATAGGTGGACTCCAATGAAGTCGTAGAAACAACTCAAGGATGATCAATGGAAACATGATGCACCTGAGCTCATTTTCGAGTCTCATAGAAAGGGTCTGAATACTTATGTAAATAAGGTATTTCTGTTTTTTTATTTTTAATACATTTGCAAAAATGGGGTATTGTGTGTAGATTGATGGGGGAACAATTAATTTAATCCATTTTAGAATCAGTCTGTAATGTAACAAAATGTGGAAAAAGTCAAGGGGTCTGAATACTTTCCGAATGCACTGAATACTGTATTGATCAGGGTCAGACATCACTCTGTCCTGCTCAGCTGAGTCCAGTCCTCCTGCCCAGTTTCAGTGGGTTCTGAATGGAACACTGCTGTCCAATCAGGGAACAGAACTCAGGCTGGAGAACATCCAGGCCAATCAGAGTGGTAGCTACAGCTGCTGGGCCCATAATAACAGAACCCCGAGGTACCAGACATCTGAGCCCTCTGACTTCACTGTGCTGGGTAAGTGGTAGAGAGGAGATGGAGACAGTCATGGGAGGAAAGAGAGAGACTGGGTCTGGGGAGTCATGGCTGAACTGACTGAAATGGTAGAGGTTTCTGCTCAAGTCCTTGAGTACACCTTTTTCCTTTTCCTTCCAATTTGTACAAACATTTGGCGGGTAGCCTTCTACTCCATGTAGTAGAACAGATAGTCTCTTTCAACAGAGATATGACACATGAAAAGGGAGACCTATGATTGGCACGTGAGACTATAAAGCAGATGGCATTGGATTATTATCTGATACTGTACTGAATACTGCTATGGGTTATTCCAAGCAGTGTTGGTTGCTGCGGTTGTGTGGACATTTTCTGTATGAGCATTATAGGTAGTAGCTGGCCACTCGTCTTATTATAATATTTTTTTTTTACATTTTAGTTATTTAGCAGACGCTATTATCCAGAGCGACAGTAGTGAGTGCATACATTTTTGTACTTTTTTGTACTGGTACCCCGTGTGAATCGAACCCACAACCCTGGCATTGCAAGTGCCATGAGGAAAAAGCAAACCACCCAACATGATCACCTCTTTGTTACCATTCAATGGCCTGAATATTATCCAAATTAGGCGGATGAACAGAGAATGAAGGAGATCTTGACATAGCTTTGACAGCTGTTCCGCATCGATTACACTTCTAACCTTAATGATTTATTCAAATTTGTCATATACCATGTGCAGGACTACTTTCTTTACCATACACAACTGTTACATTGTTGCATGTCATTGTTCATTTCACGTGTGCTCATTGTGTCTTCAGGAAACTGTTACTGTTTGACGAGATAATATATCATCTATACTGAACAAAAATATAAATGCAACATGCATCAATTTCAAAGATTTTACTGAGTTACAGTTCAAAGAAGGAAATCAGTCAACTGAAATGAATTCATTAGGCCCTAATCTATGGATTTCATATGACTGGGCAGGGGCGCAGCCATGTGTGGGCCTGGAAGGGCATAGGCCCACCCACTTGGGAGCCAGGCCCACCCACTGGGGAGCCAGGCCGAGCTAATCAGACTGAGTTTTTCCCCACAAAAGGGCTTCATTACAGACTAAAATACTCCTCAGATCCCCACTCCCCCCTCCTCAGACAATCCTGCAGGTGAAGAAGCAGGATTTGGAAGTCCTGGGCTCGCATGGTTGCATGTATTCTGCGGTTGTGAGGCCGGTTGGACATACTGCCAAATTCTCTAAAACATTGTTGGAGGCGGCATATGGTAGAGAAATTAATATTCCGTTTTCTGGCAACAGAACTGTTGGACAATCCTGCAGTCAGCATGCCAATTTCACGCTCCCTCAAAACAGACATCTGTGGCATTGTGTTGTGACAAAACTGCACATGCTAGAGTGGCCTTTTATTGTCCCCAGCAAAAGGTGCACCTGTGTAATGATCATGCTGTTTAATCAGCTTCTTGATATCCCACACCTGTCAGGAGGATGGATTATCTTGGCAAAGGAGAAATGCTCACTAACAGGAATATCACAATTGTGCACCAATTTGAGAGAAATAAGCTTTTTGTGCATATGGAACATTTCTGGGATCTTTTATTTCAGCTCATGAAACATGGGATCAACACTTTACATGTTGCGTTTATATTTTTGTTCAGTATACATTATAATCCAGGCTACTGTAGTGTCCGAGACAACGATGCTGATTATGCTGTGATGACAAGAAATCCGCTGACACTGTCCTTGATTTTAATGGTTTATTACATCAAAGATTACAGTATCAATTTACAGACTCCTGCAGAAGTCCGGAGAACAACTGACCCAATCTCTAATATGTTGTTCTCCCGTCATTTGTTCAAAACATGGTACTTATATCCTATGTAACATAAGATGGGTGGTTTTTGATAGACCAATCCCTGGCCTCCACATATCTCCAAATGTCCTCTATTCCAAGAAGCCTATGTAGTAATGCTTTCCAGATGTTTCAGCAAAGCAGAGTAAAGTTCATCTATTACACCATTTGCAAATGTCAGCAAAATCATAGACTGTTTAGATACTACATATTTCCCCCCTTCGAGGCTAATTAAGTCTCGAAAACAAAAATAATAGGATTATGACAAATAACAATTTTTGTTCTTGAGTAACATTAGCAATAAACCAAAATATATGGAGAGTAAACACATTTTTATATAGACACATTTTTGTATGGAGTGTAAATAAATTGTTATGGAGTGTAAATAAATTGTTATGGAGTGTAAATAAATTGTAATGGAGTGTAAGAGTGAAAAACCTGTCTGGCAGCTTTCATTCCAAATATCCATCAATCAATCAAGACAGGAAAATTCTCTCACGGCCCCTCTGCCCCAGGCGACCACCTAAGTACTCCAGATCAATTTATAAATCTTTATCAATGCATTTTAAGCTATGATGCAAATGAATACACATGAAAACCTCAGAAAACAAAATACAATCAAAAATGTTCACATTCAGGCTGGTCGACCCATCGCACCCTCCTGTGGATTCTCTCTGTCCCTGCCTAGACCCAATATCCCTAATCTTCAACGAAATAAACAAAAACATCTGAGGTCCCCACATGCATCCAACAACAGAAAACATCATTCTTCAAAAATTAATACAGAAATAATATAACACTGGAATGTAGTCCACTACACTGCATCTCCTCCACAGTCGACTTTCAATGCAACGTCGATGATGGAATCTGAACATTTCCACACTGTCCTTGTTCCACTTCCTCCAGTCCATTCATATTGTCCATGTTTGAGTATTTGAATCCCACTCTACACATCCCCATATCCTTCTGGAAGAAAAGAAAACACCAACCAGTATCTTTTGCAAAACAACACATGAAAATTAAAACATCAATGTCAACAATAATATAAAAATTATATATAAAATGATATATATATATGAATCAAATTCCATTTCCCCCCTTTGATTCATAAGAAAATACTAAATATCACAATAATATGTAAAGACATGCGAAAATTATCACACAATCAGATATTGAAAATTTCCTAGAGTTACTTCAACCCTAGTTTTCATAACATTTTAGTCTGACTTTTTTCCCCAATTTTTTCAAAAACCATTTCACTGATTTATCCACAAAACTCTTTCCCATTAATTTGAGGATATTTGATCGGGAAGTCCCCACCTGCTTATGACTTCTTTACACAAAAACTTTGCAACCGACTGAGCATCTTTTAGCTTAGTTGGACATCTTATGCACCTCTTGGTGTAGGAATGTAACCAAGAAAAACAGTCACACCCCTGCAAACATTATTTTTCAGACAGATTGTGCACCTGCCTATGACATAGTCAACCTGTTAAAGCAAATATGGTGCCCAAAAACCATACTCCTTTGTGATCTTTCTCCTAACCTCCCCCCCTGCAACATTAGCTAACCCATGTGCTTCCTAAATCATCAGACCTAATAGGTCTAGAGGCGCTACTATCAACCCCTCATGGTTTCTCCAAAGGCAACAAAGGCGTGTTACTCTGAGGATTTTTTTTTACTGTCTTCAAAACACCTGCTTTCGAAAGTCCTTCAATTTGTGGTTCGATCCCATGGATTGCTTCATCTTTCAATGGATACTGATTCTTCCAAGGAGGTCTGGCTCCTGGTCGAAGTTCAACTTTCACCTCAATTGGGCTGATTTCACAAGCCCAATATCAGTACTGTGTTGAGACCACAAACATTCTGGAACTTGTTGCAACATCTCCTCTTTCATAGGGTCTGAATCCATCTTCGGACTGCAAATAGATTCATGTGTCATCCGTACAGCTTGTGGCTCTCCTTGTCCTTGAGCCGAAATCATGATTTTGAGAAATCGCTGATCTTCACTCCTCCAAATCGCCAAATTCTCTTTAATCGGTACGAAAACAGCTTTCTCTGCTTCTGTCATCATTTCTCCTATTTGCTTCTGCTCATAGCCTTCAGAAACCAACAAGGTCACATGTGGCACACTCTTCTCAATCTCAAATTCTTTATCCAGATAATCGTCTGTATTTATCTTCATAGCTGCTCCTTGTGGTCCTAAAATTATGCAACATGAGCTGAGTTGAACTTTCTTTGGTTGATGACTCAACCATTCCTCTGAGTTCGATTGGGCAGCATTCTTGAAATACTTGAGCATACAATGAAATGGATATTCTGGAAGCCTCGCACCTGGCATGTTTGCCACAATGAATTTATCCCATATCTTAGCCTGCTTCAAAAAATCTGCACTGAGAATTCCAATCCAAAATACTGAAGAAGAATCCATCTCTGTCGTCATCAACAATTGGTAAACCTTTTCTTTTGGCACTTCTACCAGACAGCCGTCTGGCGTACATTTTATTGTACAGTTCAATCTACACAATGCATCTCTTCCCAACAATGCAATAGGTGTATGTTCTGATACCAGTATGGGTATTGTAATTTTCTGATTTTTATAGCAGAGCGCAATTGGTTCCGTAAGAGGAATCAGCTGTTTCACTCCCTCAAATCTGATTGTCCTAATTAGTTGATTGGACATAGGGAGATGTGTAGCATCTTTAGGCCGAACACAGGTGAAAGCAGCTCCGCTATCCGCCATCACCTCCAATGGTCGTTTGTTTACTTTCACCTAAATTGTTGGATCTTTTTCTGGTCCTGACGCTACCAGCTGACACCCCCCTATCGGATCTTCTGGGCACCTCTAGAATCCTTGCTCCGGGCCAATATAAGGGTTCACCGGTCCTCCAGATGATCTTTACTGGCCCCTGTATCTTCCTCTGAAATTCCTCCTGGCCCATTACACTCACGGGCAAAGTGACCAACCTGTCCACAATTATAACACACTTCTGAAGATTGCTGGAAGTATGGCTTAAATCTTTCTCCTCTTCCTCTTCCTAAGCCTTCTCGTCCTCTTCCTCTCCAATTCTGTGTCTGTCCAGAAACTGGCTGTGGATATGAAACAACTGGTCCCACTAGTGGTGGCTGGTACAATTGCTGTTGGACCTGGTTCGGTTGAAGCTGTGGCAGTGATTGTTGATTTGGTGAACACTGATTCTGCATAACCAAAGCCTGTTTCTTCTCCTTCTTATTCTCCACCAGTTGTATTTGATTGAGTTTTCTGAGAGTTTCTTGGTCCTGTTCTTTCTGGTTGTGTTCCTTTTTCCGGTACAGATCCACTTGATGGGCTATATGATCTGTATAGACACCTTTTGTCATGCTTTCAAGTCCAACCACCTCTGCCAGTTTGCTCCTTACTGGTGAGGGCAGTCCCATCTGCAGTTTAGCTCGCAAAATTGACTGCTCTATTTGACTCACATCTGGATCATTTCTGGTAATATTTCTCCACACTTGATGAACTCTTGACACATAGGCTCTCGGATTTTCTTGTTGTCCTAGTGGGTCAATCAGAATGTTGTCAGGATGCACATTTGTTGGAAATGTATTTTTCAGTGCTCTCAACAGCCGATTTCTGCTTGCAGCTAGCAATTCAGGATCATTCACCGCAGTCCCCCCACAGTAACACTTAACAAAACTCACAAACCAACACAGAACATAGAACACAAATCCTACTTTGAAGTTTCTTATCTTCACTTATTCTAATCTGCAGATTTATAGTTATTTTCTTATCAAATCAAATCAAATCAAATCAAATTTTATTGGTCACATGCGCCGAATACAACAGGTGCAGACATTACAGTGAAATGCTTACTTACAGCCCTTAACCAACAGTGCATTTATTTTAAACAAAAAAGTAAGAATAAAACAACAACAAAAAAGTGTTGAGAAAAAAAAGAGCAGAAGTAAAAAATAAAGTGACAGTAGGGAGGCTATATATACAATAGAATAAAGTGACAGTAGGGAGGCTATATATACAGGGGGGTACCGTTGCATAGTCAATGTGCGGGGGCACCGGCTAGTTGAGGTAATATGTACATGTGGGTAGAGTTAAAGTGACTATGCATAAATACTTAACAGAGTAGCAGCAGCG
Organism: Coregonus lavaretus; assembly: GCF_964263955.1. Lineage (NCBI taxonomy): Eukaryota > Metazoa > Chordata > Actinopteri > Salmoniformes > Salmonidae > Coregonus > Coregonus lavaretus. The sequence continues at coordinate 53,165,810 of NC_139990.1, read as the reverse complement.
TAAAAAGGATGGGGTGGGGGGGCAGTGCAAATAGTCCGGGTAGCCATGATTAGCTGTTCAGGAGTCTTATGGCTTGGGGGTAGAAGCTGTTGAGAAGTCTTTTGGACCTAGACTTGGCACTCCGGTACCGCTTGCCGTGCGGTAGCAGAGAGAACAGTCTATGACTAGGGTGACTGGAGTCTTTGACAATTTTGAGGGCCTTCCTCTGACACCGCCTGGTATAGAGGTCCTGGATGGCAGGGAGCTTTGCCCCAGTGATGTACTGGGCCGTACGCACTACCCTCTGTAGTGCCTTGCGGTCAGAGGCCAAGCAGTTGCCATACCAGGCGGTGATGCAACCAGTCAGGATGCTCTCGATGGTGCAGCTGTAGAATTTTTTGAGGATCTGAGGACCCATGCCAAATCTTTTTAGTCTCCTGAGGGGGAATAGGCTTTGTCGTGCCCTCTTCACGACTGTCTTGGTGTGTTTGGACCATGATAGTTCGTTGGTGATGTGGACACCAAGGAACTTGAAGCTCTCAACCTGTTCCACTACAGCCCCGTCGATGAGAATGGGGGCGTGCTCAGTCCTCTTTTTTTTCCTGTAGTCCACAATCATCTCCTTTGTCTTGGTCACGTTGAGGGAGAGGTTGTTGTCCTGGCACCACACGGCCAGATCTCTGACCTCCTCCCTATAGGCTGTCTCATCGTTGTCGGTGATCAGGCCTACCACTGTTGTGTCGTCGGCAAACTTAATGATGGTGTTGGAGTCGTGCCTGGCCATGCAGTCATGGGTGAACAGAGAGTACAGGAGGGGACTGAGCACGCACCCCTGAGGGGCCCCCGTGTTGAGGATCAGTGTGGCAGATGTGTTGTTACCTACCCTTACCACCTGGGGGCGGCCCGTCAGGAAGTCCAGGATCCAGTTGCAGAGGGAGGTGTTTAGTCCCAGGATCCTTAGCTTAGTGATGAGCTTTGAGGGCACTATGGTGTTGAATGCTGAGCTGTAGTCAATGAATAGCATTCTCACGTAGGTGTTCCTCTTGTCCAGGTGGGAAAGGGCAGTGTGGAGTGCGATAGAGATTGCATCATCTGTGGATCTGTTGGGGCGGTATGCAAATTGGAGTGGGTCTAGGGTTTCTGGGATTATGCTGTTGATGTGAGCCATGACCAGTCTTTCAAAGCACTTCATGGCTACAGACGTCAGTGCCACGGGTCGGTAGTCATTTAGGCAGGTTATCTTAGAGTTCTTGGGCACGGGGACTATGGTGGTCTGCTTGAAACATGTTGGTATTACAGACTCAGTCAGGGACATGTTGAAAATGTCAGTGAAGACACTTGCCAGTTGGTCAGCACATGCTCGGAGTACACGTCCTGGTAATCCGTCTGGCCCTGCGGCCTTGTGAATGTTGACCTGCTTAAAAGTCTTACTCACATCGGCTACGGAGAGCGTGATCACATAGTCGTCCGGAACAGCTGGTGCTCTCATGCATGCTTCAGTGTTGCTTGCCTCGAAGCGAGCATAGAAGTGGTTTAGCTCGTCTGGTAGGCTTGTGTCACTGGGCAGCTCGCGGCTGTGCTTCCCTTTGTAGTCTGTAATAGTTTTCAAGCCCTGCCACATCCGACGAGCGTCAGAGCCAGTGTAGTATGATTCAATCTTAGACCTGTATTGACTCTTTGCCTGTTTGATGGTTCGTCGGAGGTCATAGCGGGATTTCTTATAAGCGTCCGGGTTAGAGTCCCGTTCCTTGAAAGCGGCAGCTCTACCCTTTAGCTCAGTGCGGATGTTTCCTGTAATCCATGGCTTCTGGTTGGGGTATGTACGTACGGTCACTGTGGGGACGACATCATCGATGCACTTATTGATGAAGCCAGTGACTGATGTGGTGTACTCCTCAATGCTGTCTGAAGAATCCCTGAACATGTTCCAGTCTGTGCTAGCAAAACAGTCCTGTAGCTTAGCATCTGCGTCATCTGACCACTTTTTTATTAGCCGAGTCACTGGTGCTTCCTGCTTCAGTTTTTGCTTATAAGCAGGAATCAGGAGGATAGAGTTATGGTCAGATTTGCCAAATGGAGGGCGAGGGAGAGCTTTGTATGCGTCTCTGTGTGTGGAGTAAAGGTGGTCTAGAGTTTTTTCCCCTCTGGTTGCACATTTAACATGCTGGTAGAAATGAGGTAGAACGGATTTAAGTTTCCCTGCATTAAAGTCCCCTGCTACTAGGAGCGCTGCATCTGGATGAGCGTTTTCCTGTTGATTAATGGCCTTGTACAACTCATTCAGTGCAATCTTAATGCCAGCATTGGTTTGTGGTGGTAAATAGACAGCTATGAAAAGTATAGATGAAAACTCTCTTGGTAAATAGTGTGGTCTACAGCTTATCATAAGATACTCTACCTCAGGCGAGCAAAACCTTGAGACTTCCTTAGTATTTGATTTTGTGCACCAGCTGTTGTTTACAAAAATACAGAGACCGCCACCCCTCGTCTTACCCGAGTCTGCCGTTCTGTCCTGCCGATGTAGCGTATAGCCTGCTAGCTGAATGTTGTCATTGTTGTCATTCAGCCACGACTCCGTGAAACATAAGATATTACAGTTTTTAATGTCCCGTTGGTAGGATAACCGTAATCTTAAATCGTCCATTTTATTATCCAAAGCTTGAACGTTGGCTAATAGGATTGATGGGAGAGGCAGTTTACTCGTTCGCCGTCGGATCTTTACAAGGCACCCCGACCTACGTCCACGGTATCTCCGTCTCTTCCTCACGCGAATGACGGGGATCTGGGCCTTGTCGGGAGTCTGTAGAATATCCTTCGCGAACGCCTCGTTGAAAAAAAAGTGTTCGTCCAACGCGAGGTGAGTAATCGCTGTCCTGATATCCAGAAGCTCTCTTTGGTTATAAGAGACGATGGCATAAACATTATGTACAAAATAAATTACAAATAACGCGGAAAAACACACATAATAGTACAATTGGTTAGAGGGCTGTAAAACGGCAGCCATTGTATCCATTACAAATAATCGTCCTCCCAGGGGCTCATAGTTTTTTAACAATTATTAAACGTTCTCTTCTATAGAGACTCATATAAGGTTTTAACCGTAACGTCCTCCCAGGGGCTCATATATAGTTAACAATTATTAACGTTCTCGCTATTGGAGACTCATAAGGTTTTAACCTTAACTAACATATTTCCTTACAAAAAACTAAAACCCCTGTTGTCATAGCCTTAGTCGACACACAGCAGAGACCTCCCCTTTTACACACACATGCATAGGCTCTCTTCCTCTCACACACACACAATTCAAGAGGAATGCATCCGTTCATACAATACACTAAGCATGCTACCGTCGCTCCTTATTTCTTATTGTTCCTTCCTAAATTTCTGCTACCTCGAGTTGCAGATATTCAATGAGAGGTTACTTCGAACATATACCTCGTCAACTATATGTCGAGAGGTAACTTACAATTGAATGTATATTCCACAAACTCCAGTTCCCAGAACTGACCTTAAAATCAACCTAGTGAGTTTTCAGGATTTTCGGCCCATCCTAATGATCGCCTCGTTTGAGGGCTTCCTTAAATCAGCGACGTCCTAATAGTATACTTTTTCCTTATTTCCTGGCCTTATTCCTTCATGCTATTCCTGGACACTCTTTTTAATTTTATTCAAGCCAAATGTCTGTGTGCCCAGTGTTAACAATTCCTATAGACACTCCCCCCTGTTTGCGTTGTTACCAACGCAAACAAATTTAGAAATTTAGAACGGATTCTCATCACACAGCAAATAACAGCAAAGCGCACACGCAGGTCCTAAAACGGTACATCTCCTCAACGCACACACACAGCACACGAACCGACCAGCGCCCAAAGTTGTAAGAAAGCTCACCGTATCTGCATGCCTCTTGAGCGGGAGTCGCTTCGTAGCCCATGAATGGAACGCTGAGAAAAGACGCAACACGTCCCAAATCCTCGTCGCCATTCTGTAGTGTCCGAGACAACGATGCTGATTATGCTGTGATGACAAGAAATCCGCTGACACTGTCCTTGATTATAATGGTTTATTACATAAAAGATTACAGTATCAATTTACAGACTCCTGCAGAAGTCCGGAGAACAACTGACCCAATCTCTAATATGTTGTTCTCCCGTCCTTTGTTCAAAACATGGTATTTATATCCTATGTAACATAAGATGGGTGGTTTTTGATAGACCAATCCCTGGCCTCCACATACAGTGGGGGAAAAAAGTATTTAGTCAGCCACCAATTGTGCAAGTTCTCCCACTTAAAAAGATGAGAGAGGGCTGTCATTTTCATCATCGGTACACGTCAACTATGACAGACAAAATGAGAAAAGAAATTCCAGAAAATCACATTGTAGGATTTTTAATGAATTTATTTGCAAAATATGGTGGAAAATAAGTATTTGGTCACCTACAAACAAGCAAGATTTCTGGCTCTCACAGACCTGTAACTTCTTCTTTAAGAGGCTCCTCTGTCCTCCACTCGTTACCTGTATTAATGGCACCTGTTTGAACTTGTTATCAGTATAAAAGACACCTGTCCACAACCTCAAACAGTCACACTCCAAACTCCACTATGGCCAAGACCAAAGAGCTGTCAAAGGACACCAGAAACAAAATTGTAGACCTGCACCAGGCTGGGAAGACTGAATCTGCAATAGGTAAGCAGCTTGGTTTGAAGAAATCAACTGTGGGAGCAATTATTAGGAAATGGAAGACATACAAGACCACTGATAATCTCCCTCGATCTGGGGCTCCACGCAAGATCTCACCCCGTGGGGTCAAAATGATCACAAGAACGGTGAGCAAAAATCCCAGAACCACACGGGGGGACCTAGTGAATGACCTACAGAGAGCTGGGACCAAAGTAACAAAGCCTACCATCAGTAACACACTACGCCGCCAGGGACTCAAATCCTGCAGTGCCAGACGTGTCCCCCTGCTTAACCCAGTACATGTCCAGGCCTGTCGCTGTGTTGCCCAGCGACAGCCCCAAAACATCACTGCTCTAGAGGAGATCTGCATGGAGGAATGGGCCAAAATACCAGCAACAGTGTGTGAAAACCTTGTGAAGACTTACAGAAAACGTTTGACCTGTATCATTGCCAACAAAGGGTATATAGCAAAGTATTGAGAAACTTTTGTTATTGACCAAATACTTTTTTTCCACCATAATATGCAAATAAATTCATAAAAAATCCTACAATGTGATTTTCTGGATTTTTTTTTCTCATTTTGTCTGTCATAGTTGACGTGTACCTATGATGAAAATTACAGGCCTCTCTCATCTTTTTAAGTGGGAGAACTTTCACAATTGGTGGCTGACTAAATACTTTTTTCCCCCACTGTATCTCCAAATGTCCTCTATTCCAAGAAGCCTATGTAGTAATGCTTTCCAGATGTTTCATCAAAGCAGAGTAAAGTTCATCTATTACACCATTTGCAAATGTCAGCAAAATCATAGACTGTTTAGATACTACACTACAATCTGTATTATCAAACCAACCTCAATGATTCATATCAACATTATCCATCACAGAATCAATATCTGATGGTACCATAACTTCCCCACACCCTCCAATCATCGAGGGGAGTTTTGTCACCTTTACCTGTGATGCTTCTGGCTCCATCATCAGCAGAGAGTGGATGAAGGATGGTCAGCTTCTGTCTGCTGATGGTAACCTAATCATCTCTGAGGATAAGAGAGTGCTGTCCATAAACCCTGTGAAGAGAACAGACAATGGAGTATACCTGTGTAGAGTCAGCAACCCCATCAGCACCGCTGATGCTAAACACATTCTCATTGTAAACTGTAAGTAGGTCTACTCAGCTATAAACCTGGGGTTACAATTACTCAGTTTTAACTGTTTGTTTTTTTGCTTTATATTCTGACAGTCACAGTGTAAATGCTGGATATGTAAGATATCACAGAGTAATTATATGGGGATATATATATATATATATATATATATATATATATATATATATATATATATACAGTTGAAGTCGGAAGTTTACATACACCTTAGCCAAATACATTTAACTGAGTTTTTCACAATTCCTGACATTTAATCTTAGTAAAACGTCCCTGTTTTGGGTCAGTTAGGATCACCACTTTATTTTTAGAATTTGAAATGTCAGAATAATAGTAGAGAGAATTATTTATTTCAGCTTTTATTTCACATTCCCAGTGTGTCAGAAGTTTACATCCACTCTATTAGTATTTGGTAGCATTGCCTTTAAATTGTTTAACTTGGGTCAAACGTTTCAGGTAGCCTTCCACAAGCTTCCCACAATAAATTGGGTGAATTTTGGCCCATTCCTCCTGACAGAGCTGGTGTAACTGAGTCAGGTTTGTAGGCTTCCTTGCTCGCACCCGCTTTTTCAGTTCTGCCCACAAATTTTCTATAGGATTGATGTCAGGGCTTTCGGATGGCCACTCCAATACCGTGACTTTGTTGTCCTTAAGCCATTTTTCCACAACTTTGGAAGTATGCTTGGGGTCATTGTCGATTTGGAAGACCCATTTGCGACCAAGCTTTAACTTCCTGACTGATGTCTTGAGATGTTGCTTCAATATATCCACATAATCTTCCTTCCTCATGATGCCATCTATTTTGTGAAGTGCACCAGTCCCTCCTGCAGCAAATCACCCCCACAGCATGATGCTGCCACCCCCGTGCTTCACGGTTGGGATGGTGTTCTCCGGCTTGCAAGCGTCCCCCTTTTTCCTGCAAACACAACGATGTTCATTATGGCCAAACAGTTCTATTTTTGTTTCATCAGACAAGAGGACATTTCTCCAAAAAGTCCCAATGTGCAGTTGCAAACTGTAGTCTGGTTTTTTTATGTCGGTTTTGGAGCAGTGGCTTCTTCCTTGCTGAAAGGCCTTTCAGGTTATGAAAATATAGGACTCGTTTTACTGTGGATATAGATACTTTTGTACCTGTTTCCTCCAGCATCTTCACAAGGTCCTTTGCTGTTGTTCTGGGATTGATTTGCACTTTTTGCACCAAAGTACGTTCATCTTTAGGAGACAGAACGCGTCTCCTTCCTGAGCGGTATGAATGCTGCGTGGTCCTTCTGTCACGTTCGCTTACAGATGGGACGGACCAAGGCGCAGCGTGATATGCGTACATGTTTATTAAATATTAAACACAACGACAAAATAACAAACAAAACGAAACGTGAAGTCCAAGGCAGCACAACACAACATACCTTAACTAGAACAAGATCCAACAACCCACTAGTTCCAATAGGCTACCTAAGTATCATCCCCAATCAGAGACAACGAGCGACAGCTGCCTCTGATTGGGAACCACACCGGCCAACATAGATCTAGACGATCTAGATCTAAACCTAGAAAATACAACATAGAACATACCACACAGAAAATAAAACAAATACGAGTCCCCAGAGTCAGGGCGTGACAGTATCCCCCCCCCCCCCCAAAGGTGCGGACTCCGACCGCACAACATAAACATAACAGGGTAGGGGCCGGGTGGGCATTCCGCCTCGGAGGCGGATCCGGCTCAGGGCGTGACGACCACTTACTCTCCGCCTCCCTGTTGCGCCCCTGGTCTGGTCTGGACCTTGGCGCACTGCTTGCCCTCTCCTTCCTCCCACGAAGTACCAAGCCCTGTCTGGACCCTGGTGTGGGAGACCCCGAACCTGGAGAGGGGCTGACGTCTGGGTCTGGACTGGAACCGCTGACTGGAGCTGGACCCGACGACGGTGGAGCGAACTGCTCTGGCTCCGGAGTGGAGCCGCTGACCGGAGCTGGATCAGGCACCGGTGGAGCGGACTGCTCTGGCTCCGGAGTGGAGCCGCTGACCGGAGCTGGACTAGACCCCGGTGGAGCGGATTGCTCTGGCTCCGGAGTGGAGCAGCTGACCGGAGCTGAACTGGGCACCGGTGGAGCGGACTGCTCTGGCTCCGGAGTGGAGCCGCTGACCGGAGCTGGACTAGACCCCGGTGGAGCAGATTGCTCTGGCTCCGGAGTGGTGCAGCTGACCGGAGCTGAACTGGGCACCGGTGGAGCGGACTGCTCTGGCTCCGGAGTGGATCCGCTGACCGGAGCTGGACTGGACCCCGGTGGAGCGGATTGCTCTGGCTCCGGAGTGGAGCAGCTAACCGGAGCTGAACTGGGCACCGGTGGAGTGGACTGCTCTGGATCCGGAGTGGAGCAGCTGACCGGTGCCGGACCAGGCACCGGTGGAACAGGCACGGGCCGTGCCGGACTGGACACACGCACCACTGGCTTGGTGCGAGGGGCAGGAACAGGCCGGGCCGGGCTGACGACGCGCACCACTGGCTTGGTGCGAGGAGCAGGAACATGCCGGGCCGGGCTGGAGACGCGCACCACTGGCTTGGTGCGAGGGGCAGGAACAGGCCGGGCCGGGCTGACGACGCGCACCACTGGCTTGGTGCGAGGGGCAGGAACAGGCCAGGCCGGGCTGGCGACACGCACCACTGGCTTGGTGCGAGGGGCAGGAACAGGCCGGGACGGGCTGGCGACGTGCACCACTGGCTTGGTGCGAGGGACAGGAACAGGCCGGACCGGGCTGGCGACACGCACCAATGGCTTGGTGCGAGGGACAGGAACAGGCCGAACCGGGCTGGCGACGCGCACCACTGGCTTGGTGCGAGGAGCAAGAACGGGACGGGCCGGACTGGCGACGCGCACCACTGGCTTGGTGCGAGGGGCAGGAATGGGTCGGGCCGTACTGGGAACACGCACCACTGGCTTAGTGCGGGAAGCAGGAACGGACCGGACCGGCGACACGCACCACTTGCTTGGTGCGAGGAGCGGGACTGGGTTCCTTTATTAACCCCCGCTCCTTCTGCTGCCTAACCAGCTCCTCTCGCCGTGCCTCTACACTCTCCTTCTCCCTTATAGCCTCCTGTAGCGCCTCCCTCTGACCGAATAACTCCTGCTCCCTCTGAACCAATAGCCCCCGTAACATGGTGGCCTCCTCTCCTAACCTGCAGACCCGCCCTTTAACGGCCTCCTGCTGCCTCGTCGTCCACACCGTGTGCCCCCCCAAAAAACGTTCTTGGGGTTGCCTCTCGGGTCTCCGTCGTCGGCACTCCTCCTCCCGTGGGGACTCCTCCGGGAGCCCCCACAAGTTAGGGAACAGAACCTCGTCGTCGTCGTCATCCTCAGACTCCTCAGTATACTGTTCCCACTCCTCTTCCCATGGTCGTAGGGACCCAATCTGAAAACCGACCGGGTGCAGTGGTCAGGGCTCTTCTCTCTCGCTCCCCGACCACCCCTTTAGCCCCCCCAGAAAAAATTATTGGGGCTGTCCCTCGGGCTTCCTCCTCGACCGGCGTCCTCTGCGTTGCCGTTGCTCCTCTCCTGCCTGGGTATCTACCTTCGCCCATGGCCCTTTCCCCGCGAATATCTCTTCCCATGACCACAATTTGCCCACCTGGGACATGGCTATTCGCTCCTCCTGGGCACGCTGCTTTGTCCTCGTTTGGTTGGATCTTCTGTCACGTTTGTTCATCGACAGGACGGACCAAGGCGCAGCGTGATATGCGTACATGTTTATTAAATATTAAACATAACGACAAAATAACAAACAAAACGAAACGTGAAGTCCAAGGCAGCACAACACAACATACCTTAACTGGAACAAGATCCCACAACCCACTAGTGCCAATAGGCTACCTAAGTATGGTCCCCAATCAGAGACAACGAGCGACAGCTGCCTCTGATTGGGAACCACACAGGCCAACATAGATCTAGACGATCTAGATCTAAACCTAGAAAATACAACATAGAACATACCACACAGAAAATACACACCCTGACTCAACATATACGAGTCCCCAGCGTCAGGGCGTGACACCTACGGTGTTTATACTTGTGTACTATTGTTTGTACAGAAGAACGTGGTACCTTCAGGCGTTAGGAAATTGCTCCCAAGGGTGAACCAGACTTGTGGAGGTCTACAATTTTTTTTCTGAGGTCTTGGCTGATTTCTTTTGATTTTCCCATGATGTCAAGCAAAGAGGCACTGAGTTTGAAGGTAGGCCTTGAAATACATCCACAGGTACACCTCCAATTGACTCAAATGATGTCAATTAGCCTATCAGAAGCTTCTAAAGCCATGATATTGTAGTGTATTAAGATTATGACTTTGATAAGGTTTCAAGTGGAACCTGAGAGGATGTTTATTTAGTTTCAAAGAGAGCCGTTTTTAGGGTGACGCCCCATAGAAGACAGGGGATTGGACAGTAGAGGGAGCAACCCATATTTTGGGGAATATAATAAGTACTGGATGGAGACAAAGAAGGGCAGAGCGGCCATTGCAATTTGGGAAACGCTGCTCTCCGGGTGATCATGACATCTGTACACTTATGCTGAAATCTTGTGATATGAATAAAACTTATGATCAAAGTTCAGTATAAGCGGACTCCTTTGTTACAGCATTATTAGCAACATTGACTCGACACTACAATTTGGCGACGAATGATGAGGCGGATCTGCGTCTCTTCAGTGTTATATTCATGAGCAACGACGTGACTCTCGCTCAAGACGCCGGCATAAGGTGAGATTTCTCACGGTCTTGGGTGTGTGTTTCTTTCGTTAGCTTCTGGGTGTGTGCGCTGGAGAGATGTACCGTAAAGGACCGATGTGTGCTGTTGCTTTTATTGCTGAGAACTAGGGGTCTGGCCTAACCATTCTAAATTTGTTTGCACTGGTAGACAGCGCAAAAGGGGGGAGAGTATCTATAGAGTGTCTATAGAGATATTTTGCTTGAATAAGAGTTCAAGAACAATCGATTGAGAGAGGAATAAGGAAGGCAGATATATGTAACTTAGAGCCGCTGTGGATCAACGAAAAGCCCTGATAGACAGGCGACCTCTATGGTGGGCCAGAAATCCTATAACGCGTTAGATGTGTTTTAGGTGAGTCCTGAGGACTGGAGACCGTGGTATATTGATAATGTATGTTGCCCCTCAGCTAATAGTTGACGAATTATTTGATTGATGTGATCTCTCGTATCGATTCCACTGGGATCTCGTGGTAGCACAAATTTAGCTAACAAATGGAATTTTACGGCACGGCGGAGGGAGAAATGCTAACGTGGCCTGCTAATTATGCTTCATGCTACATGCTAATGCTAATGCTAAATGCTAAATGCTAAATTCATGCTACATGCCAATTTTTGATGCGGGGTTATGATTAATATTTTTTCCTTGGTGGTCCATAGGAATGGGACGAGCCACCAATATTGTGTTTAGTTAGCTTGGGCTTGGTGCCTGGTGTTTTGTGAGCTCTGTTAAGTGTTATTGTTTGTCTATAAGGGGTAGAGGAGAGGAGCTATCGCAGAATGCTAACGTTCTGTTGTCTGGAGCTGAGAGGGCTCCCTTCCACGGTGAAATCATAGTGATGAATGTACTGCGCATGCGTGTGATTTTACGACACTAGATTACGACACGTGTGATTTTACAACACTAGAGTGACGTAGGGGTAAATAGGTCACTCCTCTGCTACACTGTGCTGCGGGGAGGCTCAGACAAACGAAGGAACAAAGAATTAGACATTTAGAGTCTAATGGTGTATTCTGGTTGTTACATCGGCTGTTGTTTGAAGATGAAACTGTTTTCTTGAGACCTATTGAATTGATAAATTAGATATATGTTGACGGATTAAAATAAATAAAATAAAATGACGGATTAAAATAAATAAAATAAAATGTTAATGAGTTACTTATAATATTCCTGAGGTAAGTTTTTGCTTATTTCTTAGCGCAAATGTGAACGGAGGAGTATTGAATGTTTGACATAAACTCAGTGTGTGCATAAAATACTAAATTTTTGTTTGTCCTTTGTTATTCTGTCATATGAGAGACGGTAAGAGGAAGAGAGCGGAAGTGCTGACGTGTACATCACGTGACAGGGTGTGACGCGACAGAGGCTGCTGCGACCGGATCTCGTCAAATATCAGGCTAGTGCTGTTCTGTTTACAATGTCTTCCCCTACAGGATATTTGATGTCATGACAATTTGACAAAGACTTGGCAAAAGACTGATCAATTGAAGTAATTGCATTTTGGAGTTTTTGTGCATGAGTGAGTTTGATTACAGTTGTGTTGGGAATCGAGTACTGACATTATTCTGTAAAATTAAGATAATTGGGTGCTTATTAAATAATTGGTTTATGAGTACTGTAGTGTTGCTGGATTATAGGTATTATACATACTTTTCCTAATTGAAGGTGGTAAGATAGCCACTAATTGATAAATTAGTAAAATAGGAAATAGAAAAAAATTATTTTGGATTATTCATAAATTTATTGATTAATTGTTTAATCCAAAAAAAAAAAAAAAAAAAAACTTCAATTAATTATTTTTGAATATTCATATTTTTATTGATTAATTTTTATTATTTGGAAAATAAGTTTATATTAATAATTAAAGGGAGGACACTATAAGCTATATATTCTAAAATAATAAAAATAATTCACAATAAAGGAATATAAAACAGTTGTTACAATGGGGGAAAATGATATAAGGACTAAGAAGGTAATTACACCTGTTGATATAGTACAAAATAGTAATCCTTTAGTTAATGGTATTGCTAGGTTATCCGGCAAATGGAACAAACGTTGGCCTGACATTGAACAACCATGGCCAGTGGAAGGGACTCTTAACCCTGACGTAATCAAGATAATGAAAGTGCTTCTGTCAATTCATAAAGCAGATCAAAAGAAAGGGAAAAAAAGGGAACAACGTAAAGAAAAGAGACAAAGAGAGCTGGGTGTTCTTAAGCTGTTTGAGAATGAAGGAAAAAAACTGATAAAGAAAATGGTGAAACAAGGAAAGGCGACAGAAAAACTAATGGCAGAAGTCAGTACACCTTTCTCACATACGGATTCAGCAAAAAGACCCCCACCTTATGAGAAAGAAGTAGAGCTTAAGGACGTCTATCCTCAGCTTCCGGTGATCGTTCAGGAGGGTGATTATTGCATCAGAGATGAAGATGAACGAATAATAGAGAGAGGACAAGCAGAAACTACCATAAAAATGAATCCAAACTCCAGAAGTAAGAAAAAACCGAGATGTCTGGAAACTAAGGGTAGAATGAGGTTCAGGAGAATGGAAGACGACGATGATGATGATGATGATCAGAGTGATTCAGAAGAGATCATGGGTGGATATGACCCTGTGATCAGACGGAGGTTGGCAAGAGCGGAAAGAAGGGGTGATGGATGTTTGAAGAAGAAGACAACAAGAGATTCGAGTTCTGATAAAAGCGAAGATGAAGACAGCGATAAAGAGTGGGAGAGTAAAGGTGCTTCATATTCAAGAGGATTTTATCCAGCAATGACTAGCACAGAAGAAATAGAAAGAGATATAGACCGATGCGTATCATGCCTGGATAAAGCGAATAGTTTAGAAGAAGTAAAATAACTGGAGGAACAACTCAAGAAGCTGAAGATACAGAAGAAGAAGCTGCTGAGAAAAGAATCCCAAGAATCTGAGAAGAAATATACATTGAGGCCAAGGAAAGAGGGCACTAGCAAGAAAATTATGCCGGTGATCATTCGAGGTCGAAACTTAGAATATAAGCCTTTGCAAAGTACCGATATGTCAGATCTACTTGAGAAGCTGCCTACTCTTCAAGATGGAGCCTATCCTTGGATTTCAAAATGGGAAGAAATTACAGTGGGAACACAGTCTGCTATAGGAGACATTAAGAGACTTTTGGCTAATCTCCTTGGGATTCCAGGTATGGAAGAAATTTTTCAGAGAGCGGGACTGAATAGATATGTGGGGACTGCAGTGAACGACCCTGAATTGTTGGCTGCAAGTAGGAATCGTCTATGGAGAGCATTGAAAGATACATTTCCAACAAATGTACATCCTGATAATATTCTGATTGACCCACTAGGACAACAAGAAAATCCGAGAGCCTATGTGTCAAGAGTCCATCAAGTGTGGAGAAATATTACTGGAAATGATCCAGATGTGAGTCAAATTGAGCAGTCAATTTTGAGAGCTAAATTGCAGATGGGACTGCCCTCACCAGTAAGGAGTAAACTGGCAGAGGTGGTTGGACTTGGAAGCATGACAAAAGGCGTCTATACAGATCATATAGCCCATCAAGTGGATTTGTACAGAAAAAAGGAACACAACCAGAAAGAACAGGACCAAGAAACTCTCAGAAAACTCAATCAAATACAGCTGGTGGAGAATAAGAAGGAGAAGAAACAAGCTTTGGTTATGCAGAATCAGGGTGCACCGAATCAACAATCACTGCCACAGCTTCAACAGGACCAGTTCCAATCGCAATTGTATCAGCCACCAATAGCGGGTCCAGTTGTTCCATATCCACAGCCAGTTTCTGGACAGACACAGAATTGGAGAGGAAGAGGACGAGAAGGCTTAGAAGGAGGAGGAAGGTTTCAGCTACACTTCCAGCAACTCTCAGAAGTGTGTTATAATTGTGGACAGGTTGGTCACTTTACCTGTGAATGCAATGCGCCAGGAGGAAACAACAGAGGAAATTTATGAGGAAGATAAAGGAGCAAGTGAAGATCACCTGTCCTCCAGGTGAACCCTTAAAGGAGCAAGGATTCTAGAGTGCCTAGAAGATCCGAAGGGGGGTGTCAGCTGATAGCACCGATTAGGGAGAAAAAACATCTAACAATTGAAGTGAAAACAAAGGACTAGGAGAGGTGAATAGTGGAAAAGCTTTTATCTGTGTTGAGCCTAAAGAGGTTAAACATCTCACTATGTAACATTAACTAATTAGGATAGGGGTTTGAGGGAGTAAAACAGCTGATTACTCTTAAGGAACCAATTGAGCTCTGCTATAAAAAATCAAAGAGAAATTAAAATACACATACTGGTATTAGAACATATACCTATTGCATTGTTGGGAAGAGATGCATTGTGTAAATTGAACTGTACATAAGATGTACACTAGACAGCTGTCTGGTAGAAGATTTTAAAAGAGTAGGGTTTTTGGGAATCATATTTGCTTGAAAAGATAATGTCCTCCTTCCTATGACAATCTATTAGACTGCCTATTAGACAATCTGTCTGAAAAATAAAGTTAAAAGGGGTGACTGTTATTCTTGGTTACATTCCTACACCAAGAGGTGCAAGAGATTTCAAACTAGGCTAAAAGATGTTCGATCGTTTGCCAAGTCTGTGTGTGAAGAAGTCAGAAGCAGGTGGGGACTTCCCGATCACATATTCTAAAAATTGGTGGTAAGGGCTTTTGTGAATAAATCAGTGGAAAAGGTTTTTAAAAGTTAGGAGAAAAGATTAGATTAAAAAAGTTAGGAGAACTAGGGTTGAAGGAACTCTAGGACAGTAAGCTAAGTTTCAATGTTAGTAGGAAGGTGATAGATGGAAATACAAGTAAGGAGTTAAAAGTCTTAGGGAGAATGGATGAAGTAACAACAAGGACATCAACACTTCAGTCTATTATAACAACAGTGAGAAGCAATTTAACTCTTTCAACATTGATAGTTATTAAAGCCATAAATATATTGCATTTGATTACAAGGGAGCAGATAGCTCCAGCACCAATTTTAGAGGAATTTCATAGTCTGGGAAGCCTATCATTGGAGGATACGTCTAAGAGAGAAGTGGGGATTTTTCCATGGTATGGTGTAAAATTTGGGAAGATCATATTGATAATATTACCTATACTTTGATTCCAGATAGTTCAGATAATATCACTAGGGTTATAGATGCATTGAAGAATATAAGGGATGCATTTGGTAGATCTGAAGGAGCTGGATGGTCAGCGAAGTCTTGGTTGCAAGATCAGTTAGGCCCAGTGGGAGCAGTGATGGTTTAGATTTTAATAGCAGCTTTGATAGCACTGTGTGTGATGTTTTGCTTTTGTAATTTGTTACTGACCTTTGCGAAAGCTATGATATTGAGATGGGTTGGAGTTGTGATGCCTGGAGACAACACTCAGATGCCGTTGTTGACTGTTCCTGATCTGGATGAAGAGGGACAAGTGGGACTGGATGGAGTATTGATGGATAAATATCCTTTTTGATTATTTGATCATTTTTTAAATGTTTTTCAATATTAGTGTGATTTTAGTATTTTGTTATGAATCAAAGGGATAATGTGATCAATAGGATAATGTGATTCATATATCATTTATATATCATTTTTTATATTCTTAGTTGATATTGATGTTTTAATTTGAAAGTGTTGTTTTGCAAAATATACTGTTTGGTCTTTTCTTTTCTTCCAGAAGCATTTGGGGGAATATGTAGAGATTGAAATACTCAAACAAGGACAATATGAAGGGACAATATGAAAGGAGAATATGAAGGGACTGGAGGAGATGGAACAAGGAAGGTGTGGAAATGTTCCAATTCCATCATCGAAGATGCATTGGAAGTCGAGACTACGGAGGAGATGAAGTGTAGTGGACTACATTCCAGTGTCTGCAATGAAATATAGACATATTTGCATGTGTAATACATAATTTGTGTCATATTCTTTCTGTATTAATTTTTGTAGAATGATATTTGATGTTATTGAATACATGTGGGGATCTTAGATGTTTTTGTTTATTTCGTGGAAGCTTAGGGACATGGAGTCTAGGCAGGGATAGAGATAATCCACCGTAGGGTCCGATGGGTCGACCAGCCTGGGAGTGGACATTTTTTGGATAGTATTTTGTTTGCTGGGGCTTTCATGTGTATTTAATTGCATCATAGTTTCAAATGCATTGATAAAGATTTATGAATTGATCTGGAGTACCTAGGTGGTTGCCTGGGGCAGAGGGGCCGTGAGAGAATTTTACTGTCTTGATTGATGGATGGATATTTGGAAAGAAGGCTGCCAGACAGGTTTTTCGCTCTCACACTCCATAAAGATTTGTTCATATTTCATAGTAATGTATTCACACTTCATAAAGATTTGTTCATATTTCATAGAAAGGTATTTACACTCCAGAGAAAAGTGTTTTGGGTTTAATGTTAAAGATACTCAATAAGAGAAATTGTTACTTGTCATAATCCTATTCTTTTTGTTTTCGAGACTTTTAGTTAGTCTCGAAGGGGGGAAATATGTAGTGTATTAAGATTATGACTTTGATAAGGTTTCAAGTGGAACCTGAGAGGATGTTTATTTAGTTTCAAAGAGAGCCGTTTTTAGGGTGACGCCCCATAGAAGACAGGGGATTGGACAGTAGAGGGAGCAACCCATATTTTGGGGAATATTATAAGTACTGGATGGAGACAAAGAAGGGCAGAGCGGCCATTGCAATTTGGGAAACGCTGCTCTCCGGGTGATCATGACATCTGTACACTTATGCTGAAATCTTGTGATATGAATAAAACGTATGATCAAAGTTCAGTATAAGCGGACTCCTTTGTTACAGCATTATTAGCAACATTGACTCGACACTACAATATCATTTTCTAGAATTTTCCAAGCTGTTTAAAGGCACAGTCAACTTAGTGTATGTAAACCTCTGATCCACTGGAATTGTGATACAGTGAATTATAAGTTAAATAATCTGTCTGTAAACAATTGTTGGAAAAATTACTTGTGTCATGCACAAAGTAAATGTCATAACTGACTTGCCAAAACTATAGTTTGTTAACAAGAAATTTGTGGAGTGGTTGAAAAACGAGTTTTAATGACTCCATCCTTAGTGTATGTAAACTTCCGACTTCAACTGTATATATATATATATATATATATATATATATATATAACAGTTTGAGTGTGTTACATCACACTGATTACTAACTAACAAACACATGGCTTCCTCTAATTTGAACTGGTGTTTTTTGTTACAGATGGACCTGATGGTATGAATATCAAGGGTCCAAATGAAATAGAAGTAGGACAGAAGTTTACATTGACCTGCTCTGCTGACTCCAACCCCCCTGCTAGTTACACCATGATGCACAATGGAACTGAGATACCTGGACATTCACCTGAGTTCACTAAAGAGAATAGTGAATACTCTGACAGTGGGGATTACACTTGTACAGCAACAAATTATGTCACTATGAACAAAACATATGTGGTCCATAAACTGTCAGTAAAAGGTAAAGTAATCAGAAGCTGTAAAGATAATATGAGATAGTAATATTTTTTTTATGCAAGATGATTTACTCCTATATTACTTTTGCTTGATGTAATTGTCACCCAGATGCACTGTATTGTGCAGTACTGCTTGTTCACTCTGTAGCCTCTCTCTCATCTCTGCATGGTTCTCTGGTCTCTGCAGCAGAGGACTCTTTATCACCAGGTCTCTCTGCTGGTCCCATCGCTGGTATTGTGATTGGAGTATTGCTGGTTGTGGGAGTGGCAGTTGGTGTTGCAGTGTTCTTCATCAGGAAAAATGGGTGAGTAAAAAAACAAAACTTTTCAGTCAAACAAGTGTATTATCTATCACTGCACTTGGTAGAAAATGTAGGCTCTTTTCCACTGTAAACTGTCAAAAGCACTGTAATATTATGTTCTTATACTTCACTGTAAACTGTTAAAAGCACTGTAATATTATGTTCTTATAAATTCACTGTAAACTGTCAAAAGAACTGTAATATTATGTTCTTATAACTTTCTAAATAGCAACATTTCAATGTGTATTTCTTGTTTTATATAGAACCAATGCTGAGCCAATGCATCGAGGTAACCAGACTGAATCTCCAATCTTTCAGGTCAACGTGGCATATCTGTCACGATCGTCGTAAGCAACGGACCAAGGCACAGCGTGATATGCGTACATCTTTTAATGAGTACTTTAAACAACAATTTACAAAACAACAAAACGATACGTGAAGTCCTAAGGTTAACAAACACAAACCTCTCCGGAACAAGATCCCACAATTAACTGTGCCAAAACAGGCTGCCTAAGTATGGTGACAACGAGAATCAGCTGCCTCTGATTGGGAACCACCCTGGCCAACATAGATATAATATAATAATAATATGCCATTTAGCAGACGCTTTTATCCAAAGCGACTTACAGTCATGCGTGCATACATTTTTTTTTTTTTTTTTTTTGTGTATGGGTGGTCCCGGGGATCGAACCCACTACCTTGGCGTTACAAGCGCCGTGCTCTACCAGCTGAGCTACAGAGGACCACTGAGCTGAGCTCGTAGATCTACACGAACTAGAACAAAACATAGAAAATACAACATAGACAATCCACACCCTGGCTCAACATATAAGAGTCCCCAGAGCCAGGGCGTGACAGTACCCCCCCCCCCCCAAAGGCGCGGACTGCGACCGCGCCAACTAAACCCAACAGGGGAGGGGCCGGGTGGGCATTCCGCCTCGGAGGCGGATCCGGCTCCGGGCGTGACCACCACTCTCTCGCTACCCCCCCGTAGCGCCCCTGGTCTAGTCTGGCCCCGCTGGCCGGAGCTGGACTGGACACCGGTGGAGCGGATTGCTCAGGCTCCGGTGTGGAGCAGCTGACCGGTACCTGACCAGGCACCGGTGGAACAGGCACGGGCTGTGCCGGAATGACGACGCGCACCACTGGCTTGGTGCGGGGAGCAGGAACAGGCCGGACCGGGCTGGCGACACGCACCACTGGCTTGGTGCGGGGAGCAGGAACGGGCCGGACCGGGCTGACGATGCTCACCACTGGCTTGGTGCGGGGAGCAGGAATGGGCCGGACCGGGCTGGCGACGCGCACCATTGGCTTGGTGCGGGGAGCAGGAACAGGCCGGACCGGGCTGATGACACGCACCACAGGCTTGGTGCGGGGAGCAGGAACAGGCCGGATCGGGCTGGCGACGCGCACCACAGGCTTGGTGCGAGGGACAGGAACAGGCCGGACCGTACTGGGAACACACACCACTGGCCTTGTGCAGGGATCAGGAACGGGCCGGACCGGACTGGTAACACACCCCAGTACCTCTCGCCGTGCCTCTACACTCTCCTTCCCCCTCATGACCAATGGCCCCCGTAACCTGGTGGCCTCCTCTCCTAGTCCACAAACTTGCCCTGTAGCTGCCTCCAGCAGCCCCGTCGTCCATGCCGTGTGCCCCCCCAAAAAAAATTACTTGGGGTTGCCTCTCGCCTGTCCGACGACGGCACGGTTGGCGCCGAACCTCCTCTCTCGCCAGGGCCTTAACTTTTGCCCATGGCCCTCTGCCCACGAACATGTCCTCCCACGACCACCATTCGCCCACCTGGGACATCGCCAACTTCTCCAGTTCCTTACCCGGCGTTTGCTCCTGAACACGCTGCTTGGTCCTTCTTTGGTGGGATCTTCTGTCACGATCGTCGTAAGCAACGGACCAAGGCGAAGCGTGATATGCATACATCTTTTAATGAGTACTTTAAACAACAATTTACAAAACAACAAAACGATACGTGAAGTCCTAAGGTTAACAAACACAAACCTCTCCGGAACAAGATCCCACAATTAACTGTGCCTAAACAGGCTGCCTAAGTATGGTCCCCAATCAGAGACAACGAGAATCAGCTGCCTCTGATTGGGAACCACCCTGGCCAACATACAGTGGGGGAAAAAAGTATTTAGTCAGCCACCAATTGTGCAAGTTCTCCCACTTAAAAAGATGAGAGAGGCCTGTCATTTTCATCATAGGTACACGTCAACTATGACAGACAAAATGAGGAAAAAAAATCCAGAAAATCAAGACTGTTTCAAGGACAGCTTTTTTCCATCTACGTAACATTGCAAAAATCAGAAATTTTCTGTCCAAAAATGATGCAGAAAAATTAATCCATGCATTTGTTACTTCTAGATTAGACTACTGCAATGCTCTATTTTCCGGCTACCCGGATAAAGCACTAAATAAACTTCAGTTAGTGCTAAATACGGCTGCTAGAATCCTGACTAGAACCAAGAAATTTGATCATATTACTCCAGTGCTAGCTTCCCTACACTGGCTTCCTGTTAAGGCAAGGGCTGATTTCAAGGTTTTACTGTTAACCTATAAAGCGTTACATGGGCTTGCTCCTACCTATCTTTCCGAGTTGGTCCTGCCGTACATACCAATACGTACGCTACGGTCACAAGACGCAGGCCTCCTAATTGTCCCTAGAATTTCTAAGCAAACAGCGGGAGGCAGGGCTTTCTCCTATAGATCTCCATTTTTATGGAACAGTCTGCCTACCCATGTGAGAGACGCAGACTCGGTCTCAACCTTTAAGTCTTTACTGAAGACTTATCTCTTCAGTAGGTCATATGATTGAGTGTAGTCTGGCCCAGGAGTGTGAAGGTGAACGGAAAGGCTGGAGCAACGAACAGCCCTTGCTGTCTCTGCCGGGCCGGTTCCCCTCTCCACTGGGGTTCTCTGCCTCTAACCCTGTTGCAGGGGCTGAGTCACTGGCCTGCTGGTGCTCTTTCATGCCGTCCCTGGGAGGGGTGCGTCACTTGAGTGGGTTGAGTTACTGACGTGATCTTCCTGTCTGGGTTGGCGCCCCCCCCCCCTTGGTTTGTGCTGTGGTGGAGACCTCTGTGGGCTATACTCGGCCTTGTCTCAGGATTGTAAGTTGGTGGTTGGGGATATCCCTCTAGTGGTGCGGGGGCTGTGCTTTGGCGGAGTGGGTGGGGTTATATCCTTCCTGTTTGGCCCTGTCCGGGGGTTTCTTCGGATGGGGCCACAGTGTCTCCGGACCGCTCCTGTCTCAGCCTCCAGTATTTATGCTGCAGTAGTTTATGTGTCGGGGGGCTGGGGTTAGTTGGTTATACCTGGAGTACTTCTCCTGTCTTATCCAGTGTCCTGTGTGAATTTAAGTATGCTCTCTCTAATTCTCTCGTTCTCTCTTTCTCTCTGAGAACCTGAGCCCTAGGACCATACGTCAGGACTACCGGGCATGATGACACCCTGCTGCCCCCAGTCCGCCTGGCCTTGCTGCTATTCCAGTTTCAACTGTTCTGCCTGCGGCTACGAAACTCCTACCTGTCCCAGACCTGCTGTTTTCAACTCTAAATGATCGGCTATGAAAAGCCAACTGAGAGACCTGAGCCCTAGGACCATACGTCGGGACTACCGGCCGTGGTGACTCCTTGCTATCCCCAGTCCGCCTGGCCTTGCTGCTATTCCAGTTTAAACTGTTCTGCCTGCGGTTATGGAACCCCTACCTGTCCCAGACCTGCTGTTTTAAACTCTAATGATCGGCTATGAAAAGCCAACTGAGATTTATTCCTGATTATTATTTGACCATGCTTGTCACTTATGAACATTTTTGAACATCTTGGCATGGTTCTGTTATAATCTCCACCCGGCACAGCCAGAAGAGGACTGGCCACCCCTCATAGCCTGGTTCCTCTCTAGGTTTCTTCCTAGGTTTTGCCTTTCTAGGGAGTTTTTCCTAGCCACCGTGCTTCTACACCTGCATTACTAGCTGTTTGGGGTTTTAGGCTGGGTTTCTGTACAGCACTTCGAGATATTAGCTGATGTAAGAAGGGCTATATAAAATAAAATTGATTGATTGAAAATCACATTGTAGGATTTATAATGAATTTATTTGCAAATTATGGTGGAAAATAAGTATTTGGTCAATAACAGAAGTTTCTCAATACTTTGTTATATACCCTTTGTTGGCAATGACACAGGTCAAACGTTTTCTGTAAGTCTTCACAAGGTTTTCACACACTGTTGCTGGTATTTTGGCCCATTCCTCCATGCAGATCTCCTCTAGAGCAGTGATGTTTTGGGGCTGTCGCTGGGCAACACAGACTTTCAACTCCCTCCAAAGATTTTCTATGGGGTTGAGATCTGGAGACTGGCTAGGCCACTCCAGGACCTCGAAATGCTTCTTACGAAGCCACTCCTTCGTTGCCAGGGCTGTGTGTTTGGGATCATTGTCATGCTGAAAGACCCAGCCACGTTTCATCTTCAATGCCCTTGCTGATGGAAGGAGGTTTTCACTCAAAATCTCACGATACATGGCCCCATTCATTCTTTCCTTTACACGGATCAGTCGTCCTGGTCCCTTTAAAGAAAAACAGCCCCAAAGCATGATGTTTCCACCCCATGCTTCACAGTAGGTATGGTGTTCTTTGGATGCAACTCAGCATTCTTTGTCCTCCAAACACGATGAGTTGAGTTTTTACCAAAAAGTTATATTTTGGTTTCATCTGACCATATGACATTCTCCCAATCCTCTTCTGGATCATCCAAATGCACTCTAGCAAACTTCAGACGGGCCTGGACATGTACTGGCTTAAGCAGGGGGACACGTCTGGCACTGCAGGATTTGAGTCTCTGGCGGCGTAGTGTGTTACTGATGGTAGGCTTTGTTACTTTGGTCCCAACTCTCTGCAGGTCATTCACTATGTCCCTCCGTGTGGTTCTGGGATTTTTTCTCACCGTTCTTGTGATCATTTTGACCCCACGGGGTGAGATCTTGCGTGGAGCCCCAGATCGAGGGAGATTATCAGTGGTCTTGTATGTCTCCAATTTCCTAATAATTGCTCCCACAGTTGATTTCTTCAAACCAAGCTGCTTACCTATTGCAGATTCAGTCTTCCCAGCCTGGTGCAGGTCTACAATTTTGTTTCTGCTGTCCTTTGACAGCTCTTTGGTCTTGGCCATAGTGGAGTTTGGAGTGTGACTGTTTGAGGTTGTGGACAGGTGTATTTTATACTGATAACAAGTTCAAACAGGTGCCTTTAATACAGGTAACGAGTGGAGGACAGAGGAGCCTCTTAAAGAAGAAGTTACAGGTCTGTGAGAGCCAGAAATCTTGCTTGTTTGTAGGTGACCAAATACTTATTTTCCACCATAATTTGCAAATAAATTCATAAAAAATCCTACAATGTGATTTTCTGGATTTTTTTTTCTCAATTTGTCTGTCATAGTTGACGTGTACCTATGATGAAAATTACAGGCCTCATTTCAACTCGTCGTGTTTGGAGGACAAAGAATGCTGAGTTGCATCCAAAGAACACCATACCTACTGTGAAGTATGGGGGTGGAAACATCATGCTTTGGGGCTGTTTTTCTGCAAAGGGTCCAGGACGACTGATCCGTGTAAAGGAAAGAATGAATGGGGCCATGTATCGTGAGATTTTGAGTGAAAACCTCCTTCCATCAGCAAGGGCATTGAAGATGAAACGTGGCTGGGTCTTTCAGCATGACAATGATCCCAAACACACCGCCCAGGCAACGAAGGAGTGGCTTCGTAAGAAGCATTTCAAGGTCCTGGAGTGGCCTAGCCAATCTCCAGATCTCAACCCCATAGAAAATCTTTGGAGGGAGTTGAAAGTCCGTGTTTCCCAGCGACAGCCCCAAAACATCACTGCTCTAGAGGAGATCTGCATGGAGGAATGGGCCAAAATACCAGCAACAGTGTGTGAAAACCTTGTGAAGACTTACAGAAAACATTTGACCTGTGTCATTGCCAACAAAGGGTATACAACAAAGTATTGAGAAACTTTTGTTATTGACCAAATACTTATTTTCCACCATAATTTGCAAATAAATTCATTATAAATCCTACAATGTGATTTTCTGGATTTTTTTTCCTCATTTTGTCTGTCATAGTTGACGTGTACCTATGATGAAAATTACAGGCCTCTCTCATCTTTTTAAGTGGGAGAACTTGCACATTTGGTGGCTGACTAAATACTTTTTTCCCCCAATGTATCTCCAAATGTCCTCTATTCCAAGAAGCCTATGTAGTAATGCTTTCCAGATGTTTCAGCAAAGCAGAGTAAAGTTCATCTATTACACCATTTGCAAATGTCAGCAAAACCATAGACCTTCAGACACTACATATTTCCCCCCTTCGGGACTAACTAAGTCTCGAAAACAAAAAGAATAGGATTATGACAAATAACAATTTTTGTTCTTGAGTAACTTTAGCAATAAACCAACATTTATGGAGAGTAAACACATGTTTATATAGACACATTTTTGTATGGAGTGTAAATAAATTGTTATGGAGTGTAAATAAATTGTTATGGAGTGTAAATAAATTGTTATGGAGTGTAAGAGCGAAAAACCTGTCTGGCAGCTTTCATTCCAAATATCCATCAATCAATCAAGACAGGAAAATTCTCTCACGGCCCCTCTTCCCCAGGCGACCACCTAAGTACTCCAGATCAATTTATAAATCTTTATCAATGCATTTTAAACTATGATGCAATTGAATACACATGAAAACCTCAGAAAACAAAATACAATCAAAAATGTCCACATTCAGGCTGGTCGACCCATTGGACCCTCCTGTGGATTCTCTCTGTCCCTGCCTAGACCCAATATCCCTAAGCTTCAACAAAATAAAAATAAACATCTGAGGTCCCCACATGTACCCAACAACAGAAAACATAATTCTTCAAAAATTAATACAGAAAGAATATAACACAAATTATGTATTACACATGCAAATATGTCTATATATCATTGCAGACACTGGAATGTAGTCCACTACACTTCATCTCCTCAGCAGTGTCGACTTCCAATAAAACGTCGATGATGGAATCTGAACATTTCCACACCTTCCTTTTTCCACTTCCTCCAGTCCATTCATATTGTCCATGTTTGAGTATTTGAATCCCACTCTCCACATCCCCATTTACTTCTGGAAGAAAAGAAAACACCAACCAGTATATTTTGCAAAACAACACATGCAAATTAAAACATCAATATCAACAATAATATAAGAATGATATATAAAATGATATATAAGATGAATCACATTCCATTTCCCACCTTTGATTCATAAGAAAATACTAAATATCACAATAATATGTAAAGACTTGAAAAATTATCACACAATCAGATATTGAAAATTTCCTAGAGTAACTTCAACCCTAGTTGTCATAACATTTTAGTCTGACTTTTTTTATTTTTTTATTTTTGTCCAATTTTTTTCAAAAACCATTTCACTGATTTATCCACAAAACTATTTCCCATTTTCTGTGGATATTAAATCGGGAAATTCCCACCTGCTTATGACTTCTTTACACAAGAACTTTGCAACCGACTGAGCATCTTTTAGCTTAGTTGGACATCTTATGCACCTCTTGGTGTAGGAATGTAACCAAGAATAACAGTCACACACCTGCAAACATAATTTTTCAGACAGATTGTGCACCTGCCTATGACATAGTCAACCTGTTAAAGCATATATGGTTCCCAAAAACCATACTCCTTTGTGATCTTTCTCCTAACCTCCCCCCTTGCAACATGAGCTAACCCATGTGCTTCCTGAATCATCAGACCTAATAGGTCTAGAGGCGCTACTATCAACCCCTCATGGTTTCTCCAAAGGCAACAAAGGATTGTTACTCTGAGGATTTTTTATTTTCTTCAAACGCTTGCTTTCGAAAGTCCTTCAATTTGTGGTTCAATCCCTTGGATTGCTTCATCTTTCAATGGATACTGATTCTTCCAAGGAGGTCTGGCTCCTGGTCGAAGTTCAACTTTCACCGGTTGGGCTGATTTCACAAGTCCAATATCGGTACTGTGTTGAGACCACAAACATTCTGGAACTTGTTGCAACATCTCCTCTGTCATAGGGTCTGAATCCATCTTCGCACTGCAAATAGATTCATGTGTCATCCATACACCTTGTGGCTCTCCTTGTCCTTGAGCCGAAATCATGATTTTGAGAAATCGCTGATCTTCACTCCTCCAAATCGCCAAATTCTCTTTAATCGGTACGAAAACAGCTTTCTCTGCTTCTGTCATCATTTCTCCTATTTGCTTCTGCTCATAGCCTTCAGAAACCAACAAGGTCACATGTGGCACACTCTTCTCAATCTCAAATTCTTTATCCAGATAATCGTCTGTGTTTATCTTCATAGCTGCTCCTTGTGGTCCTAAAATTATGCAACATGAGCTGAGTTGAACTTTCTTTGGTTGATGACTCAACCATTCCTCTGAGTCCGATTGGGCAGCATTCTTGAAATACTTGAGCGTACAATGAAATGGATATTCCGGAAGCCTCGCATCTAGCATGTTTGTCACAATGAATTTCTCCCATATCTTAGCCTGCTTCAAGAAATCTTCACTGAGATTTCCAATCCAGAATACTGAAGAAGAATCCATCTCTGTCGTCATCAACAATTGGTAAACCTTTTCCTTTGGCACTTCTACCAGACAGCCGTCTGGTGTACATTTTATTGTACAGTTCAATTTACACAATGCATCTCTTCCCAACAATGCGATAGGTGTATGTTCTGATACCAGTATGGGTATTGTAATTTTCTGATTTTCATAGCAGAGCTCAATTGGTTCCGTAAGAGGAATCAGCTGTTTCACTCCCTCAAATCCGATTGTCCTAATTAGTTGATTGGACATAGGGAGATGTGTAGCATCTTCAGGCCGAACACAGGGAAAAGCAGCTCCGCTATCCGCCATCACTTCCAATGGTCGTTTGTTTACTTTCACCTCAATTGTTGGATCTTTTTCCGGTCCTGATGCTACCAGCTGACACCCCCCTTTCGGATCTTCTGGGCACCTCTAGAATCCTTGCTCCGGGCCCCTATAAGGGTTCACCGGTCCTCCAGATGATCTTGACTGGCCCCTGTATCTTCCTCTGAAATTCCCTCTGGTGTTTCCTCCTGGCCCATTACACTCACGGGCAAAGTGACCAACCTGTCTACAATTATAACACACTTCTGAAGATTGCTGGAAGTATGGCTTAAATTTTCCTCCTCTTCCTCTTCCTAAGCCTTCTCGTCCTCTTCCTCTCCAATTCTGTCTCTGTCCAGAAACTGGCTGTGGATATGAAACAACTGGTACCGCTATTGGTGGCTGGTACAATTGCGGTTGGAACTGGTTCGGTTGAAGCTGTGGCAGTGATTGTTGATTTGGTGCACACTGATTCTTCATAACCAAAGCTTGTTTCTTCTCCTTCTTATTCTCCACCAGTTGTATTTGATTGAGTTTTCTGAGAGTTTCTTGGTCCTGTTCTTTCTGGTTGTGTTCCTTTTTCCGGTACAGATCCACTTGATGGGCTATATGATCTGTATAGACACCTTTTGTCATGCTTCCAAGTCCAACCACCTCTGCCAGTTTGCTCCTTAGTGGTGAGGGCAGTCCCATCTGTAGTTTAGCTCTCAAAATTGACTGCTCAATTTGACTCATATCTGGATCATTTCCGGTAATATTTCTCCACACTTGATGAACTCTTGACACATAGGCTCTCGGATATTCTTGTTGTCCTAGTGGGTCAATCATAATGTTGTCAGGATGCACATTTGTTGGAAATGTATCTTTCAGTGCTCTCCACAGCCGATTTCTACTTGCAGCCAACAATTCAGGGTCATTCACTGCAGTCCCCACATATCGATGAAGTCCAGCTCTCTGAAAAATGTCTTCCATACCTGGAATCCCAAGGAGATTAGCCAAAAGTCTCTTAATGTCTCCTATGGCAGACTGTGTTCCCACCGTAATTTCTTCCAATTTTGAAATCCAAGGATATGCTCCATCTTGAAGAGTAGGCAGCTTCTCAAGTATATCTGACATATCGGTATTCTGCAAAGGCTTATATTCTAGGTTTTGTCCTCGAATGATCACTGGCATCATCTTCTTACTTGTGCTCCCTTGTCTTGGCCTCAATGTATACTTCTTCTCCAATTCTTGGGATCCTTTTTTCAGCAGTTTTTTCTTCTGTATCTTCAGCTTCTTGAGTTGTTCTTCCAGTTCTCTTACTTCTTCTAAATTTTTGGCCTTATCCAGGCATGATATGCATCGATCTATATCTTTTCCTATTTCTTCTGTGCTAGTCATTGTAGGATAAAATCCTCTTGAATATGAATCACCTTTAATCTCCAAGTCTTCATCGCTCTCTCCATCTTCACTTTCATCAGAACTTGAATCTCTTGTATTCTTCTTCTTCCAACTTCCATCACCCCTTCTTTCCGCTCTGGCCAACCTCCGTCTGATCACAGGGTCATATCCACCCATGATCTCTTCTGAATCACTCTGATCATCATCATCATCATCTTCAAGGTCCATCCTCCTGAACCTCACTCCACCCTTAGTTTCCAGACATCTCGTTTTCTTCTTACTTTTGGAGTTTGGATTCATCTTTATGGTCGTTTCTGCTTGTCCTCTCTCTATTATTCGTTCATCTTCATCTCTGATGCAATAATCACCCTCCTGAATGATTATTGGAAGCTTAGGATAGACGTCCTTAAACTCTACTTCTTCCTCGTAAGGTGGGGGTCTTTTTGCTGAATCCATATGTGAGAAAGGTGTATTGACTTCTGCCATTAGTTTTTCTGTTACCTTCACCTCTTTTGCCATTTTCTCTATACCTCTGTCTCTTTTATCTTTTCTATCTTTTATCAGTTTTTGTCCTTCATTTTCAAACAGCTTAAGAACACCCAGCTCTCTTTGTCTCTTTTCTTTACGTTGCTCCCCTTTTTTCCCCTTCTTTTGATCTGCCTTATGCGTGGATACAAGCACTTGCATTATCTTGATGACGTCTGGGTTAAGAGTCCCTTCCACTGGCCATGGTTGTTCAATGTCAGGGCAACGTTTATTCCATTTTCCAGATAACCTTGCAATACTATTAACTAGAGGATTAATATTTTGTACTACATCAACAGGAGTAATTACTTTTGTAGTTTTTATGTCCTTTTTCCCCATTGTAACGACTCTTTTATATGTTTCCCTCCTTTTTTTTGTGATTAAAAATAATTAATTAATTAATTAATTAATTATTAATTAATTAATTAATTAATTAATTAATTAATTAATTAATTAATCAATATATCCATTTATTTTATTTATTTTATTTTACCAAATTATTGATTAGTGGCAATCTTACCACATCCGGTCAGGAAAAGTAAAGGAAAGTAGTCAACTTCAGAGCAATCCAAAAAAGAAAGACTTGTAATCCAGCAACACTACAGCACTCACAAACCAATTGCTTAATAATCACCCAATTACCTTAATTTTACAGAATAATGTCAGTCCTGGATTTCCAACACAACTCTAATCAAAACAACTCATTCACAAAAACCCTAATGTGCAATTATCAATTACATCAATTCATCAGTCTGTTGCCAAGTTCCTGTGAAATGGTCACAACATGAAATATTCTATGCATACACAATGTATCTCTTATATCCTGTAAGGAAAAGTAGGTTTTGTGGATAGAACAGTACTGGCCTTAATTTGACTTGATCCGTCGCAGCACACACTGTCGCGTGACGCACTTGTCAGCACCTCCTCTCTCTCTCTCTCTCTCTCTCTCTCTCCTCCTTCTCGTCTCTCACATGACAGAAGAACAAAGGAAACAGACAACAATTTAGTATTTAATGCATACCTATGTTCACTTTGGCGCTAAGAAATAAGCAAACAGCTTAACTCAGGAATATTATAAATAGCGCAATAACATTTTATTTTATTTATTGATTTAATACTTTTTTAATCCGTCAACATATCTCTCATTTATCAATTCAATAGAACTCAATCAAATAGTTTCATAGTTAATGTCACGATCGTCGTATGGAGTAGACCAATGCGCAGCGTTAGTTGCGAACATACTTCTTTATTAAGTGAATGCACGAACAAAACAAGAAAAAACGATAACGTGACAGTCAATGGTCAAACACAAACCAAACTAGAACAAGATCCCACAAACACAAAGGGAAAACAGACAGTTTAAATATGGCTCCCAATCAGAGACAACCAGCCACAGCTGACACTCGTTGCCTCTGATTGGGAGTCACACTAGCCAACATAGAAATAAACAAACCAGAACTCCCAACATAGAAATACACCACATAGAATGACCCCACCCTGGCTCAACATATAGAGTCCCAGAGCCCGGGTGTGACAGTACCCCCCCCTAAAGGCGCGGACTGCGACCGCGCCTCAACTTGAACAAAACAGGGGAGGGCTGGGTGGGCATTCTTCCTCGGCGGCGGTTCTGGCTCCGGGCTTGCCCACCACCCTCCAATAATCCCCCCATAGTGCCCCTGGTCCGATCTGGCCCCGCTGGCTGGAGCTGGACTGGACATAGTAGGAGCGGATCGCTTCAGCTCCGGTGTGGAGCAGCCGACCGGTACCTGATCAGGCACCGGTGACCCAGGCACGGGTTGTGCCGGACTGACGACGCGCACCCCTGGCTTGGTGCGTGGAGCAGGTACGGACCGGACCGGGCTGACGATGCGCACCCCTGGCTTGGTGCGTAGAGCAGGAACGGTCCTTACCAGGCTGACGACTCGCACCCCTGGCTTGGTGCATGGAGCAGCAACGGGCCGGACCGGGCTGACGACTCGCACCCCTGGCTTGGTGCGTGGAGGAGGAACGGGCCTTACCAGGCTGAAGACTCGCACCCCTGGCTTGGTGCGTGGAGGAGGAACGGGCCTTACCAGGCTGACGACTCGCACCCCTGGCTTGGTGCGTGGAGCAGGAACGGGCCTTACCAGGCTGACGATGCGCACCCCTGGCTTGGTGCGTGGAGCCGGAACGGGCCTCACCGGACTGACGACTCGCACCCCTGGCTTGGTGCGTGGAGGAGGAACAGGCCGGACCGGGCTGGCGACGCGCACCGTAGGCTTGGTGCGAGTAGCAGGAACAGGCCGGGCCGGGCTGGCGACGCGCACCGTAGGCTTGGTGCGAGTGGCAGGAACAGGCCGGGCCGGGCTGGCGACGCACACCGTAGGCTTGGTGCGAGGGGCAGGAACAGGCCGGGCCGGGCTGGTGACGCGCACCGTAGGCTTGGTGCGAGTAGCAGGAACAGGCCGGGCCGGGCTGGCGACGCACACCGTAGGCTTGGTGCGAGGGGCAGGAACAGGCCGGGCCGGGCTGGCGACGCGCACCGTAGGCTTGGTGCGAGTAGCAGGAACAGGCCGGGCCGGGCTGGCGACGCGCACCGTAGGCTTGGTGCGAGGGGCAGGAACAGGCCGGGCTGGCGACGCACACCGTAGGCTTGGTGCGAGGGGCAGGAACAGGCCGGGCCGGGCTGTGGAGACGGATAGGAGACCTGGAGTGAAGAGCGGCCACAACCCGTCCTGGCTGAATGCCTATCTTCACACACTCTGTGTGAGGCATCCGCACAGGACGCACAGGGCTGTGTACCCGTACTGGCATAACAGCACGTGACACTGGCGCAGGATATCCGGGACCGAGGAGAGGCATTGGAGACCACGAGCGCTGAGCCGGCACACTCCGTCCTGGCTGCATACCCACCTTCGCACGACACGTGCGGGGTGCTCGCACAGGACGTACCGGACTATGCCGGACCACTCGTGGCACAGAACGCCGCTCTGCATACCGCGGAACCTGCCCAGTCCCATGCTGCCATGCCTGAGTACGGGAAGTTGGTTCCGCTCTCCATCCAGGCTCCGCCAACCTGCCTTCTGGCCCCCCAAACCCGGTGGCCTCCTCTCCAAAACTCCCAAATCGCCCTGTGGCAGCCTCCTGCTGCCCAGCCGCCCATGCCGTGTGCCCCCCCTAAAACATTTTTGGGGTTGCCTCTCGTCCGTCCGACGACGACACTGTTGACGCCGTTGCTCCTCTCTCGCCAGGGCCTTAATCCTAGCCCATGGCCCTTTTCCCCCGAGCATGTCCTCCCAGGACCACACTTTGCCCACCTGGGCCATCGCCAACCTCTCCATCTCCTTTCCCGGCGCTTCCTCCCATGTCCAGTCTGCCTGCTCCTGGACACGCTGCTTGGTCCTTGTATGGTGGGATCTTCTGTCACGATCGTCGTATGGAGTAGACCAATGCGCAGCGTTAGTTGCGAACATACTTCTTTATTAAGTGAATGCACAAACAAAACAAGAAAAACGATAACGTGACAGTCAATGGTCAAACACAAACCAAACTAGAACAAGATCCCACAAACACAAAGGGAAAACAGACAGTTTAAATATGGCTCCCAATCAGAGACAACCAGCCACAGCTGACACTCGTTGCCTCTGATTGGGAGTCACACTAGCCAACATAGAAATAAACAAACCAGAACTCCCAACATAGAAATACACCACATAGAATGACCCCACCCTGGCTCAACATATAGAGTCCCAGAGCCCGGGTGTGACAGTTAAGCAACAGCCGATTATCAAACAGAATACTTTAATCGTATGTAAGTCTCCCCCGCCCTCTCTGTCTGCTCTGAGTCTGCGTCTCCCAGCAACTCAGTGCAGGCAGGGGAGTGGCATATTTTCTCTACGTAACTCTAAACTCATAAAATCCCACGCATGCATAGTTCATTCACCAGTGCGATTTCAGAGTGAAAGGAGCTCTCCCAAGCAGCTCTCTCCAAGCTAAACAACAGAAAGCAGACAGAGCAGCCGTCCCTCCACCTCCAACACAGACAAACAGTAACACTTAACAAAACTCACAAACCAACACAGAACATAGAACACAAATCCTACTTCGAAGTTTCTTATCTTCACTTATTGTAATCTGCAGATTTCTTATCCATTACAAAACATCTCTATACACTCTTAAAAAGTCCGCCCTGTAGGCTCATGATATTCTAATAGTTAGTAAACGTTCTCTTTTTATAGAGACTCATAAGATTTTTAACCTTAACGTCCTTCCAGGGGGCTCATATATAGTTAACAATTATTAACGTTCTCACCAACGGAGACTCATAAGATTTGTTAACCTTAACTTACATATTTCCTTATGAAAACAAAAACCCCTGTTCTCAACCAAAACATATATATGTATATATCTCTAACATAAATCTTATCCTAACATGAGTCGACACACAGTTTAAACACAACAGAGACGTCTTTATTTTATTATTTTTCTCTCTCCCACAAACAAGAATGCATCCGTTCATACAATACACTAAGCATGCTACCGTCGCTCCTTATTTCTCATGGTTCCTTCCTAAATTTGTGCTACCTCGAGTTGCAGATATTCAAATGAGAGGTTACTTCGAACATATACTTCGTCAACTATATTCCGAGAGGTAACGTGCAATTGAATGTATCTTCCACAAACTCACAGTTCCCAGAACTGACCGGAAAGTCAACCTAATGACTCTCCTAGGATTTATGGCCCATCTTAATGATCGCCTCGTTTGAGGGCTTCCTTAAAATCAGCAACGTCCTAAAAGTATACTTTTTCCTTATTTCCTGGCCTTATTCCTTCATGCTTTTCCTGGACACTCCTTTTAATTTTATTCAAGCCAAATATCGGTGTGCCCAGTGTTAATAATTCCTATAGACACTCCCCCCTGTTTGCGTTGTTCTCAACGCAAACAAATTTAGAAATTTAGAACGGATTCTCATCACACAGCAAATAACAGCAAAGCGCACACACAAGTCCTTTGACGGTACATCTGAACGCACACACATACACAAGCACACGAACCGACCAGTTCCCAAAGCTGTGAGAAATCTCACCTTATCTGCCGGCGTCTTGAGCGGGAGTCACTTTGCAGCCCATGAATGGAATGCTGAGAAAAGACGCAATACGTCCCAAATCCACGTCGCCATTCTGTGGTGTCCGAGACAACGATGCTGATTATGCTGTGATGATAAGAATTCCACTGACGCTGTACTTTGATTATAAAGGTTTATTGTATCAAATATCACAGTATCAATTTACAGACATCTGCAGATATCTGGGGAATAACCGGACCCAATCCCTAATATGTTATTTCTCCCCGTCCTTTGTTCAAAACATGGTATTTATCCTATGTAACATAAGATGGGTGGTTTTTTGACAGACCAATCCCTGGCCTCCACATATCTCCAAATGTCCTCTATTCCAAGAAGCCTATGTAGTAATGCTTTCCAGATGTTTCAGCAAAGCAGAGTAAAGTTCATCTATTACGCCATTTGGAAATGTCAGCAAAATCATAGACCTTCAGACACTACAATATCCTGAGACATGACAATAATGTATCGCTGTTTTAACCATAATATCTATACAGTGGGGAAAAAAAGTATTTAGTCAGCCACCAATTGTGCAAGTTCTCCCACTTAAAAATATGAGAGAGGCCTGTAATTTTCATCATAGGTACACGTCAACTATGACAGACAAAATGAGAAAAAAATATCCAGAAAATCACATTGTAGGATTTTTAATGAATATATTTGTAAATTATGGTGGAAAATAAGTATTTGGTCAATAACAAAAGTTTCTCAATACTTTGTTATATACCCTTTGTTGGCAATGACACAGGTCAAATGTTTTCTGTAAGTCTTCACACACTGCTGCTGGTATTTTGGCCCATTCCTCCATGCAGATCTCCTCTAGACAGTGATGTTTTGGGGCTGTCGCTGGGCAACACGGACTTTCAACTCCCTCCAAAGATTTTCTATGGGGTTGAGATCTGGAGACTGGCTAGTCCACTCCAGGACCTTGAAATGCTTCTTACGAAGCCACTCCTTCGTTGCCCGGGCGGTGTGTTTGGGATCATTGTCATGCTGAAAGACCCAGCCACGTTTCATCTTCAATGCCCTTGCTGATGGAAGGAGCTTTTCACTCAAAATCTCACGATACATGGCCCCATTCATTCTTTCCTTTACACGGATCAGTCGTCCTGGTCCCTTTGCAGATAAACAGCCCCAAAGCATGATGTTTCCACCCCCATGCTTCACAGTAGGTATGGTGTTCTTTGGATGCAACTCAGCATTCTTTGTCCTCCAAACACGACGTGTTGAGTTTTTACCAAAAAGTTCTATTTTGGTTTCATCTGACCATATGACATTCTCCCAATCCTCTTCTGGATCATCCAAATGCACTCTAGCAAACTTCAGACGGGCCTGGACATGTACTGGCTTAAGCAGGGGGACACGTCTGGCACTGCAGGATTTGAGTCCCTGGCGGCGTAGTGTGTTACTGATGGTAGGCTTTGTTACTTTGGTCCCAGCTCTCTGCAGGTCATTCACTAGGTCCCCCCGTGTGGTTCTGGGATTTTTGCTCACCGTTCTTGTGATCATTTTGACCCCACGGGGTGAGATCTTGCGTGGAGCCCCAGATCGAGGGAGATTATCAGTGGTCTTGTATGTCTTCCATTTCCTAATAATTGCTCCCACAGTTGATTTCTTCAAACCAAGCTGCTTACCTATTGCAGATTCAGTCTTCCCAGCCTGGTGCAGGTCTACAATTTTGTTTCTGGTGTCCTTTGACAGCTCTTTGGTCTTGGCCATAGTGGAGTTTGGAGTGTGACTGTTTGAGGTTGTGGACAGCTGTCTTTTATACTGATAACAAGTTCAAACAGGTGCCATTAATACAGGTAACGAGTGGAGGACAGAGGAGCCTCTTAAAGAAGAAGTTACAGGTCTGTGAGAGCCAGAAATCTTGCTTGTTTGTAGGTGACCAAATACTTATTTTCCACCATAATTTGCAAATAAATTCATTAAAAATCCTACAATGTTATTTTCTGGATTTTTTTCTCTCAATTTGTCTGTCATAGTTGACGTGTACCTATGATGAAAATTACAGGCCTCTCTCATCTTTTTAAGTGGGAGAACTTGCACAATTGGTGGCTGACTAAATACCTTTTTCCCCCACTGTATAAGACAGTTATCTAAATTGTACAAGCAATACCCCTCATGCTGAAAATAGTTAGTTACTAATATATACTAATGATTTACTTAAATCACTCAGTCATCTTATAACTTATAACCAAAACCAAATTACTTAACTCAACCAAATTTAGAATGACAATTGTTATTGATTCACTTGGTCCTTATCAATCAAAATGTAAACCCTCAACTTTTAGCACTCTGTGACACTCTGGCTCCGGGACTTTTGTATTTGAGCCAGGGTGTATTTATGTGGTTGGGTTTTGTTGTGGGGTTTGTTGTATAGGGTGTATTCGGTTGGTTGTGTTTTGGGTGAGTTAATTGTGGTGTCGTGTGACTCCCAATCGGAGGTAACGAGTGTCAGCTGTCGGCTCGTTATCTCTGATTGGGAGCCATATTTAAACTATTTGTGTTCTCATGAGGGTTGTGGGTTTTTGTTCCGTTTCGGTTAGTTAACCGTGGACTTCATGAGTCGTCTTTTGTTTTGTACTTTGTGCGTCATCTATTAAAGTCATGTTCGCCACAAACGCTGCGCTTTGGTCCGCTTCCTTTCAAGACGGCCGTGACAGAAAAACCCACCTTAAAAGGACCAAGCAGCGTGTCAAGCGGCAACAGGATTCATGGACGCCTATCAAGGATTCATGGACATGGGAGGAGATACTGGATGGAAAGGGTCCTTGGGCACAACCGGGAGAATATCGCCGCCCTCGTGAAGAGCTGGAGGCAGCTAAAGCCGAGAGGAGGTGGTATGAGGAGGCAGCACGGAGTCGAGGCTGGAAGCCCGTGGGTACTACCCAAAAATTTCTTGGGGGGGGGCTAAAAGGGAGTGTGGCGAAGTCAGGTAGGAGACCTGCGCCTACTCCCTGGACTGACCGTGGAGAGCGAGAGTACGGGCAGACACCGTGTTACGCAGTAGAGCGCATGGTGTCTCCTGTACGCAGGCATAGCCCGGTTCGGTACATTTCAGCTCCACGTATCGGCCGGGTTAGAGTGAGCATTGAGCCAGATGTCATGAAGCCGGCCCAACGCATCCGGCTACCAGTGCGTCTTCTCGGGCCGGCGTACATGGCACCAGCCTTACGCATGGTGTTCCCGGTTCGCCCACATAGGCCGGTGCGGGTTATTCCACCTCCCCGTACTGGTCGGGCGACGGGGAGCATCAACCCGGGTAAGGTTGGGCAGGCTCAGTGCTCAAGGGGGCCAGTAAGCCTGCACGGTCCGGTATTTCCGGCGCCACCTCCCCGCTCCAGTCCAGTACCACCAGTGCCTACACCACGCACTAGGCTTCCTGTAAGTCTGCAGAGCCCTGTGTCTCCTCCACGCACTAGCTGTATGGTGCGTGTCTCCAGCCTTTTCCCACCAGTGCCTACACCACGCACCAAGCCTCCTGTGTGTCCCCCGAGTCCTGTGCGTCCTGTTGCTGCTCTCCGCACTAGGCCTTATGTGCGTCCCCAGGGTCCAGCATGCCCTGTTGCTTCTCCCCGCACTAGCCCTGAGATGCGTGTCCTCAGCCCGGTACCTCCAGTTCCGGCACCACGCACCAGGCCTACGGTGCGCCTCAGACGGCCAGAGTCTGCCGTCTGCCCAACGGGGTCTGAACTGCCCGTCTGCCCTAAGGCGCTTGAACTGGCCATCTGTACTGAGCCTGCTAAGCCGCCCGTCTGCCATGAGCCTTCAGAGCCGTCCGCCAGACCGGAGCCGCTAGAGCCTTCCGCCAGACAGGATCAGCCAGAGCCTTCCGCCAGACAGGATCAGCCAGAGCCTTCCGCCAGACAGGATCAGCCAGAGCCTTCCGCCAGCCATGAGCAGCCAGATCCGTCAGCCAGCCATGAGCAGCCAGATCCGTCAGCCAGCCATGAGCAGCCAGATCCGTCAGCCAGCCATGAGCAGCCAGATCCGTCAGCCAGCCATGAGCAGCCAGATCCGTCAGCCAGCCATGAGCAGCCAGATCCGTCAGCCAGCCATGAGCAGCCAGATCCGTCAGCCAGCCAGGATCCGCCAGAGCCGTCCAGCCAGGATCCGCCAGAGCCAGCCAGCCAGGATCCGCCATTGAGTCCGGTGCTGCCCCTTAGCCAGGTGCTGTCCCTTAGCCCGGTGCTGCCCCTAAATCCAGGTGGGGTAAGTTGGAGGGTGGTCATGTGGAGGAGGCTAGGGAAGCGGGTGGTGACTAAGGTGGGGTGGGGACCACGACCAGGGCCAGAACCGCCACCGTGGACAGACGCCCACCCAGACCCTCCCCTAGACTGTATGCTGGTGCGCCCGGAGTGCGCACCTTTAGGGGGGGGTACTGTGACACTCTGGCTCCGGGACTTTTGTATTTGAGCCAGGGTGTATTTATGTGGTTGGGTTTTGTTGTGGGGTTTGTTGTATAGGGTGTATTCGGTTGGTTGTGTTTTGGGTGAGTTAATTGTGGTGTCGTGTGACTCCCAATCGGAGGTAACGAGTGTCAGCTGTCGGCTCGTTATCTCTGATTGGGAGCCATATTTAAACTATTTGTGTTCTCATGAGGGTTGTGGGTTTTTGTTCCGTTTCGGTTAGTTAACCGTGGACTTCATGAGTCGTCTTTTGTTTTGTACTTTGTGCGTCATCTATTAAAGTCATGTTCGCCACAAACGCTGCGCTTTGGTCCGCTTCCTTTCAAGACGGCCGTGACACACTCATTACAACTGTCAGTGTACACTTATATTAACATACAGTATAAATATCCATAATTCTATTATGACCTTCCTCTTCCTGAAAATAAATACAGATCATCCGCTCAATGCCTTCCTAGTACTATTAATTCAGCAGTGTATATACCTTCTACCCAAATTTGCCAACCCATTCTTTCTCCGGCACGTAAATCTTCTGGCGTCTCTTCATTATGTTCTTCAGACAGCTTCATAGTTAAAAATGAATTGCCCATTACAATGTCACAACTTCAGTGTCTCATCCGAGTCACCACTATCTCTACACCCCATTGTGTCTTGTCCATTTGCCAACCAGTATGCCAACAACATGAGAAATGTTGCATTTGAACAGATCTTTCTCCATTCTCACTCAATGGTGGACTCCTGTCCCACTCCCTCGATATAAAAAACATGAGAGAAAATCTGTTGATAGCTTCAATTGGCTGTTGTAGACCGGTTGCAGTTAGAAGTGGTGCTGTACAGGAACGTCTTCAACGCCTCTGATATTCATCTTCAGCCGGTTCAGAGATTTTTTATTTTTTTTGGTTCACACCATTCTAGGCCAAATTATCCCTGCTATGCATCAAGACACCGTCTGTATTTACCTCACTAGAAGACAAAACATAACAGTTTAGTTGAGTTCATTTCTAATCCAAGAAATCCATATAAGCATTGACTATATTACAAATTATTATGTTTTACCAATTATTCATAATACCAATTTCTAATATACTCCCCAATTTCTGTTAGGAAAACCCTCCACAGACAGAAGAAGATTTTGAAGTACTTGGAGGTCTGTCCCTCCGCCAAGGGATTCAGCCAGAACACGTAGCTCATCAGTAGCATTCCCCTTGACATCGTCTCCCATCACCTGATCCTTCTCAGCTCCAGCATCCTCATCTCCCTCATCCTCTGTAGCTCAGCTGGTAGAGCACGGCGCTTGTAACGCCAAGGTAGTGGGTTCGATCCCCGGGACCACCCATACACAAAAAAATGTATGCACGCATGACTGTAAGTCGCTTTGGATAAAAGCGTCTGCTAAATGGCATATTATATTATATTATATCTCTAGATTGTCGGTTTCCTCGTAGTAGTCTGTTGCAGTGGTTTACATGATACCAGGTCGATCTCCCCTCTATCCATACATCCATTGGTGTAGACTGGGTGACGATGTATGGTCCTTGTAGCTCTGAACCTTCTTCCTTCACTATGGTCTAGGATCATGCAGAGTCCTTCTCTCTGTGGAGTGTGTCCTTCTTGCACCGTACCAATAGGGAAGTTGATAGTCCCTGCTGCAAAGACACACAGACACAGACACAAAAGAAAAGAAAACAATGCTCCGCAGTGGCGGTGCCATCTTCCTCCTCTGAGTTAGAATACCCTACAGTGGGACACATATATCTAGGTATCTCTCTCTTCTATTTTCCCCTCCATCGAGATAGCCATCAACACTTAGTACTGTCCTCCCCACCTAGAGTCTGTCCAGCTCTTACTTCTGTAATCCTTTACCCCCACAAAGCCTCCAGGGTGCAGAAAATGCCCAGATTCTCCTGTTAGGTTGGGCAGAGTTGTCTTCCCCCATGGGAAGAAAGTCTTAAGAACATTGTTAGGTGAGACACAGTATGCTACTTTACCCTGTCTTCTTATCAGTCAAGAGAAGCATTGATATTAGCAAGTGCACATTGTTGCATCTTGCTATAGGTCACTAGTTTCATAGACAGGCCGCCTTTACATTATGCCTTATACCACAAATACATTTTCACCTAAAACATTTAATCTAACCCATAACACATTAATTACTACTGCTCATATTCTTAATACTATTTGCGTATTTACCAAAAAGCCTCATGCGAGCAGTACTTCCCCCCTTTGGACACATGACTCATATCGTGATTCATGCGTTCATAAACTACAACAACAACATTGCCTGTGAAACCAAAATAATAAATTAAATTAAAATGACAACTTTTGACTATACCTTAACTCAATTGTATCCCATAAAGTAATTGAAGTAATATCAACATTTTGACTAGCGCCTGGTGTTCCTCATTCATGACTAGCTCTCTCACCCTGACCTTATTATAGTCCGAATCATATATATGACTATTGCCAAATTATAAACTTCTTCATAATTATCAGTATTATAAATTATCCTCAACGCGGTATAATAAATTACCTTAAATTACTCATCCCATGCCTCTTGGCTTTCCAGTGTGGGTGATCAATTCACACTAGAAAGTCAGGACAGAGTTCAGAGGTCATTCAAACCCTTCAAAAGAAGTGTTCTCTTCTATTTTATAAACTAATCATTAACAACAGTCAAAACATTTCATAAATGTTTTGTATCCCAAGAGTACAGTAAGTCCTCATTACATTTCTTCTCAAAAGAAATCACATGTTTACCCAAAACTCACTCATAAAAGAAAAAACACTTCAGAAAGTTCCATGTGTGTGTTCCTTTAAGACTTATCATCTTTGACCCATTAAACCCCCCCCCCTAAAATCAAAACAACAACCCTATATAACCATTGTAATAAGTGGGTTGTGTGTTGTTATTTGAAAAACCTTAATGGAAAACAACAAACAAAAATGGCCAGGCCTTATTAATTCGGTAGCACCCTCTTATCACTTAATTATAAGACTGCCAAAGTGTACTAACTGCTCCACCTAGCCCACAGACTTTTGAAACATCCCAATGAGAGATAAGGAAATCCCAATTTTCCTGGAAGAGAAAGTATACATTTCGTTTACATTCAATTATAATCAGCAATCCAAAAATATATTTATTTCACACAAAACATGATGCATATATACCCTATCCTACCTCACATCAATAATCGTTTGTTTCAATCTCTCATAACTACTCCAGAAGATTACATAAAATCTCTCAAAAGATGAAAACCACTCAAGGTTCTTTGAGTTTACAATTAGTATTTTTAAATGATTACTCTTTATACCTCATTCCAAGTCTCACAATGATTATCACCTCCAAAATCAGCTTAATTTTATCCCATATCAAATCATCATGGTATCGTTACTGGATGACTTACCAATTAGATTGTTCCTGTCACCCCTCTAAACGTACTATTTGAGACATTCATAAATATAATCACTAACTACGCACAAAGAATCAATGATTTTCCAAGCGTCTATTAAAAAGTTGTTTGAGACGTGATCTCCTAAGCCTTCCTTAACATACCACGTTTCATTGAGTTGACTACACCTTCTCTCTAAACCTATAACCACTTTTTGGTAATGTAATCATCTCCACTTGTTGCATTGATGTTTTAAAATAAAAACCTATTGTTTAATAAATTCATAACTTACAAAAGAAATGTACTACTCCATCAGCCTAATAGTAAAAACGACCTCCCATTGTTCAACGTACCAGAAACAGATTATCGTTTTTAGACTTAATTAACTGTCTGCATAACTCACTGTTGTTTAAACAAATTATAGAATTTAATAATAATAATTAAAAACTGTCAAAGAACATTCCATATTCAACTATCCAGATATCGGCTTCACCTTACCCTCTGCTTCCTTTACATCCCGATATAGCCCAGCGAGCACTACTCTTTCACCCGCTTACTAAATCATGGCATTAGTCAATTCTATCCACAAACCACTACTACCTATAACATATTTGCATTCACATAACTAGACAGCATTATTTTAATACTAGTCAACTCAAACAATCCAATTCAATGTTTTTCATCTCTCAATTAACCTACTTACTTTTTAACACAGAAAACCCTCTACAATCTCTTTTATCCACTATCGCTGTCTTTCCATCTAACGGTACTTTAGCAGATGACAAATTATTTTTAAGTTATAGTCAAACCAAACAAAACATCTATTCACAGTGATGCAACTTTAATTACTATGTTATACTATCCGCCATTGGTTGGTAAGACAATCTCTTTCATATAATCTTATCAATTAATCCAGTGATTCAGGTCAACAGCATCAATGTAACAGTTTTGCTTCCTTCCCTACATGGGCTTGAACCGGGGACCCTCTGTACACATCGACAACAGTCACCCTCGAAGCACCTTACTCGTCATTCAACCAAAAGGCGCGATCTTGCAGAGCAAGGCAAACCACTCCTTCAAGGTCACAGAGCAAGTTACGTCACCAATCTAAATGCTACTAGTTAACACCACTAACTAGCTAGCCATATCCCGCCGGTAACACTCACCCTCCTTTGACTTCCTCCTTTTTCGCAGCTACCAGT
This sequence comes from Coregonus lavaretus, assembly GCF_964263955.1. Lineage (NCBI taxonomy): Eukaryota > Metazoa > Chordata > Actinopteri > Salmoniformes > Salmonidae > Coregonus > Coregonus lavaretus. Next base: position 53,122,494 of record NC_139990.1, on the reverse strand, counting down.
GATCCGGGTACACCACATTTAACCCATTATGTCCCTTACTACTCTCTCAAGTTCAGCGAGCCCCATTCGCTAACACCCGCAGATAAACACCTAGAAATTCTCCAGACAATAAATAAAAACCATTCTCAAACAGCGTCCTCTATCGTAGGGTTTAAAAACGAACTTAACAACATTAACAATCAATTGCTGTAGTAGCTTCATGTTTGGTTCAGTTGATCTGTTACGATATTGTGTCAGTAATACTTCTGTAGTGACCTCAGCTACAAGTTCCTATATCCATCAGTTAATGTTATCTTTCATACTCTGCTCCTTTCCAACACGGCTTCATAACCCCTTTTGTATTTTTAATACTCTATTTATTCTCTTTGTTTCCTTGCTTCACTTCCCATTAAGATAAGACACTCGCTTCCCTGTGCGTCGTCACTATACCCTTATTTTCCCCCTTATGAACGAAGATAATACCAATCCGCCATCACTAGAAGTCAGCAGATCTGGGTAACTGTCCTTCCCAAGTAGGCTACGAACAATAAACCAAACACTTGCTGTAGTTGATAAGCATATATTGAATTTATATCCATATTATCAATATCCAATTAATTGATAGACATTACGCCACCATTCTCAGTCGCTTAATCTAGCACACCATTATGCAACCCCCTAAAAAATGACTACCTTGAAATCGTCTCGCTATTCCTGTTAAATAAGTGAGTCTTTCCATTTGAACCCAGCACGCTGATATATTTTTACATTTACATTTATGTCATTTAGCAGACGCTCTTATCCAGAGCGACTTACAAATTGGTGCATTCACCTTATAGCCAGTGGGATAACCACTTTACAATATGTTTTTTTTGGTTTCTTTGGGGTGGGGTAAGGGGAGGTAGAAGGATTACTTTATCCTATCCCAGGTATTCCTTAAAGAGGTGGGGTTTCAAGTGTCTCCGGAAGGTGGTGAGTGACTCCGCTGTCCTGGCGTCGTGAGGGAGCTTGTTCCACCATTGGGGTGCCAGAGCAGCGAACAGTTTTGACTGGGCTGAGCGGGAACTGTGCTTCCGCAGAGGTAGGGGGGCCAGCAGGCCAGAGGTGGATGAACGCAATGCCCTCATTTGGGTGTAGGGACTGATCAGAGCCTGAAGGTACGGAGGTGCCGTTCCCCTCACAGCTCCGTAGGCAAGCACCATGGTCTTGTAGCAGATGCGAGCTTCAACTGGAAGCCAGTGGAGTGTGCGGAGGAGCAGGGTGACGTGAGAGAACTTGGGAAGGTTGAACACCAGACGGGCTGCGGCATTCTGGATGAGTTGTAGGGGTTTAATGGCACAGGCAGGGAGCCCAGCCAACAGCGAGTTGCAGTAATCCAGACGGGAGATGACAAGTGCCTGGATTAGGACCTGTGCCGCTTCCTGTGTAAGGCAGGGTCGTACTCTCCGAATGTTGTAGAGCATGAACCTACAGGATCGGGTCACCGCCTTGATGTTAGCGGAGAACGACAGGGTGTTGTCCAGGGTCACGCCAAGGCTCTTCGCACTCTGGAAGGAGGACACAACGGAGATGTCAACCGTGATGGCGAGATCATGGAACGGGCAGTCCTTCCCCGGGAGGAAGAGCAGCTCCGTCTTGCCGACGTTCAGCTTGAGGTGGTGATCCGTCATCCACACTGATATGTCTGCCAGACATGCAGAGATGCGATTCGCCACCTGGTTATCAGAAGGGGGAAAGGAGAAGATTAGTTGTGTGTCGTCTGCGTAGCAATGATAGGAGAGGCCATGTGAGGAAATGACAGAGCCAAGTGACTTGGTGTATAGCGAGAATAGGAGAGGGCCTAGAACTGAGCCCTGGGGGACACCAGTGGTGAGAGCACGTGGTGCGGAGACAGATTCTCGCCACGCCACTTGGTAGGAGCGACCGGTCATGTAGGAAGCAATCCAAGAGTGAGCCGCGCCGGAGATGCCCAACTCGGAGAGGGTGGAGAGGAGGATCTGATGGTTCACAGTATCAAAGGCAGCAGACAGGTCTAGAAGGACAAGAGCAGAGGAGAGAGAGTTAGCTTTAGCAGTGTGGAGAGCCTCCGTGACACAGAGAAGAGCAGTCTCAGTTGAATGACCAGTCTTGAAACCTGACTGGTTTGGATCAAGAAGGTAATTCTGAGAGAGATAGCAAGAGAGTTGGGTAAAGACCGCACACTCAAGAGTTTTGGAGAGAAAAGAAAGAAGGGATACTGGTCTGTAGTTGTTGACATCGAAGGGATCGAGTATAGGTTTTTTGAGGAGAGGTGCAGCTCTCGCTCTCTTGAAGACGGAAGGGACATAGCCAGCGGTCAAGGATGAGTTGATGAGCGAGGTGAGGTAAGGGAGAAGGTCACCGGAGATGGTCTGGAGAAGAGAGGAGGGGATAGGGTCAAGCGGGCAGGTTGTTGGGTGGCCGGCCATCACAAGTCGCAAGATTTCATCTGGAGAGAGAGGGGAGAAAGAAGTCAAAGAATAGGGTAGGGCAGTGTGAGCAGGACCAGCAGTGTCATTTGACTTAACAAACGAGGATCGGTTGTCGTCAACCTTCTTCTGCAAAGAAGTCGAGGGACTGGAGGGTAGCATAGGCTGAGATGACCTCTGCCTTGTTGGCCACAGAACGGCAGTTCCAGAGGCTGCCGGAGACCTGGAACTCCACGTGGGTCGTGCGTGCAGGGACCACCAGGTTAGAGAGGCAGCAGCCACGCGGTGTGAGGCGTTTGTATAGCCTGTGCGGAGAGGAGAGAACAGGGATAGACAGAGGCATAGTTGACAGGCTACAGAAAATGGCTACAATAATGCAAAGGAGATCGGAATGAAATGAACTAAACATCTGGGAAAGCGAGAGAGCGGGGCCTCCCTCACTTACGTTTCACTGAAACACCCAAATATAACTCTCCCAACTTCCAGCTCAGAAACTATAATTGTTGTAAACTACAGCGGTTCAATGTTTTCTAGGAATAGACTAACTTAGTTTATTCAGCTAGCTAACTTGGTACAGTATTCTTCCGTGAAAACCGTCCAGGGCACCTAGTCATATGACGCCACAGCCAACTAGCATGCCGGCCTCCAACAACACGGTTTAGCACCAATACTCGGCCACAACAAACCACCAGTGTGTCAACACGCCAAGCAGATCATTCGTGTCCGTGTCTAACATTGTGGGTTAGTCCCGACAGCTTGAGCGAGTCCGTCGTCAACTTATTCAGCCAGGTAGTTAGCTAGAATAGTTAGCATACTAGCTAGCCATTGCTTCTGCCAACGAAGCAACCCGTCCTCCCACGGCACGAACACACAGAGAGAGCCAAGCTAACGTTAACTAGTCACCCATGTCCCGAAATCCCTTGAATGACTCTGGCTACCAGTATGTAAAAACAAAACACAAATGTAGGTTATAACTTACCCCTAGCAGCTACTGTTAGCTAGCCAAGTGCAAAGCTAGCCACTGAATTGACTCAGCCAGTTCGCGTCTGTTCGCTAGGTCGTTCCAGCTATTGTTTAGTAGCTATCCAGGTAGCAACAAGCTAGCTACATTTCGAGCACAGTAGCTACTTACTACCTAACGTTAACGCTTCAGACAATGAGGTTAGAAAAACAGCTGAATGGTAGGCATTATTGTATGTAATTATTGTAGGCAGCTAGCTGGCGTAATTACAGGTACTCTCAGGCGTGAAACAACTATCCACAGTTGCTAATAGTTACCAGTAGCTACCCGCTAGCTAGTCCAGGTAGTGGGTTAGCTAGCTTCGTGCTTCACCGGGGTCAGCCGAATACAATACTTACCTAAAATAATTACATACAATAATCCACGATAACTACCTACAATACCTAACTACAATCTAACTACATAGTTTAAGCTTTACTCGACACCATATAAGCCATATAAGCCAAGCTTACCTCCCGCCAGAGAGAGACACAACCTCACCCGACGACGACGTAACATGGGACTTTCAAAGTCAGTTGTAAATCTTCCATTCTACATCACCAAAAATAAATACTTTGTAGTATCTGTCTAAGCAACACATACCAACAGTATAATTACACTCAGAAACCCATATTTGTTTACTCTATGCCATTGCCCCAATGCTATTGAAATGACACAGAAATCCCACAAATAGCGCAAACATACTGGCTTATCGTCTTACCATCTGATACAAAATGACATTCATTCACTTCAACACCTTAGCTCCGCAATGATAATTAGTTTAATGGAAACCCTAAATTGGCTTCGTACTATGTTATAAGTTACGTCTATAAATTCCACTCCTTATGGGCAGTTAATTTCTTAAACCTTATCTCTATCAAATGATAGTAATCGATTACACACATAAACATCATCCTATTTTCACATCATCACAAACTCCATTTAGAACATTAGAAACTTCTAAATACTCACATCAAACAATCCCTTCGTGTATTTTTAACAATTCTCACGCAACACAAACCACCATCTTCAACCATACTCCCAGCGGAACCTAAAAAAAACTGACTGTAGTTTCAAGGACGCTGACCTTCCTGTCATTGGATCCTCACCGGTTCTCTAAACTTCAGGAAACCCCGTCAAAGTAAAGCCTCTCCTTAAAACATATACTTTTCCATGACACTCTAAAATAACCTCACGCTCTCCATACCACTCCTTAATATTATATGATGTACGGAAGCACAATGTAATATTATATCAAAGCTTATTATCCAAACTTCCATAATTGTATTTGCTAATCTATTGTTTAAATAAACATTTTGGTTTTGTTTGATTATTGTAAATATCATTTTATATTAATTTTCCACACACTCTTTAGTATATCTAATTTTTTCAATGTTTGATCGTCCTGTATAACCTCTAAACCTACTTTCTGCCTTTTCTAAAGCTCTACCAAACCTTTGTAACCACAATGGCCTGCATTCCTCATGCCACCATCTGACCTCAAAGTTATCTGTTTTAGCTATAGGAATAGCCCATGTGGACTGACTCTTTTCATAATGTAGATTATGTTGCTCCATTGCCAAATATCCTAACTGACTTTTCCTCCTTCCTAAAGATATTTACAGTCCATTGTGCACTCATTAAATCCCATGCTTTATACACCTCTTTCATACAGTCTAGATCCCATTTCGGTTGCTTATGGCTGTATTATCAATTATATACTTTCGCTCTACTAGTAATTTATCCCTTTTAAAACTACCATCTTGAGGATAGTCATTATCTGTCCATGCTGATAAATCACTAAGATATAGTTCCACATAGAAAAACCCTAATTTAATTAACATCATTTGCACATTGTCTGATTTTCACTACTTTTACAAGAGGACTGAACCTCCTTAATTTATACTTCTCCTCTATATTGCTGTCACTCCCTTAATCAATTATGGCTTATTTGAACTTATAGGTATTTTACAAAGGATTCTAAACTTCTACCAATGACTTTAACCTTCAACCAAAGACACGAACCTTCAACTAAAGGCAACTTTTCTCATTGGACTTTTCTAACATGGTTGAGGCCTTGAACCTCTTCATATCTATATTCTTTCTTCACAAGACTTGAACCTATAAACAATGTTTATTCTATTTTATAATGTCGTACACTTTATAATCTTGTCATGTTGAGGACTCAAACCTCTGACCTATTTTATACTGTCGTACACTTTATAATCTTGTCATGTTGAGGACTCGAACCTCTGGCCTATTTCATAATGTCGTACACTTTATAATATCGTCATGTTGAGGACTCGAACCTCTGACCTATTTTATAATGTTATACCCATTAAAATACCCTACACCCAATCTTGTTAAACCCACTCTCCTTCTCCTCCTTTGTTTTTTTTGTCATTACTCTAATCCTGCTTAGAGTCATAGTACCCTGTTATTGTCTAATTTGATCCTTCTACTTACATCCCTTACATACCTCAAGACCACTCATCGTCCCCCTTTAAAATATTGAATTTTAAACGTTAGTTTACAGCTCAGCCTTACCACAGATAAGCAGAATTAGACATAATCAAAACAAATAAAAGTCTGCATACCTGTTAGTTTGGCTGTAAACTGCATAGGCTTGGTGCGAGTGGCAGGAACAAGCCGGGCCGGGCTGGCGACGTGCACCGTAGGCTTGGTGCGAGGGGCAGGAACAGGCCGGGCCGGGCTGGCGACGCGCACCGTAGGCTTGGTGCGAGGGGCAGGAACAGGCCCGGCCGGGCTGGCGACGCGCACCGTAGGATTGGTGCGAGTGGCAGGAACAGGCCGGGCCGGGCTGACGACGCGCACCATAGGCTTGGTGCGGGGAGCAGGAACAGGCCGGGCCGGGCTGGCAACGCGCACCATAGGCTTGGTGCGGGGAACAGGCCGGGCCGGGCTGGCGACGCGCACCGTAGGCTTGGTGCGAGGGGCAGGAACAGGCCGGGCCGGGCTGACGACGCGCCCCGTCGGCTTGGTGCGAGGGACCGGAACAGGCCGGACCGTACTGGGAACACACACCACTGGCCTTAAACGGGGATCAGGAACGGGCCGGACCGGACTGGCAATACACCTCAGTACCTCTCGCCGTGCCTCTACATCTTCCTTCCCTCTTCTCACCAATGGCTCCCGTAACCCGGTGGCCTTCTCTCCTCGTCCACGAACTCGCCCCTTATCTGCCTCCAGCAGCCCCGTCGTCCATGCCATGTGCCCCCCCCTAAAAATGTTTTGGGGGTGCCTCTCGCCTGTCCGACCACGGCCCGGTTGGCGCCGCTTCTCCTCTCCTGCCTGGGTCTCCCCCTTCATAGCCCTCCGGCAACGGACGGCATCCTCCTCCGTAATCTGCCCCCAACCGAGGAGGACATCTACTAATGTTACCTCCTGCGTGTGCTCCTGGACACGCTGCTTGGTCCTGGTGTGGTGGGATCTTCTGTCACGATCGTCGAAGGAGGAGGACCAAGGCGCAGCGTGATACTCGTACATCTTACTTTATTAAGTGTACACACGATAAACAAATTAAACAAACGATACGTGAAGTCCAACGGTACTAACACAAACCAACACGGAACAAGATCCCACAAACACTGTGGGAAACTGGCTGCTTAAGTATGGCTCCCAATCAGAGACAACAAGCAACAGCTGATACTCGTTGCCTCTGATTGAGAACCACACTGGCCAACATAGAAACACAATACTAGAATAGAACGTAGAACCAAAACACATAGACTCTACACACCCTGGCTCAACATATTAGAGTCCCCAGAGCCAGGGTGTGACATACGGGCGTTGTCATGAATTCAGCCGAGGCTGCCCCTCCTCCTTGCTCGGGCAGGTTTCGGCGTTCGTCATCACCGGCTTACTAGCCACTACCGCTCCATTTATCATCACTCCATTTGTCTTGTCTTGTCCTATCAATCACACACACCTGGTACTCATTCCCTCATTTGTCTATGTATACGTGTTCCCTCTGCCCCCTTGTCATTTGTGAGTGATTGTTCCATGTGAGAGTAGAGTAGCTCAGTTGAGCTCTCTTATTGTATTGCCGGGGTAGATTTATTCCCCTATGCTTGTATATCGTTTGGAGTATTTCCGTACCATGTTTGCCAGGGTAGAGAGTTTCACCTGTGCCTATGTTAGTATGTCGCTATCCAGCGCAACTGTGACGGAAAGGAATAAACTCTGTATTCGGTGATTTACCCTCCTGTGCCTGACTCCTTCTATCACACTCATCACAGGCGTAGCCTCTTGTCATCTGAATGACTTCCATAGAAAATCTCTCAGTTTATATACTGCTCTCTGAGCTACTTCTATCCAACAATAGCATCCCCATACATGGTATCGTGTGTCTCCCTAGCCAGGCCATTTCATCACATACACCTAAGATTAGCCCAAGTGGCTCCCAATCTATCTTGGCACGCAGGCCTTCTGTCCCTCACCAGTGATTTCTATAACACATGGTGTGTCCTTGTCCTCTCTCCTACATGCAGCTTAGGAGTTTACCTACCTTAAGAATCTTGTATCAAAAGTCATTATAACAGATGGGGAACGGCAGTTGAACTAAGCTCATGAGGCATTTATAAGTTATATTCTTCAAGAATCAATAGGTACATATAATACATTAATAAATCCCAATATGGATGTAAGAACTTCTGATTATCCCTTTTAAGAGGGACAATTGATCTAAAAAAGCAGAGAAAAGTGCAATCGACATGAATAAATTGTTATTCAGTTTTGGATCACTTTTATAGAGCTACCTTTTTTCCAAAACAAATATAGAAATTGGTTGGAGAAATCTGTCAGGATGTAATGGCCGTTGTCACGTAAGAATAAACTAAACAATATTGACTCCCGATGATGGTGGTTAGTTGTAGGAATGTAGTCCCTCCTACTGAGGAAGCATCTCAAACTAACTTTTTTCTATCTAAAGGTACAAATCAAATCAAATCAAATGGTATTTGCCACATGCGCCGAATACAACAGGTGTAGACATTACAGTGAAATGCTTACTTACAAGTCCTTAACCAACAATGCAGTTTTTAAAAGTGGTAATTAAATAAAAAAATAAAATAAAAGCAAATAACTAAAGAGCAGCAGTAAAATAAAATAAAAGTAGGGAGGCTATATACAGGGGGGTACCGGTACAGAGTCAATGTGCGGGGGCACCGGCTAGTCGAGGTAATTGAGGTCATGGGTGAACAGGGAGTACAGGAAGGGACTGAGCACACACCCCTGAGGTCCCCCCGTGTTGAGGATCAGCGTGGCAGATGTGTTGTTACCTACCCTTACCACCTGGGGGCGGCCCGTCAGGATGTCCAGGACCAGTTGCAGAGGGAGGTGTTGAGTCCCAGGATCCTTAGCTTAGTGATGAGCTTTGAGGGCACTATGGTGTTGAGCGCTGAGCTGTAGTCAATGAATAGCATTCTCACGTAGGTGTTCATCTTGTCCAGGTGGGACAATCTCCTATTCCGACAACCTGAACCTGACACTGTTTGGTCGGGCTGGGGAAATGCAATCACTCTCAAATACAGGTGTCTAAACTTGTGTTTTAGCAATGATGGATTATCAAACTGTTTGCTTTACTAAATACTTCAACACCAAAGTCCAGTATTATTATATATATAATCAGCATAGTATTATACCAGTAGAGGGCAACACTGTATGACAGGGAAAATCCCACACAGCTTCTTTACTGAAGCGTAATTGCTGTTTAGTAATTTATTCCCTTTTGCTGCCGTATCACTTAAGAAGACAATTCATCTCAATTTTATATAATATTTTGGTCACAAAGCAAAGAGTCTGGTATTACTGAATACCCTTATTATTTGTTTGGACATATTCAATATGAATCACCAACACTTGTTACATCAGGAGAGATGGAAGCAGCTACAGTAGTTTCTCTCACCATGGTAGTACTTTCAGGTAAATCTTTACCTGGCATTCTTCCCAGACACAGACACACAAAGGTCAAACAGAGATGTTAATTGCATAGTGGAGAGAGGTGCAAGTGACGTGTTTAGCTATTAGTTATTAGTTTACCTTCATAGATATTTTTCTTCTCCCTAGTGTGCAAAGAAATGTTAGAGCAATCTTTCTTGTATGTTCTTCTTTGGTAACACTGTACATTAATTTGCCCCTATTACTATGTAACTACACACATTGGAACAAGGACTGTGTAATTACAAATCCACTTGCTGAAGCTTATTCCACATGTGTAATTACTTATTATATATTTTGTTTACACATTTTCTTGTTTCACTATGTAACTGACATGTTTTGTAATTACATGTTTTAAAGTCACCTGTGAATAACCATGTTAATAACTCCAATCAAAATGTGATGTTGTTACATTTAACTACCATAGACATTAAAACCACTAGATAGTCATAGCGCTGACGACATCCACGTATTCCTATGGAAAATTTCAGATGGTGCATGAAGCCGGAAGTATTTGAATTTGAAGCGCACCATATTGCTGAATGGAGCTGAATGGCACCCAAATAATCGCTAATGATCATGGTGAAAGCACAGATAGAACAATGAGACAGATATTTCACTGGATGTATAAATGTGAAGCATCCGCTTGGCGTTTCCACTCACTACCAAATATGGTAGTGAGAGGAAGCCAACTGGCGGGCAGTGGGAGAAGATGGAACAAAATGGATTTTGGCCGACATTCTGCTAATTTTCTCATCGATGAAACGTTTGATCTCAATACAGTTGTCTGTTCCCAAACCTAAAATCTGTTATGAACAGAGTTGACTAAGGTTTGTGGACTTTACCCTTTGCAAATGTTTTAAAAAATCGTGTTGTTTAGAAGGAGTGCAAAGGCGAATTAAGTTATTGCACACGCGCACTTCACAGAGTAGGTGTTCCCTAATGGAAAAAACAGAAATATGGAAAAGTGGTCCTGTTTGATGACAAATGTAGGAGTCAGAATGGATCACTATTTAATTAAATATCTTGATTTTTTTTAACGAACTTTAAAATAATTCACTGTGGGAATCGAACTTCATCATAATAACCACATTTTAGAGGCCAAAATGGCTGTGCATTTTTTGGTGGTTTTCCATTCTGGCCATTGTAATTTACATAGGCTTTCTAGGGCAGACCAGACCTTTTTTGGCACCGCTAGGTTGCAACCAGTAGCCGACCAGCAGAGCTTGTGACTTCACGCTCCAGACCGGACACTGGGGGCTGGTAACTACACAGGGCCAGTAGAACCAAAAATCCAGGTAGTCCCAGGGTTGATATGGACTTGATATGTGGATCTTAATAGACTAGGACCTGGTAACAACACTTGTAACAAGGCACATGCACACCTTGCCATTAATGCAGTGGCGACCCATCATTCAGGGCAAATTCATGTTTAGCTAAAACTTTTTTCTTTGTTTTTTATTCCTGTTTTGCATGTTATTTTGGCAATAATACGTATCACATATCAGTTTACAAACAATGTAAAATAAAAATATTGAGTTAATAAAACCGCATACAAACATGGTCTCTTTTTTGCTTTCTAGAGTAAGGCAGCTCCAACATGCAGGTGTTTCAGCCTAGCTCAGCGCTTACTGTGGTGGTGGGGCAGCCAGCAGAAAATATGGAGCGTAGGGGTTGGTAATCTTCTCTAGGTGCGCCGTGATTGGCTCAGTGTTGTGTCACTCATGGGGACACAACGTCACCGCAAAACCTACAAGGAGAGCTAGAAAGTTCAAGCCCCCTTGGGTGCTGCCATAGATTTACATTAGAAGTGCCCATCCAAGAAGGCTCAAGGTCATTGGCCAAAGATAAAATGACATCAAATCACGTTATATCTACCGTAGCTTTGATTGGACTGATCATGTCAACATCACACTTTCAAAATCTTAGCTAGCAAGCTAGACAGATAATCTACTAGCAAATCCTTTTCAATCCTTGTCATATGAAGTGAAATTATAGATAAAACGTATCTGTGCTCATTGGCCATTGAACATAAACATTACACAACAAGTTTGAAATCACAAATTCAACAATGAGTGGTTTGGAAGGAATTATTGGCTAACTACAAGCATTGCAAAGCAATCACTATTTTGCTTCCTCTGCTATTTGGTGGAGAGGGTGTGTGGTCCAAGTCTGGGTTTAACGGTCTCTTTTCCAAGCTTAAAAGGATAAATATTCACACGCAACACCATGGGCCAGAAAATATTGAATACATTGGCCATGCTGTCAATGCAGCATGACTTCTGCTGCGTTCAAAACAACTGGAAACTCGGAACTGGGAAATCTCAGTCTTCAGTGATTTCAAGACAACTTGGCCCCCCTGACTGGGAAAATACATTTTGAACGGTCATCCAACTCGGAATTCCAAGTCGGGAACCCGGGCCTCTTTCTAGAGCTCCGACCTGAAGATCACTGAAGGTCATGATTCAACCTTGTTTTTTTCTGAGTTCCCTGTTGTATTGAAAGCACCATATATCCAGAGAATGCCAGACTTTGATGACAAAGTTTGATGACAACATTTTCCCACAAGAAGGACCTCCGTGGAACCTTCCTGTTCAAGTGAGCACAGCACAACAAGGTCCAAAAATGTATTGTATGCTGCTGCATAAATTATGTAATATACCAGGGAGATATGTAAACTGTAGTTAATAAAGTAATACTAAATGTATGTTGTGTAGTAAGCTGTTAGTAGCCCATGTGCCTCACCCTAATAATTTGGTCCCGTTCCCACTCATAACTTAGCCTACTGTTCTGACTTGGTGGTGCACATGTAACCAACTTCATATACAGTGGGGAGAACAAGTATTTGATACACTGCCGATTTTGCAGGTTTTCCTACTTACAAAGCATGTAGAGGTCTGTAATTTTTATCATAGGTACACTTCAACTGTGAGAGACGGAATCTAAAACAAAAATCCAGAAAATCACATTGTATGATTTTTAAGTAATTAATTTGCATTTTATTGCATGACATAAGTATTTGATCACCTACCAACCAGTAAGAATTCCGGCTCTCACAGACCTGTTAGTTTTTCTTTAAGAAGCCCTCCTCTTCTCCACTTACCTGTATTAACTGCACCTGTTTGAACTCGTTACCTGTATAAAAGACACCTGTCCACACACTCAATCAAACAGACTCCAACCTCTCCACAATGGCCAAGACCAGAGAGCTGTGTAAGGACATCAGGGATAAAATTGTAGACCTGCACAAGGCTGGGATGGGCTACAGGACAATAGGCAAGCAGCTTGGTGAGAAGGCAACAACTGTTGGCACAATTATTAGAAAATGGTAGAAGTTCAAGATGACGGTCAATCACCCTCGGTCTGGGGCTCCATGCAAGATCTCACCTCGTGGGGCATCAATGATCATTAGGAAGGTGAGGGATCAGCCCAGAACTACACGGCAGGACCTGGTCAATGACCTGAAGAGAGCTGGGACCACAGTCTCAAAGAAAACCATTAGTAACACACTACGCCTTCATGGATTAAAATCCTGCAGCGCACGCAAGGTCCCCCTGCTCAAGCCAGCGCATGTCCAGGCCCGTCTGAAGTTTGCCAGTGACCATCTGGATGATCCAGAGGAGGAATGGGAGAAGGTCATGTGGTCTGATGAGACAAAAATAGAGCTTTTTGGTCTAAACTCCACTCGCCGTGTTTGGAGGAAGAAGAAGGATGAGTACAACCCCAAGAACACCATCCCAACCGTGAAGCATAGAGGTGGAAATATCATTCTTTGGGGATGCTTTTCTGCAAAGGGGACAGGACGACTGCACCGTATTGAGGGGAGGATGGATGGGGCCATGTATCGCGAGATCTTGGCCAACAACCTCCTTCCCTCAGTAAGAGCATTGAAGATGGGTCGTGGCTGGGTCTTCCAGCATGACAACGACCCGAAATACACAGCCAGGGCAACTAAGGAGTGGCTCCGTAAGAAGCATCTCAAGGTCCTGGAGTGGCCTAGCCAGTCTCCAGACCTGAACCCAATAGAACATCTTTGGAGGGAGCTGAAAGTCTGTATTGCCCAGCGACAGCCCCGAAACCTGAAGGATCTGGAGAAGGTCTGTATGGAGGAGTGGGCCAAAATCCCTGCTGCAGTGTGTGCAAACCTGGTCAAGACCTACAGGAAACGTATGATCTCTGTAATTGCAAACAAAGGTTTCTGTACCAAATATTAAGTTCTGCTTTTCTGATGTATCAAATACTTATGTCATGCAATAAAATGCAAATTAATTACTTAAAAATCATACAATGTGATTTTCTGGATTTTTGTTTTAGATTCTGTCTCTCACAGTTGAAGTGTACCTATGATAAAAATTACAGACCTCTACATGCTTTGTAAGTAGGAAAACCTGCAAAATCGGCAGTGTATCAAATACTTGTTCTCCCCACTGTAGCCACAAAGAAGAAAGACACATGGACACCCACACTTCAGGTTGACTTGATTTTTATCTGCAGTAAAAGATATCAAACAGTGATGACAGGCATTGACAGGACGGTCACAGCCACGTTCACTGCTCTCAGAATATCTCTATCAGACTGAATATACAAAGTGATCGTATAGTATAAATACGTTGTGTTTAGAAAATAACAAAAATACAGTAAGACATACCTACAGTAAAGGATATCAAACAGTGATGACAGGCATTGTAGCTCAGTTGGTAGAGCATGGCGCTTGCAACGCCAGGGTTGTGGGTTCGATTCCCACGGGGGGCCAGTATGAAAAATGTATGCACTCACTAACTGTAAGTCGCTCTGGATAAGAGTGTCTGCTAAATGACTAAAATGTAATTGACAGGACGGTCACAGCCACACGTTCACTGGTTAGGTAGGACGCAAGCTATCTTTTAGATAGGAGCAACAGTAATGATACATGCCCTCAATGTGAAGTGACATCAATCCATAAATAAAGAGCACAAGTACAACCCTTTTTATATAAACCTTTTAAGGTAGTAAGAAGTCTTGAATTACCAATAAATCACCTGCTAGCAATAGCTAGCATGACTTTACAGTGCACTGACTGACGTTGCTAGTTAGCTCGTCATTAACATGACTAGCTAAGCCAGCAAACATTTGGTTAACTTGCGGAAATAGGATTTAAATACATTAACGGCAACATAAATATATACATAGTCACATTCGCTATTGACTGTGATATATGAACCAGTTTTCAAAAGACACATTTGTGTTATACAGTTTTAAAACCGTTTTTTATGTACAGAGGAAGCAGACACAAACCTGCTCTCAGAATATCTCTATCAGACTGAAGAGCAGGCAGACCAACTTTCCAAATAGGGGAGAAGCACTCAAAACCCACCAGTCATTCTTTCAAGGAAAATAATACAAAAAAGGTCTGAAGACCTCTCGTATTGCCAACCTTACTACAATGGGAGTAAATATTTTTATGAATTCGACAATACATAATGAAAGGAAACTTTATTAATATAACATATTTTTCTGAAGTGAATGGTTTCACCCACTACTCTGCCCGCGAACAGCGGTGTTCTTTGATTTTTACATTGCGTGTAGTGCGATCGAGGTTGATGGAAACTCTACATTTTCACTTTGTCACACACCCACTCAGAACTCCATCAACCCTTACAGACCTTAAAGACACATTACTACTACCTGTTAAATAAATACCTGAAGGGTAAACCCTTAGCCATGGGCTGTCCATAGGACTGTACAAAACATTGTACAAAGTAATAATGTGTCTTTTACACATCACCTTCACCCTTTCTTTCCCATAACCTAAACTGTCCCATGCACTCAACACTGAATACACATAGCCTACCTAATACTCTGTATCACTGATATCCATTACTTTCTACAGGACATTTAAGAGTGTTGCTATGGTCTCTGACATGTCAGGCTCTCTGACAAGCATTTTCATGGCTTCAACAAGTCTCTTTACTGGTCTAACAACCCTTCCGTTCCTTGTACGTGTCACACTACCCTCCTCTAATTTCTTAGAGCTTTGTGAATTGACTGTATCGTGGGACTTGTCCTTAACACTGTCTTTTAGGGGAGATAGTCTGCTACTTTGAGCCTGCTCACTTGGGCCCACTTCACTGACCCTGGTACTATTCCGGGTGTGCGATTTGCTTGTTTGAACTTGATCACTTGGGGCAAAGTCACTGACCCTTATACTGCTCTTGGAGGATGTTACTATCTCATCAGCCAGGGGTTGCAAGCCATCATCCTCAGAGTGGGAAGGGTCTCCTTCTGGGTCTTTGTCACTATTGCTCGGAAATTCAGAATGCTCCATGTGACCAGAGTCACTTCTTCTAGATTCCTGCTCACTTTCAGCATCTCCCATTGACTCGGTTTATCGATTACTCTCTTGTCCCATCAACGAGGACCCAGAGGCGTCCATAGCCTCATTGAATACTTTAGGACTTTGACTGCAGAGGATCCAAACTGCAGTTCTCTGGTCATCACTGCCCCCATCCACATCCGGTAGTGGGTTTAGTCTCATAGTTCTGGCATCTGCAAAACTCTCCTCTGAAAGGATGGAGGGAACGGTTGTATCCTCTTCAGCCTCTCCAATCGGAAGAAAGTTCACAGGAACTAAGAAGTTGCGGTGTACAACCTTGCTCTTGTCTGTGGAAGGGTTGACTACTCTGTAGATAGACGGTAGATTCCCACACATCTGCCAATTTCTGTTTGCCTGTTCTTTCTTGTTGGCTAAGAGAACTTTGTCACCGACCTCCAGGGTGCATCCTCTCACCTTCTTGTCATATTCTCTTGCCTGCTTCTTCTGTGCCTTTGATGTGTTCTTCTGTGCGACACGCACTGCCTCCTAAAGATCTCTTTGAAAGGAGTCTACAAATTCGCTGTAACCCACAACGGACTTGCTCACAACACAGCGTCTACATCTCATAGTCTTTCACCTGTTCATCCATACCAACCCAAAATAACCTCTGTCTGATGAGGTGTAAGGTTCTTGCTTGGTCTTGGTGTGAAGCATCATCACATGTTCCCTTCAACACATTTGCCTTCAGGGACAAAGGTACAATGAACTGACATCTCTTCTTTCCGGGTTTGTCCTTTGATTTCTTGTACAGTATTCCATCCTTCTATTCCAACTTCTCCCAATGTTTCAAAAGTTTCTGAAAGTCCACTGCTTCATGTTCTCTTTCACAATGTGATGGTCTCCATTTTATTTCCACATAATAGGTAGCACGAGCCAATGTCTCATCTGCTTGCTGCTTTTCCTTGAGATCTCTTAGTGAAAAAGCAGGGAGCGCTGGGTAACCACCCAGCAGCAGATGTTGGGATAGCTGCATCAAAGGGACAGTGCACATGGATACGATCCACTGTCGGTCCAAGCTGCTGTCTATGAGTGCCTTCACTTCATCACCAGAGACCTCAGCAGACTTTGCACCTTGATTGGACCCTGTCATGCCACTTTCTGGCGGGGCTTGGCAATTCACAGACAGCCAGAGCATCTCTTGTAAGTTCTCTGCTGTGACATGTTGAGTGGTGCCATCCCTGACGAACAGTACACAGCTGAGTAAGTCGGCGGGTATGTTCTGTGGCCCAGGTATGTATTTCAGATCAAAGTCATAAGGGGCTAGCTTCGCCACCAACCTCTGCTTGCAGGCATCAAGTTTAGGCTTTGTCAGTATGTGAGTGAGTGGGTTATTATCTGTCAGGACAGTAAACTGGGCACCCTTTAGCAAGTGACAAAAATGTTCACATACGGTCCATTTCAATGCAAGAAACTCTAGACAATGGGTTTCATATCTTGCTTGGGATTTGTTGAGGGATTTACTAGCAAACGCAATGGTTTTACTTTTACTCTCACCCTCTGGAATCTGTCTCAGAACAGCACCTAGGCCGTCAATTGAAGCATCAGTCGAAAGTATGAAGCGTTTACTAAAGTCTGGGTGCACTAAAACATTTATCACAGCTGCTATTAACTCATCAAAGGCAAGTTGACACTCACTCATCCCGTCTTCAGGTGTCAGCCTCTGGGACGTCCTACTCTGAGTCTTGCCATTTAAATGTTTTTGTTTGGTTTTCTGTCCCGCTGTTAAACAGTACAGTGGCTTGCCGATTTTTGAAAACCCTTTGATAAAGTGGGAGTAATAAAATTACTGGACCCTGTTCAGTCCAGGGGTTTTCCCATCCATCTCCATGAGATCAGCAGATGTCATCTCACTGATGGCCGTCACTTTTCCCTCCTCAGTCTGGATCCCTTTTTGAGATATCACATGGCCCAAGAATTTCACAGAACGCCTAAGGAAGTGGCACTTCATTGGGGCAAGCTTCAAGTTGTTGTTTGAGAGTCTACTGAAAACCAGCTCCAACCATTCAAGTGCTTCTTATTCGCTTTTAACAAAGACTAGTAAGTCATCTAGATAGCACAAAAGGGAGAGATAGTTCTGGTCCCTAAAGATTGACATCATCATCCTGGCAAACGTATACCGATGTCAGATCCATTGTGCTGAAAGGGCAGTTTCCGGCCAATGACGCAAGTGCATTGGCTTGATTTGGTAGGGGATAAGCATCCTTCTCAGTTCTCGTGTTGAGCCATCGGTAATCTATACAGATTCTGAGTTCACCATTTGTTTTTGTGGCGTACAGCAGGTCAGCCACCAGGGGGAGACTCGTCGAGGCCTGGTAACAGATGGAGTATACATCACGAGGCGGTGGCTCCATCTGCTGGATGTGCCAGGTCTCGACGGGCTCCCCGGACAGGACTAATTGGGGCTGATTGGGAGCTGGTGAGTAATTAAGGGCGGATTGCTCATCAGCTGTGCGAGGCCCATAAAGCTGCCAGAAGGGCAGCACATGGGAGAGGACTGGGGGAAGTAAGGTAGCGTCCGTGTAGTTGGAGACGGTATCCTGGAGAGGGTCTCATGGGGGAGACCTAACCTTTTTTCTTTTGATTATTTTATTAATAAACACCCTTGAAACTGAGCTAATCATACTCTGTCCGTGTCTGATCTGTGTAAACGTCTTGACCCAACTCCCTGATCTGCCACAGTTTCCAGACAAGAACGAGAGGGGATGCCCACTCACTATTCCATTTCTTGAGGATGTCACGTTCTTCCAGTTCCTCCAAGGTTTGTTTTAGTTTTTGGAAATCACATGGTGACACTGCGGTAAGGAAGTCTGAAAGGTGCTGTCATATTTCATAACCATGTCTGCCATCTTGTTTTTGTTGTGTAGCCTTTCTCTCTTATCTCTACATGGTTTTGTCTCTGATCTCTGCAGCAGAGGAATCTTTGTCACCAGGTCTGCCTGCTGGTGCCATCGCTGTTATTGTGATTGGAGTATTGTTAGTTGTGGGAGTGGCAGCTGGTGTTGCAGTGTTCTTCATCAGGAAAAATGGGTGAGTAAAAAAATGTTTCAGTTAAACAAGTGTATTTTCGATCACTGCAGTTGTAGAAAATGTAGCCTCTGTTTTCATGTTGATTAAAACTGGTCACAAAAGCACTGTAAACTGTTAAATCACTGTAATAATATGTTCTTATAATTTTCTAAACAGCAACCTTTCAATGTTATTTCCTGTTTTATACAGAAACAATGCTGAGCCAATGCATCAAGGAGGTAAGCATACTGTATATCCAATTTTACAGGTCATTATGGTATCTAATTTTTTTTATTAAATGTTTGTTTACTCTACATTATGTTTAGTGTATAAGCAGATACTATTATCCAGAGTGACTTAGTTTCCACAAAGAAATGACATGGATTCAGACAAATTACATGATAATGTACAACACCACTATGACTTAATAATGTAACCACGAATGCTTAATACTGTAACAATGCTTATGCAAACAAATGCAGACATCTATACAACCCCTACTATTTGTGTATCTCTTATAGGCTCTCAACAACCTGTATATGAGAACCATTACCTGTATATGAGAACACAAGACAAAATCAATCTCCAACTCTACCCCTGACAGTAAGTAAGCCCTGGTCACCTGGGATGTCTCTGCACGTCTGTATTCTACTACAGTCGTACTGTAATAAACAAGATCAATTTGATTAACAAGATGTACAGTGTGAAAAAGTTTGGTATGCAAAGACTGTTTGCAAATGAAAGTGTTATCATGGAAATTTTCGTTTTGACTCAATGACAGCTATTCCGTCTCTGGCATATTTACGTTATTCATTAACATATGATCACTATAAAAGCTTGTTTAGGACTTTGAGGTTTCATATTTTGTCATGACAACTATTAGTGTGGCTGTTGACTTCTATGTAATGCCTTTTTTTAATTCAAGCTTTATCCCAAATTATAAGTGCATGACTTCAAGAGTACTTGTGATACTAGGATAATGGGAAGTTTGTGCTAGACCGCATGGCGCCATGTGACTGTAATACTGTAAAACAATTGATTTATGTGTTATTTGTTAAATGGTATTCATTCTGTATTATAGCTGATAAATGGAAGTTAATGTTCCTTTTCTCCCTCACCTTCATTCTAACAGTAAAATAAGTAAATGGAAAATCCATTCAACCACCATTCTCTAGTGAGTTCCATCCTCAACACATAGAAAACCTGCATGATAACACCCAGTGTGGATCTGTAATATAATATGCATAATCAATACATTCATGTTATGTTTGTCTGCTTTATTGTGTACTTTTAATAACAAAATAACATGCTAATAAAAGAAGATAGTACTGGACTGTAACTTCATAAATTAAAGCATAAGGGTGACCTCTAGTGGTAGAGGTGGAGACTTTGCTGTAAATAGTTTTTTTTTTGTGTACTGTATTGTCAATTATGGTGAAAAAAGGCACAGAAGCTGTACAAGTAAATGCTTTAAATTATGTAAAAACAGAATAATAAAGATTGATATATATTTCTCCATCAAATTTGTTCTTTGTGTCAAGTGTGACCGGTAATATGTTGATGTGACCTAATGACATTCAGTTAATTCATTCCTACAATGCTGGGTGAGGGTTCCAAAATATGTTAGTGTTAGAGAAGGATAATAAAGCACAGATGTTTATTATATATAATCTCAAATGAATGTACATTTTGCTTCATTTTCTATTGTAAAATACCCCAAGACCAAAGTCCAGTATGTTTATCAGTCAAAGCCTGCAATGCAATAGAGGGCAACATTGTTGATCAGGCTCAGTGAATGTAAAACCCTACACAGCTTCCTTATTAGTGGAGTTAGTGCTACAAATGGGGAAGTTTGGTCATGTATTCCTCCATGCAGTGATGTAATTCATGAATATATTTAACATTTCTTCCTCATAACAGGTTTTGGTGTTACTGTAAAGCGCTCTTATTGTAGCCTTGTCTTCTATACTTATTGTGGAGACAGACCTTCAGACGATTTAAAGGGGCAATCAGCAGTTGAAACAATAACAAAGCATAATCTACACCCCTATTTTGATGGGGCTGGAAAATTCATTCACTCTCAAATTCATAAACAGAGCTATAGATGTACAGTGGGGGAAAAAAGTATTTAGTCAGCCACCAATTGTGCAAGTTCTACCACTTAAAAAATGAGAGAGGCCTGTAATTTTCATCATAGGTACACGTCAACTATGACAGACAAAATGAGAAAAAAAAATCCAGAAAATCACATTGTAGGATTTTTAATGAATTTATTTGCAAATTATGGTGGAAAATAAGTATTTGGTCAATAACAAAAGTTTCTCAATACTTTGTTATATACCCTTTGTTGGCAATGACACAGGTCAAACGTTTTCTGTAAGTCTTCACAAGGTTTTCACACACTGTTGCTGGTATTTTGGCCCATCCCTCCATGCAGATCTCCTCTAGAGCAGTGATGTTTTGGGGCTGTCGCTGGGCAACACGGACTTTCAACTCCCTCCAAAGATTTTCTATGGGGTTGAGATCTGGAGACTGGGTAGGCCACTACAGGACCTTGAAATGCTTATTACGAAGCCACTCCTTTGTTGCCCGGGCGGTGTGTTTGGGATCATTGTCATGCTGAAAGACCCAGCCACGTTTCATCTTCAATGCCCTTGCTGATGGAAGGAGGTTTCCACTCAAAATCTCACGATACATGGCCCCATTCATTCTTTCCTTTACACGGATCAGTCGTCCTGGTCCCTTTGCAGAAAAACAGCCCCAAAGCATGATGATTCCACCCCCATGCTTCACAGTAGGTATGGTGTTCTTTGGATGCAACTCAGCATTCTTTGTCCTCCAAACACGACGAGTTGAGTTTTTACCAAAAAGTTATATTTTGGTTTCATCTGACCATATGACATTCTCCCAATCCTCTTCTGGATCATCCAAATGCACTCTAGCAAACTTCAGACGGGCCTGGACATGTACTGGCTTAAGCAGGGGGACACGCCTGGCACTGCAGGATTTGAGTCCCTGGCGGCGTAGTGTGTTACTGATGGTAGGCTTTGTTACTTTGGTCCCAGCTCTCTGCAGGTCATTCACTAGGTCCCCCTGTGTGGTTCTGGGATTTTTGACACCGTTCTTGTGATCATTTTGACCCCATGGGGTGAGATCTTGCATGGAGCCCCAGATCGAGGGAGATCATCAGTGGTCTTGTATGTCTTCCATTTCCTAATAATTGCTCCCACAGTTGATTTCTTCAAACCAAGCTGCTTACCTATTGCAGATTCAGTCTTCCCAGCCTGGTGCAGGTCTACAATTTAGTTTCTGGTGTCCTTTGACAGCTCTTTGGTCTTGGCCATAGTGGAGTGTGACTGTTTGAGGTTGTGGACAGGTGTCTTTTATACTGATAACAAGTTCAAACAGGTGCCATTAATACAGGTAACGAGTGGAGGACAGAGGAGCCTCTTAAAGAAGAATTTACAGGTCTGTGAGAGCCAGAAATCTTGCTTGTTTGTAGGTGACCAAATACTTATTTTCCACCATAATTTGCAAATAAATTCATAAAAAATCCTACAATGTGATTTTCTGGATTTTTTTTCCTCAATTTGTCAGTCATAGTTGACGTGTACCTATGATGAAAATTACAGGCCTCTCTCATCTTTTTAAGTGGGAGAACTTGCACAATTGGTGGCTGACTAAATACTTTTTTCCCCCACTGTAAGAACTGACCATCCATGATATCAAAAGTATAGTTCTAACCATGTTTTGAGGCTTTATAGTGTTTAATTACATTTACCTTGTTTACAAACATTGGAGTAAAACAAGCTTTTGGGATCTGATGGGGAATTACAGTTGAACTAAACTCATGAGGCATTTATAAGTTATATTCTTTAAGAATCAATAGGTACATATCAACTTATAAGTCCAAGAATGGATGTAGAAACTGCAGATTGCACCTTTTAAGAGGGATAATTGATCTAAAAAAGGAGAAGTACGCAGAGAAAAGTGCAATGGACATAAATTGTTATTCAGTTTTGGATCACTTTTATAGAGCTATCTTTATAAAAAATTAAAAAACATTTTCAGTATTCTTCAATATTCACAAATGTACCATATGAATGGCATTGATATCTCTTCACCTTTGTATGACGCCACATATTAGTGACATTCCCATAAGTATTTGTCAATAATGTATATTTTGTATGTACAGTACCAGTTAAAAGTTTGGACGCACCTACTCATTCAAGGGTTTTTCTTTATTTTCACTATTTTCTACATTGTAGAATAATAGTGAAGACATCAAAACTATGAAATAACACATATGGAATCATGTAGTAACCAAAAAAGTGTTAAACAAATAAAAGTATATGTTGTATTTGAGATTCTTCAAATAGCCACCCATTGCCTTGATGACAGCTTTATACACTCTTGGAATTCTCTCAACCAGCTTCACCTGGAATGCTTTTCCAACCGTCTTAAAGGAGTTCCCACATATGCTGAGCACTTGTTGGCTGCTTTTCCTTCATTCTGCCGTCCGACTCATCCCAAACCATCTCAATTGGGTTGAGGTCGGGGGATTGTGAAGGACAGGAAATCTGATGCAGCACTCCATCACTCTCCTTCTTTGTAAAATAGCCCTTACACAGCCTGGAGATGTGTTGGGTCATTGTCCTGTTGAAAAACAAATGATAGTCCCACTAAGCCCAAACCAGATGGGATGGCGTATCGCTGCAGAATGCTGTGGTAGCCATGCTGGTTAAGTGTGCCTTGAATTCTAAATAAATCACAGACAGTGTCACCAGCAAAGAAACCCCACACCATAACACCTCCTCCTCCATGCTTTACGGTGGGAAATACACATGCAGAGATCAACATGAAACAATGTTTTCTGGACAGGGGTTACTACACCCAGTGTGTGGAAGAGGCACACCAAATTGCACTCTCTAAACCTCGCCAGGATATACTCAAAAAAAGTGTTAAAACTTCTAAGGAGTTCTCTGTTACTTGCATTACTAAATTCACCCCCAAAGCCATTATGATTCAAACATAGTGATGAAACACTGGCATATGCTCACCTCGGACCCAACGCTCAGCCAGGAATTCAAGGATCCCCCTTATTCGTCTACAAACGGAGCCCCAATCTTCGCACTAGACTGGTCTGAGCCAGCCTCAACATGGGTTCTAAACAAACCCTCCTTACTCCCTTGAGAGATAGAAACTACCCCTGTGGCATTTGTGATCAGCGCAACAACACCCCCCAAAAAATCAGAGTTCTGACACCATAAGTCTGTAATAAGATTCAGTGTTAAAGTCGTGATCACATGCAACACAACATTTTTTATTTACATCCTACGCTATGTTTGTGACAACATGTACGTGGGCAGGCATCCAGATGCTTGAAACAGAGAATTAGCGAACATAAGAGTTCTATACGACACAATGATGAAAATGACCCTGTTGCTTGTCACTTTGTCCAGTGCTCTCAGTGTGCCTGTTGCTTGTCACTTTGTCCAGTGCTCTCACTGTGTGTCTTCTCTACAATTCCAGGAAATTGAGAAGGTGGAAGTGTCACCAAGAGGAGGAGACAACGACCGTAAACTCTGCCAGATAGAACTCTTCTGGATTCATACTTTAGGCACCCAACAGCCGTTAGGACTTAATGAGGATTTTGATATGAGGGTCATGTTGTAATTCCTATTGTCATCTTCATAGCTTCACACACACACACTCTCCTTGGTATTAGGGTGTCCTGTATTCATGACGGCCCTAGTGGCCCGATACTTTCTGACAGGTCCCCTTAACCTTTACCTTTATCTATATAGTTGTTTTCTAGATTTCTCCTAGTGTTGTGTATGTTTTCATTTCCTTTTGCCGTTTTTCAGCTTTATTGCTCTCTCTTTGAGAGTATGGGTTCCTTATACTAACACCATATTCCCTTTGTACATGTGTTTTGTTCTAGCAGAAATACATCTATAACTTGTTATGTTCTATCCTATATTTCTATCTGGATATTATGACATCTAGTGGCCCATTTGGGTACTTTAGATTACTACAGGTGTCCGCAATTACCTCTGGCTCACTGTGTGGCCGTATATGTCCCACTATTGTTTGTGGAGATATGACCGAAAGCTCAGCTATAACTAAAATAAATGTGCATCTGACTGGAAGTGTGCGGATACTTTTTCCTGTTACTCCAATGTTTTGCTATCAAAAATATATATAGTTTTAAAGGATCAACTATTTTGTGGGTTCAATGTGTGGAGAACATCTGAACTTACATTTAGTAATATTTGGTTCTCCTTTCTGGTTTAACGTGGAGAGATAACCTCCTATCTTACTTCTTTACCATAAAATGAATGGTAGTCAATGGCAGTAATCTGACCCCATAAAACACACATTTCATGAAAATATGTTTTGTTGTTATTTTGATGTGTAGATGGAACATTAAAGTTACTCCTGAAGTATTTGGAAGGTGAATAATCTCTTTTTAGTTTAGTATTTAGTCCCATATTCCTAGCACGAAATGACTACATCAAGCTTGTGCCTCTACAAACTTGTTGGATGCATTTGCAGTATGTTTTTGTTTGTGTTTCAGATTATTTTGGACTAACATCGCTTGACTTTTTCCACATTTTGTTGTGTTACAGCTTGAATTTAAAATGTATTAAATTGAGATGTTGTGTCACTGGCCTACACACAATACCCCATAATGTCTAAGTGGAATTATGTTTTTCATTATTAATTTTTTTATTAAAAAAGAAAATCTGAAATGTCTTGTGTCAATAAGTATTCAACCTCTTTGTTATGGTAAGCCTATATAAGTTCATGAGTAAAAATGTGCTTAACAAGTCACATAATAAATTGCATGGACTCTGTGTGCAATAATAGTGTTTAACAAGATGTTTATAAGACTACTTCATCTCTGTACCCCACTCATCCAATTATCTGTAAGGTCCCTCAGTCGAGCAGTGAATTTCAAACACAGATTCAACCACAAAGACCAGGGAGGTTTTCTAAAGCCTTGCAAGGAAGGGCACCTATTGGTAGATTGGTAAAAATTAAAATAAACAGACATTGAATATCCCATTAATTACAATTTGGATGGGCTATTGTGACAGGTTAAAGGACATATTCATAGCCTGTTATACACTAAAAAGTATTAGTAAGTTCATGGTATGTAAGGATCTTAAAATATCTAAGGTTAAAAAGATCATGCATCCAGTACTAGTTCATAGAGATTGATAAAATTCATAAATGTGTTAAAATCCGTCAAGTGTAAAAGGGTAAATATTGTAAGAGGAATGTGTAAACGTTATATTGACTACTTTACTTTGTGGTGCCTAATTTAAGGGTAAAAGTGTTAATCTGTGATCTACTAAATGCTCTTAATCTATGAGCCTGAGATCGATTGCTCTGGTCTCCACCCAACTTTCTGGGGAAATCGCGGTCTTTTTTCCTCATTATACTAAAGTTTTCAGTGAGGAAACAACTGCATCACTCTCGTGATTATTTCTCCCCTTTTTCAGGTACGTTATTGATATAAAACGAGTTAATTTGAATGTAATAACTTGCTAACATGTCAAGAGAGTTTAAGGTATGTGTTAGTAACATCTTGAGTAAGTTAGAGTTAAGTTGAAGAGAGTTATTAGGTGCGTGTGTGAGTGAAATCTGCTTGGTTGCAGCGAAGATTAGCTTCGTACTGAGAGTAGCTGCCATTTTATGCTAATTGTGAATGAACATGTGCGCTGTTAATAATATATTTGGGGTTATTTGTATAATGTGTTTCGAATACTTTGTTGACATGGTTGATAAATGTAGTTATGGGTTACTGAGCTAAAGCTACTTTGTGTTTGACAGTTATATTGAAACATTTGTATATGTTTTAGTGAATTACAGTTTATGCTGTTGTGACTTGAATAAGCTTTGTACCCTACAAAACTCTGGTTCCTGTAGATCTGTTGTTCTGTAAAATGTGGTATTTTTGTAAAAGCATTATACTAAAGTTTTCAGTGAGGAAACAACTGCATCACTCTCGTGATTATTTCTCCCCTTTTTCAGGGGCGTAACATTTTGGAGGCTCCGCTGAGATTGCTGCTCAGATGTCCGGCTTCCACATCCTGGTCGCTGAATTCTGAGCCAGCTAAATCCCTACATAACAACCCAGGCAGGCTGCAGTGAGGAAAGTGTTGCTGTTCGAGGGGAGCTGGAAGTTGGTGGTTAAGTACGTGTCAACTGAGGCCGTTGAGAGACCATCAGAGACAGTAAGGACCATATAATTCAGAGTCAACTCCTGCACAGTAAAGGTTCCTCCTGTCCTTTCAACATGACAACCGCCTTGGAAGAACTACAGGAAGAGGTAGTAGGAGAATTGCACACCCTGACTAAAGACAAGTTACTAGATGTATGTGATTTCCTTGACATATCAGGCGAACAGAGAAGAGTTATTCAAGACAAATCCCGCATATCACTGATGACTCACATTATGATGTTCCTTGAAAGAGAGGAAGTTGCAGAGTTAGAAGATGGCGGCATGTCGGAATTATTGTTACTTAAAGACAAAATGACAGAGATGATCAGTGGCATAGATAGCAAGACAGGGCAAACTGACCATGATATTGAAACAGCCAGAACACATCACATAATCGAGGGACTGAGAACTGTAACCCCACAACAAGGGGTGGGAACTGAGCAGAGTACTGCAGACAAAGCCAGTGATTCTCTGCGCCAGCCCCAACCCCCTGCCCATCTTCAGAGGAGCATGCAGCTCTCACCCAGTGCACAGCCCGGCTCATACTGGCGCAAAGAGTTAAAAAATTCTGGGCAGATAGGTGAACCGGGCCAGAAAGATAAACTGACTTTTTCCAGCCTTGCCCATCAGATTGAGAATGGACTTAACAGAGGCTATCCTGAGGTAGAAATAGTAGACGCAGTAATCAGGGCTATTTCTCCAGGCTCACAGCTACGCAGCTACTTGGAAGGTAAACCCCAGCTAACTCTTCCCACACTTAGATGCATCCTGCGTTCCCACTTCCAAGAGAAGAGTGCAACAGAGCTTTACAAACAGCTAGCTTCAGAAGCACAGCATAGCAAGGAGACCCCTCAAAGCTTCCTGATGCGCGTCTTAGATTTGAGGCAGAAAGTACTATTTGCGTCCCAGGAGTCAGAATCAGGGCTTAAGTATGACCCTGCTCTAGTCCAGCGCATGTGTTTACACACAGTCCTTACAGGTCTCCAGAGTGACAGTATCAGGATAGACATGCAGCCTCTCCTGCTTGATAGCGAAACATCAGATGAGGTTTTGCTAGAGAAGCTTAACATTGCTTGTGCTAATGAGATAGAAAGACGAAACAAAAAGCGTTTTAATGCCCCACAGCCTGCTACAACTGTAAGTGTAGTCCAGTTAGAAGATACGCCATCTGCAAAGTGTCCTGTGAAGGAAGCCAAAGCTAAGATACCCGCAGAACTGTTAACAGAGTTAGCTGAACTTAAGACAGGTGTAGCTTCCCTAAAAGGTCTCAGTGCAGAGATTGCTCAGATTAAGGAGACATTACAGCAGCCTATGTTTCAGTCATCGCCTTATGCCCATGCCCCACTTCCAGTTAGGAGGCCAGATAGGGACCCCCAGCCACCTGTTTCCCAGCAGCAGTATTACAGCAACTACAGTCAGCCCCAAGCACCTGACCCTGCGCAGTATCAATATGCACCTAACCTGTATACCAACCGCTCTGCTCAAGCTCCAAGGAGGTGTTTTGTCTGCCAGCAGGCCAGAACAGATGCACGCTGCACACACTGCTTCCGATGTGGGAGTGGAGAACATTTTCAAGCTGGATGTAAAATCCGGGGAGTCAGACCATCAAAAGAGGCCCCTTTAAACAGGGAAGGGTTACCGCTGAGGGACAAGTGTTAACCGTAGCTACCAAAAAGTCCCAGAAATGTGCAAATTGTGCCAGAGAAGATTCATTTGAGAACCTGAAACAATGTTCATCATGTAAAGAGACACTGTACTGTTCCAAAGGATGTCAAAACCAACATTGGACTAAACATACTGTCACGGTTTCGGCCGAGACTGCTCCTCCTCCTGGTTCGGGCAGGCTTCGGCGGTCGTCGTCCCCGGAGTACTAGCTGCCACCGATCTATGTTTCATGTTCGTTTGGTTTTGTCTGGATGTTGTACACCTGTGTCTTGTTAGTCCTCGTTAGTGTCCTATTTAGTTCTCGTTGTGTGTGCTTGTCGTTGTGTGTGATTGCGCTTCTGTTTCGTGTTTGGAGCTACATTTTTCCCTCCAGTGTTTTGGAGAGGGTTGTTTGCACATGTTTGTGCGTCATTCGTTTTGTCGCCTGTGTGCGTCGTGCATTTTGCCTTCGGGCTTATTGTGCTTCTGTTGTGTATATATATAATATATATTGCACTAAAGCCTTTGGACTGAGCCTCTGCGTCCTGCGCATGATTCCTACACCACACCCACCTTCAGCACGCCTTGACAGAATCACACACCTTATAATGGAATCAGCAGGATCGGCAGTGACGCCTGTGTCGCTCGAGGAGCATCTCCGTGGGCAAGAGGACCAGATCCGACAACTGGAGACCGCTCTACAGGAGGTAATCAACATCATGCACCGATGGGAGGCCAGCAGGGTACCCACACCTCCACCTACCCTGTCCATCCCATCGGTCGGTCCACCAGTCCCAGGTTCGGAACCCAGGGGGATTCGGCTCTCGCTCCCGAGGGCGTATGACGGAACAGCTGCCGGGTGTCAGGGGTTCCTCCTGCAGGTGGAGCTCTACCTGGCCACTGTACACCCGGTGCCCTCGGGATACGAGAGCGTTTCCGCCCTCATCTCCTGTCTCACGGGCAAGGCGTTGGAGTGGGCTAACGCCGAGTGGAGGAAGATGGACGCCAACACCATCACCTACGCCGAGTTCTCCCGCCGCTTCAAGGCCGTGTTCGACCATCCACATGAGGGCAAAGCGGCGGGGGAGCGTCTAGTCCATTTGAGACAGGGGAGGAGGAGCGCTCAGGTGTTCGCTCTAGAGTACCGGACTCTAGCGGCGGATGCAGGGTGGAGTGAACGGGCTCTCATCGACCATTTTCGATGTAGCCTACGAGAGGACGTTCAACGTGAGTTGGCCTGCAGGGATACCCATCTTACCTTCGACCAGTTGGTCGATATGTCCATCCGTCTGGACACCCTGCTGGCCACCCGTGGACGTCCCGAGGGGAGTCCGTCCATTCCGCCCTCCGGCACCTCCGAGCCGAGCCCTATGGAGTTCGGGGGTGCCGGCGCTAGAGAACGGAGTAGGAAGAGCCCGAGGGGGCCTGTCTCCTGCACCAAGTGCGGTCGTGGAGGGCACACTACGGCCAGGTGCTGGCGAGGGTTCTCCGGGAGTAACGACAACAGGCCACGCACTGGGGGGGCCTCCCAGGTGAGTAGACGTCCCACTTACCCAGAGCTTTCTGTTGCACACTTTTGTATACCTGTTTGTTTTCCACAGGTTGCACCTCATTCCCAGCATAAGGCGCTAGTAGATTCAGGCGCAGCTGGGAATTTTGTTGATCGTAAGTTTTGTTTTGAGTTAGGGATCCCTCTCCTACCTGTTGACAAACCTTTTCCCGTTCATGCCTTAGACAGCCGCCCGTTGGGGTCGGGGTTGATCAGGGAGATCACAGCGCCACTTCGGATGTGTGCGCAGGGGGGTCATGAGGAGACTATACAGTTGTATCTGATCGACTCTCCTGCGTACCCAGTGGTGCTGGGGATTCCCTGGTTAAGCACCCATAACCCTGCTATTTCGTGGCAACAGAGGGCTCTCGATGGGTGGTCTGCTCAGTGCGAGGGGCGATGTCTGGGTGTTTCCGTGGGGGCGACTTCGGTGGAAAGTCCAAACCAAGTGCCCGCACTGCACATTCCGCCTGAATATGGGGATTTAGCACTCGTGTTTAGCAAAACTAGGGCGACGCAGTTGCCTCCTCATAGACAGGGGGATTGTGCGATTGATCTCCAGGCAGGAGCAGCGCTCCCACGGAGCCATGTGTATCCTTTGTCTCAAGAGGAGAGAAAAGCTATGGAGACTTATATAGCCGAATCTTTGAGACAAGGATACATTCGGCCCTCCACTTCTCCCGCCTCCTCAAGCTTCTTTTTTGTGAAAAAGAAAGATGGAGGGTTGCGCCCGTGCATTGATTACCGTGGTCTCAATCAGATTACTGTGAAATACAGTTATCCACTCCCTCTGATTGCGACCATGACGGAGTCATTGCATGGAGCTCGGTTTTTCACAAAACTGGATCTCAGGAGCGCGTATAACTTGGTGCGCATTAGGGAGGGTGACGAATGGAAGACAGCGTTTAGTACCACGTCAGGTCATTTCGAATATCTCGTCATGCCATATGGGTTGATGAATGCTCCATCAGTCTTCCAATCCTTCGTAGATAACATTTTCCGGGATATGCAGGGACAAGGGGTGGTCGTGTACATTGATGACATTCTGGTGTACTCGTCTACCCGAGCCGAGCATATAACCCTGGTGCGTCGTGTATTGAGGAGGCTGTTGGAGCACGACCTATATGTCAAGGCAGAGAAATGTCTGTTTTTCCAGGAGTCGGTCTCCTTTTTGGGTTATCGGTTGTCCGCGTCAGGGGTGAGAATGGAGGTGGATCGTGTGTCCGCTGTGCGTAATTGGCAAACCCCAACTACTGTAAAAGAGGTGCAGCAGTTTTTGGGCTTTGCGAATTACTACCGGAGGTTTATCCGGGGTTTTGGACAGGTGGCAGCTTCCATCACGTCCCTTCTGAAGGGGGGTCCGGTGCGCCTGCAGTGGTCAGCCGATGCGGACAGGGCCTTTAGGAGACTGAAGGACCTGTTTACGTCGGCTCCGGTGCTAGCGCATCCGGATCCCGCATTACCCTTTCAGGTCGAGGTAGACGCGTCTGAGGCTGGTATAGGGGCCGTTCTCTCTCAACGGTCCGGCACGCCACCTAAACTCCGCCCCTGTGCTTTTTACTCTAAGAAGCTCAGCCCGGCGGAGCGTAACTATGACGTTGGGGACAGGGAGCTGTTAGCTGTAGTTCAAGCCCTTAAGTTGTGGAGGCATTGGCTTGAGGGGGCTCAACACCCTTTCCTCATTTTGACTGACCATCGGAACCTGGAGTACATCCGGGCAGCGAGGAGACTGAACCCTCGCCAGGCTCGATGGAGTATGTTTCTCACCAGGTTCGTATTTAAAATCACGTACATCCCTGGGTCCCAGAATGGTAAGGCAGATGCGCTGTCCCGGCGGTATGACACGGAGGAGAGGTCCGTTGAGCCCACTCCCATACTACCGGAGTCTTGCCTTGTGGCACCGGTGGTGTGGGAGGTCGATGCCGAAATCGAGCGAGCGTTGCGTACCGACCCCAGCCCTCCACAGTGTCCTGAGGGTTGGAAGTACGTTCCGCGCGAGATTCGGGATCGACTCATATACTGGGCTCACACGTCACCCTCCTCTGGACATCCGGGTATCGGCCGGACGGTGCATTGCCTTAGCACTAAATACTGGTGGCCCACTTTGGCTAGGGATGTGAGGGTTTATGTCTCCTCCTGCTCGGTGTGTGCCCAGTGTAAGGCGCCCCGACATCTGCCCAGGGGTAAGTTACAACCCCTGCCCGTTCCACAACGACCATGGTCCCACCTCTCGGTGGATTTTGTGACAGACCTTCCCCTCTCTCAGGGGAATACCACCATCCTGGTCGTTGTGGACCGGTTCTCTAAGGCCTGTCATCTTCTCCCTATGTCGGGTCTTCCTACTGCCCTACAGACCGCTGAGGCCCTATTTACCCATGTCTTCCGGCATTACGGGGTACCCGAGGATATAGTGTCTGATCGAGGTCCCCAGTTTACCTCTCGTGTTTGGAGAGCGTTCATGGAGCGTTTGAGGGTCTCGGTTAGCCTTACCTCAGGGTACCACCCGGAGAGTAACGGGCAGGTAGAACGTGTCAACCAGGATGTGGGTAGGTTTCTGAGGTCGTATTGCCAGGACCGGCCGGAGGAGTGGGCACGGTACATTCCCTGGGCCGAGATGGCCCAGAACTCTCTCCGCCACTCCTCTACTAACCTAACCCCCTTCCAATGTGTGTTGGGTTACCAGCCGGTTCTGGCACCTTGGCAGCAGAGCTAGATCGAGGCCCCTGCGGTGGATGATTGGATGAGGCGCTCGGAAGAGACGTGGAACGCTGCCCACGTCCACCTGCAGCGGGCCGTCCTTCGTCACAAGGCGAGCGCCGATCTCCACCGCAGTGAGGGGCCGGTGTACGCACCCGGAGATCGAGTCTGGCTCTCTACCAGAAACCTACCCCTCCGCCTGCCCTGCCGGAAGCTGGGTCGGCGGTTTGTGGGGCCCTTTAAAGTCCTGAGAAGATTGAACGAGGTGTGTTATAGATTACATCTACCTGTTGAGTATAAGAATATTAACCCCTCGTTCCATGTGTCTCTTCTCAGGCCGGTGGTAGCTGGTCCACTCCAGGACAATGAGATAGGGGAGACTCCTCCGCCCCCACTGGACATCGAGGGGGCTCCGGCGTACACCGTTCGGTCCATCTTGGACTCTAGACGCCGGATGGGGGGTCTCCAGTATCTCGTGGAGTGGGAGGGGTACGGCCCGGAGGAGCGGTGCTGGGTGCCGCGGAGGGACATCCTAGACCCATCTCTCCTGTCGGAGTTCCACCGGGACCATCCCGCGCGCCCTGCTCCGCGTCCTCCTGGTCGTCCCCGAGGCCGGGGTCGGCGCACGGCTGGAGCCGCGCGTCAAGGGGGGGGTACTGTCACGGTTTCGGCCGAGACTGCTCCTCCTCCTGGTTCGGGCAGGCTTCGGCGGTCGTCGTCCCCGGAGTACTAGCTGCCACCGATCTATGTTTCATGTTCGTTTGGTTTTGTCTGGATGTTGTACACCTGTGTCTTGTTAGTCCTCGTTAGTGTCCTATTTAGTTCTCGTTGTGTGTGCTTGTCGTTGTGTGTGATTGCGCTTCTGTTTCGTGTTTGGAGCTACATTTTTCCCTCCAGTGTTTTGGAGAGGGTTGTTTGCACATGTTTGTGCGTCATTCGTTTTGTCGCCTGTGTGCGTCGTGCATTTTGCCTTCGGGCTTATTGTGCTTCTGTTGTGTATATATATAATATATATTGCACTAAAGCCTTTGGACTGAGCCTCTGCGTCCTGCGCATGATTCCTACACCACACCCACCTTCAGCACGCCTTGACAGAATCACACACCTTATAATGGAATCAGCAGGATCGGCAGTGACGCCTGTGTCGCTCGAGGAGCATCTCCGTGGGCAAGAGGACCAGATCCGACAACTGGAGACCGCTCTACAGGAGGTAATCAACATCATGCACCGATGGGAGGCCAGCAGGGTACCCACACCTCCACCTACCCTGTCCATCCCATCGGTCGGTCCACCAGTCCCAGGTTCGGAACCCAGGGGGATTCGGCTCTCGCTCCCGAGGGCGTATGACGGAACAGCTGCCGGGTGTCAGGGGTTCCTCCTGCAGGTGGAGCTCTACCTGGCCACTGTACACCCGGTGCCCTCGGGATACGAGAGCGTTTCCGCCCTCATCTCCTGTCTCACGGGCAAGGCGTTGGAGTGGGCTAACGCCGAGTGGAGGAAGATGGACGCCAACACCATCACCTACGCCGAGTTCTCCCGCCGCTTCAAGGCCGTGTTCGACCATCCACATGAGGGCAAAGCGGCGGGGGAGCGTCTAGTCCATTTGAGACAGGGGAGGAGGAGCGCTCAGGTGTTCGCTCTAGAGTACCGGACTCTAGCGGCGGATGCAGGGTGGAGTGAACGGGCTCTCATCGACCATTTTCGATGTAGCCTACGAGAGGACGTTCAACGTGAGTTGGCCTGCAGGGATACCCATCTTACCTTCGACCAGTTGGTCGATATGTCCATCCGTCTGGACACCCTGCTGGCCACCCGTGGACGTCCCGAGGGGAGTCCGTCCATTCCGCCCTCCGGCACCTCCGAGCCGAGCCCTATGGAGTTCGGGGGTGCCGGCGCTAGAGAACGGAGTAGGAAGAGCCCGAGGGGGCCTGTCTCCTGCACCAAGTGCGGTCGTGGAGGGCACACTACGGCCAGGTGCTGGCGAGGGTTCTCCGGGAGTAACGACAACAGGCCACGCACTGGGGGGGCCTCCCAGGTGAGTAGACGTCCCACTTACCCAGAGCTTTCTGTTGCACACTTTTGTATACCTGTTTGTTTTCCACAGGTTGCACCTCATTCCCAGCATAAGGCGCTAGTAGATTCAGGCGCAGCTGGGAATTTTGTTGATCGTAAGTTTTGTTTTGAGTTAGGGATCCCTCTCCTACCTGTTGACAAACCTTTTCCCGTTCATGCCTTAGACAGCCGCCCGTTGGGGTCGGGGTTGATCAGGGAGATCACAGCGCCACTTCGGATGTGTGCGCAGGGGGGTCATGAGGAGACTATACAGTTGTATCTGATCGACTCTCCTGCGTACCCAGTGGTGCTGGGGATTCCCTGGTTAAGCACCCATAACCCTGCTATTTCGTGGCAACAGAGGGCTCTCGATGGGTGGTCTGCTCAGTGCGAGGGGCGATGTCTGGGTGTTTCCGTGGGGGCGACTTCGGTGGAAAGTCCAAACCAAGTGCCCGCACTGCACATTCCGCCTGAATATGGGGATTTAGCACTCGTGTTTAGCAAAACTAGGGCGACGCAGTTGCCTCCTCATAGACAGGGGGATTGTGCGATTGATCTCCAGGCAGGAGCAGCGCTCCCACGGAGCCATGTGTATCCTTTGTCTCAAGAGGAGAGAAAAGCTATGGAGACTTATATAGCCGAATCTTTGAGACAAGGATACATTCGGCCCTCCACTTCTCCCGCCTCCTCAAGCTTCTTTTTTGTGAAAAAGAAAGATGGAGGGTTGCGCCCGTGCATTGATTACCGTGGTCTCAATCAGATTACTGTGAAATACAGTTATCCACTCCCTCTGATTGCGACCATGACGGAGTCATTGCATGGAGCTCGGTTTTTCACAAAACTGGATCTCAGGAGCGCGTATAACTTGGTGCGCATTAGGGAGGGTGACGAATGGAAGACAGCGTTTAGTACCACGTCAGGTCATTTCGAATATCTCGTCATGCCATATGGGTTGATGAATGCTCCATCAGTCTTCCAATCCTTCGTAGATAACATTTTCCGGGATATGCAGGGACAAGGGGTGGTCGTGTACATTGATGACATTCTGGTGTACTCGTCTACCCGAGCCGAGCATATAACCCTGGTGCGTCGTGTATTGAGGAGGCTGTTGGAGCACGACCTATATGTCAAGGCAGAGAAATGTCTGTTTTTCCAGGAGTCGGTCTCCTTTTTGGGTTATCGGTTGTCCGCGTCAGGGGTGAGAATGGAGGTGGATCGTGTGTCCGCTGTGCGTAATTGGCAAACCCCAACTACTGTAAAAGAGGTGCAGCAGTTTTTGGGCTTTGCGAATTACTACCGGAGGTTTATCCGGGGTTTTGGACAGGTGGCAGCTTCCATCACGTCCCTTCTGAAGGGGGGTCCGGTGCGCCTGCAGTGGTCAGCCGATGCGGACAGGGCCTTTAGGAGACTGAAGGACCTGTTTACGTCGGCTCCGGTGCTAGCGCATCCGGATCCCGCATTACCCTTTCAGGTCGAGGTAGACGCGTCTGAGGCTGGTATAGGGGCCGTTCTCTCTCAACGGTCCGGCACGCCACCTAAACTCCGCCCCTGTGCTTTTTACTCTAAGAAGCTCAGCCCGGCGGAGCGTAACTATGACGTTGGGGACAGGGAGCTGTTAGCTGTAGTTCAAGCCCTTAAGTTGTGGAGGCATTGGCTTGAGGGGGCTCAACACCCTTTCCTCATTTTGACTGACCATCGGAACCTGGAGTACATCCGGGCAGCGAGGAGACTGAACCCTCGCCAGGCTCGATGGAGTATGTTTCTCACCAGGTTCGTATTTAAAATCACGTACATCCCTGGGTCCCAGAATGGTAAGGCAGATGCGCTGTCCCGGCGGTATGACACGGAGGAGAGGTCCGTTGAGCCCACTCCCATACTACCGGAGTCTTGCCTTGTGGCACCGGTGGTGTGGGAGGTCGATGCCGAAATCGAGCGAGCGTTGCGTACCGACCCCAGCCCTCCACAGTGTCCTGAGGGTTGGAAGTACGTTCCGCGCGAGATTCGGGATCGACTCATATACTGGGCTCACACGTCACCCTCCTCTGGACATCCGGGTATCGGCCGGACGGTGCATTGCCTTAGCACTAAATACTGGTGGCCCACTTTGGCTAGGGATGTGAGGGTTTATGTCTCCTCCTGCTCGGTGTGTGCCCAGTGTAAGGCGCCCCGACATCTGCCCAGGGGTAAGTTACAACCCCTGCCCGTTCCACAACGACCATGGTCCCACCTCTCGGTGGATTTTGTGACAGACCTTCCCCTCTCTCAGGGGAATACCACCATCCTGGTCGTTGTGGACCGGTTCTCTAAGGCCTGTCATCTTCTCCCTATGTCGGGTCTTCCTACTGCCCTACAGACCGCTGAGGCCCTATTTACCCATGTCTTCCGGCATTACGGGGTACCCGAGGATATAGTGTCTGATCGAGGTCCCCAGTTTACCTCTCGTGTTTGGAGAGCGTTCATGGAGCGTTTGAGGGTCTCGGTTAGCCTTACCTCAGGGTACCACCCGGAGAGTAACGGGCAGGTAGAACGTGTCAACCAGGATGTGGGTAGGTTTCTGAGGTCGTATTGCCAGGACCGGCCGGAGGAGTGGGCACGGTACATTCCCTGGGCCGAGATGGCCCAGAACTCTCTCCGCCACTCCTCTACTAACCTAACCCCCTTCCAATGTGCGTTGGGTTACCAGCCGGTTCTGGCACCTTGGCAGCAGAGCTAGATCGAGGCCCCTGCGGTGGATGATTGGATGAGGCGCTCGGAAGAGACGTGGAACGCTGCCCACGTCCACCTGCAGCGGGCCGTCCTTCGTCACAAGGCGAGCGCCGATCTCCACCGCAGTGAGGGGCCGGTGTACGCACCCGGAGATCGAGTCTGGCTCTCTACCAGAAACCTACCCCTCCGCCTGCCCTGCCGGAAGCTGGGTCGGCGGTTTGTGGGGCCCTTTAAAGTCCTGAGAAGATTGAACGAGGTGTGTTATAGATTACATCTACCTGTTGAGTATAAGAATATTAACCCCTCGTTCCATGTGTCTCTTCTCAGGCCGGTGGTAGCTGGTCCACTCCAGGACAATGAGATAGGGGAGACTCCTCCGCCCCCACTGGACATCGAGGGGGCTCCGGCGTACACCGTTCGGTCCATCTTGGACTCTAGACGCCGGATGGGGGGTCTCCAGTATCTCGTGGAGTGGGAGGGGTACGGCCCGGAGGAGCGGTGCTGGGTGCCGCGGAGGGACATCCTAGACCCATCTCTCCTGTCGGAGTTCCACCGGGACCATCCCGCGCGCCCTGCTCCGCGTCCTCCTGGTCGTCCCCGAGGCCGGGGTCGGCGCACGGCTGGAGCCGCGCGTCAAGGGGGGGGTACTGTCACGGTTTCGGCCGAGACTGCTCCTCCTCCTGGTTCGGGCAGGCTTCGGCGGTCGTCGTCCCCGGAGTACTAGCTGCCACCGATCTATGTTTCATGTTCGTTTGGTTTTGTCTGGATGTTGTACACCTGTGTCTTGTTAGTCCTCGTTAGTGTCCTATTTAGTTCTCGTTGTGTGTGCTTGTCGTTGTGTGTGATTGCGCTTCTGTTTCGTGTTTGGAGCTACATTTTTCCCTCCAGTGTTTTGGAGAGGGTTGTTTGCACATGTTTGTGCGTCATTCGTTTTGTCGCCTGTGTGCGTCGTGCATTTTGCCTTCGGGCTTATTGTGCTTCTGTTGTGTATATATATAATATATATTGCACTAAAGCCTTTGGACTGAGCCTCTGCGTCCTGCGCATGATTCCTACACCACACCCACCTTCAGCACGCCTTGACACATAAGGAAAAATGCACTCACCTGAAAATTGACTCTACCTGCGAAAAGCTTTCCTGTACAGAGGAAAATGCCCACTCTTTACCATCCCTTGCTCAAGGTTGCCACCCCCATAAGGTCACCTCGCTAGTCGGTAGACAGTGCCTTGTTGAGTGTCACCTGAATCGCCACCACCTCCAAGCCCTATGGGACACAGGCTCTCAGGTATCGGTCATTGATGAACGATGGAAAGCGGAATCTCTCCCAAACGCAAGGCTGAGGGATGTTTCAGAAATTCTGGACTCACCTGATGATCTAAGATTGACGGCAGCAAATGGGACTGAAATGCCGTACCTGGGATGGATTGAAACAACTTTTCGGCTAGCCTCTGAAACTGACCAAACGAAGGAACTGATCATCCCAGTGCTGGTAATGAAAGGCTGTCACCTATCTCATCCCATCATAGGTTTCAATGTTATTGAGCACATCCTGACAAGGACCGAAAAGACTAAACGGTACAGTACAGTGAAAAAAGCTTTCCCAAGCCTCAAAAGAAATAAGGTGAGGGCTTTTATACAGGCTGTTAGCGCAGAACAGACAGATGAATACGCAGTGAAAACCAAGAAAGAGAAGGTTGCTGTACCAAAACACAGTAGCATTCAGATTGAGTGCCGGGTAGCTTCCCAGCCTTTCAAAGATGACATGACAATGCTTTTCCAGCCAGACCTGAACCCGCAGTGGCCAGATGAACTTGAGTTCTTTGACACACTAGTCAGAGTTAGGAAAGGTGTTTTTCCAGTTATCATGCTTGATGTCTCTAACCCCACTGACCACGACATTGCCCTGCTAGGACGCACCATAATCGGTACAGTACAAACCATTATGACTGTGTTACCTGCCCAAGTCTTTGAAAAAGCTGTCACCCCAGCCACAGTGAATCACACTAGTGTTCAAACCCCATGTACTGCTACTGAACAGTGTGATCCACCAGTAGGTTTAAGTCACCTAACCGAAGAACAGAGAGAGGTTGTTAGGAAAATGCTTAGAGAAGAGTGTCACTCCTTCTCCAGATCAGACAATGACATTGGCTGCATTGAACGATTGAAAATGACTATTTCTCTAAAGGACTCTGAACCAGTCAAGCGCACATACATGTCAGTGCCCAGGCCACTGTATCAGGAGATGAAGGGTTACCTTCATGACCTCATAGCCCAGGATTGGGTTAGGAAGTCAAACTCTTCATATTCTTCACCTGTCGTTTGCGTTAGGAAGAAGGACGGGACCCTCCGGTTGTGTATAGATTACAGAGACCTGAACAGAAAGACACA
Source organism: Coregonus lavaretus (assembly GCF_964263955.1). Lineage (NCBI taxonomy): Eukaryota > Metazoa > Chordata > Actinopteri > Salmoniformes > Salmonidae > Coregonus > Coregonus lavaretus. The sequence continues at coordinate 53,082,482 of NC_139990.1, read as the reverse complement.
TCCCGACCGCCAGCCCATCCCTCGGGTCCAGGACATCATGGACAGTTTAGGTGGTAATTCCTGGTTCTCCCTTTTAGATCAGGGAAAAGCATATCACCAAGGGTTCATCTCTGAAGAAAGCAGATCACTGACAGCATTTGTGACCCCATGGGGACTCTATGAGTGGATACGTATGCCATTCGGCCTCATGAACGCTCCTGCAGCTTTTCAGCGTTGTATGGAGGAATGTTTGGAAGAGCTCCGGGACAACATCTGCATTCCTTATCTGGACGACACGCTAGTTTTCAGTAAAACTTTCGACAGCCATGTGAATGATGTGCAAAAGGTTTTGCAGCATCTCAGAGAGTATGGCATCAAACTCAAGCCAAGTAAGTGTGATCTCTTTAAACCCCAGGTCCGTTATTTGGGCAGAATAGTGTCTGCAGACGGCAGCAAAGTTGACCCAGCCGATTTTGAAGCAGTAAGAGCATTGAAAGAGATCAGACCACAGACTGTGGGCCAGCTCAGAAAAATGCTTGGTTTACTCACTTACTACAGACAGTACATCAAAGACTTTTCTAGGAGGGCCAGCTGTCTGTATGACCTCCTGAAAGCAGATTCAGAGAAATTACCTGACCACCCACGGAAAGCAAAAACAAAGAAAGTAAGTCATGTGGTGCCCTCAAACAAGCCAATCCTGTGGACTGACCAGCATCAACAGGCACTTGAACAGCTGATTGAGTGTCTGCTTCACCCACCAGTCTTAGGTTTCCCTGACTTCACTCAGCCATTTGTTGTACACACTGATGCGTCACACCAAGGCTTGGGAGCAGTTCTTTATCAAGAGCAAGATGGGAAGCTTAGGGTCATTGCTTATGGCTCTCGAACCTTAACAGCAGCTGAGAAGAACTATCACTACCACTCTGGCAAGCTAGAATTTCTAGCTCTAAAATGGGCAATCACTGATAAGTTCCATGATTATTTGTACTATGCTCCGACCTTCACTGTATACAGTGATAACAACCCGCTCAGCTACATTCTGTCTACTGCAAAACTGAACGCAACCACTTCCAGGTGGGTTGCAGAATTGGCTGATTTCCACTTTACAATAAAGTACAGGCCAGGCAGAGAGAACGGTGATGCAGATGCTTTGTCGAGGATGCCACTGGATGTAGAGTCACTGATGAGAGAATGTTCTGAGGAGCTTCCACCAGACACCATTGCCGCCACGATACAAGCAGTAGAGGTACAGAAAGAGCCTTTTGTGCCTTGGTCAATTTCAGCTGCATCTATGTCAGTATCAGCTGAAGGTGAGACAACTACAGCAACAATCAGCTCGATCCCAAAAGAGGGGATAAGAGAGGCACAAGAGTCTGATCCGGTCATCCGTCCTGTGCTCGATTTCAAGCTGTCTGGTTCCAAACCGCCAGTTAAAGAGCAAAAGGAATTCAGTCCAAAGACAAAATGCCTATTCAGAGAATGGGACAAATTGACAATCGACAGTGATGGTATTCTTTACAGAATCACTACAGCCCGCAAGCAGTTAGTTCTACCAGAGCAGTACAAAGGTAAAGTGATGGAAGAGTTGCACAATAACATGGGACACCAAGGTACTGACCGCACTGTATCACTAGTACGTGACTGCTTCTTCTGGCCTTATATGCAATCTGACATCGAGCACTATGTGACTAAAACTTGTAGCTGTGTCAAGCAGATAAAGCCAGGCCATGAAACAAGAGCTCCTCTGACAAACATTGTGACAACACAGCCATTTGAACTGGTATGTATAGATTTCCTCCATCTCGACAGATGCAAAGGGGGATATGAGTACATCCTCGTGATTGTTGATCATTTTACACGTTTCACTTAAGCCTACGCCACCACATCAAAGTCAGGAAAAACTGCTGCAAATCTCATCTTCAATGACTTTGCCCTGAAGTTTGGGTTCCCCTCCCGCATCCACCATGACCAAGGGGGAGAATTCGAAAATCAGTTGTTCCATCAGTTAAAGAAACTCAGTGGCATGGCGGGGTCCAGAACAACACCCTACCACCCGATGGGGAACGGTCAAGTGGAACGAATGAACAGAACATTGTTGCAAATGCTAAAGACACTAACTGAGACACAAAAGTCAAACTGGAAGGAGTCTCTAAACAAACTGGTTTATGCCTATAACTGCACCCGTTGCGAAGTGACTGGCTATTCACCATTTTATCTTCTGTTTGGGAGATCACCCAGGCTTCCAGTTGATATGTTCTTTGGATTGTGCACAGAGGCAGGTTCCAGTAACCAGCGAGACTACGTGGAGAACTGGAAACGAGGAATGGAAGAAGCATACGCCATTGCAAATGAAAATGCTCAGAAAGCTGCTGAAAGAAGTAAGAAGTACTATGACACTAAAGTTAGGAGTTCAGTGCTACAGCCTGGCGAGCGAGTTCTGATTAAAAACCTGACACCAAGAGGAGGACCAGGCAAACTCCGTAACTATTGGGAAGATCAAATTCACACAGTAGTGAGACAAATGGGTTCAGACCTGCCGATTTATGAGTTGAGACCAGAAAAGGGTAGGGGACGCTCCCGGGTCCTGCACAGAAACCTGCTCATGTCCTGTGACCACTTACCTTTTGAGAGACAACCAGAAATGACTAAAGATGACAAAAGTAAGAAAAAGAGACATCAGCCTGGATCACAGCCTCTAGATTCTGATGAAGACAGCGGGGATGAATATGACCTTCATCATGAGCCGCTACAGGTCCCCACATCTCCTACAGTACCTGAGAGGTATGCTGAACCAGCGAGAGAGTCGGAAAACAGGCCCCCACCAGTGAAACAAACAGTGGCGGTTCCAGTTCCTGATATGCTACCAGCACAGCCGCTTGTTGAAAATCAGCTGGAGGAGAAAACAACAGTTAAATAACTGCTTGCTGAGGAGATGAACTTGCCTGCTGAAATGTGCCTGATGATCGTCCACTAAGTGCCTTTCCTTCATTAACTGCTGCTTCTGAACCTGAGGAACCAGCTTACCAGCTGCCACAAAGAGAGAGACACCCTCCAAGACGTATCACCTATGATCAGCTTGGTATCCCTTCCTGCTACAGTATCCAGCCACAGCCACAGTTGTTCCCTGTCTACCCTGCACCAGGACTGGTTCCATGGCTGCCATCACTACAGCAATATTACCTTCAGCCACCCTACATGTATGGACTTCAGCAAACTTGAGGCCACAGACAGAGTTGACATGTTTGACCATGGACTACTGACTGATTTCACAGACTTTCACGAGACAATTAGCAGACTATGCATATAGATCATTAAAACTGATGGACTGTTGACAATAGTATGAGAAAAGACTGCTTATGGACTGTTTATACAGCTGGTCAACAGATATGGACTGTGAATATAACTTCTTGGTTCTATTTGAACTGTGAACTTTGACCTCTGCTCAAGGACTAGCTTACAGAAGAGGATTTTCTACGTCCAGTGCTTATAGACTGTTTAAAAAGACAATGTTGGTAATGTTGGGACAACATTTATTTTGTCGGGGAGAGTGTGACAGGTTAAAGGACATATTCATAGCCTGTTATACACTAAAAAGTATTAGTAAGTTCATGGTATGTAAGGATCTTAAAATATCTAAGGTTAAAAAGATCATGCATCCAGTACTAGTTCATAGAGATTGATAAAATTCATAAATGTGTTAAAATCCGTCAAGTGTAAAAGGGTAAATATTGTAAGAGGAATGTGTAAACGTTATATTGACTACTTTACTTTGTGGTGCCTAATTTAAGGGTAAAAGTGTTAATCTGTGATCTACTAAATGCTCTTAATCTATGAGCCTGAGATCGATTGCTCTGGTCTCCACCCAACTTTCTGGGGAAATCGCGGTCTTTTTTCCTCATTATACTAAAGTTTTCAGTGAGGAAACAACTGCATCACTCTCGTGATTATTTCTCCCCTTTTTCAGGTACGTTATTGATATAAAACGAGTTACAGTGGGGAAAAAAAGTATTTAGTCAGCCACCAATTGTGCAAGTTCTCCCACTTAAAAAGATGAGAGAGGTCTGTAATTTTCATCATAGTTACACGTCAACTATGACAGACAAAATGAGAAAAAAAATTCCAGAAAATCACATTGTAGGATTTTTTATGAATTTATTTGCAAATTATGGTGGAAAATAAGTATTTGGTCAATAACAAAAGTTTCTCAATACTTTGTTATATACCCTTTGTTGGCAATGACACAGGTCAAACGTTTTCTGTAAGTCTTCACAAGGTCTTCACATACTGTTGCTGATATTTTGGCCCATTCCTCCATGCAGATCTCCTCTAGAGCAGTGATGTTTTGGGGCTGTCGCTGGGCAACACAGACTTTCAACTCCCTCCAAAGATTTTCTATGGGGTTGAGATCTGGAGACTGGCTAGGCCACTCCAGGACCTTGAAATGCTTCTTACGAAGCCACTCCTTCGTTGCCCGGGCGGTGTGTTTGGGATCATTGTCATGCTGAAAGACCCAGCCACGTTTCATCTTCAATGCCCTTGCTGATGGAAGGAGGTTTTCACTCAAAATCTCACGATACATGGCCCCATTCATTCTTTCCTTTACACGGATCAGTCGTCCTGGTCCCTTTGCAGAAAAACAGCCCCAAAGCATGATGTTTCCACCCCCATGCTTCACAGTAGGTATGGTGTTCTTTGGATGCAACTCAGCATTCTTTGTCCTCCAAACACGACGAGTTGAGTTTTTACCAAAAAGTTCTATTTTGGTTTCATCTGACCATATGACATTCTCCCAATCCTCTTCTGGATCATCCAAATGCACTCTAGCAAACTTCAGACGGGCCTGGAGATATACTGGCTTAAGCAGGGGGACACGTCTGGCACTGCAGGATTTGAGTCCCTGGCGGCGTAGTGTGTTACTGATGGTAGGCTTTGTTACTTTGGTCCCAGCTCTCTGCAGGTCATTCACTAGGTCCCCGCGTGTGGTTCTGGGATTTTTGCTCACCATTCTTGTGATCATTTTGACCCCACAGGGTGAGATCTTGCGTGGAGCCCCAGATCGAGGGAGATTATCAGTGGTCTTGTATGTCTTCCATTTCCTAATAATTGCTCCCACAGTTGATTTCTTCAAACCAAGCTGCTTACCTATTGCAGATTCAGTCTTCCCAGCCTGGTGCAGGTCTACAATTTTGTTTCTGGTGTCTTTTGACAGCTCTTTGGTCTTGGCCATAGTGGAGTTTGGAGTGTGACCGTTTGAGGTTGTGGACAGGTGTCTTTTATACTGATAACAAGTTCAAACAGGTGTCATTAATACAGGTAACGAGTGGAGGACAGAGGAGCCTCTTAAAGAAGAAGTTACAAGTCTGTGAGAGCCAGAAATCTTGCTTGTTTGTAGGTGACCAAATACTTATTTTCCACCATAATTTGCAAATAAATTCATTAAAAATCCTACAATGTGATTTTCTGGATTTTTTTCCCTCAATTTGTCTGTCATAGTTGACGTGTACCTATGATGAAAATTACAGGCCTCTCTCATCTTTTTAAGTGGGAGAACTTGCACAATTGGTGGCTGACTAAATACTTTTTTTCCCCACTGTAATTTGAATGTAATAACTTGCTAACATGTCAAGAGAGTTTGAGGTATGTGTTAGTAACATCTTGAGTAAGTTAGAGTTAAGTTGAAGAGAGTTATTAGGTGCGTGTGTGAGTGAAATCTGCTTGGTTGCAGCGAAGATTAGCTTCGTACTGAGAGTAGCTGCCATTTTATGCTAATTGTGAATGAACATGTGCGCTGTTAATAATATATTTGGGGTTATTTGTATAATGTGTTTCGAATACTTTGTTGACATGGTTGATAAATGTAGTTATGGGTTACTGAGCTAAAGCTACTTTGTGTTTGACAGTTATATTGAAACATTTGTATATGTTTTAGTGAATTACAGTTTATGCTGTTGTGACTTGAATAAGCTTTGTACCCTACAAAACTCTGGTTCCTGTAGATCTGTTGTTCTGTAAAATGTGGTATTTTTGTAAAAGCATTATACTAAAGTTTTCAGTGAGGAAACAACTGCATCACTCTCGTGATTATTTCTCCCCTTTTTCAGGGGCGTAACACTATCAATACACCCAGTCACTACAAAGACACAAGCATCCTTCCTCTCAGGGATTTCACCATGAGGCCAATGGTGACTTTATAACAGTTACAGAGTTTAGTGGCTGTGATAGGTGAAAACTGAGGATGGATCAACAACATCAGTAATTACTCCACAATACTAACCTAAATGACAGAGTGAAAAGAAGGAAGCCTGTAGAGAATAAAAATATTCCAAAACATGCATCCTGTTTGCAGTAAGGCACTAAAGTAAAACTGCAAGAAATGTGGCAAAGAAATTAACTTTATGTCCTGAATACAAAGCATTATTGGAAAATCCAATACAACACATCACAGAGTACAACTCTTCATATTTTCAACCATGGTGGTGGCTGCATCATGTTATAGGTATGCTTGTCATTTTTAGGATAAAAAGAAACGGAATAAAGCTAAGGAAGGCAAAGTTCTAGAGCAAAAACCTGGTTCATTCTGCTTTCCAACAGACACTGGGAGACAAATTCACCTTTTAGCAGGACAATAACCTAAAACACAAGGCCAAATATATACTGGAGTTGCTTACCAAAACGACATTGAATGTTCCTGAGTGGCCTAATTACAGTTTTGACATCAATTAGCATAAAAATCTATGGCAAGACTTGAAAATGGCTGTTTAGCAATAATCATCAACCAACTTGACAGAGCTTGAAGAATTTTTAAAATAATAATGTGCAAATATTATACAACCCAGGTGTGCAAAACGCTTAGAGACTTACCCAGAAAGACTCACAGCTGTAATCACTTCCAAGGGTGATTCTAACATGTATTGACTCAGGGGTTATGTAAATTAGATATTTGTGTTTTTCATTTTCAATATATATGCAAAAAAATAAATGCTGTTAATGTTTCCCTCTATCGCATTGCAGGCTTTGACTGATGAACATAATGGACTTTGGTCTTGGTGTATTTTCTTAGATTAAGCACAATTTGCATTCATTTGAGATGATATATTCTGTATATACTCCTGTAGCTCAGTTGGTAGAGCATGGCGCTTGCAACGCCAGAGTTGTGGGTTCGATTCCCACGGGGGGCCAGTATGAAAAATGTATGCACTCACTAACTGTAAGTCGCTCTGGATAAGAGCGTCTACTAAAATGTAAATGTATAATTAACGATTTTGTTCTTTATACTCCCTCTCTAAGACTGACATCACTGAAGGATCACTTAGAACCAACACCAGCTTTGTAGGAATTTACTAACTGAATGTCATTATTGTAGCTCATATCAACATCACACTTAACAGAAAAACAACAAAGTTGATGGAGAAATAGATGGCAATCTTTATTAATCATTCTGTTTTTACGTCTTGAAAAGCAATGAAGTACCCCAGCTTCTTTGCATTTTCGGCACCACAATTGAACATACAGTACAGAACAAATATATTTTTATTGACTTTTATTTACAGTACTGTCCCCACCACTACCACCAGAGGAAACCTTTATCATAGCGCTTTAATTTATTAAGTTACAGTACAGTATTGTGTTATCTACTTTTCTTAACAACGTTTTTGTTTTCAAAATTATTAAAGTTCACAAAGCAGACAATCAAACATAACATAATGTATTGATTATGTACATTATATTACAAAAAACACCAGTTGAAACTGAAGAAGCTGTTTGTTAGTTAATAATCAGTGTGATCTTACAAACTCAAACTGTTATACAGTTGAAGTCGGAAGTTTACATACGCTTAGGTTGGAGTCATTAAAACTAGTTTTTCAACCACTCCACAAATTTCTTGTTAACAAACTATAGTTTTGCCAAGTCGGTTAGGACATCTACTTTGTGCATGACACAAGTAATTTTTCCAACAATTGTTTACATACAGATTATTTCACTTATAATTCACTGTATCACAATTCCAGTGGGTCAGAAGTTTACATGCACTAAGTTGACTGTGCCTTTTAACAGCTTGGAAAATTCCAGAAAATGATGTCATGGCTTTAGAGGCTTCTGATAGGCTAATTGACATCATTTGAGTCAATTGGAGGTGTACCTCTGGATGTATTTCAAGGCCTACCTTCAAACTCAGTGCCTCTTTGCTTGACATCATAGGAAAATCAAAAGAAATCAGCCAAGATCTGAGAAGAAAAATTGTAGACCTCCACAAGTCTGGTTCATCCTTGATGACCTCCACAAGTCACGTTCATCTGTACTAACAATAGTACACAAGTATAAACACCATGGGACCACGCAGCCGTCATACCGCTCAGGCAGGAGACGCATTCTGTCTCCTAGAGATGAACGTACTTTGGTGTGAAAATTGCAAATCAATCCCAGAACAACAGCAAAGGACCTTGTGAAGATGCTGGAGGAAACAGGTACAAAAGTATCTATAAGTCCTATATCGACATAACCTGAAAGGCCGCTCAGCAAGGGAAGAAGCCACTGCTCCAAAACCGCCATAAAAAAGCCAGACTACGGTTTGCAACTGCACATGGGGACAAAGATTGTACTTTTTGGAGAAATGTCCTCTGGTCTGATGAAACAAAAATATAACTGTTTGGCCATAATGACCATCGTTATGTTGGAGGAAAAAGGGGAAGACTTGCAAGCCGAAGAACACCATCCCAACCGTGAAGCACGGGGTGGCAGCATCATGCTGTGGGGGTGCTTTGCTGCAGGAGGGACTGGTGCACTTCACAAAATAGATGGCATCATGAGGAATGAAAATTATGTGGATATATTGAAGCAACATCTCAAGACATCAGTCAGGAAGTTAAAGCTTGGTCGCAAATGGGTCTTCCAAATCGACAATGACCCCAAGCAGACTTCCAATGTTGTGGCAAAATGGCATAAGGACAACAAAGTCAAGGTATTGGAGTGGCCATCACAAAGCCCTGACCTCAATCCTATAGAACATTTGTGGGCAGAACTGAAAAAGCGTGTGCGAGCAAGGAGGCCTACAAACCTGACTCAGTTACACCAGCTCTGTCAGGAGGAATGGGCCAAAATTCACCCAACTTATTGTGGGAAGCTTGTGGAAGGCTACCCGAAACGTTTGACCCAAGTTAAACAATTTAAAGGCAATGCTACCAAATAATAATTGAGTGTATGTAAACTTCTGACCCACTGGGAATGTGATGAAAGAAATAAAAGCTGAAAGAAATCATTCTCCCTACTATTATTCTGACATTTCACATTCTTAAAATAAAAGTGTTGATCCTAACTGACCTAAGACAGGGAATTTTTACATTGATTAAATGTCAGGAATTGTGAAAAAACTGAGTTTAAATATATTTGGCTAAGGTGTATGTAAACTTCGGACTTTAACTGTATATGCTCACCTCCTCATCCAGTCAGCACCGCTGATGCTAAACAAATGATCATTGTAAACTGTAAGTAGTTCTACTCTGCTATAGGCCTGGGGTTACAATTACTCTGTTTTAACTGTTTTTTTTTTTTTGCATTAAAACCTGACAGTCACAGCATAAATACTGGATATGTAAGATATGTAAGGTATCATAGAGTAATTTTATGGATATATATATATATATATATATATATATATATATATATCCATATATTTACTCTATGATATCTTACATATCCAGTATTTACGCTGTGACTGTCAGGTTTTAATGCAAAAAAAAAAAGCAGAGTAGACCTACTTACAGTTTACAATGAGAATGTGTTTAGCATCAGCGGTGCTGATGGGGTTGCTGACTCTACACAGGTATTCTCCACTGTCTGTTCTCTTCACAGGGTTTATGGACAGCACTCTCTTATCCTCAGAGATGATTATGTTACCACCAGCAGACAGAAGCTGACCATCCTTCATCCACTCTCTGCTGATGATGGAGCCAGAAGCATCACAGGTTAAAGTGACAGAACTGCCCTCAATAATTGGAGAATTTGGGGAAGTTGTTATAGTAGCACCAGATATTGGTTCTGTGAAAGATAATGGTTATATGAATCAGGTTGGTTTGATAATACAGATTGAAGTCTAGATTATAATGTAGATTATATATTATCTTGTCAAACAGTAACAGTTGTCATGACTCTCCTTGGTGAGGATCAAAGGTGCCAGATCAGCTTGGCAAATGGCTGACAGATAGCCAGACTCCCCGTCTCTCCCACAGGAGAGTCTTCTAATGAGATAATAGTTTTTCATATAAACTATGCACAGTGACTAGCCACGCCCCGAGTGACATCAGAGATCGTGTCATCACGATGGAACGCCACTTTTACCCAGAGGGCATAAAAAGCCTTGAAAAACAAATCAACCTTTAGACAGGAAGCGTGGAGCTGTGGCTAAACGGTTTAAAATGGTTAGACCAGAAAGACCAAAAAACGTGAGAGTGGCGACTGCACGTTTAGAATGGTTAGAACTTTGAATGAGAAAGACCAGCCGACGTGAAACGTGAGCTCAAGTTACAAATGGTTGAAAACATGAGACGGTAGTCCATACATTTGAAATGGGGAAACTCTGAAACTCAATCTCAATCAAACTCAATCTCTACACGAGAAGAAGACCACGCACTAGACCTTATCATATCAGTCTGCAGCTGTACATGTAAAGTAGTCTAGAACTTTCCCTAAAGACACGAGTTGGGAAGGACAATCCCTCTCAGACAACCGTTGGTACATCCGAAGTATCTCCACTAACGTACACTCCATTCGAAGACAAGCCGAGTCTCACCAAAGTGGGATAGGACACTCAAACCCTTTTTGAGAAAGTGGTTCAACAGAGAGACGATGATCAAGGACAGCTACTCGTAAATATGCATTGCATTTCTTATCCGAATGAGCGGTGGTTTCCAAATGTAACAACGATAAGTTGAATCTCTGTCTCTCCCTTTCACTCTCTTTCTATTGACCCCTCCTTCCCCAAACCAAGCAGTCATGCTATTGTTAGTCCAGTCCACTAGGGACCTGTTTTCATTGTATTACGTTAATAATCAATAACCTATATCGTGTGTGTGTGTTTGTATTCTGTGTTATTATTTAGTTAGTCAGTAAATAAATAATTAAGCCAATTTGTGTATTGCTGATTCATTGATAAGGTTAGGGTTCTTGCAGGTTCAAGGATTATGCGACGTTCAGAATGAGACTGATGAGGTAATAAGTGAAGGGTAAGAGAAGGGGGAGGAGCCAGACAGACTGACAGAGCTGTTGAACTTCACAAAGTTTGTGTTGTTGGGAGATATTGTCACGTTGGGTTATTGGCACTGTGGGTTACATTTTAGCAGACACTCTTATCCAGAGCAACTTACAGGCGCAATTAGGGTTAAGTGCCATGCTCAAGGGCACATCGACAGATTCTTCACCTAGTCAACTCAAGGAATCGAACCAATGACCTTCGGTTACTGGCCCAATACTCATAATCACTAGGCTACCTGCCGCCAAGTTAAAAACATAAAAACGTTCTCTTTCCTTGGTAGCCTATTTCATCCAAAGCCATACAGTATTCAGGGCCTGGCTTCAGCATCACACATTTTCATCAACACAGCAGAATGGAGCACCTAAAAATACCTGTAAATGTCATTCAGATGAGCTGAACAGTGGTATTAATAACAAATAGACTTGGAACCAACAGGACTTAACTGCTCCATATCTCAAACAAATGTTCAATAAAGCAGTTATCATAACTTGTGAGCCAAGTAGGTCATCACAAGTAGACCATGACTATCTTCATTCTGAGTTAAACTAAATGTGTCTATTGGAGAATGTACCTAACACACCTTTACTTCATCAATAATGCTGAGTTAATAAAAAATAATTGTGCACTAGGTAGATAACAGATTTGGCCTTGTTCAACACCATCATACACTAGTAATATACAACGCATTAAAATGACATAATTGGGAATGGAAGAGATGGACAGGCGTAATGGTTAACACTGAGTGAAATTATTGGCGTAATGGTTAACACTGAGTGAAATTATTGGATTTGAGAAACACCTACTAATGCAAAAGTAATGACAAACAGTAGCCTAATCCACTTATGCGCCATAGATACAGTGGGGAAAAAAGTATTTAGTCAGCCACCAATTGTGCAAGTTCTCCCACTTAAAAAGATGAGAGAGGCCTGTAATTTTCATCATAGGTACACGTCAACTATGACAGACAAAATGAGAAAAAATTATCCAGAAAATCACATTGTAGGATTTTTAATGAATTTATTGGCAAATGATGGTGGAAAATAAGTATTTGGTCAATAACAAAAGTTTCTCAATACTTTGTTATATACCCTTTGTTGGCAATGACACAGGTCAAACGTTTTCTGTAAGTCTTCACAAGGTTTTCACACACTGTTTCTGGTATTTTGGCCCATTCCTCCATGCAGATCTCCTCTAGAGCAATGATGTTTTGGGGCTGTCGCTGGGCAACACAGACTTTCAACTCCCTCCAAAGATTATCTATGGGGTTGAGATCTGGAGACTGGCTAGGCCACTCCAGGACCTTGAAATGCTTCTTACGAAGCCACTCCTTCGTTGCCCGGGCGGTGTGTTTGGGATCATTGTCATGCTGAAAGACTCAGCCACGTTTCATCTTCAATGCCCTTGCTGATGGAAGGAGGTTTTCACTCAAAATCTCACGATACATGGCCCCATTCATTCTTTCCTTTACACGGATCAGTCGTCCTGGTCCCTTTGCAGAAAAACAGCCCCAAAGCATGATGTTTCCACCCCCATGCTTCACAGTAGGTATGGGGTTCTTTGGATGCAACTCAGCATTCTTTGTCCTCCAAACATGACGAGTTGAGTTTTTACCAAAAAGTTATATTTTGGTTTCATCTGACCATATGACATTCTCCCAATCCTCTTCTGGATCATCCAAATGCACTTCAGACGGGCCTGGACATGTACTGGCTTAAGCAGGGGGACACGTCTTGCACTGCAGGATTTGAGTCCCTGGCGGCGTAGTGTGTTACTGATGGTAGGCTTTGTTACTTTGGTCCCAGCTCTCTGCAGGTCATTCACTAGGTCCCCCCGTGTGGTTCTGGGATTTTTGCTCACCGTTCTTGTGATCATTTTGACCCCACGGGGTGAGATCTTGCGTGGAGCCCCAGATCGAGGGAGATTATCAGTGGTCTTGTATGTCTTCCATTTCCTAATAATTGCTCCCACAGTTGATTTCTTCAAACCAAGCTGCTTACCTATTGCAGATTCAGTCTTCCCAGCCTGGTGCAGGTCTACAATTTTGTTTCTGGTGTCCTTTGACAGCTCTTTGGTCTTGGCCATTGTGGAGTTTGGAGTGTGACTGTTTGAGGTTGTGGACAGGTGTCTTTTATACTGATAACAAGTTCAAACAGGTGCCATTAATACAGGTAACGAGTGGAGGACAGAGGAGCCTCTTAAAGAAGAAGTTACAGGTCTGTGAGAGCCAGAAATCTTGCTTGTTTGTAGGTGACCAAATACTTATTTTCCACCATAATTTGCAAATAAATTCATAAAAAATCCTACGATGTGATTTTCTGGATTTTTTTTCCTCAATTTGTCTGTCATAGTTGACGTGTACCTATGATGAAAATTACAGGCCTCTCTCATCTTTTTAAGTGGGAGAACTTGCACAATTGGTGGCTGACTAAATACTTTTTTCCCCCACTGTATGTCTGAGATTTGGCCAGAGGAAATGTGTTATTTATTTCAAAACCATTTACTAAAATATGATATAGTAGTATGGTATGTACAGTATATGGCTTTGTAATGTTTCTGCAGTCCAGCCTTGCAATTAAGTATTTGGACTGATGATGTGAAACCTAAAGCTAGAAATTGGAGGGGAATGTATTGATTGATAAAAGTAGAATACTAAACATCTTACCATACACTTCCAGTTTGGTGTTTTCATCCACTGATACTGCTTCAGATGTTATAATCGTCACTGTGTATTGTCCACTGTAAGTCAGAACAAGATTCATGAGCTCCAGGGATCCTGAGGATCTGTACAGATTGATCCTGTCTTCATATCCATCTTCAGGGTTTAAAGTGCCAGAACTGCTGAAATTGTTTAATATAGTTGTACCATTAACTTTCCATTGTAATGTTAGAAATGGCTGGGCTGATGCTCTGTTAAATGTCACACTCCCTCCAACCTTCCCAGCTAGGGACCCGTCTGGTAACACACCCGCTCCATAACAAAACCCTGGGGAGGCAAAAACAGGTTTGAGTAACAATGTGTAGTAATACAAAAGTGATCCTGTCTCTGTTTGTCGGTTGAATGATGTCAATTCACACCTGGCCACTGATGTCAATGATATGGCTGGACAGGAGGTAAAAATGTCACCTAATCATGCCAAGCTTTAAATTGGCTGAATCAACCACTCTTGTTATAGTAAATTGAAACCAATGAGGCAACGATCACATCAGCATTCGCCTAAGTTGATATCAGCGTCCTTATTTTACATTTTGGGTCTAATGGCAACGCTGTACATTAAGTTTCCCCTATTACTATGTAACTACACAGTAATAACTAGTAACATCATAGTAGTTACATAGGAATTTCTATGTAGGCCTATTTACATGGTAATAGGGTTCAGCGGTATCGGTTATAAGACAATTGGAACAAGGACTGTGTATTTACAAATCCACTTGCTGAAGGTTATTTCAAATGTGTAATTACTAATGATCTATTTTACGTTACGGAGTGATTCTTTGGACGCCACTTTCCAATAGCTAAACAACCGTACCTTCTGCACATCTGCTACTTTACGGTGAAAGGCCTGTTGTACAAACTTATTTTTCTTCTGAAACTATAAACAACAAGATTGAGAAGCGGTCAAAGTAACGTTATTTTTTTAGCTTTTCAGGCTACAACATGATAGCATATATATGATCATTACATCAAGCATATCTATGACGATTACATCATCAAAAATAGCAGTACGGCAGACAGGCAGTCTAAGCAGTAGTGTTATTATTTACTGCTTTCCGTCTCGGGGGGGCAGGACGTGGCCTGAAGAGCGGTTTGATCCGGTTGCGCAGCCTCAGCCTTGATGTTATTACACATTTTCTTGTTCCACTATGACGTTTTGTAATTATATGTTTTAAGGTCACCTCCTGGTTAGCCTATTGCCTGCAAAGGTTGTTACATGGTAATTACATGTTAATTAAAAAGTAATTCACTTTGAATTATGTTGCTTGATTATAATTACGTTGCTTGATTATAAGTGTGTTCTTTGTAACAACATTGTAAATACATACCATTTGATTCAATGTACCTGTCACAGGTGTGACTTATTTGCCTGTTTAATCTAACTAGCATTCCTATTGGTTAATTTACTCCAGACTTGGAACCTGTCACTTTCCACCTCGTGACAAGTGTGGTGTAGTCTGCAGGATCTGGGCCACTGAGTGGGCAGTTGTGGAGCAGGGCCAGTTTTGTTTTGCTTTTACTGTTCTGTGTTTCTGCGCTCCCAGGTTCTGCAGTCTCCCTGTTGGGTGGTTCTGGAGGTAGCTGGGATAGAAGAGGAAACCATCCTCTGCTGGACTGAGAGACTATGTGTGACCTAACTGGCCTGGGGTGTATTAAGGTGCCCTATGGGTGAAGCCTAAACGGCTCAAAGGACATGGCTGGAGGTGTGTGGCCTGCTGAGCCGAGGGGAGGTGCCAGCAAGAGGACAGGTCAGCACTGCCATGGGGGCCCGCGGACAGCCGGATAGAGTGGCTCAAAGTGGGTGAGCGATGGGCTTGAGGTGACTGGAGATGGGTGGAGTTCTGGATGTCACACCCATCGTTACCTCGCAGTCAGGATGTCAGCCCTGCAGAGTTGAGGCCACCGGAAGCTTGATGCCCCAGGTCAACCAGGAAAAGAGGAAGCATGGGATGGAGAAGATGAATGGCCTGGCTGCCCCAGGATGCCATGTGGGCGAGCTGCTTATGGTATTGGGGGACTGTTTCTTGATTATATTCTGGGTTTATTTATGTGTGTATATTAGCTTTTTCTAACCATTGTAAAATGTATTATTGCACATGTGCCATTGAGCAGTGTTTTTCACAACCAGCGTGAGGACACACTCATTTTAAGTGGGTAAAATGTCACAGTTGTGACTTATTTGCATGTTTAATCTAAATTGCATTCCTATTGATTAGCTGACTTGTCATGTGATTTGAATTGTGCATACTTAAACCACTGTTTTGTTTTTCCTGGCAGCCGCCAACAGGAAGTGAATGCAGTCTGGAGGCATGGTGGGTGCGAGTATACAGAGAGTTTATCTCTACGTTTGGAGAGAGCACATGGCTAATGACATTGGGAGAGGCTAAACGTACAAACGGATGACGTATGTTTTTAAACTGAGAGTTGAGTGGAAACTAATGGATTCGGTTCAGTTACTTCAGTCAGTCGTCCTGATGATTCCTTCCCAGGTAGCTAGTTTATGCTTGCTAGCTGGCAACAACAGCAGCATGGCGTTAGTTAAAGGATGTAGGGAGAAATAACTTGTAGTATTTGTCACCATCTGGATGTCTCTGTGACATGCCAATTATCTAAAGTTACGACAAGCCGGTGCGAATGACCAGTACAACGGTGTTGTATCGCGGTGGTTGCCAGCGTGAGTTTTTTCATTCCCACCGGGCAGCTGTATCACGTCGCAGGCGGTAGCTAACTTGGCCAATTTGTTCCGTCCCACTTTATTTGATTTAGAGTAGAATAGCCTACACAATAAATAACTTGTAATATTGGTAGTAACCATCTGGATATCACCATGATACAGTCTTGCCGCAGTAAGGAGAGGGAAGTAGTGCTAGATACTGTAGCCAATATCAGGCCAGGGTGAAGCACATTTATTGTAGTGATGTTCACTAAAAATGTACAACTATACAGCATTAATGGGATTACTCCGATTAAAACGGAATGATTCTCAACAGTCAAAATTCTCGCTGATGTTTCTACCCACAAGCATAAACAAGCCCACGCAAGTAGGGGCTGCCCACGAGCTGGTGTGTTGGGGTCCCACCGGAGGTCAGGCATATGACCAGGTAATTTATTTGAGCATTACAGGAAATGAGAGAAAGGCTACACATACTGAACAGGAAACGTTGTCATTTGTATTTGTTAATTCATAAATTATAAGTTATACAATACAAGTGCGAATCATACTGTTTGTGAAACAGAGCTATGGATGCAAGGACTGACCCTCCATGATATCAAAGTATAGCTTTAACCATGTTTTGAGGCTGTATAGTGTTTGTTTACATTTATTTGTTTACAAACATTGGAGTAAAAACAAGCTTTTGGGATCTGCTGGGGAATGACAGTTGAATTAAGGTAAATCGGCATTTATAAGTTATATTCTTCAAGCATCAATAAGTACATATCATTAATCTATGAGTCCAAAAATGGATGTAGAAACTGCAGATTGCACCTTTTAAGAGGGACAATTGATCTAAAAAAGGAGAGGAAAGCAGAGAAAAGTGCAATGGACTTTTATAGAGCTACCTCTATTACCCAACAAAATTAACATTTTCAGTATTCCTCAATATTCACAAATGTAACTTATCAATGGCATTGATATTTATGTCTCTTCACCTTTGTATGACGCCTGATAGTAGTGAAATTCCCATAAGTATTCATTAATAATGTATATTTTGCATGTATGTTATAATAATATATCTATAACATGTCACAGTCAACAGAAAATATTAATTATTGAAACTAATACAGCATAGAAATTGGGGGGAGAAATATGTTAGGATGGAATGGCTGTCGTTATAGGATTATTTTATGTATCATTATGGCACATGTAGGGAGATGCCAAAGGTAAAATATAATAAACATGTTTGATATTTTATAATTCAGATACATGCTTAAATAAGGAATATAGACATGTAGAATATGCTGTGTTTTAAATGAATGCATGTGTTCTTTCACAGAGGCTCTTAAACAGTGTGCATTACATTAGTTTTTTAAGAAGGGGCCTAAGCCACGCAGCCAATAGAATGATAGAATGAAAGGCTTCATATAGAAAAAAAACATTCATGTCATTTTGGAGTGGACATTGTGTGAACAGCTGGACGTTGAAAAAGAGGGGTGGTGCAGAGTGCAGAACTAAAAAAAAGTTAGGAATGTATGCATGTTTTTTTTCATATGTGTGTATATAAGAGATCTCTAAGCCAGAGAGAGACAGTTGTTCCATGGAGCAAGCTCAGGCTTTGTTATGCAATAAAGTCTAAATTCTTGAATTCACAAGCTCCGGTGTCTTGAGAGATATTTTTGAGTTGATTATCTATTAGTCAAATATTTCTACCACTACATAATTTGGCGAGCTTGTCCAGGAGTTGAAAAATAGGGATCAGTGACGGTGTACATCTGCAGTTGTGAAATGGCTTGGACGGACCATACAAACAAAAGCGGCCGCTTTTAAGAGGTAAGCCAAGTTCTTACTTATATAGTATAACGTTTGTGTGGTTCGATCCGGGGCTCGGCAACATCTGCAGAAAACACCTAGTAGGTCTCTCCAAATATAAGAACCAGAAAATTAGACACTGGGAGCTTTTGAATTTAAAATACATGCTAAATGATGAAAAGCCTCGAGGGTTGCAATAAGTAGAAAATAGTATAAATAGGTCTGCCTGGGTTGGTATGGGTCAGTCATTGTTGTTGAGTGGGGTGGGTTATCTGTCTCGTTTGAGTTGATCATTTGGTCAGTATGAATGCATCTGTTTGACTAAACCGACGGTTTGACGCGTCTTGTACTTGTCAATGACACTCGGTTGTTCGTCTGAACCGTTTCTTCAAAACATTTGATTCAATTGTTCATCCTGCTACTGATTCTGTTTAATCCATTGTGATTTGATAGATTGTGGTCAGGTTGGATGATTAATCTGTCTCATTCGGGTTGCTGAGTTGGACAGTCTGATTGATCTGTTTGATTCGACTGCTCAACTCGTGCGTTCAATCGTCGGGGTCACTCGGTTGCTCATCTGATGCGTCTGTTCGATTCGGTCGATTCATTTGATTCATTTTGCTGATCGCTCTGTCTGGGTCATTTCGACACGGGCGGCTGTCCAGCTGGTTGAGCGATCAGACAATAACATGTTAAGTCCTTCGAATACCGCTATAAACGTGTAGCGAAATTGTATCGTTTATAGGCTGCTTAGGTAGGCAGAAATCCTGTGTAATACCGCTCCTTTTTTTGTGTTGAGGAAGTACAACGGAAAAAATAGGGCGGAATTGACAGGTCGCTTAGGAAAACGTAGTAGAAGTACAGGTGTGTAGAGAAAGTGTAACACCTGGGCTAAATAAATATAAATCCTGTGGATACCGCTTTGGAGAGCTAAAATTCCAGAGGACTGAACGGGCAGGTAAGGGCATCATCCTGTGTTGTGGTGATGCCAAAATTAGTTAGGGTCGATCAGGTAAAAAAGTTAGGTCATCCGGCGTAGGTGACACCATAAATTGGAGTAACACCGGTCATCCTGAGTAGGTGAATGGGTTAAATAGTCACAAGGGCTTAAATTTTTTTGAGAAAGTGTTAAATAAGAGTAGGTCTGCTCATCTTATGTGAGTGAGTGGTTTACTTTGGCGGCTGTGAGTCATTCAACTGTCTGATTCATTTGGGCACAAGTGGCTGCTCATCTATATGAATGAGAATAATAAGAAATCCTGCAGATAACAGCTCATTTTCTGTGTTGAGGAGAGAAGCTGTGTTTGAGGTCGTTTGAAATCTCTGTGTTTGGTGGAGAAAGGTTGGCGCACCTTTTCTGGACCATTACTTAAGTGTAACCTGGTAAGAAGGACGCACCCGGTCTCACACCAAGAGTGAAAGAGTGAAAGAGTGAGAGTGCAAGTGAGTGTGAAAATCTCTGTGTTTGGTGGAGAAAGGTTAGCGCACCTTTTCTGGACCGTTACTTAAGTGTAACCTGGTAAGAAGGACGCACCCGGTCTCACACCAAGAGTGAAAGAGTGAAAGAGTGAGAGTGCAAGTGAGTGTGAAAATCTCTGTGTTTGGTGGAGAAAGGTTAGCGCACCTTTTCTGGACCGTTACTTAAGTGTAACCTGGTAAGAAGGACGCACCCGGTCTCACACCAAGAGTGAAAGAGTGAAAGAGTGAGAGTGCAAGTGAGTGTGAAAATCTCTGTGTTTGGTGGAGAAAGGTTGGCGCACCTTTTCTGGACCGTTGCTTGAGTGTAACCTGGTAAGAAGGACGCACCCGGTCTCACACCAAGAGTGAAAGAGTAAAAGAGTGAGAGTGCAAGTGAGTGTGAAAATCTCTGTACTAGGAAGGGAAAGATTTATGAGTTGTCCACACAAAAGAAAAGTGGACATCAGGATAAGTCATTTTATTATTACATAAAGAATATAGCTGAGTGATTTAAAGCTAAGGAAAAAACACTAGGAAGGGAAAGATTTATGAGTTGTCCACACAAAAGAAAAGTGGACATCAGGATAAGTTAGTTTATTATTACATAAAGAATATAGCTGAGTGATTTAAAGCTAAGAAAAAAAACACTAGTAAGGGAAAGATTTATGAGTTGTCCACACAAAAGAAAAGTGGACATCAGGATAAACCATTTTATTATTACATAAAGAATATAGCTGAGTGATTTAAAGCTAAGATAAAAACACGAGGAAGGGAAAGATTTATGAGGTGTCCACACAAAAGTGGACATCAGGAAATATTATTATGATATAAGGAGACTGTCAAATGCCCATTAATAATAAATAAGTTCTAACCAAACAATAATCAAAAAAGCACAAATAGTCTAAACAATAAAAACAAATACTAATATAAGAATAAATAAATAGGAGGAATACTAAAATATATTAAAAAGGAAGTTAAAAAATATAGGCCATAAATATGAATAAAACGGCGGTAGAAATACTGAGTGCCAGGTATCCCTTAGGCAAGGAAGAAATAGCGAAAACATCTGAAAAATGGGAGAAACGCACCAGGAAAATGGGCACCAAATGGCCAGAAGGAGGAACATTTGATGTCTCGGTGTGTGAGGAAATGGAAACACTGATAAAGAACCATAAAGCAAAAGACACAGGAAAGAAGAGAAGCGTCAAAAAAGAAAGAGAAAAATAAGTACTCAACATGTTCAAAATGGAAGGAGAAGGATTGCTAAAGAACATGCGAGAAGCCAGAAACATGTTGAGAAAAGATGATGAGAAAACAAGCAAAAAGAAAGCAGATTGGTCTGTGGGACCCCCACCATATGTTGGTGGACAATATCCCCAGGTGTCCGGAGTAGTATCAATAAAAGGAGAAATAGAAATGGAAGAAGAAAGACCTTTGTTTACATCCTCCCAAAGGATGGAAAAAGACTCAAAGGAAACAGAAGGAATCAAGCGAAGGGTAGAAATCAAGCCAAATAGATTGGACTGCTATGGAGAGCTGAGGGAAGCATTGGGAAGAATGAAAATGACGAAGAGAAATGATGGAGAACTCTCAGATGAAGAAATGGCAGAAATTGAAGCAACAAACTAACAAATAGAGAGAGAAATGGACAGGATGAGGCGAATGTTGAGAGAAAAGGAAGAAAAAAAGAGGGAGCAAAGTGAGGTAATACAGCATACAGGCAGAGAGCTAGAGGAGGAAGGAGCAGCAGCTGACATATGGGGAGATTGCAATCAAGGCGTAAGGGAAGAAAGATTGCGCAATAGGAGAACATTGAGAAGACCTGAAAAATATAAGGGACAATATCCAATTCTGATAAAAGGTACCCAGGCTCACTATGTTCCGTGGGGATCACAGGACCTGGAAGGATTGGTTGCCCGTCTGCCAGATTTGCATGATGGGGCGGGAAAATGGATTAGGATTTTTGAGGAACAGACCATGGGGAAACTGCTGGCTGTGGGGGATCTGAAGGCACTGTTGGCAAGGGTGGTTGGAAAGGCAAAGATGGAGGATATACTGGGGAACAGTGACCTGAGTAGAGAAGTGAGTGACCCACAAGGAGATGGGATGGACTTTGATTCACACCGCCCCGAAGTCTGGCAAGCACTAAGACTGGAATACCCGGCGAGAATTGACCCCAAGTCACTGAAAGGGGGGACACTGGGAGAAACTGAGAATCCAGCTGCCTATCTACATGAACAGATGAAACGATGGGGACTGGAAACGGAACGAGATCCAGAAGGGGACCCACTGATGACAACTCTATTCCGAAACGCCAATTTTGGCGTTTCGGAATGCCCCAATCAGTAAGAAGCAGGCTGGAGGATGTGGTGGGACTAACCTCAAAGACACACAAAGAATTCTGTGACCATGTGATACATGCAGTAGAAAAACACAGAAAGGATGAACAGAGACTTATGGAGCAGGGGAGAGACATTCAGAGGAAACTGACTCAACTCCAATTGGAAGAACTGACAAACAGAGGGAAGAAGAAAATCCAGGCCCCAGTAACAGCACCTGCGAATGAAACAGGAATGATGGCTGCAGTTACTCCAGGAGGGCCATATCTGCCTCCCGCGCCACAGGCCCAAGTACAACCCACAGTACCAGTAGTGAATGTGTATGCACAACAACCCCGGCAATGGAATAATAACAATAAACAACAAAAAATTCAGCAAAATAATCAAAAAGGAGGAAATCAGGGCCCACAAGGGCAACCTGGAATTTGCTGGGGATGCCAGCAGCAAGGGCATATCAGACGAAACTGCCCCACAAACCCCTGGCAACAACAGGGGAACAAAAACCAAAATAGTGGGAAGCAACCTGGCGGCTGGCAACAAAATCAGCAACAAATCCAAGGTCCTGTGAATCCATGGGCTGGGCCTAATCAGGGGTACTAGGGGTGCCCAGAGAATCCTACCGGGGAGGGTCAGTTTACAGTACTAACTACACAAGCTGATCAAGAACCTATGCTGCAGGTTCAAATAGAGAACAGAGGCACACCAATGATGGTTGATACTGGAGCCACTTACACTTGTATAAGTCCAAATTATGCCTCTCACCTCCCCATGTCTGGCAAATATGCAAAAACTATAGGATTCTCGGGACAAACGCAGTTAATTCCAATGACAGCTCCAGTTCGCCTGACAGCGGATGACAAATCCGCAACCCTCCCTATACTTGTATCAGAACACACCCCTGTGTTCTGATACAACACAGCGCCGGAAGAAGATGGCTGCCGTTTTACAGCCCTCTAACCAGTTGTACTATTATGTGTGTTTTTCCGCGTTATTTGTAATTTATTTTGTACATAATGTTTCTGCCATCGTCTCTTATAACCAAAGAGAGCTTCTGGATATCAGGACAGCGATTACTCACCTCGCATTGGACGAATATTTTTTCTTCAACGAGGCGTTCGCGAAGGATATCATACAGACACCCGACAAGGCCCAGATCCCCGTCATTCGCGTGAGGAAGAGACGGAGATATCGCGGACGCAGATCCGGGTGCCTCGTAAGGATCCGACGGCGAGCGAGTAAACTGCCTCTCCCATCAATCCTATTAGCCAACGTTCAATCTTTTGAGAATAAAATTGACGATTTAAGATTACGGTTATCCTACCAACGGGACATTAAAAACTGTAATATCTTATGTTTCACGGAGTCGTGGCTGAACGACAACAATGATAACATTCAGCTAGCGGGCTATACGCTACATCGACAGGACAGAACTGCAGACTCTGGTAAGACAAGGGGTGGCGGTCTCTGTATATTTGTAAACAACAGCTGGTGCACAAAATCAAATACCAAGGAAGTCTCGAGGTTTTGCTCGCCTGAGGTAGAGTATCTTATGATAAGCTGTAGACCACACTATTTACCAAGAGAGTTTTCATCTATATTTTTCATAGCTGTCTATTTACCACCACAAACCAATGCTGGCATTAAGATTGCACTGAATGAGTTGTACAAGGCCATTAATCAACAGGAAAACGCTCATCCAGATGCAGCGCTCCTAGTAGCCGGGGACTTTAATGCAGGGAAACTTAAATCCGTTCTACCTAATTTCTACCAGCATGTTAAATGTGCAACCAGAGGGAAAAAAACTCTAGACCACCTTTACTCCACACACAGAGACGCATACAAAGCTCTCCCTCGCCCTCCATTTGGCAAATCTGACCATAACTCTATCCTCCTGATTCCTGCTTATAAGCAAAAACTGAAGCAGGAAGCACCAGTGATTCGGTTAATAAAAAAGTGGTCAGATGACGCAGATGCTAAGCTACAGGACTGTTTTGCTAGCACAGACTGGAACATGTTCCGGGATTCTTCAGACAGCATTGAGGAGTACACCACATCAGTCACTGGCTTCATCAATAAGTGCATCGATGATGTCGTCCCCACAGTGACCGTACGTACATACCCCAACCAGAAGCCATGGATTACAGGAAACATCCGCACTGAGCTAAAGGGTAGAGCTGCCGCTTTCAAGGAACGGGACTCTAACCCGGACGCTTATAAGAAATCCCGCTATGACCTCCGACGAACCATCAAACAGGCAAAGAGTCAATACAGGTCTAAGATTGAATCATACTACACTGGCTCTGACGCTCGTCGGATGTGGCAGGGCTTGAAAACTATTACAGACTACAAAGGGAAGCACAGCCGCGAGCTGCCCAGTGACACAAGCCTACCAGACGAGCTAAACCACTTCTATGCTCGCTTCGAGGCAAGCAACACTGAAGCATGCATGAGAGCACCAGCTGTTCCGGACGACTATGTGATCACGCTCTCCGTAGCCGATGTGAGTAAGACTTTTAAGCAGGTCAACATTCACAAGGCCGCAGGGCCAGACGGATTACCAGGACGTGTACTCCGAGCATGTGCTGACCAACTGGCAAGTGTCTTCACTGACATTTTCAACATGTCCCTGACTGAGTCTGTAATACCAACATGTTTCAAGCAGACCACCATAGTCCCCGTGCCCAAGAACTCTAAGATAACCTGCCTAAATGACTACCGACCCGTAGCACTGACGTCTGTAGCCATGAATTGCTTTGAAAGACTGGTCATGGCTCACATCAACAGCATAATCCCAGAAACCCTAGACCCACTCCAATTTGCATACCGCCCCAACAGATCCACAGATGATGCAATCTCTATCGCACTCCACACTGCCCTTTCCCACCTGGACAAGAGGAACACCTACGTGAGAATGCTATTCATTGACTACAGCTCAGCATTCAACACCATAGTGCCCTCTAAGCTCATCACTAAGCTAAGGATCCTGGGACTAAACACCTCCCTCTGCAACTGGATCCTGGACTTCCTGACGGGCCGCCTCCAGGTGGTAAGGGTAGGTAACAACACATCTGCCACACTGATCCTCAACACGGGGGCCCCTCAGGGGTGCGTGCTCAGTCCCCTCCTGTACTCTCTGTTCACCCATGACTGCATGGCCAGGCACGACTCCAACACCATCATTAAGTTTGCCGACGACACAACAGTGGTAGGCCTGATCACCGACAACGATGAGACAGCCTATAGGGAGGAGGTCAGAGATCTGGCCGTGTGGTGCCAGGACAACAACCTCTCCCTCAACGTGACCAAGACAAAGGAGATGATTGTGGACTACAGGAAAAAAAAGAGGACTGAGCACGCCCCCATTCTCATCGACGGGGCTGTAGTGGAACAGGTTGAGAGCTTCAAGTTCCTTGGTGTCCACATCACCAACGAACTATCATGGTCCAAACACACCAAGACAGTCGTGAAGAGGGCACGACAAAGCCTATTCCCCCTCAGGAGACTAAAAAGATTTGGCATGGGTCCTCAGATCCTCAAAAAATTCTACAGCTGCACCATCGAGAGCATCCTGACTGGTTGCATCACCGCCTGGTATGGCAACTGCTTGGCCTCTGACCGCAAGGCACTACAGAGGGTAGTGCGTACGGCCCAGTACATCACTGGGGCAAAGCTCCCTGCCATCCAGGACCTCTATACCAGGCGGTGTCAGAGGAAGGCCCTCAAAATTGTCAAAGACTCCAGCCACCCTAGTCATAGACTGTTCTCTCTGCTACCGCACGGCAAGCGGTACCGGAGTGCCAAGTCTAGGTCCAAAAGACTTCTCAACAGCTTCTACCCCCAAGCCATAAGACTCCTGAACAGCTAATCATGGCTACCCGGACTATTTGCACTGCCCCCCCACCCCATCCTTTTTACGCTGCTGCTACTCTGTTAAGTATTTATGCATAGTCACTTTAACTCTACCCACATGTACATATTACCTCAACTACCTCAACTAGCCGGTGCCCCCGCACATTGACTCTGCAACGGTACCCCCCTGTATATATAGCCTCCCTACTGTCACTTTATTTTACTGTATATATAGCCTCCCTACTGTCACTTTATTTTACTTCTGCTCTTTTTTTCTCAACACTTTTTTGTTGTTGTTGTTTTATTCTTACTTTTTTTGTTTAAAATAAATGCACTGTTGGTTAAGGGCTGTAAGTAAGCATTTCACTGCAATGTCTGCACCTGTTGTATTCGGCGCATGTGACCAATAAAATTTGATTTGATTTGATTTGATTTGTCAATCTATTGGGAAGAGATGCCCTATGCAAAATGGGTATACAAATTCGATGTTCCTCTGAAGGAGTAATTATAGAAAGGGCAGGGTTAAACTTACAAATGGTAATGAAACAGGATACAGCAAATGTCTATTGGTTAGGGGATATTGAGACAGAAGTAGATAGAGTAGTAAAGAAATGGGGTAGGTTTATTCAGGCTCAGATACCAGAAGCGGAAAGAGGAAAGTCCGAATTTCACTGCACCATGCAATATGATCCCTATCGTGATGATCTTTTAGAGCAACTGTGGTTGTTAAATACAAATGGGAAATCAGTACCTATAATGTCTCAGTACATAATTATAGGAAATCAAGGAGTAGCAATGGAGGTGACGGACATGGATGGCTCAGACTTTGTGGCAAAATGGTATAATGTTTCTGAAGCTGCCCCACACATTACCTTGCTGGTGAACAAGGGAATGGAGGCTAAGGATTTGGGCACCATGATGATGCGAGCAAAAACAATTCAATGGAACAAAACAGAAAATCCACTGATTTATCACTCGAAAGATAAAGCCTTAATCAAGATACACTATACTACAATAATGACTGGGGACCCCAGGGCAGTGGAAGTTACATCCCAACAGCTAACACAGCTAGGGGAAGTAACAGAATTGGAGGACAAGCTAAAACAGGAAATGGAGAAAAACATACCTCAGGAGGTATGGTCACAACATGATACAGATGTTGGATTGGTAAAATCGGCAAGTCCTGTGTTTGTCAAAACAAAGCCACATGTTAAACCCCCTTGGAGGGCTCAATACCATATGAAACCTGAAGCAGAAGAGGGCATCAGTGGCACAATTGAAGGACTGATAAAAGCAGGAGTACTAATAGAAACACAAAGTTGTTGCAATACACCTTTGTTGCCGGTCCTTAAAGCAGATGGGAAAACGTGGAGGCTGGTACATGATTTAAGGGCCATAAATGAAATAGTACAAGATTGGCCTGCTGATGTTCCAAACCCTCATACGTTACTCACAAATGTTCCCCCAGAAGCAAAGTACTTCACAGTGATTGACCTATGTGGAGCATTTTTTTGTGTGCCCCTGGCAGAAGAATGCAGACACTTGTTTGCATTTACCTACAAAGGTAAACAACTTACATATACTCGAACTCCACAGGGATTTAAGCATTCTCCTCATTTGTTCAATCGGGTGTTAAGAGTAGATCTAGAAGATCTAATACTTGAAGGAACATTGATCCAGTATGTGGATGACCTGTTGATCTGCGCTACCTCCTTAGAACAATGCCATGCTGATTCTATAAAGGTTTTAAAGCGACTGGCAGAAGGAGGACACAAGGTGTCAAAAAAGAAACTTCAGTATTGCCAATCCCAAGTTGAATATCTAGGAAGAACAATTGCACATGGAACAAAGGCAATAGCACCAGGACAATTGGAAGGAATCAGCAAGGCACCACTACCTCAAACAGTTGCTCAGATGATGACGTTCTTAGGGATGACTGGATTCAGCTCAGACTGGATAGAGGAGTATGCAGTTAAAACTGCTCCTCTACGAGAAATCATGAAAGAAGCAGGACAACTAGACCTTAGAGCAAGCCTGGAATGGAACAGTGATGCATTGACTGCGTTCGAAACAATAAAGAAGGAAATACAGTCAGCTCCGGCTCTAGCAGCCCCAGATTACACAAAACCATTCTTGTTGTATGTGGCAAATAGATGTGATAGGTATGCAACAGCGGTACTTATGCAAGAGACATGCAGTGGAAGACGAAAACAACCTATTGCGTATTATAGTTCTAAACTAGATTCTGTTGCCCAGGGATATCCACCCTGTTATCAAGGTCTAGCTGCATTACAATATGCATATGACAAAGCGTCCACAATTACTATGGGATACCCGGTAATAATATATACACACCATAAAATAGTGGAACTAATAGAACAAGGGAAGTTTGTCCTTACCAATGCTAGAACTTTGGAATACATGACTCTATTGACCTATCCGGATGTTTCCATTAAACAATGCAGTACAGTAAACCCAGCTGAAAGAATCCCCTTAGAGTTTGAGGGGCAAGCACATGACTGTGTAGCAGATTCATTGACATTTACTCGACTAAGGCCAGACTTAGAGTCAACCCCGTTGTCCAGCCTAGGGGAAGAGTGCATAGAAGAGTATTTTGTTGATGGATCCTGTTATAAAGATCATGTGGGAAATCATGCAGGCTATGCAGTAGTGCAAAAACAAGGAGAAAGTTTCAAAGAGGTGATAGCAGAGTACTGTCCACAGCCATGCTCAGCCCAGTTGGCTGAACTAAAAACACTCACTGCAGCTTGCATCCTAGGAAAACGAAAAACTGTTAATATCTATACCGATTCAGCATATGCACATGGGGTGTGTCATCTATTTGGGGCAGTCTGGAAGCAGCGAGGGTTCAAGAAAAGCGATGGTACACCCATACAACACCACGAGCAGATTGTGGAATTGATGATGGCGTTAATGTATCCCACTAAATTGGCGATAGTGAAATGTCAGGCGCATAGAAAAGGAAAAGGATTTATAACTAAAGGAAACAATGCATGATGAAGCTGCAAGAAAGGCATCTAGATGCACCGTCCCAGTGTTAACAGCACCAATGGTCATTATTGAATCCATGCCACAGCCAGACGATATAATAAGGATGCAGGAAAGAGCAGGACCTTATGAACAGACTATGTGGTACAAAAGAGGGGCCACCAAAGATGTGAAGGGATTATGGAGGTCACATGAAGGAACCATAGTAGCACCCATTGTGTTGCTCAACTTACTGATAACTGATGCGCATGGTTTTGACCGTTGCGCAAGGGGGGAAATAGTAAGGAAAATTAAAAAACAAGGATACTGGTCTCCATACCTACAGGCAACAATAGATGAGGCATTAGCAAGATGTGAGGTGTGTGCACAAAACAATGTAAGGAAAGGGATAACAACGCCCATAGGGCACATACCGGTTCCTGAAGGACCATTTCGACATTTAGTCATGGACTATGTAGATATGATAAAAAAGGTGAATGGCAAAAGGTACATGCTAGTGATCATAGATAGATTCAGTAGATGGGTAGAAGCAGTACCCTCAGTAGATCTAGGATCAGGAACAGTAATCAAATTTCTAACTAGAGAAGTAATACCCAGATTCGGAATACCAACAGAAATCAGTTCAGACAATGGATCAGCGTTTATTCAGAAAACAGTGAAGCAAGTATTACAGCAGCTAAGGATTAAGCAAAGATTAGGGTGTGTGTATCGGCCGCAATCTCAGGGGATGGTTGAGAGAATTAATGGCACCCTCAAGGCTAAACTGAATCAAATCTGTGCTAGTGCAAAACTCAATTGGGTGGATGCACTACCACTAGCATTGATGAGTTATTGCATGCAAACTAACAGAAATACGCATCTAACCCCGCATGAAATGCTTACGGGTCGACCCATGCCAGTGCCAGGTCTAAGAGGGCCCTACAAAGGACCCTCATTGGAACAATTAGAGATGGAACTTAAAGCATATGTAAGACAACTAACTGCTATACATAAAGTGATCTATCTCCAGGAAAAAGGGCGAGAACCGGAACCTGGACCAGAGGAGACAGGGCCGGTGATTCCAGGAGATCAAGTCTACATCCGAGTGTTTCGTAGGAAGTGGAACGAGCCCAGGAGAGAAGGACCATATACGGTGATCCGAGCGACGCCCACAGCAGTACAGGTGGAAGGAAGCACGACGTGGTACCATCTAAACCACTGCACCAGGGTCCCGAAGAGAACCGGTCTGCCATCGGCGAGCCATGGGGAAGAGGAGGATGTCGAGGCATCAGATGGAGTCCAAGAAGAAGAAGCATGCACGAGTCCAAGTGCCAACGTCGAAGGACAACAGGCACTCCCACCTGAAAATCCGGAGAGTCGGGAGGTGGGGCCTGATGATGTGGGGAATACTGCTGATAGGATGCCTGCCATGGCAGATCCCCCAAACACAAGCAGACACCCAGGGAGTGGAGGGACAACAGGAGAAGGAGGAAGAAGCGATCTTTCTACCATTGAAGGAAGAGACTCCTCTGCTGTTGAGGAAAGAGACTTTCCCACAATTGACTTCTCTGCCCTCACATGATCTCCGACAATTTAAGAACTGTGGAATTGCTCTAACGGTAATAGCAGTTAACCTAGGAGAGATGGTGGTGGGTCTGCCTACAACTATACAATATTCTAGAGATAGTCTTACTGAGCCAGGAAGACTTGCTGTTATAAACAAAGAACAAGTATCGTATACAGGATGGCCTAGATTGGGGAAATGTCAGATTGAAGGATTTGTAATGTTTAGAATAAAATGTCTAAAAAATCATTGTGTAGAAGTTGTGCCAAAAGTAAATAGACATGGAAAAATAATGGATATAAAACAAGCTAAACATATCATGATTCCATCAGTGCTTAAGAAATTGGCCCCTAAAGTTAGATTGAAGAATAGAATAAAAAAGCATGTACCATTGGGGATAGCTCGAACTAGTATTTCTATTCCAGCGCAAGTACTGACAGTTGAAGAAACTCAAAGATCCTTTTCAATACGTAGGATAAAACCTCTGCCAGAAAAATCACTTTGTGGGTGGGCTAAACATCAAACAAGAGGAGAAGCAATCTGGGATGAATATGGCTGTCAAATAGAAGTAAACAAAGGAGACACTAGTTGGGAAATTACCTTTAAGGAATTGACTCAAGAAAATAATGCAAAGTACATATTGGAAATAGATAGTGTTAAAGGGTTAGAAGGAAATAGTACAACAACAATGGACATTGATCCTATTTCCAAACACCAATCTAGACAGGAGGAAGAACCTGAAATAGTTAAGGTAACTATGACCACTACCCAAGAACCACTAAGTACTATAGCAGTTGAACCAACAAAGACAGGATTAGAAAAAATAGGAACAAATGGGTTTTTTCAAAAAGTATGGGATTCTTTAACAAACTGGGGAAGTCAGGAAAATAGACAATCTACCTCAGCCCCAACAGTAATACCGAAAGTAATAATAGCATCACCAAAAATAGAAAGGCTATGGGAGGGGGCCATGCAAAATGATTGGTACAAATGGGCACAATATTCAGCTAAAATAATTAATAGAAAAACAAATTGTTTAGTATGTGCTCCTTCTCCATTAAAATAATTGATAGTAATACCAAGTCCACACAGTTACAAGGACTGTGCTAACTTCCAACGAAGTTACTGTCATCTTAAAAGAGGAGAAAGGCCCTACTGTCCTGCAGAATGTTTATCATTTTTGGGAAATCCCTATCATTACAGATTCTATAATCAAACAGGATGGGGAGAGTGGTGTAAAAAAAATAGATATCAGAATAGAGCCCAGAAAAATGGAAGCACCGGAAAAATACCGTATAGACTATAATCTAAATTATGAATGCTACAATAAAACGGATGGGGAGCACGATTTGGGAAAATTTAAGGGAAAGTGTGAGACCACATGGCACCTAAATAATGATACGTCCTGGAATGCAGATACACCCCACAGAGCAGTTTATCAGGCAGCAGGATCAAGTACTGGGGTAATAGCTACAAATGGAGGGCCGGGTGACCCTGGGGAATGTGAGAAGCAAACACTGGCAATGCCATTGATTTCTCCTTATGAGGATCAATCGGTGGCAGTGGCAGATTTATTTTGGGTATGTGGAGGACAAAGGATTAGAGCTACTTTGCTTAAAGGATGGAAGGGAGTATGTGCTAGAGTACAAATGGCTCAGGAAGGCCACCAAAAATTCTGAAATTTCCATCCCCAACTACAGTGGGGGAAAAAAGTATTTAGTCAGCCACCAATTGTGCAAGTTCTCCCACTTAAAAAGATGAGAGAGGCCTGTAATTTTCATCATAGGTACACGTCAACTATGACAGACAAATTGAGAAAAAAAAATCCTGAAAATCACATTGTAGGATTTTTAATGAATTTATTTGCAAATTATGGTGGAAAATAAGTATTTGGTCAATAACAAAAGTTTCTCAATATTTTGTTATATACCCTTTGTTGGCAATGACACAGGTCAAACATTTTCTGTAAGTCTTCACAAGGTTTTCACACACTGTTGCTGGTATTTTGGCCCATTCCTCCATGCAGATCTCCCCTAGAGCAGTGATGTTTTGGGGCTGTCGCTGGGCAACACAGACTTTCAACTCCCTCCAAAGATTTTCTATGGGGTTGAGATCTGGAGACTGGCTAGGCCACTCCAGGACCTTGAAATGCTTCTTACGAAGCCACTCCTTCATTGCCCGGGCGGTGTGTTTGGGATCATTGTCATGCTGAAAGACCCAGCCACGTTTCATCTTCAATGCCCTTGCTGATGGAAGGAGGTTTTCACTCAAAATCTCACGATACATGGCCCCATTCATTCTTTCCTTTACACGGATCAGTCATCCTGGTCCCTTTGCAGAAAAACAGCCCCAAAGCATGATGTTTCCACCCCCATGCTTCACAGTAGGTATGGTGTTCTTTGGATGCAACTCAGCATTCTTTGTCCTCCAAACACGACGAGTTGAGTTTTTACCAAAAAGTTCTATTTTGGTTTAATCTGACCATATGACATTCTCCCAATCCTCTTCTGGATCATCCAAATGCACTCTAGCAAACTTCAGACGGGCCTGGACATGTACTGGCTTAAGCAGGGGGACACGTCTTGCACTGCAGGATTTGAGTCCCTGGCGGCGTAGTGTGTTACTGATGGTAGGCTTTGTTACTTTGGTCCCAGCTCTCTGCAGGTCATTCACTAGGTCCCCCCGTGTGGTTCTGGGATTTTTGCTCACCGTTCTTGTGATCATTTTGACCCCACGGGGTGAGATCTTGCGTGGAGCCCCAGATCGAGGGAGATTATCAGTGGTCTTGTATGTCTTCCATTTCCTAATAATTGCTCCCACAGTTGATTTCTTCAAACCAAGCTGCTTACCTATTGCAGATTCAGTCTTCCCAGCCTGGTGCAGGTCTACAATTTTGTTTATGGTGTCCTTTGACAGCTCTTTGGTCTTGGCCATAGTGGAGTTTGGAGTGTGACTGTTTGAGGTTGTGGACAGGTGTCTTTTATACTGATAACAAGTTCAAACAGGTGCCATTAATACAGGTAACGAGTGGAGGACAGAGGAGCCTCTTAAAGAAGAAGTTACAGGTCTGTGAGAGCCAGAAATCTTGCTTGTTTGTAGGTGACCAAATACTTATTTTCCACCATAATTTGCAAATAAATTCATTAAAAATCCTACAATGTGATTTTCTGGATTTTTTTTCCTCAATTTGTCTGTCATAGTTGACGTGTACCTATGAAGAAAATTACAGGCCTCTCTCATCTTTTTAAGTGGGAGAACTTGCACAATTGGTGGCTGACTAAATACTTTTTTTCCCCACTGTATAACATTTTCCGTCTAGATAGAACTGCCAAAGGGGGTGGAGTTGCAATCTACTGTAGAGATAGCCTGCAGAGCTCTATCATACTATCCAGGTCTGTGCCCAAACAGTTTGAGCTTCTACTTCTAAAAATCCACCTTTCCAGAAATAAGTCTCTCACTGTTGCCGCTTGCTACAGACCCCCCTCAGCCCCCAGCTGTGCCCTGGACACCATATGTGAATTGATTGCCCCCCATTTATCCTCAGAGTTTGTACTGCTTGGTGACCTAAATTGGGATATGCTTAATACCCCAGCCATCCTACAATCCAAGCTAGATGCCCTCAACCTCACGCAAATTATCAACGAACCTACCAGGTACAACCCTAAATCCGTAAACATGGGTACCCTCATAGATATCATCCTGACTAACATACCCTCTAAATACACCTCAGCTGTCTTCAACCAGGATCTCAGCGATCACTGCCTTATTGCCTGCGTCCGTAACGGGTCCGCGGTCAAACGACCACCCCTCATCACTGTCAAACGCTCCCTAAAACACTTTAGCGAGCAGGCCTTCCTAATTGACCTGGCCCAGGTATCCTGGATGGATATAGATCTCATTCCGTCAGTAGAGGATGCCTGGTTGTTCCTTAAAAGTAATTTCCTCTCAATCTTAAATAAACATGCCCCATTCAAAAAATACAGAACTAAGAACCGATATAGCCCCTGGTTCTCCTCAGACTTGACTGCCCTTGACCAGCACAAAAACATCCTGTGGCGTACAGCATTAGCATCAAATAGCCCCCGCGATATGCAACTTTTCAGGGAAGTTAGGAACCAATATACACAAGCAGTCAGGAAAGCAAAGGCTAACTTTTTCAAACAGAAATTTGCATCCTGTAGCACTAACTCCAAAAAGTTTTGGGACACTGTAAAGTCCATGGAGAATAAGAGCACTTCCTCCCAGCTGCCCACTGCACTGAGGCTAGGAAACACTATCACCACCGATAAATCTACAATAATCGAGAATTTCAACAAGCATTTTGCTACAGCTGGCCATGCTTTCCATCTGGCTACCACTAACCCGGCCACCAACTCTGCACCCTCTGCTGCAACTTGCCCATGCCCCCCCCGCTTCTCCTTCACACAAATTCAGACAGCTGATGTTTTGAAAGCGCTGCAAAATCTGGACCCCTACAAATCAGCTGGGCTAGACAATCTGGACCCTTTCTTTCTAAAACTAGCCACCGAAATTGTCGCAACCCCTATTACTAGTCTGTTCAACCTCTCTTTCATAACGTCTGAGATCACCAGAGATTGGAAAGCTGCCGCGGTCATCCCCCTCTTCAAAGGGGGTGACACTCTAGATCCAAACTGCTACAGACCTATATCCATCCTGCCCTGCCTTTCGAAAGTATTTGAAAGCCAAGTTAACAAACAGATCACCGACCATTTCGAATACCACCGTACCTTCTCCGCTATGCAATCCGGTTTCCGAGCTGGTCACGGGTGCACTTCAGCCACGCTCAAGGTCCTAAACGATATTATAACCGCGATTGATAATAGACAGTACTGTGCAGCCGTCTTCATCGACCTGGCCAAGGCTTTCGACTCTGTCAACCACCGCATTCTTATTGGCAGACTAAATAGCATTGGTTTCTCAAATGACTGCCTCGCCTGGTTCACCAACTACTTCTCAGATAGAGTTCAGTGTGTCAAATCGGAGGGCCTGTTGTCTGGACCTATGGCAGTCTCTATGGGGGTGCCACAGGGTTCAATTCTTGGGCCGACACTTTTCTCCGTGTATATCAATGATGTCGCTCTTGCTGCTGGTGACTCTCAGATCCACCTCTACGCAGACGACACCATTTTGTATACATCTGGCCCTTCATTGGACACTGTGTTAACAAACCTCCAAACGAGCTTCAATGCCATACAACAATCCTTCAGTAGCCTCCAACTGCTCTTAAACACTAGTAAAACTAAATGCATGCTTTTCAATCGAACGCTGCTGGCACCCGCCCACCCGACTAGAATCACCACTCTCGACGGGTCTGACCTAGAGTATGTGGACAACTACAAATACCTAGGTGTCTGGTTAGACTGTAAACTCAACTTCCAGACTCACATAAAGAATCTCCAATCCAAAGTTAAATCTAGAATCGGCTTCCTATTTCGCAACAAAGCCTCCTTCACTCATGCTGCCAAACATGCCCTCGTAAAACTGACTATCCTACCGATCCTTGACTTCGGCGATGTCATTTACAAAATAGCCTCCAACACTCTACTCAGCAAATTGGATGTAGTCTATCACAGTGCCATCCGTTTTGTCTCCAAAGCCCCATACACTACCCACCACTGTGACCTGTACGCTCTTGTTGGCTGGTCCTCACTACATGTTCGTCGTCAAACCCACTGGCTCCAGGCCATCTATAAATCACTGCTAGGCAAATCCCCGCCTTATCTTAGCTCATTGGTCACCATAGCAGCACCCACCCGTAGTCTGCGCTCCAGCAGGTATATCTCACTGGTCATTCCCAAAGCCAACACCTCCTTTGGCCGCCATTCCTTCCAGTTCTCTGCTGCCAATGACTGGAACAAATTGCAAAAATCTCTGAAGCTGGAGACTCTTATCTCCCTCAATAACTTTAAGCATCAGTTGTCAGAGCACCTTACCGATCACTGCACCTGTACACAGCCCATCTGAAATTAGCCCACCCAACTACCTCATCCCTATATTGTTATTTATTTTGCTCTTTTGCACCCCAGTATCTCTATTTGCACATAATCTCTTGCACATCTAGCATTCCAGTGTTAATACTATTGTAATTATTCTGCACTATAGCCTATTTATTGCCTTACCTCCATAACTTGCTACATTTGCACACACTGTATATATATTTTCTGTTGTATTTTTGACTTTATGTTTTTTACCCCATATGTAACTCTGTGTTGTTTTTATTGCACTGCTTTGCTTTATCTTGGCCAGGTCGCAGTTGTAAATGAGAACCTGTTCTCAACTGGCTTACCTGGTTAAATAAAGGTGAAATAAAAAAATAAAATAAAAAATGCTTCAGGAGGTGGTTATATCGGAGTGGGAGGTAGACCAAACAACAAATAGGGATGCACAGAATAATAATAAAAGGTTAAAAAGATCATATGAACATGACCCCAGTGTATATTTGGATGCAATAGGTCAACCCAGAGGAATTCCAAATGAATATAAGGCAAGAGATGAAATTAAAGCAGGATTTGAATCAATATTTGTCTGGATTACAACCAACAAAAACTTAGAATGGATCAATTATATTTATTATAATCAACAAAGGTTTATTAATTACACAGACTCTGCATTATCAGCTTTAGGAGAGCAAGTAAAATGTAAAATGTAAATGTAAGTACAGGCTACCAGTAGAATGGCATGGCAGAATAGGCAGGCTCTAATCTGGCTATTAGCAGAAAAAGGTGGAGTTTGTGTTATGTTTGGAGATGAATGTTGTACTTTTATCCCCATTAATACTGCCCCGGATGGTTCTTTCACTGAAGCAATGACTAAACTCAAGGGACTACGAAAAGAGGTTAAGGATAATGCTGGGTATGATGCTCATGTTTGGGACTGGATGGAATTAACTTTGGGAAAATGGGGTGCAATGTTTACAAAAATGGCAATAATGACAGGAATATCACTTGTAGTAATGGGAGTAGTGTTTTGTTGTATACTACCTCTGTTAAAATCACTTTTGATTCAAACCACAGTAAAACAAATGACTGTACAGACAATTGTTATTAGTTCAGACAAAGAAATACACCCAGTTCAGGGAGCTCCAGGACAGTATGTTAATAAATATGGGAAATCTTGTAATGTTAAAGGAGGACCAATGGACTGTCCATTTGGGAATCCTGAATGTCTGTATGGAGTTGTTCCTGGGGGTGGATGGGCCTGCCATGGTTACAAAGCCCAACAGGAAAATGTGGAGGTTAATTTAGAGGAAAACCTTGCAGACTTGTATCCAATACCTGACTGGGCTATGGGTCCTCATCAGGATGAGTCAAGTAATGAGGAAGATATATTGGTTTAAATATATGCGTGTGAAATGAAACCACATATGGCAAGGCTAAGAATATGTAAATGCACATGCTTACATTCATTTTAAAAATTAATCTTTGTATTATTTGGGACATTGTGGGAATGTCCCATAGGGGGGATTATATAGGATTATTTTATGTATCATTATGGCACATGTAGGGAGATGCCAAAGGTAAAATATAATAAACATGTTTGATATTTTATAATTCAGATACATGCTTAAATAAGGAATATAGACATGTAGAATATGCTGTGTTTTAAATGAATGCATGTGTTCTTTCACAGAGGCTCTTAAACAGTGTGCATTACATTAGTTTTTTAAGAAGGGGCCTAAGCCACGCAGCCAATAGAATGATAGAATGAGAGGCTTCATATAGAAAAAAAACATTCATGTCATTTTGGAGTGGACATTGTGTGAACAGCTGGACGTTGAAAAAGAGGGGTGGTGCAGAGTGCAGAACAAAAAAAAAGTTAGGAATGTATGCATGTTTTTTTTCATATGTGTGTATATAAGAGATCTCTAAGCCAGAGAGAGACAGTTGTTCCATGGAGCAAGCTCAGGCTTTGTTATGCAATAAAGTCTAAATTCTTGAATTCACAAGCTCCGGTGTCTTGAGAGATATTTTTGAGTTGATTATCTATTAGTCAAATATTTCTACCACTACATCGTCAATTGAGAATAAATGAAACAATTTTGACTCCCGATGGTGGTACTGTCATGAATCCCGCTTCCTGAGTCTGTTTCTGCCTGTGTTGCCTATTTTCTGTCCTGGAGTCTGTTTCCTGAGGTTCCTGAACCGTCTGGTTGCCGGGCGACGAAGCTAGGCGGGAGATCTCTCCATTACCCGCACCTGCATCTCATCAGCTATCTGCACACCTGGTCCTGATCATCACCTCTCCACTTCATAAGCTCTGACCTGACATCCATTCCCTGCCGGATCGTTAGCCATGAACAGTATGTTGTGTCAGCGTATCAGCCTCAAAGTTACTAGAGTTAGTTTTGTTGTTTTGTACTTTTTGCTTGCCGTGTACTTACCTCCGTTTACTCTGTCTACAGTTGTTCTCCCGGAACATTCACTCCACCATTGCCTGGTCGTCGGTGGCTTCTGTGACATCATTGGATCTGCCTATTCACTTCCACCAACTCACCTCCGCTGCCCGCTCCGTCTCCTGGATTATCCTGCTTCCACATTTGAGTCGTTAAATAAATACTCCCCTTCTCTCTACTCACCTTGTCCTGGTCTGCTTCTGGGTTCTGCTTTAGAGAATCGTGACAGGTGGTTAGTTATAGGATATGTAGTCCCTCCTACTGAGGAAGCATCTCAAACTAACCTATTTTCTATTTAAAGGTACAATCTTCTATTTCGTCAGCCTGACCTGACACTGTTTGGTGGGGCTGGGGAAATGTAATCACTGTCAAATTCAGGGTTGCGACTGCACTTGAAGAAACTTTCAAAGAAACGTTCAAAGTTCTTGACATTTTCCGGATTGGCCTTCATGTCTCTTCTCCTGCCATTATATGGACTTGGTCTTTTACCAAATAGGGTTATTTTCTGTAGTGGTGCGCGTCGCCAGCCCGGTCCGGCCTGTTCCTGCTCCCCGCACCAAGCCTGTGGTGCACATCGTCAGCCCGGTCCGGCCCGTTCCTGCTCCCCGCACCAAGCCAGTGGTGCGCGTCGTCAGCCCGGTCCGGCCCGTTCCTGCTCCCCGCACCAAGCCAGTGGTGCGCGTCGTCAGCCCGGTCCGGCCCGTTCCTGCTCCCCGCACCAAGCCAGTGGTGCGCGTCGTCAGCCCGGTCCGGCCCGTTCCTGCTCCCCGCACCAAGCCAGTGGTGCGCGTCGCCAGCCCGGTCCGGCCCGTTCCTGCTCCCCGCACCAAGCCAGTGGTGCGCGTCGTCAGTCCGGCACGGTCCGTGACTGTTCCACCGGTGCCTGGTCCGGCACCGGTCAGCTGCTCCACTCCGGAGCCAGAGCAATCCGCTCCACCGGTGTCCAGTCCAGCTCCGGCCAGCGGGACCAGACCAGGGGTGCTACGGGGGGGTAGAGGGAGAGTGGTGGTCACGCCCGGAGCCGGATCCGCCTCCGAGGCGGAATGCCCACCCGGCCCCTCCCCTGTTGTGTTTGGTTGGCGCGGTCGCAGTCCGCGCCTTTGGGGGGGGGGGGTACTGTCACGCCCTGGCTCTGGGGACTCTTAAATGTTGAGCCAGGGTGTGGACTTGTTATGTTTAGTTTTCTATGGGTTTTTTTCTAGATCGTTTATTTCTATGTTGGCCAGGGTGGTTCCCAATCAGAGACAGCTGTAGCTCGTTGTCTCTGATTGGGGACCATACTTAGGCAGCCTGTGTTCACTAGTTGATTGTGGGATCTTGTTCCGTATGGTTTGTTGTATTACCTAGGACTTCACGTCTCGTTTTTTGTTTTTGTTCGTGTTGTGTACACTTAATAAAAGTATGTACGTCTATCACGCTGCGCCTTGGTCCGCTTCTCATAACGATCGTGACAATTCCGTTATTCATTAACATATGATAGCTATCAAAATTTGTTAAGGACTTTGAGGTTTCATATTTTGTCATGACAACTGTTGGTGTAACTGTTCCTTCTATGTAATCCCCTTTTAATTTAAGCTTTTATCCCAAATTATGAAATGCAGGACTTCAAAAGTACCTATGATACTAAGATAATGGTAAGTTTGCATTGGTTAGACCATATGGCACCATTTGATTGCAATACCATCAAAACAATTGATTTATGTCATATTTGTGAAATGGTCTTCATGCTGTGTCACTGCTGATAAATGGAAGTTAATGTTCCTTTCTTTTCTCCTTCACCTTCAATCTAACAGTAAATGAAGTCAATGGAAATACCTCCATTCTACCACCATTCTCCACTGAGTTCCATCTTCACCACATGTAAAACCTGCATGATAACACCCAGTGTGGATCTGTAATATAATGTACATAATCAATACATTTATCTTATCTTTGATTGTCTGTGTGGTATCGCGTCGAATGCTGGTGGTTATTGCTGTCAACAAAGAGTCCGCTTAGGCTGCACCGTGATTAGAGGCTTTTATTAATATCACACGTTTACAGCATAAGTTACAGACCCGCGGTGTCTGGAGAAGCACCTTCCCAAATTAATCTGAATGCTTCTGACTCTTCTTCGTTTTTCCCCCAGTATATATAATCTCCCCAAGATGTGGGGGCTCCCTCTACTGTCCAATCCCCTGTCTACAACACACTTCCTGTCTGTTGTATGTGGCGTTACACTAAAACATTCCCTCTTGATACTAAAATCAACGTCCTCTCCGGTTCCACTTAAAACATTAACAACGTCATAATCTTCATATACGATATTCCCCCCTTCGAGACTAAACAGTCTCGAAAACAAACAGAATAGGATTATGACAAGTGACAATTTATCTTATTGAGTATCTTTAACAATAAACCAAAAACATTATTCTCTAGAGTGTAAATACCTTTCTATGAAATATGAATAACTGTTTATGAAGTGTGAATACATTACTATGAAATATGAAAAAATCTGTATGGAGTGTAAGAGCGAAAAACTGTCCGGCAGCCATCTTTCCAGATCCATCCATCAATCAAGACAGTAAAATTCTCTCACGGTCCCTCTGCCCCAGGCAACTACCTAGGTACTCCCGATAAACTCATAAACAATGTAAATGCATTTGAAACTATGATGCAATTAAATACACATGTAAGCCCCTGCAAACAAAATCCTATCCAAAAAATATCCACTCTAAGGCTGGTCAACCCATTGGACCCTACAGTGGACCTCTCCCTGCCTAGACTCCCTGTCCCTAAGCATCAACGAAATAAACAAAAACATCTAAGATCCTCACATGTATTCAATAACATCAAATATCCTTCTACAAAAATTAATCCCTAAGGCTATGACACAATTACAGTGGGGAAAAAAAGTATTTAGTCAGCCACCAATTGTGCAAGTTCTCCCACTTAAAAAGATGAGAGAGGCCTGTAATTTTCATCATAGGTACACGTCAACTATGACAGACAAATTGAGAGGAAAAAATCCAGAAAATCACATTGTAGGATTTTTAATGAATTTATTTGCAAATTATGGTGGAAAATAAGTATTTGGTCACCTACAAACAAGCAAGATTTCTGGCTCTCATAGACCTGTAACTTCTTCTTTAAGAGGCTCCTCTGTCCTCCACTCGTTACCTGTATTAATGGCACCTGTTTGAACTTGTTATCAGTATAAAAGACACCTGTCCACAACCTCAAACAGTCACACTCCAAACTCCACTATGGCCAAGACCAAAGAGCTGTCAAAGGACACCATAAACAAAATTGTAGACCTGCACCAGGCTGGGAAGACTGAATCTGCAATAGGTAAGCAGCTTGGTTTGAAGAAATCAACTGTGGGATCAATTATTAGGAAATGGAAGACATACAAGACCACTGATAATCTCCCTTGATCTGGGGCTCCACGCAAGATCTCACCCCCTGGGGTCAAAATGATCACAAGAACGGTGAGCAAAAACCCCAGAACCACACGGGGGGACCTAGTGAATGACCTGCAGAGAGCTGGGACCAAAGTAACAAAGCCTACCATCAGTAACACACTACGCCGCCAGGGACTCAAATCCTGCAGTTCCAGACGTGTCCCCCTGCTTAAGCCAGTACATGTCCAGGCCCGTCTGAAGTTTGCTAGAGTGCATTTGGATGATCCAGAAGAGGATTGGGAGAATGTCATATGGTCAGATGAAACCAAAATATAACTTTTTGGTAAAAACTCAACTCGTCGTGTTTGGAGGACAAAGAATGCTGAGTTGCATCCAAAGAACACCATACCTACTGTGAAGCATGGGGGTGGAAACATCATGCTTTGGGGCTGTTTTTCTGCAAAGGGACCAGGACGACTGATCCGTGTAAAGGAAAGAATGAATGGGGCCATGTATCGTGAGATTTTGAGTGAAAACCTCCTTCCATCAGCAAGGGCATTGAAGATGAAACGTGGCTGGGTCTTTCAGCATGACAATGATCCCAAACACACTGCCCGGGCAACGAAGGAGTGGCTTCGTAAGAAGTATTTCAAGGTCCTGGAGTGGCCTAGCCAGTCTCCAGATCTCAACCCCATAGAAAATCTTTGGAGGGAGTTGAAAGTCCGTGTTGCCCAGCGACAGCCCCAAAACATCACTGCTCTATAGGAGATCTGCATGGAGGAATGGGCCAAAATACCAGCAACAGTGTGTGAAAACCTTGTGAAGACTTACAGAAAACGTTTGACCTGTGTCATTGCCAACAAAGGGTATATAACAAAGTATTGAGAAACTTTTGTTATTGACCAAATACTTATTTTCCACCATAATTTGCAAATAAATTCAGAAAAAATCCTACAATGTGATTTTCTGGATTTTTTAAAATCATTTTGTCTGTCATAGTTGATGTGTACCTATGATGAAAATTACAGGCCTCTCTCATCTTTTTAAGTGGGAGAACTTGCACAATTGGTGGCTGACTAAATACTTTTTTTCCCCACTGTATGTATTACACATGCAAATATGTCTATATTTCATTGCAGACACTGGAATGTAGTCCACTACACTTCATCTCCCCGTAGTCTCGACTTCCAATGGATTGTTGATGATGGAATCGGAATCTTTCCACACCCTCTTTGTTTCATCTCCTCCAGTCATTGTCCTTTCACATTGTCCCTTCATATTGTCCTTGTTTGAGTATTTCAATCTCCACATATTCCCCCAAATGCTTCTGGAAGAAAAGAAAAGACCAAACAGTATCTTTTGCAAAACAACACTTTCAAATTAAACATCAATATCAACTAAGAATATAAAAATGATATATAAATGATGTATGAATCACATTAAATGATAGAATAATGACCTAGGATAATTATTCATTCATACACTTCCCCCCTTTGATTCATAAAATCATACTAAAATCACCCTAATATTGAAAAAAACAAATTGAAAAATGATCAAATAAACAAAAAGGATATTTATCCATTAGTACTCCATCCAGACCCCCTTGTCCATCTCCATCCAGATCAGGAACAGTCAACAACGGCATCTGAGTGTTGTCTCCAGGCATCACTCTCCAACCTATCTCAATATCATAGCTTTTGCAAAGGTCAGTAACAAAGTACAAAAGCAAAACATCACACACAACGCTATCAGAGCTGCAACTAAAATCTGAACCATCACTGCTCCTATTGGGCCTAACTGATCTTGCAACCAAGACTTCGCTGACCATCCAGCTCCCTCAGATCTCCCAAACGCATCCCTTATATTCTTCAATGCATATATAACCCTAGTGATAATATCTGAACTATCTGGACTGAAAGTATAAATAACATTATCAATATGATCTTCCCAAATGTTACACCATACCATGGAAAAAGTCCCCCCTTCTCCCTTAGATTTATACTTCAATGATAGGCTTGAAGCCTATGACATGTCGCCATGTATCTTTTCACCCTATTTTCAACCCTAGATTTATCTGTGTCCGGTGCTACCCCTCTTTTAATGGTAAAAGCCTTATATGGAAGCTTCAACGTTGACATGTAACAACATCCTGTCCATCCATAGGGTAAGAATATATATGCTTTATCACCACAAACCCTCCAAATATCTCTAAAATTCCCAATAGTTACATTGCCAGTCAAAAGCTAATCTTTTAACCATCAAAGTCCTGCTCTTCTTACTAACTGGAACATAAAAAGTTACATTATATTTCTCATTACTACCCTTAAGGTCATGCATACCCAAAGTTATCATATAATCATCACAATCTGATATTCCCATAAACATACCCCTTACATCATATGTTTTATTAGAACAAAAACAACTTTTAGCCCTCAATGGTTTCACCTCCAATACTTCAGGATTCGCTGTTACCTGATTTT
Source organism: Coregonus lavaretus (assembly GCF_964263955.1). NCBI lineage: Eukaryota > Metazoa > Chordata > Actinopteri > Salmoniformes > Salmonidae > Coregonus > Coregonus lavaretus. Next base: position 53,037,600 of record NC_139990.1, on the reverse strand, counting down.
ACTTCCCATCTAACAAATTCCCATAGGTTAATTCATTTAACCAAGAACATCTAAAACCTAGGCTTAAACAAATGTTCTGACAACGACATTATTTTATCTGTTACTGACTGTTGCTGATACCACAGTCATGACAAAGCATAAGATTGACACATACTTGATAGAGATCGAACCCCACGTCTCTGAAATGTTTGGCTGGAATTCTCAACAGACATGGACCCTCAAGATTCCTCCCTGATCTTACAGAATGAGCTGCTGGAACCAAAGATTCCTACCTGCTATCTTTAATTTTTCACAACAGAAGAATCAAACCCATCCATTTAGTTTCTCTCTTCCCTAACGAGCGGTACTGATCAGATACCTCTCCTTGTCTGTCATTAAAATCAAAGACCTCATCCTGTACCTCCATGATAGTATCTTTCACTATTTCAGATGAATCTATATTCTCTCTACCACTATCTGCTCTCCTTTTTTAACCCTATCCTTACTAAGTTGTTGTTTGTGTCTGTGTCATACTTCCTACATCTGTTATCGCCGTCGTATCATTAATCCCTTTCCAAAGTTACCATTAAAGTAGTTGATTTAGTTGATGTATTAACCTTAATTATTTCTAGTGGGAAAGCTACCGATATCCTATGTGCATTATTTACTGTTGGAGTGACTACTGTAATCTACTCCTCCTGAACTCCTTCGGTGACTGTGGAAGCTTCAACAGACTTCAAATCTTCAATTATAAGCGTCACTTTACGAACTACATAGCCTTTTAACCAATAATTCTTAACCGGAACAAATTTTAATGCTTGCACTAGATAAGTACACATATATTCTCCCTGATCTTTCTCTGTAACATTACGCAAAATAAGTGAACAATCACTCATAACCCTCTTCCACTTCATATTGTTGTACAAACTATACCTCTTTTGACTAGGTGCAACAGCTTCTACTCCTGGTCCTGATAACAATACTTCTTCTCCATAATTATCTCTCCATGTGGGAGGAACGTCCCCATCCTAACCCTAATAAGTATTTTTCCCCCTAAAATTGGTGCTGGAGCTATTGGTTCCCTTATAATCAAATGCGATATATTTATGGCTTTAATAACTATCAATGTTGAAAGAGTTAAATTGCTTCTCACTGTTGTTATAATAGACTGAAGTGTTGATGTCATTGTTGTTACTTCTAGTTTCCCCAAAGCTTTGAACTCTTTGCTTGTACTTCCATCTATCACCACTAGTGTCACTTTTTCCAACTCTCAGTCCTACCTCTAATCCCTTACTTTCAAACTTTTGATTATAAAAAATACACCAACAATTACCTTGATCTTCCTGCTGGGAATTGTAAATATAGATACTCAATCACCCTCAATCTTCTCTTATCATTCAGCAACACATACTTTCTCAATGCATCTGCTCCTAACAGATCTAAACTCCTACCATATCTTCCCACTAAACTCTAAAATGTCCTTCACCACTGTTCTCTCTCTCTTACTACTAACTTTGAAACTTAGCTTACTGTCTTAGAGTTCCTTCAACCCTAGTTCTCCTAACTTATTTTAATCTAATCTTTTCTCCTAACCTTTAAAAACCTTTTCCACTGATTTATTCACAAAATCCCTTCACCACCAATTTTTAGGATATGTGATTGGGAAAGTCCCCACATGCTTCTGACTTCTTTACACACAGACTTGGCAAACGACTAAACACCTTTTAGCCTAGCCTGAAATTTCTTGGTGTAAGAATGTAACCCAGAATAACAGTCACCCCTTTTAACTTTATTTTCCAGACAGATTGTCTAATAGGCAGTCTAATAGATTATCATCCTTCCTATGATATTATCTTTTTAAGCAAATATGATTCCCAAAAACCCTACTTTTTAACATCTTCTACCAGACAGCCGTTTAGTGTACATCTTATTGTACAATTCAATTTAAACAATGCATCTCTTCCCAACACTGCAATAGGTATATGTTCTAATATTAGAATGTCTATTTTAATTTCTCTTTGATTTTTATAGCATAGCTCAATTGGTTCCCTAAGAGTAATTAACTGTTTTACTACCTCAAATCCCTATCCTAATTAGTTAATTTTACATAGTGAGATGTCTAACCTCTTTAGGCTCAACACAGATAAAAGCTTTTCCACTATTCACTATTCACTATCACTTCTCATAGTCCTCTGGTTTTACTTCAATTGTTAGATATTTTCTCTTCTTCTCTAATCGGTGCTATCAGCTGACACCCCCCTTCGTATCTTCTAGGCTCTAGAATCCTTAGGGTTCACCTGGAGAACAGGTGATCTTGACTGGCCCCTGTATCTTCCTTAAAAATGTTCTCTGTTGTTCCCTCCTGGCCCATTGCACTCACAGGTAAAGTGACCACCCTGTCCATAATTATAACAGTCTTCTGGAGATTGCTGGAAGTGTAGCTGAAATCTTCCTCCTCCTTCTAAGCCTTCTCGTCCTCTTCCTCTCCAATTCTGTGTCTGTCCAGAAACTGGCTGTGGATATGAAACACCTGGTACCCCCCTTGTTGGCTGGTACAATTGCATTTGATATTGTTCAGTTGAAGCTGTAACAGTGATTGTTGATTTGGTTCACTCTGATTCTTCATAACCAAAGCTTCTCTTCTCCTTCTCCACCAGTTGTATGATTGAGTTTTTTTTGAGAGTTTCTTCGTCCTGTTCTTTGTTGTTGACATATCAGGATTCTTCAAAAGCTTATATTCTAAGTTCTGTCCTCAAAATATCATCTTCCATCATCTTCTTACTATTGGCCTCAATGTATTCTTCTCCTCCAATTCTTGGGATTATTTTCTCTCTTCTTGAGTTGTTCATCCAGTTGTGCTACTTCTTCTAAACTATTCGCTTTATCCAGGCATGATAAGCATCGGTCTATATCTTCTTCTATTTCTTCTGTGCCAGTCCTTGTAGGACAAACTCCTTTTGAATACACAGCACCTTTAGTCTCCTCTTTATCGCTGTCTTCATCTGAACTCGAATCTCTTGTATCCTTCTTCCTTCACCTTCCATCAGAGATCAAATCTCTAGTATCCTTCTTTCCTCTCTTGCCAACTTCCTTCTGATCACAGAGTCATATCCACCCATGATCTCTTCTCAATCACTCTGATCTTCATCTTCATCATCTTCTTCAAGTTCCATCTTCCTTAACCTCACTCTTCTCTTCCAGACATCTCATTTTCTTCCTTCTGGAGTTTTGGATTCATCTTTATCGTCGTTTCTGCTTGTCCTCTATCTATTATTCGTTCATCTTCCTCTCCGATGCAATAATCACCCTGCTGGATGATCACTGGAAGCTGAGGATAAACATCCCTAAGCTCTACTTCCTTCTCGTAAGGTGGGTGTCTTTCTGCTGAATCCGTATGTGAGAAAGGTGTACTAACTTCTGCCATTAGTTTTTCTATCACCTTCTCTATACCTTTGTTTATCGCTGGAATCTTTTATCAGTTTTTGTTTGAGAATGAAGGGCAACTTTTATTTCATTTGCCGGATAACCTAACACTACTTTAGTTAAAGGATTACTATTTTTTCCCTATATCAACCGGTGTAATCACCTTCATAGCCTTGCTGTCCTTTCTCCCCATTATAACAACCCTTTTATATTCCTTTATCGTGAATTATTTTAAATAAATCAATAAAAATATGACTATGAAATAATTCAATTAAAATTTCTATTCAAAAACCATTTCTAATTAAAATAAAAAATCAATTAAAAAATCAATTAAAAATTATGAATAATTAAAACCAATTTTTTATTTCTACATCCTATGTCACCAATTTATCAATTAGTGGTGGCTATCTTACCACAACCCATCAAATGCAAGTAGTCAACTTCAGACTACAATACCCATAAACAAAGCCTGTAACCCTACTATTACTACAATTCCCATAAACCCCCTTGCTCTATAGGCACCTAATTATCTTTATTTTACAGAATAATGTCAGTCCTTGATTCCCAACACAACTGTAATTAACCCCAGTGATGCACAGAGCCTCCCAACTGTAATTTTGAATGAATCAGTATTTTGCCAAGCCTATGTGAAATTGTCATAGCATCAGATATCCTGTAGGGGAAGATTTTGTAACAGACCAGTACCAAAACCTTTTTGACTTGATCCTCTGTCGCGTCACGTGACGTGTACGTCAGCCCCCCTTCTCTTTCTCTCTCCATTGTTCCTCTCATATGACAAAAGAACAGAGACACAAAAAGATTTTTGTAGTTAATGCAATCACTGAGTTATTTCAACCACATTCAATATTCCCCCACTCACATTCGCTTTAAGACTTAACTCAGGATTAAATAGATCGCTCAAAAACATTTTTATTTTAATTTTTATTTATTTTAATCGTCTTCTAATTCAATTTATTATAATCCGTCACCATATATCTAATTTATAAATTCACTACATCTCAACAAATAGTTTCATTTTCGAACAACAGTCACTTTAACGATTTAGAAGATTCGTGTCCAAATACCTCTTGTCTGTGGCTATTTCTCCCCCTGCAGTGTAACCCCACAGAAATATGACCCTTTACCCACAATCCCGTGTTGTAGTTTTAGCAAATCACCTCGTGTCGTAGTTTTAGCGCCGTAAAATCAAGCGCATGCGCAAATCCATTTAACCATACGATTGCCACACAATAGAATGCCAGCGTTCTACCTCAGTTCGCATGCGCAAATCCATTTTACACTTATAGTCAGACAATTACACATAACAGAGCTCACATTTGCGTAGAACTCTGAATTCCACCCACACACAAACACATTTAAGAGGCTTATCTCATCGCAATGAGACCTCTAAGGACACGTTAGCATGTAGCACGCAACACAATTAGCATTTAGCCTTAGCCTTTAGCATTAGCCGCTATGTACAATGTGGCATGAACCCCAATCCAGCATTTAGCATTAACATTAGCCTTAGCCTTTAGCTAACTGCGGCCTACCACACACAAATAAGCATCCTGCACTGCCCTTTTTCTTTTGACATATTTTCCTACCGTTTTGTGCTACCGTGGATTTAATGACAATTCACCGAGAAATCACACCCAATCAGACCCCCCGTCGGACGAAAGTCGAGCAATAATCACAAATCAGATAAATTCCATCAACCCAAGTTTTTCTTTAAAAACACACCGACTTGCACATTCTATCGTGCAAGCGGATTTGTCGGCCCATTTCTAAAATGGCCCCCCTGGGGTCTTAAGCGGTACAGTGCTCTAATGTATGCATATCTGCCTTAATTGTACACCTTCAATACTTAATTCCTACCGTTTTATGCTCTAAAATTCCAATTATCTGCCGTTTACCATTGGAATCACATTTTAGAATATTATTACAGACTCCTAGTCGACCGCAATACCCCACATCAACAACGACCCAAGTACTTTTAACTGTACACCTTCAATGCCCTCTCATGAATCAGCGGAATAACTAATGCCCAAATTTTGTGAGTAATCTCACCTTTAAAGCCGGCTTGGGCAGTAGTCAACTCGCGACTCAGGAAGGGAACCAAGAACGATGCAATCAGAATCTCAGCAGTGCCTCCATTTGTGGTATCGCGTCGAATGCTGGTGGTTATTGCTGTCAACAAAGAGTCCGCTTAGGCTGCACCGTGATTAGAGGCTTTTATTAATATCACACGTTTACAGCATAAGTTACAGACCCGCGGTGTCTGGAGAAGCACCTTCCCAAATTAATCTGAATGCTTCTGACTCTTCTTCGTTTTTCCCCCAGTATATATAATCTCCCCAAGATGTGGGTGGCTCCCTCTACTGTCCAATCCCCTGTCTACAACACACTTCCTGTCTGTTGTATGTGGCGTTACACTAAAACATTCCCTCTTGATACTAAAATCAACGTCCTCTCCGGTTCCACTTAAAACATTAACAACGTCATAATCTTCATATACGATATCTGCTTTATTGTGTAGTTTGTTATGAAATATATAACACATTATGCAATGTAAATTTGCAATATGAAGCGTAATGTGGGCTCTGTAATGTTAACAATGTAATGTAAACAGTCAATACAAGTATTTACTGTACACTGTATTGTGAAGTGTGGAGCCAAAAAGTTAAAGAAGCTGGAGTGGTTTATTGTTTTTAATGATGTAAAAACAGAATGATTCATTAAGATTGACATCTATTTATCCATGAAGTCTGTTGTTCTTTGTCTCAAGTGTGACCAGTAATATGTTGATATGACCTGATGACATTCAGTTAATTCATTTCTACAAAGCTGGGTGTTGGTTCTAAGTGATCAGTGGTGTAGTGGAGGGTATACACAGGTATATGCCGTATACCCACTTATTTTTCAGTGGGCATTGCGTATACTCACTTCTTAAACCCCACTGATACCTAGCAAAGTAGTGTATTGGAGGTATACACCATATCAATTAATAGGGCTGATTGAACAGATGTGAATGTTTAGCTTAAAATGTTGATAAACTATTATTTCTTCACATTTTAGGCGCAGCAATGTACACTTAAGTGATAATGCCCTTGAAGCCGATGTTTGAAGGATATATTGGCACGGGTACCAATATATCCTCCAAACACCGGCTTCGAGGGCATTATCACGTTTATACAACGGGTTACCAACATATTCAAATAATGATTGACATATTTTCATTAAAAACGTTATTTTATTCATTCATACTATTTCATCCTTTCACAAGATATAGTCCTGACACAAATCTAGGGTTGCTACCCAAGCCGGCTGGTCGTTTGTTCTATCGGTTCTGCTGTTAGAGACGCGACCAGTCGTTCAGTCTTTTCGTTCTGTATATATGGACGTGTAGTATCTGAACAGTTTATAATTTTGGCTGACGTTTGCAAATGGTGTGATAGATTAACTTTACTCTGCTTTGCTGAAACATCTGGAAAGCATTACTACAGGGGCCCCCTGCAACAGAGGAGACTTGGATATGTGGAAGCCAGGGATTGGTCTATCAAAATCCACCCATATTATGTTACATAGGATTAAATACCATGGTTGGAACAAAGGACGGGGAGAATAATCATTTTAGATTGGGTTAGTTGTTCTCCGGATTTCTGCAGAAATCTGTAAATTGACGCTGGAACCTTTGATATAATAAACCTTTATAATCAAGTACAGTGTCAAGCGGATTTCTTGTCTACACAGCATATCAGCATCGTTGTCCTGACACCACATTAATTGGCGACGAGGATTTGGGACGTGTTGCGTCTTTTCTCAGCGTTTCATCATGGGCCGCGAGCTGACTCCCGCTACAGAGGCCGGCAGATAAGGTGAGCTTTCTCACAACTTTGGGCGCTGGTCAGTTCGTGTGGCTGTGTGTGTGCGTTGAGGGGATGTACCGTCAAAGGACTTGTGTGTGCGCCTTGCTGTTATTTGCTGTGGGATGACAATCCGTTCTAAATTTCTAAATTTGTTTGCTTTGAAAACAACGCAAACAGGGGGGAGTGTCTATAGGAATTGATAACGCTGGGCACAGGGATATTTGGCTTGAATAAATTTAAAGGAGTGTCCAGGAATAGAATGAAGGAATAAGACAAGGAAATAAGGAAAAAAGTATACTGTTAGGACGTCGCTGATCTACGTAAGCCCTCAAACGAGGCGATCATTAAGATGGGCCGTAAATCCTAGGAAAGTCACTAGGTTGACTTTCGGGTCAGTTCTGGGAACTGTGAGATTGTACAATATATATTCAATTGCATGTTACCTCTCGGAATATAGTTGACGAAGTATATGTCCGATGTAGCCTCTCATTGAATATCTGCAACTCAAGGTAGCAGAAATTTAGGAAGGAATATAAAGGAAAAAAGGAGCGACGTAAGCATGCTTTAGAGTATTGTATGAACGGATGCATTCTTGTTTGATTATGTGTGTGTGTGTGAAAGAGAGCCTATGCGTGTACATGGGGAGGTCTCTGCTGTGTTCCAGCTGTGTGTCGACTCATGCTATGATAACATTTATGTTAGAGATATATACATATATATGTTTTGGTTGAGAACAGGGGTTTTAGTTTTTTGTAAGGAAATATGTTAGTTAAGGTTAAAACCTTATGAGTCTCCATTTGAGAGAACGTTTCCAGAATTGTTAAAATATATGAGCCCCCCGGGAGGACGTTATGGTTAAAACCTTATGAGTCTCCATTTGAGAGAACGTTTTTAAACATTGTAAAAAAAATATATATATAATATTATTTAATTATTTAATTTATTTAATTAAAAAATAATAATAATAATAGGAGGGATTGATAAGCAACATAGCTAAAAGTTTTTGGGGTTTACAAATTAATTATTTAAAAATAATAATAAAATAATTCACAATAAAGGAATATAAAAGAGTGGTTACAATGGGGAAAAAGGACATCAAAACTATGAAAGTAATTACTCCTGTTAATGTAGTACAAAATAGTAACCCTTTAGAAAAAAAAGGGAACAACGTAAAGAAAAGAGACAAAGAGAGCTGGGTGTTCTTAAGTTGTTTGAAAATGAGGGACAAAAACTGATAAAAGATACAAAAGATAAAAGAGACAGAGGTATAGAGAAAATGGCAAAAGAGGCGAAGATAACAGAAAAACGAATGGCAGAAGTCAATACACCTTTCTCACATACGGATTCAGCAAAGAGGCCCCCACCTTACGAGGAAAAAGTAGAGTTTAAGGACGTCTATCCTCAGCTTCCAATGATCATTCAGGAGGGTGATTATTGCATCAGAGATGAAGATGAACGAATAATAGAGAGAGGACAAGCAGAAACGACCATAAAGATGAATCCAAACTCCAAAAGTAAGAAGAAAATGACACGTCTGGAAACTAAGGGTAGAGTGAGGTTCAGGAGGATGGAATTTGAAGATGATGATGATGATGATCAGAGTGATTCAGAAGAGATAATGGGTGGATATGACCCTGTAATCAGACAGAGGTTGGCCAGAGCGGAAAGAAGGGGTGATGGAAGTTGGAAGGAGAAGGATACAAGAGATCCGAGCTCTGATGACAGTCAAGATGAAGACAGCGATAAAGATTTGGAGATTAAAGGTGCTTCATGTTCAAGAGGATTTTATTCTACAATGACTAGCACAGAAGAAATAGAAAGAGATATAGACCGATGCATATCATGCTTGGATAAGGCGAATAATTTAGAAGAAGTAAGAGAACTGGAAGAACAACTCAAGACGCTGAAGATACAGAAGGAGAAACTGCTGAAAAAAGAATCTCAAAAATTGGAGAGGAAATACATATTGAGGCCAAGAAAAGGGAACACAAGTAAGAAGATGATGCCAGTGATAATTCGAGGACAGAACCTGGAGTATAAGCCTTTGCAGAATACCGATATGTCAGATATACTTGAGAAGCTGCCTACTCTTCAAGATGAAGCATATCCTTGGATTTCAAAGTTGGAAGAAATTACGGTGGGAACACAGTCTGCCATAGGAGACATTAAAACACTTTTGGCTAATCTCCTTGGGATTCCAGGTATGGAAGAAATTTTTCAGAGAGCTGGACTTCATCGATATGTGGGGACTGCGGTGAATGATCCTGAATTGCTAGCTGCAAGCAGAAATCGGCTGTTGAGAGCACTGAAAGATACTTTTCCAACAAATGTGCATCCTGACAACATTCTGATTGACCCACTAGGACAACAAGAAAATCCGAGAGCCTATGTTCATCAAGTGTGGAGAAATATTACCGGAAATGATCCAGATGTGAGTCAAATAGAGCAGTCAATTTTGCGAGCTAAACTGCAGATGGGACTGCCCTCACCAGTAAGGAGCAAACTGGCAGAGGTGGTTGGACTTGAAAGCATGACAAAAGGTGTCTATACAGATCATATAGCCCATCAAGTGGATCTGTACCGGAAAAAGGAACACAACCAGAAAGAACAGGACCAAGAAACTCTCAGAAAACTCAATCAAATACAACTGGTGGAGAATAAGAAGGAGAAGAAACAGGCTTTGGTTATGCAGAATCAGTGTTCACCAAATCAACAATCACTGCCACAGCTTCAACCGAACCAGGTCCAACAGCAATTGTACCAGCCACCACTAGTGGGACCAGTTGTTTCATATCCACAGCCAGTTTCTGGACAGACACAGAATTGGAGAGGAAGAGGACGAGAAGGCTTAGGAAGAGGAAGAGGAAAAAGATTTAAGCCATACTTCCAGCAATCTTCAGAAGTGTGTTATAATTGTGGACAGGTTGGTCACTTTGCCCGTGAGTGTAATGGGCCAGGAGGAATTTCAGAGGAAGATACAGGGGCCAGTCAAGATCATCGGGAGGACCAGTGAACCCTTATATTGGCCCGGAGCAAGGATTCTAGAGGTGCCCAGAAGATCCGATAGGGGGGTGTCAGCTGGTAGCGTCAGGACCAGAAAAAGATCCAACAATTGAGGTGAAAGTAAACAACCGACCATTGGAGGTGATGGCGGATAGCGGAGCTGCTTTCACCTGTGTTCGGCCTAAAGATGCTACACATCTCCCTATGTCCAATCAACTAATTAGGACAATCGGATTTGAGGGAGTGAAACAGCTGATTCCTCTTACGGAACCAATTGAGCTCTGCTATAAAAATCAGAAAATTACAATACCCATACTGGTATCAGAACATACACCTATTGCATTGTTGGGAAGAGATGCATTGTGTAGATTGAACTGTACAATAAAATGTACGCCAGACGGCTGTCTGGTAGAAGTGCCAAAAGAAAAGGTTTACCAATTGTTGATGACGACAGAGATGGATTCTTCTTCAGTATTTTGGATTGGAATTCTCAGTGCAGATTTTTTGAAGCAGGCTAAGATATGGGAGAAATTCATTGTGGCAAACATGCCAGGTGCGAGGCTTCCAGAATATCAATTTCATTGTACGCTCAAGTATTTCAAGAATGCTGCCCAATCGAACTCAGAGGAATGGTTGAGTCATCAACCAAAGAAAGTTCAACTCAGCTCATGTTGCATAATTTTAGGACCACAAGGAGCAGCTATGAAGATAAACACAGACGATTATCTGGATAAAGAATTTGAGATTGAGAAGAGTGTGCCACATGTGACCTTGTTGGTTTCTGAAGGCTATGAGCAGAAGCAAATAGGAGAAATGATGACAGAAGCAGAGAAAGCTGTTTTCGTACCAATTAAAGAGAATTTGGCGATTTGGAGGAGTGAAGATCAGCGATTTCTCAAAATCATGATTTCGGCTCAAGGACAAGTACAGCCACAAGCTGTACGGATGACACATGAATATATTTGCAGTGCGAAGATGGATTCAGACCCTATGAAAGAGGAGATGTTGCAACAAGTTCCAGAATGTTTGTGGTCTCAACACAATACCGATATTGGACTTGTGAAATCAGCCCAACCGGTGAAAGTTGAACTTCGACCAGGAGCCAGACCTCCTTGGAAGAATCAGTATCCATTGAAAGATGAAGCAATCCAAGGGATCGAACCACAAATTGAAGGACTTTCGAAAGCAGGTGTTTTGAGGACAACAAAAAATCCTCAGAGTAACACACCTTTGTTGCCTTTGAAGAAACCCGATGAGACTTATCGTATGGTTCATGATTTGAGAGCAGTGAATGAAGTGGTAACTGATTTTCCAGCAGAAGTGTCAGACCCGCATACCTTGTTAGCCCAAATTCCTCCTGATGCGACACATTTCACAGTGTTAGACTTATGTGGTGCATTTTTTAGTGTTCCACTTAATGTAGAAAGTCAGGGTTTATTTGGGTTCACATATAAGGGACAGTTCTATGAGTACAGTAGGTTGCCACAGGGGTACAAGCATAGCCCGCACATTTTCAATAAAGTACTGAAGGATGATTTGGTAGGGATAGATCAGATATTGCAAAGCACTTTTATTCAGTACGTGGATGATATAATTATCTGCTCACAGAATGAGGAAACGTGTCATGAAGACTCAATTAAATTGCTACAGGTATTGGCAGAAAAGGGGCATAAGGTTTCACAGAAAAAGTTGCAATATTGCCAGGAGAAGGTTGTTTATTTGGGTCAGAAAATAACGCATGGACACAGAAGCATTTCGGACAGTCAATTGGAAGCTATTCGTAAGGCTCAGAAGCCTAGAACTGTCAGAGAGATGATGACATTTCTTGGTATTGCTGGTTATTCTTCAACTTGGGTTGAGAGCTATGCTAGTTTGACGGGACCTTTGAGAGCTATGGTTAAAGATACTGGGAGTGGTCAACTCCATAGCAATCTTCCCTGGACACAGGAAGGCCTTGTGGCATTTGAAACTATCAAACAGAGGTTACAGGAGGCACCTGCACTCACACTACCAGACTACTGGAGGTAAACATGCATGTGCAGTTCTTTGTCAGCCGACAGGTACAGGGACGAATCCTCAGCCTATTTCCTACTACTCTACTGCCTATTCAGAAGTAGAACTAGGGCTACCACTGTGCTACAAAGCAATGGTGGGAGTACATTCAATGTATGACAAAGCATTATCTGTTACGGTGGGTTACCCAGTAACAATTCTTACCCATCATAGTCTCAGAAATCTTCTGAACTATGGGAAATATACATTGACTATGCCTAGGCTCAGAGACTATCATAGGCTCTTAGAGCAGGAAGATGTCACCCTAGTGAGGTGTGATACGGTGAATCCAGCCGAGAATTTGCCAACTTCAGAGGATGGTGAGCCACATGATTGTGTTCAAGAAGCAGAAAAATACTTGAGGCTTAGATCAGATTTGCAAGCCTTTCCATTACGTGAGGCACACCTGGAGTATTGGACTGATGGGTCTTGTTATCGTGTGGGAGATAAATTGTGTGCTGGCTATGCAGTAGTTAAAGCCCAAGGAACTGGATTTGTAGTTGAAAAGGCTGAAGTAATACCACAGCCTGTGTCTGCACAACTTGCTGAACTTGTGGGGCTAACAGAAGCATGCTTGTTAGCAGAAGGAAAGCGAGTGACGATATACGCTGATTCTGCATATGCACACAGTGTATGTCATTTGTTTGGAGCAGTGTGGAAAGGTAGAGGGTTTAAGAAAACGGATGGTTCTCCAATACAACATCATGCGCAAATAATGAAATTGTTGCATGCTATGATGAAGCCTAAAGAGATAGAGATAGCTAAGTGTGCAGCTCATAAAACCGATGTGTCAAAAGTCACACAAGGGAACAAAGCTGCTGATGAAGCTGCAAAAGCCGTCACAGGAGCGGACAAATTGGGCAAAGTTTTTCTGGTCACTCATGGAGTGGACTTGGAACACAAAAGTACGCTTAAGGATGTGATTTTGATGCAGGAAGCTGCTTCTACGATCGACAAACAGTTATGGCGAGACCGAGGTGCCGTCAAAGATGCTACTGGTCTTTGGAGAAACCATGAGGGGTTGATAGTAGCGCCTCTAGACCTATTAGGTCTGATGATTCAGGAAGCACATGGGTTAGCTCATGTTGCAAGAGGGGAGGTTAGGAGAAAGATCACAAAGGAGTATGGTTTTTGGGTACCATATTTGCTTGAACAGGTTGACTATGTCATAGGCAGGTGCACAATCTGTCTGAAAAATAATGTTCGCAGGGGTGTGACTGTTCTTCCTGATCACATTCCTACACCGAGAGGTCCTATGCGTGAGTTGGTTATCGACTTTGTTGATATGATAAAACCAGTTGATGGGAAAAGATACATGCTGGTGGTTGTACATAGATTTTCACGATGGCCGGAGGCCTGTCCAACCAAGCGAAAAGACGCTCAATCGGTTGCCAAGTTCTTGTGTAAAGAAGTCATAAGCAGGTGGGGACTTCCCGATCGAATATCCTCAGATAATGGGAAGGAATTTGTGGATAAATCAGTGAAATTGATGTTGCAAAAATTGGGAATTAAGCAACGTCTTGGAGCAGTTTATCACCCACGAAGTCAAGGGATTTGTGAAAAAATGAACGGTGTTTTGAAAAATCGCATTGTCAAAATTTGCCAGCATACAGGTCTAAACTGGATAGCGGCGCTTCCTTTAGCATTAATGGTGTGTCGCTCAAGTGAGTTGCGTGATCTACGTATGACACCCCATGAACTGGTCACAGGAAGAAGGATGCCTACGCCTTGTTTGCGAACAAGCGAAAAGGGTCCAAGTTTGGCTCTTTTGGAAGATTAAATGAGAGCGTACGTTACATACAGTGGGGAAAAAAAGTATTTAGTCAGCCACCAATTGTGCAAGTTCTCCCACTTAAAAAGATGAGAGAGGCCTGTAATTTTCATCATAGGTACACGTCAACTAGGACAGACAAATTGAGATTTATTTTCCCAGAAAATCACATTGTAGGATTTTAAATGAATTTATTTGTAAATTATGGTGGAAAATAAGTATTTGGTCACCTACAAACAAGCAGGATTTCTGGCTCTCACAGACCTGTAACTTCTTCTTTAAGAGGCTCCTCTGTCCTCCACTCGTTACCTGTATTAATGGCACCTGTTTGAACTTGTTATCAGTATAAAAGACACCTGTCCACAACCTCAAACAGTCACACTCCAAACTCCACTATGGCCAAGACCAAAGAGCTGTCAAAGGACACCAGAAACAAAATTGTAGACCTGCACCAGGCTGGGAAGACTGAATCTGCAATAGGTAAGCAGCTTGGTTTGAAGAAATCAACTGTGGGAGCAATTATTAGGAAATGGAAGACATACAAGACCACTGATAATCTCCCTCGATCTGGGTCTCCACGCAAGATCTCACCCCGTGGGGTCAAAATGATCACAAGAACGGTGAGCAAAAATCCCAGAACCACACGGGGGGACCTAGTGAATGACCTGCAGAGAGCTGGGACCAAAGTAACAAAGCCTACCATCAGTAACACACTACGCCGCCAGGGACTCAAATCCTGCAGTGCCAGACGTGTCCCCCTGCTTAAGCCAGTACATGTCCAGGCCCGTCTGAAGTGCATTTGGATGATCCAGAAGAGGATTGGGAGAATGTCATATGGTCAGATGAAACCAAAATATAACTTTTTGGTAAAAACTCAACTCGTCGTGTTTGGAGGACAAAGAATGCTGAGTTGCATCCAAAGAACACCATACCTA
Organism: Coregonus lavaretus; assembly: GCF_964263955.1. Classification (NCBI taxonomy): domain Eukaryota; kingdom Metazoa; phylum Chordata; class Actinopteri; order Salmoniformes; family Salmonidae; genus Coregonus; species Coregonus lavaretus. The sequence continues at coordinate 53,022,568 of NC_139990.1, read as the reverse complement.
CTGTGAAACATGGGGGTGGAAACATCATGCTTTGGGGCTGTTTTTCTGCAAAGGGACCAGGACGACTGATCCGTGTAAGGGAAAGAATGAATGGGGCCATGTATCGTGAGATTTTGAGTGAAAACCTCCTTCCATCAGCAAGGGCATTGAAGATGAAACGTGGCTGGGTCTTTCAGCATGACAATGATCCCAAACACACCGCCCGGGCAACGAAGGAGTGGCTTCGTAAGAAGCATTTCAAGGTCCTGGAGTGGCCTAGCCAGTCTCCAGATCTCAACCCCATAGAAAATCTTTGGAGGGAGTTGAAAGTCCGTGTTGCCCAGCGACAGCCCCAAAACATCACTGCTCTAGAGGAGATCTGCATGGAGGAATGGGCCAAAATACCAGCAACAGTGTGTGAAAACCTTGTGAAGATTACAGAAAACGTTTGACCTGTGTCATTGCCAACAAAGGGTATATAACAAAGTATTGAGAAACTTTTGTTATTGACCAAATACTTATTTTCCACCATAATTTGCAAATAAATTCATTAAAAATCCTACAATGTGATTTTCTGGAATTTTTTTTCTCATTTTGTCTCTCATAGTTGACGTGTACCTATGATGAAAATTACAGGCCTCTCTCATCTTTTTAAGTGGGAGAACTTGCACAATTGGTGGCTGACTAAATACTTTTTTTCCCCACTGTATATGGCCAATTTTCATAAAAAAATGTCCACATATGTTTCTGACAGGCAAAGAAAATTAGAGGTGCAGGAGAAGCTTGATGAGCAAAAAAGGAGTACAGTGCAACCTGGGGACAAGGTGTTCGTGAAGGTATTTAGAAGGAAGTGGTATAACGAACGTCGTGAGGGACCATTTGAAGTTGTTCGTAGTACTGGAACGGCTGTCCAGGTTAAAGGGTCTCCATCGTGGTATCATTTGTCACATTGTGTTAAAGCGCCTAGAGAAGAGGTGCCACGCGCAGAGAGACAGGATGTTGAAGGCTCAAGAGAGCAGGATGAAGATAGGGAAGAACAGGCAGAAGGAGAGATGCATGACAATATCCAGAGTCAAAACCCAGAAGGAGAGATTGTCCATACTGTGGACAACGTTGATGATGATGTGTACACTTCTGATGATGCCAAAGATGACTCTGCAATGGATGGAAAGGAAAGGAGATTTGGGGACATTGATTTTCAATGCGTCCCAGAAACAACAGGGCATATTTCAGTGGAATGTGAAACCGCAGAGATCACCAAGGGCAACTCTGTTACAGGAGAAGCTGGTGATTCGGTTAGACGAAGTAGCCCCAGACCAGTTAGGAAAAAAGTCAGACCAAAACGTTACGAAAACTAGGGTTGAAGTAACTCTAGGAAAGTCAGCTCAGCTCCCATGTCAGTGTACGAGAGAGAACAGTGGTGAAGGGAAATTTAGAGTTCAGTGGGAAGATAGCTATGGCAGGAATTTAGATCTGTTAGGAGCAGTTGCATTGAGAAAGTATGCGTTGCTGAATGATAAAAGAAGACTGAAGATTGAGGGTGATTGCAGTCTCTATGTGTACAATTCCCAGCAGGAGGATCAAGGTGATTATAAATGTATTTTTTATAATCCACAGTTTGAAAGTGAGGGATTAGAGTCGGGACTGAGAGTTAATGTAGTGACACTAGTGGTGATAGATGGAAATAAAAGTAAAGAGCTCAAAGCTGTAGGGATAATAGATGAATCAACAACACTTCAGCCTAATACAACAACAATGAGAAGCAATTCAACTATTTTAATGTTGACAGTTATTCAAGCTATAAATGTATCACATTTGATTACAATGGCGCCTCAGAAAATCGCTCCAACACCAATTTGAAAAAAAAAGACTGTAATTAGGGTTAGGATGGGTGGTACAGCTCATCTTCCTTGTAGATGTGAGAGACGGAGTGGGGGTGGTGACATTCCTCCCACGTGGAGAGATGATTAGGGAGAAGAAGTGTTGTTATCAGGACCAGAAGTAGAAGCTGTGCCCCCTAGTCAAAGGAAGTATATTTTGTACAACGATATGAAGTGGAAGAGGGTTATGAGTGATTGCTCACTTCTTTTGCGTAATGTTACATGGGAAGATCAGGGAGAATATACTTGTACTTATTTAGAGCCAGCGTTCAAATTTGTTCCGGTTAAGAATTACTGGTTAGAAGGCTATGTAACTCGTAAGGTGACACTTATGATGGAAGATTTAAAGTCTGTTGAAGTTTCCACAGTCACCAAAGGAGTTCAGGAGCAGTATATTACAGTAGTCACTCCAAGAGTAAATAATACACAGAGGATATCTGCCACTTTGCCCCTGGAAATAATTAAGAGTGTTAATACATCAACTAAAGCCACTATCTTAACAGTAACTCTGAAAGAGATGAATGTTACGACGGCGATAACACATTTCGGAAATGTGACACAGACACCAACAACAGCTTTTCTGAAATTAAAGGATGTAGTAAATGTGACTCAGAAGTCTATGATACAGATGGAGATTGGTGTAAATGGTAGTAAGGACAGTGTTGAAATAGGAGAGCAGATGGTCGCAGAGAATGATGAAGATTCATCTGAAATAGTGCAGAATTCTATCCCGGAGGTACAGGATGAGTTCTTTAATTTTGATGGAACACCAGAAGATATATCTGATCAATACCGCTCGTTAGAAGCGGAAGAGAGAAACTAAATGGAAGGCATATGGATTTGATTCTACGGTTTTGCAAATTAAAGATGGATGGGCAGGTAGGAATCTATGGTTCCAGCAGTTAACTAATTCTGTAAGATCAGTGAGGAATCTTGAGGGTCCATGTCTGTTGAGAATTCCAGCACCAGGCACATGGGGTTCGATCTTAGAGACGGTGGCTCAACCTCTATCAGCTGCGTGTCAATCTTATGCTTTATCATGGCTGTTGTATCAGCAACAATCATTAACAGATATAATGATGTCGTTGTCGAAACATTTGTTTAGGCCTAGGTTTAATTGTTCTTGGTTAAATTAATTACCCTATGTGAATTTGTTAGATCGGAAGGAGAATCAGTTAACAGCGATTCCTGAAGCACTGGAGGTGAAACCCGTGAGGGCTAAAAGCTGTTTTTGTTCAAATAAAACATATGATGGACCAGGTATGTTTATGGGAGTATCAGATTGTGATGATTATATGATGACTGGAGGTGAAACCTGTGAGGGCTAAAAGCTGTTTTTGTTCAAATAAAACATGTGATGGACCAGGTATGTTTATGGGAGTATCAGATTGTGATGATTATATGATGACTTTGGGTATGCATGACTGTAAGGTTAGTGATGAGATATATAAAGTAACTTTTTCTGTTCCATTTAGTAAGAAGAGCAGGACTTTGATGGTAAAAGATCAGCTTTTGCCTGGCAATGTGACTATAGGGAATTTTCGAGATATTTGGTGGGTTTGTGGTGATAAAGCCTATATATTCTTACCCTATGGATGGACAGGATGTTGTTACATGTCGATGTTGAAGCTTCCATATGAGGTTTATACCATTCAAAAGGGGGAAGCACCGGACACAGATAAATCTGATTCTAGGTCTGGAAATAGGGTGAAAAGGGAAATGGCGCAATTTCATAATCTAGAATCCTACCATTGGAGGATAAGTCTAGGAGAGAAGTGGGGACTTGGACTTTTTCCATGGTATGGTGTAACATTTTTGGCAGATCATATTGATAATATTACCTATACGTTGCAGGGTTTTGCAAACGAAACGATACGAGGGTTTAACCTTCTGTCAAATACTCAGAGAAGTGACCGACTGACGCTATTGAAACATGACATGGCTCTTGACTATATTTTAGCCAAACAAGGTGGCTTATGTGTGGCTATGAACTTGACGGGGGACGATTGTTATACTTTGATCCCCGATAGTTCCGATAATATCAGTAGTGTTATAGATGCATTGAGAGAATTTTCCTGTCTTGATTGATTGATGGATATTTGGAATGAAAGCTGCCAGACAGGTTTTTCGCTCTTACACTCCATAACAATTTGTCTACATAAAAATGTGTTTACTCTGCATAAATGTTATTTTATTGCTAAAGTTACTCAAGAAGAAAAATTGTTATTTGTCATAATCCTATTCTTTTTGTTTTCGAGACTTAATTAGACTTAATTTTGGCTGACATTTGCAAGTGGTGTGATAGATGAACTTTACTCTGCTTTGCTGAAACATCTGGAAAGCATTACTACAGGGGCCCCTGAAACAGAGGAGACTTGGATATGTGGAAGCCAGGGATTGGTCTATCAAAATCCACCCATATAATGTTACATAGGATTAAATACCATGGTTGGAACAAAGGACGGGGAGAATAATCATTTTAGATTGGGTTAGTTGTTCTCCGGATTTCTGCAGAAATCTGTAAATTGACGCTGGAACCTTTGATATAATAAACCTTTATAATCAAGTACAGTGTCAAGCGGATTTCTTGTCTACACAGCATATCAGCATCATTGTCCTGACACCACAGACGCAACCCAGTCGTTCGTTCTAAATGTTCCATTGCCATACTGGCTGGCAACGTTCTTATCCCTTGCTTGCTAGCTAGCCAACTACGGTGAACGTACAGTCACATCAAAAACTGCAGCCAGAATAACAGCTAAGTAGCTGCATTTGCACTTGTTTAAGCTGTTTTCTAGTGACATTTATTTGGATACAACTAATGAGGCACCATTTTGCCTGGCATAGAAAATGTGTTCACTCGTCAGGACACTGTTGTTCAGAGGAGCTAGCCAACAACACAGCTAACACAATCACTTCAAACTGAAGCTGGAAAGACTGCAAACTAGCTGCATTTCATTTCGTTTTACCTTTTTTCAACTGACATTTGTTTGTATATATATCCATAGAAATTATGCCAACTGATTCATGATTTCGACTGGCTGAGAAACGCTGCCTGCCTGTCTGTCTCGTCCCGACTCCCGACATGTTCATTACTATGGGACAGCTGGAGATTGAATTTGAATATTGAAACAATGCTGCAAATGTCGGAGAGACAGACAGGTTTATACAAATCTCCGCTGTTGAAAACTAAATTTTAGTCTAAAAGAAATGTGAAATAATGTCTAGATGCTTTTTATAGTGGAGATCAAGTTCATAAATTGCTTGGCTGGGCTGATGAGACAGTGGATTGCGTGGTCAGATAGAACAGAGAAAACACCATTCTAAAATGCACACCGCACATGCACACGGTTTTATGGACAGAGATGGACATATCCATTAGAAAGAGGGGGGATTTAAAGATGCAACAACTATCATGGGTTGCTAATATGATTAGGATAATGGCTTTGGCTGCTAGACAATGAAAGAAAGTTGAAAGAAAACCAATAGAACAGGTGAACGAAAATGAGTAAGCCTTTATGAAAAATAATTGCCTCGAAGTTTCTATGTTGGGATTTTGGCTATAGTAGTTGAAGTAAGGTAAGACATGCCTCATAAAATGAAGTAAAACGTCCAGGTTTCAAACAACAAAGGAACAGGAAACATATAGCGATGCTAATGATAGGCCTAACCGTCTTCTGGTAGATCGAAAAGCTTTCCCAAAAACCTTATCTATTTAAATGTTAACTCGGTACAAAGTAGCCCATGCCTACCTGTCAGAATGATATCTTGATGATTATTTGAATCAATCCAGTTGCCATTTATTTTTCTAAACTCCATCTAATGTGCTACAGAAACACAGTTAATCAAACAATAGTGCTAGGTGCCTGCACATTTGAATTAAAGGGTAACTACAGTTCTTAGATTTTTCCCAGACATCAAAAGTAGTCTCCTGATGTTGTTTAAACACTGTTATCGACTTACAACATAAACATTTTGTTGTTTATCTGTAAAACAAAGTGTGACTTTGATAACGAAAACCTAAAAATTGGGGAATGTCTGAAATCTGTGATTTTCTGACTCAGTTTATCTGTTTCAATAGTAGGCCTACTATTAGCCTTCTGCACAGTACAGCTTGGGTTGGCCTGACTGTGAAAGACCAATGTGGGATTAAACATTTTAGGTCATTCAGAGTTTATGTCAATGTTTCTCATATGATTTTTCGCACAGGGCGCCTTTCATTCTCCAGGCACCACTACACCACTGTAAGTGATCGTACAGTGATGTCAGTGCTAGAGAAGGAGTATAAAGCCCAAACCTTTATTATATACACTGAACAAAAAAATTCATGCAACATGCAACAATTTCAAAGATTTTACTGAGTTATAGTTGTCGTGACGTGACTTTTAACATTAATCTGAAGACTGTTATTTCTCTAATTAACTAACTATGTTTAATTGTTACGAATTAAACTCTAGAAGGTCTTTATCCATCACATTGATAAACAGTCAACTTATTAATCATAACCTCTTATCATATCATAATTCTGAACATCGTAACCTCCTTGCATCTGCAAAAACCCAAGCCTTACTTATGATTCAGTACTACAGAAATTGGTTGAATTATTTATTTAGCTAACTAAATGGGGCTCCCGAGTGGTGCAGCGGTCTAAGGCACTGCATCTCAGCGGTAGAGGTGTCAGTACAGACCCTTGTTTGATTCCAGGCTGTATCACAATCCAGCCGTAATTGGGAGTCCCATAGGGTGGCGCACAATTGGCCCAGCATCATCCGGGTTTGGCCGGGGATAGGCTGTCATTGTAAATAAGAATTTGTTCTTAACTGACTTGCCTAGTTAAATAATGGTAACACAGGATAAACATACACACTTAATACATTAAAAACAGGTACCTAGTGGACTGACAACAACATGACTGCTTGTTACAAAAGAGGGAGAGAGACAGATAAATAATATTGGAACTTATTTGAACTACTCTCCTCTACAGTAACCATATACTTTGCACATGAATGGACGCCCTCTTTGAGTAAGAAATCATGAATGTATTTACGTGCAAATGCCTTGGTTCGCCATGTATCTCTTGGTGGACACGACCACCCTGGAAAGGGAGTTGGGCCTTCTCGTGGCACGCTTGTAAGGCTCTGATTGTCCAAAAAGGTCCAACAAGTCTTCTACTGTTGTTCTCCTCTGTAGTTATCTGGTATCCGGTGACTTGTCATGTAGTCCTGAACAGAACTACAGAATTGATTTTCCTTCCATTCGCTCTTGAAATTGCTTCTTTGAAGATAGGCTAGCCAGCCGTATCAATGGTTCCCCAGTGGGGTGATGAGAGTAGTGTAACAGGATGGTTTGAGCAGAGTAATAGGATGGGCCTATTTAAATTCGCTTTCAAAGATCATTTACTTAGGACAGCTAATCAGCCGTACCAGTGATTGTCCGGGAGGGGAGTTTATTCTATCCACCTCGTGGTCCCCTGTAGCTCAGTTGGTAGAGCATGGCGCTTGCAACGCCAGGGTTGTGGATTCGTTTCCCACGGGGGGCCAGTATGAAACATGTATGCACTCACTAACTGTAAGTCGCTCTGGATAAGAGCGTCTGCTAAATAACTAAAATGTAAATGTGTTGAGATTCAGAGTTACAACCATTTTAAACGTGTAGCTCCCGCTTCACGCGTTTCTGGTCTGATATGTCAATTCTTAACCCATAATTTTATACAGTTTATTCAAAAGGGCGGTTCTGTCAGGCTGACACGCTCTCTGACCTCACTCAGGGGTGTGAGTTGTCACTGTGCAAAGTTTATGTAAAACAATCTCTTATGGCTCCTAACATCACATCCCACTTTTAACAAAAACACTTTAATTATTTTTCATATTTCATGCACAACGCATCGGATGGAATCTTCGTACATGTAGTGGGTATACTTTCCAAGTTACGGTATTTCCTTTATAACATTTTTAATGACATCACAAAATAACGAACCAAACAACATTAGTGTTATTTACATCGCCTCTGACCATTCCCCACGTTCCATGTTAGAAATATTGTTCCAGTATTCGCTTTAGAACGTATTAGAGTTTCGGCGGGAAAAGTCTTTGAAACAAAGGCACATTCCTCTGGTGAACATTGGAGAGGGAGAGCCAGATCTTCTTCCCTTGATTTACGACCAGGCGTGAGCTGTCAACCCCCCACCAGTTCCCTCCTACCCCCCCTCTGCCGGTGAGAGGGGATCTGATTTAAATGATTCATTGCAAACCTGATCTGACTTATTTGGATCCTCACAGGACAGTCATGACACAGTTTATATTAGGAAATCAGTCAATATAAATAAAGAAATTAGGCCCTAATCTATGGATTTCACTCAAAATGATGTTGGAGGCGGCTTATGGTAGAGAAATGAACATTATATTTTCTTGCAACAGCTCTGGTGGACATTCCTGCAGTCAGCATGTCAATTGCACGCTCCCTCAAAACTTGAGACATCTGTGGCATTGTGTTGTGTGACAAAACTGCACATTTTATAGTGCCATTTTATTGCCCCCAGCACAAGCTGCACCTGTGTAATGATTATGCTGTTTAATCAGCTTCTTGAAATACCACACCTGTCAGGTGGATGGATTATCTTGGCAAAGGATACATTTGTGCACAACATTTGAGAGAAATAAACTATTTCTGGATATTGAAAATTTCTGGGATCTTTTATTTCAGCTCATGAAACATTGGGACCAACACTTTACATGTAACGCTTTTTTTTGTTGTTAAGTGTATAATATATCATCTCAAATCAATGTAAATAATTCATATTTTATCAGAAAATACCTCAAGAACAAAGTCCACTATGTTTAGTCAAAGCCTGCAAGGCAATAGAGGGAAACATTGTTGAACAGGCTCAGTGAAGGGAAAACCCCTTGGAGTTTTGTCATTGTTCCTTCTTGCAGTGATGTAACTCATGAATATATTTTCTCAATATTTCCTGCTCATATCAGGTTTTGATGTTACTGTAGACCGCTCTTATTTGCAGCCCTGTCTTAATACATATTTGTGGAGAAAGAACTAATCTTTTTTTTTTGGGGGGGGGGGGGGGGGGGGGGTAGATCAGCTTAATATTGCAGATATATTGTAACTTCCATCAATGTAATTGTCTGCATTACTTCCAATCCCCCATGTTTACATATATATATGTATGTATGTGTGTATACATATATACACACATACATACATATACATATATATACACAGAATAACAACAAAAAAATCCAGAAAAACGCACGTCAAAAATGTTATACATTGATTTGCATTTTAATGATGGAAATAAGTATTTGACCCCTCTGCAAAACATGACTTAGTACTTGGTGGCAAAACCCTTGTTGGCAATCACAGAGGTCAGACGTTTCTTGTAGCTGGCCACTAGGTTTGCACACATCTCAGGAGGGATTTGTTCCACTCCTCTTTGCAGATCTTCTCCAAGTCATTAAGGTTTCAAGGCTGATGTTTGGCAACTCGAACCTTCAGCTCCCTCCACAGATTTTCTATGGGATTAAGGTCTGGAGACTGGCTAGGCCACTCCAGGACCTTAATGTGCTTCTTCTTGAGCCACTCCTTTGTTGCCTTGGCCATGTGTTTTGGGTCATTGTCATGCTGGAATACCCATCCACGACCCATTTTCAATGCCCTGGCTGAAGGAAGGAGGTTCTCACCCAAGATTTGACGGTACATGGCCCCGTCCATCGTCCCTTTGATGCGGTGAAGTTGTCCTGTCCCCTTAGCAGAAAAACACCCCAAAGCATAATGTTTCCACCTCCATGTTTGACGGTGGGGATGGTGTTCTTGGGGTCATAGGCAGCATTCCTCCTCCAAACACAACGAGTTGAGTTGATGCCAAAGAGCTCGATTTTGGTCTCATCTGACCACAACACTTTCACCCATTTCTCCTCTGAATCATTCAGATGTTCATTGGCAAACTTCAGATGGCCCTGTATATGTGCTTTCTTGAGCAGGGGGACCTTGCGGGCGCTGCAGGATTTCAGTCCTTCACGGCCTAGTGTGTTACCAATTGTTTTCTTGGTGACTATGGTCCCAGCTGCCTTGAGATTATTGACAAGATCTTCCCGTGTAGTTCTGGGCTGATTCCTCACCGTTCTCATGATCATTGCAACTCCACGAGGTGAGATCTTGCATGGAGCCCCAGGCCGAGGGAGATTGACAGGTCTTTTGTGTTTCTTCCATTTGCGAATAATCGCACCAACTGTTGTCACCTTCTCACCAAACTGCTTGGCAATGGTCTTGTAGCCCATTCCAGCCTTGTGTAGGTCTTCAGTCTCTGACATCCTTGGAGAGCTCTTTGGTCTTGGCCATGGTGGAGAGTTTGGAATCTGATTGATTGACTGCTTCTGTGGACAGGTGTCTTTTATACAGGTAACAAACTGAGATTAGGAGCACTCCATTTAAGAGTGTGCTCCTAATCTCAGCTTGTTACCTGTATAAAAGACACCTGGGAGCCAGACATCTTTCTGATTGAGAGGGGGTCAAATACTTATTTCCCTCATTAAAATGCAAATCAATTTATAACATTTTTTACATGCGTTTTTCTGGATTTTGTTGTTGTTATTCTGTCTCTCACTGTTCAAATAAACCTACCATTAAAATTAAAGACTGATCATTTCTTTGTCAGTGGGCAAACATACAAAATCAGCAGGGGTAACCCTTTATTACTTTCCAACCCCGCCACCCTTTCCCCACTTGGAGTAAACTAGTGAACAACAACGCCTAGGCCTCTACTTCCAGCCCATACCCACTATCTACATTTTATGTACACAGTCAATTTTACAATAATTACATTTTGTTTGTTCTTTCTCCTGAACTTCTTCTACTCTCAACCTCAGATCATTTTCATGATGTCCATCCGGTTTGCCATATCTTTCTAACTGTGCTCCTTCACAAAAGCTCCCAACCTACAACCCATACACCTATTATGGACACAGTGTGCCTAAATTATTAGTAATCTTGTTATTGTTTGTTGTTAGTTGTTATTAGTCCCATCCTTCAATTCCATTCAACACCTCCCATCTATCTTTTAACACCATCCATATAGGATTTCTATTTGCCATATATATTTCAACCGTACTGTGATGTTTTACAAAAGTTCTGAACCTTTCTATTCTCATTGCTTCTACAGATTGTGAATTAAAAATAAACATTTTTGCTAAAAGTATTATTATATTATTGATCGATTGACTATGACTTTTCAGATCACCCAGTAATGCTATCTGCAAGGTTAGCTCCAGGTAAATATTGCAATCATTTAGCCATTCCTGGACCTGTGTCCAAAAACAAGCTACAAATGGACAGAACCAAAACAAATGATCTAATGATTCTGTCTCTTCACAGCTAAATCTGCAGAGCTTTGAAGATTGTATCTTAAATAACATTCTATTGGTAGCAAGAATTTTATATAATAATTTAAATTGAAAGATTCTAATTTTTGAATCCGGTGTCGTTTTGCGTGTCAGTTCATAAACACTATGCCATGGGATCGGTACGTCAAAAATCTCTTCCCAACTATTTTGCAATCTATGTGGGACGGCTGTCAATCCTTTGGTCCTTAAGTAAAACTGATATACTTTTTTATTTATCACAGTTTTCCTTAACCAATTATGTTCTTTAATGCAAGGCCGACAGACAAGTTCCTTACTTTCTCCCCCTTCCACATTCCTCTTCCACTTTTGCGGTAAGGCTGCAATTATTTGGTTGTAATTTTGGGTAGAGCAGACATTTCCATATGTTTTTGTTAGCTGCATGTGCGACATAACTCCACCAGTCCTACCGATGATATCATTTACGAAGATTATACCTTTTTTAAACATTCTGTCAAAAAATAAAGGTTTTTTGTCAATTAGTATATTTGAATTTAACCACAATATTTGTTGCATTATTTGTTCTGTCGTTTCTGGAGGATTAAATTGAAATTGCAACCAACTTTCTATGGCTTGTTTTAGAAATAGTGATATTTGGGAGATGATTTCCTTTTCAAATAAATGCAAATGAGTTGTTGTAATCTGAATAAAGGGAAAAAAGCCTTTCTTGAACATTGGGTGAGACAATCTTACTAATTTGCTTGAGAACCAGTTCGGATTTAAGTATAACTTTTGTATGACTGAAGCTTTTAGTGATAGGTCTAATGCTTTAATATTTAATAATTTCTGTCCTCCGAATTCATATTCATTATATAAATATGCGCTTTTAATTTTGTCTGGCTTGCCGTTCCAAATAAAATTTAATATTTTTTTCTCATATAATTTAAAAAACTGTTCGCTAGGTGTAGGCAAGACCATAAGCAAATAGGTAAACTGGGATAATACTAAAGAGTTAATCAGGGTGATTTTTCCACAAATTAACTTTCTATTAAAATTTATTGAAGTGAGATCATTTATTTCCTTTGGGATATGTATTCCGAGTATATCCACATCACCATCAGACCATTTTATTGGTAAACTACATGGTAATGTAAAATTTTTATTTTTTAGTGATCCAATACGTAATATAGTACATTTGTCATAATTTGGTTGTAATCCAGAGAGGTTAGAAAATGTATCTAGATCCTCTATGAGGCTGTGGAGGGATTCTAGTTGTGGATTTAAAAGAAAACATGAATCATCAGAGTACAATGACACCTTTGTTTTTAAGCCCTGTATTTCTAATCCTCTGATATTATTATTGGATCTGATTTTAATAGCTAACATCTCGATGGCCACAATAAATAGATATGCCGATAGTGGACAACCTTGTTTCACTCCTCTTGACAGTTTAAAACGTTCTGAGAAATAGCCATTATTTACTATTTTACACCTAGGGTTACTATACATGATTTTGACCCATTTTATAAGAGATTCTCCAAAATTGAAATGCTCCAGGCATTTATATATAAACCCCAGCCGAACTTTATCAAATGCCTTTTCGAAGTCTGCTATGAATAGCAGGCCTGGTTTCCCATATTTTCCATAGTGTTCCATTGTTTCCAATACTTGCCTTATATTATCTCCAATGTATCTTCCATGTAAAATACCTGTCTGATTAGAATGAATAATATCCGACAATAACTTTTTTATTCTATGCGCTATACATTTTGCTAGGATTTTTGCATCACAACACTGAAGAGTAAGAGGCCTCCAATTTTGTAAATGGACTGGATCTTTATATTTTCCACTTGTATCCTGTTTCAGTAATAATGAGATCAGACCTTCTTCTTGAGTGTCAGATAATCTACCATTTACATAGGAGTGGTTAAAACATGCTAATAACGGTCCTCTTAGTATAACAAAAAAGGTTTGGTATACCTCGACTGGTATGCCATCCAACGCTGGAGTTTTCCCAGACTTAAAGTCTTTAATTACATCCAGAAGTACCTCCTCTGTAATTTCACCTTCACATGAGTCTTTCCGTGTGGCTGTTAATTTGACATTATCAATAGAAAAACAATCTCTACAATTAGCTTCAGTTAGAGGAGATGGAGGCGACTGAAAAGAAAACATATGCTTAAAGTACTTTGTTTCTTCCTTCAAAATATAATTAGGTGAATTATGGGTGACTCCGTCAATTGTAACCAGTTTCATTAAGTTGTTTTTGGTAGCATTCCTATGTTGAAGACTAAAAAAGAATTTTGTGCATTCTTCCCCATATTCCATCCAGTTTGCTATATTTTTATAATATATTACTTTCTTGAATAGGTTTCTCCATTTCTTTTTGTTTTTCCTCTAATTTATTCTGAGCCTCTATGTTACAGTTTTTATTGCCATCTACAGTGGGGGAAAAAAGTATTTAGTCACCAATTGTGCAAGTTCTCCCACTTAAAAAGATGAGAGTGGCCTGTAATTTTCATCATAGGTACACGTCAACTATGACAGACAAAATGAGAAAAGAAAATCCAGAAAATCACATTGTAGGATTTTTAATGAATTTTTTGCAAATTATGGTGGAATATAAGTATTTGGTCAATAACAAAAGTTTCTCAATACTTTGTTATATACCCTTTGTTGGCAATGACACAGGTCAAACGTTTTCTGTAAGTCTTCACAAGGTTTTCACAAACTGTTGCTGGTATTTTGGCCCATTCCTCCATGCAGATCTCCTCTAGAGCAGTGATGTTTTGGGGCTGTCGCTGGGCAACACGGACTTTCAACTCCCTCCAAAGATTTTCTATGGGGTTGAGATCTGGAGACTGGCTAGGCAACTCCAGGACCTTGAAATGATTTTTACGAAGCCACTCCTTCATTGCCCGGGCGGTGTGTTTGGGATCATTGTCATGCTGAAAGACCCAGCCACGTTTCATCTTCAATGCCCTTGCTGATGGAAGGAGGTTTTCACTCAAAATCTCACGATACATGGCCCCATTCATTCTTTCCTTTACACGGATCAGTCGTCCTGGTCCCTTTGCAGAAAAACAGCCCCAAAGCATGATGTTTCCACCCCCATGCTTCACAGTAGGTATGGTGTTCTTTGGATGCAACTCAGCATTCTTTATCCTCCAAACACGACGAGTTGAGTTTTTACCAAAAAGTTCTATTTTGGTTTCATCTGACCATATGACATTCTCCCAATCCTCTTCTGGATCATCCAAATGCACTCCAGCACACTTCAGGCGGGCCTGGACATGTACTGGCTTAAGCAGGGGGACACGTCTGGCACTGCAGGATTTGAGTCCCTGGCGGCGTAGTGTGTTACTGATGGTAGGCTTTGTTACTTTGGTCCCAGCTCTCTGCAGGTCATTCACTAGGTCCCCCCGTGTGGTTCTGGGATTTTTGCTCACCGTTCTTGTGATCATTTTGACCCCACGGGGTGAGATCTTGCGTGGAGCCCCAGATCGAGGGAGATTATCAGGGGTCTTGTATGTCCTCCATTTCCTAATAATTGCTCCCACAGTTGATTTCTTCAAACCAAGCTGCTTACCTATTGCAGATTCAGTCTTCCCAGCCTGGTGCCAGTCTACAATTTTGTTTCTGGTGTCCTTTGACAGCTCTTTTGTCTTGGCCATAGTGGAGTGTGGAGTGTGACTGTTTGAGGTTGTGGACAGGTGTCTTTTATACTGATAACAAGTTCAAACAGGTGCCATTAATACAGGTAACGAGTGGAGGACAGAGGAGCCTCTTAAAGAAGAAGTTACAGGTCTGTGAGAGCCAGAAATCTTGCTTGTTTGTAGGTGACCAAATACTTATTTTCCACCATAATTTGCAAATAAATTCATTAAAAATCCTACAATGTGATTTTCTCCAAAAAAAATTCTCCATTTGTCTGTCATAGTTGACGTGTACCTATGATGAAAATTACAGGCCTCTCTCATCTTTTTAAGTGGGAGAACTTGCACAATTGGTGGCTGACTAAATACTTTTTTTCCCCACTGTATCTGTTCTGTTAGACTTTCTATTTCCTTTCTTAGTATAAACTCTTTTGACCTAAATTGCTTTTGTTTTCGAGATGAGTACTGAATTGCATGGCCTCTAAAGGCACATTTAAAGGTGTCCCATACAATAAGGGGATTCGCTGTACCTATGTTATGTTGGAAAAAGTCAGTTATAAATTCCTTTGTTCTAATTATAAATAAATTATCATCCAATAGGCTTTGATTAAATTTCCAATATCCTCGCCCACGTGGAAATTCTGTAAGAGTAATGTATATGCCTATTATATGATGGTCCGACCGCATTCTGTCCCCTATCAACACTTTTTTTTACTTTTGGTGCCAACGAGAATGAGATAAGAAAGAAGTCAATACGACTAGCTTGATTCAGTCTCCGCCATGTATATCTCACTAGATCAGTATATTTAAGCCTCCATATATCTACTAGTTCTAATGTATCCATGACATTCACAATTTCCTTAAGAGCATGTGGGTGATTGTTTGTGGTGTGATTTCCTTTACGGTCCATTGAGCTATTTAAAACAGTATTATAATCCCCCACCATAATAATATCGTCTTGAATTGCTTGCAGGGTTGATAATTTATTATATATATTGTCAAAGAATTGTGGATCATCATTATTTGGTCCGTAAAGGTTAATGAGCCATATCTGTTTATGGTCCAATAACATATTTAAAATAATCCATCTACCTTGCGTATCTATTTGGACAATTTGCACATTCGGATCGAAATTACTATTAATTAATATCATCACCCCTTTTGAATTTCTTTGCCCATGGGAGAAGTATATTTCACCCCCCACCCCCCATTCTTTTTTCCATGCTACTTCATCTCAAATTGTTGAATGAGTTTCCTGTATACAATAGATATTTATTCCTTCTCTTTGAGCCATGTAAATATTGTTCTTCTTTTGTTATTATCAGCTAAGCCATTACAATTATAACTGGCTATACTTATTTCACCACACACCATAATGAGATACAAGTTTCAAGTCTATTTATCATTATATATGTTTGTAAATTTACCAATAAAAAATACCGTAATGATTGAGTGTCCATATAGCTGTACCGTGATATTTGCATTGCTACGGAGTAACCCTTCAATTGTTCTTATACTAATTCCCCCGCTAAAGCCCCTCCCCATCCCAAGTTGAGCCGTCATCCCAGTGATCAGTATCCCACCCACGTCCCTCCGGATCCCTAAGGCCCCGAGAGGCCAGGACCCATCCATCGAAAACAGCACACAGTGCCACCCACAAAACAGAAGCAGATTAACCGCCAAAAGCATTTCCAATGCTTTCACCTCTATATATATATCTATATAACTATTTTAAAAAAATTATGCATATCCTATTTTCCATCATAATCAATTAATATGCGTAATAATGTCGGCAGTTCACGCGTAGGATTCTAACATATAACCCGGATTGCCATTGTATTACATTTAATTCATTGACAAGCAATTATTATCCTAGCAAATAATTCCTGAGGTCGATCCCATACCCCCCCCCCTCCCCCACAACATCCCCACCCCCCAGAACAGATGCCAGACAAGCACACACGCACATACTCACATACTCCAACACACTCAACCCCCCTCCTCCACAATCCACCATAAAATCAGATACTCAACGGCTGTTATATCCCAGAGCCCAACTCAAGAAATAATCTGATTTACGAGTGCACATACAGTTAAAGCTGATTGAGAAAGCATGCAGATTGAGCAGAAATTGATAACAATGTGAGATTTGATTAATCTACTTAATCTATGTCAAGTCCTAGGTGATGGAGATCAGATCCACCCTCTTCACCTGAGACACAAACACTCTGATCCCCTGTTGTAACCATTTTCACAAGCATCTCCGTGCGGTCAGACCTTTGATTATTTTGTGCCACCTGGGCCACAAAGATAAACCCCCTCTCTGATTGTCCGAGTGTGACCCCCTCCCCATGGGTTACTGCAGCCAGTGTTGCCAGCACTACCACTACCTGGGTGGGCGTACCCCACCGGAATCCCCACAGGCTAGGTAAAAGGTCGTCAAGGTTCTCATTAGCAGCTTTGAGAATTTACTTGTATATTATGCTCTCCCATCAGGGGGCTCTGGCTTTGTAGGACCAACCTTGCCAGGCAGGCTCAGAATCTTGAGGGGGTGGTGCTGCTCAAGTAGGTCTCTGACCACATTTATTTCTCTAGGCTGCATTCTCACAGCAGGTCCATAAAAGAGATGGGAACTTCTCTTTGGTGTATGGGTCGCTCAGGTGGGTGTCCAGGTTATAGGGTTAGGGATCTTTCCATCATGATAGGACAATGAAAAATTAGATTAGATGTATACTATATTTGAAAATGTATATCCCTCATCTACACAAAATTGAAAGCTCTCTCTCACTACCCCTGCTCATAGACCCCCGGTCGGCTCTGGGATATGCAACCATTCCCCCTCTCACTCACTTAACGCCACACCTTTTCAAACACAAAAATGCACACCACATGGTTGACTGCGGAAGAAATGGGCCGAGCGTGCAAACGCACCCGCATCCACATCTGCCGCAAGGGGGAAAGGACGCCAGAGAGAACACAGGACCAACCACAACAGCCATCCGCCAAAACAACAACCTCCCGCCAAAAAAGCCATGTTCTAATTATTTGTATTTAAATATGTATTATTCTGCTTGTTATGTCGTTTTATCCTTTTATAAAATACTATACTTACTATAAATGTTATTTAATATTACAATCCCTATCATTGCTAGTATCAGGTGCTCCAATATTCGACTCCTCTATTACAACTTTTAGAATAGCCATGGAGTAATCTTTGTGTCTCTGAACATTTGATTGTCAATATATAGTTTATCCACCACGAGTGCAACACGTTTCCCTTTTAATCTGTTTTCCTTGAAGATTGGATACAGAACTTTGCGCCTTTCTACAATCTCCCTCGGGAACTGATCATTCATGCCTATTTTCGTGCCAGCAAGTCTTTTTCCTAGGCTTTTCACCATAGCTTTATCTTTAAAAAAAGCAAATTTGGCAACGATTGGGCGCTCATATTTCTGTCCTCTTTTTCCGAAACGGTGTACACGTTCGAGTTGGATTTTATCGACAGCCTCGAGTGGGATTTGTAGCGCTGTATGCAGGAAGTCCTTCATAATATTCTCTGTTATTTCTCCCTCCTTTTCCTGAATACCCGTAAGTACTAGATTTTCACTCATCGATCTATTTTGGATGTCTAGTAAGGCTTCTCTCAGAAGGTTGTTCTCCTTTTTTAGTTCCCTAATGTCCGTTTACATTTTAGAGACTGTCACTTTTCTTTCTCCATTACCAAAGCTTTTTCGTCACTCATTTGAAGACTCGCTTTCAACTCTTTTACGTCTTTACTGACCAATTCTAGTATGCCCAATTTGTCATTTATCGACTTCAACAGGTCGCTTTCCACACTTACCATACCCAGTGGTGAAAAGCATATATCATCTGTATCAGTCGATGAGTCGCGTTTCCTTTTGGGGATCGGCTCTCCACGCTTATCTTCAGTCATGTTTGGGTGTTGCGTGTTGTTGTAATATTTGTCAATATATTTCTCTAGCCTCATGATCTGTTTTGTGTTATTATCCAGATTGAATTATATTAACTGCGAATATATGAAATGCTAATATTTAGTCTAACTTACTGATTTTGAATATTATGTTTTTATCTTGAGGTGTTTTGTACCGCATTCTATTCAATACGCCATCTTGTCATTAGGTAATGTTGCCGACAGACTTTTATTACATGAAGCAACAAAAGCCGAGCTGGTCCATGGAGTAGCTGCTTGCCATGACTTGAAGCTCTCTTTTTATACAGACACAAATGCATAGTCAAGCTTATACAACATACATAGTTACTCCTCTCTATGTGAATAAATAACATCTTTCAGTGTCACATGTTGGTTACTCACGAGGCTACGTGCATTTCTCTAAGTGGGGCTTCTGTCTCTTATTAGTGGCGTGACTCAAAAAATTATATACATACGTACGTTAAAGAACAATCACACTCTGTATTGACTATATTCACTATCCAGACATGCATCTGGAGTACAAAGTATCAATCATGTTCATTCTGTTTTACCTTTATCATTTCATAACACATTATAAAACATATCAATTAATACTTAAACATGGTTTAAACATGTCATGTTCATAACCCATTCTCCACAGCCATCCTCCCAGGACCCTCTGGTTTTTCCTTGTGACTATGTGCATCAGGTCATAAGCACAAACAAGTGATAACACCAGTTCCATTGTTACTCCTATCACCACACAGCCACAACGATACATTTTCTCCATCACATGTCATTGCCATACCCAGATCAGCTGCAGGGAATTAGAGGGAATCATCCATTATTAGAACCACAGCATTTGCACAAAAAAAAATGTCTCTGCTCTGTTTTAACCCTTTAATTGGTTCTTAATCCAATAGCATTTAAAGCATATAGGTGTTTCTTTCTACAACATATGTACTAGAAAATCATTCATAGTAGTCTTTCTCTCATCTCTGGTTCTCTCCCTGGTCTCTGCAGCGGATAGATATGTAACACCACTTTCTGCTGGTGCCATCGCTGGGATTGTTATTGGAGAATTGTTGGTTGTGGGAGGGGCAGTTGGTGTGGCAGTCTTCTTCATCGTGAAAAAGGGGTGAATAAAAAGTCATTTTTATTCAGATTAAATGTACATGTATTTGTTCTTTCAAACTTCAGACTAATGTGGTTACTCTTTGCAAATATGTTTTCTGTCAGTGTAGGCACAATTTTGGTATAGGGGTATGACTTTGTTTTATTCATGTTAGTGATCACAATTTGAATAGCACTATTAATGTATGGTTTCACAGATAATTATATAATTTTTTTGAAATCTGTGACATTTCAATATATATTTTTCATTGTATACAGAGCCAAGTCCTCTAACCCAATGCAACGAGGAGGTGAGCATGTATAACCATTATGATACCTATATAAGAATGTATTGCAAGTTTTTCTTCCATCCTATGAGAAATGCAAAGACGATCAAGTTCTATACCATTTTTAATGACATCACAAAAATACATTAATTTTCCATATTCCATTTCTCATCATTTCTCATCATTCCCAACATTCGGATGTTAAAGTTTTAGGGCGGCAAAACCTTCGGTAACAAATGGGTACACTCGCAATGGCCGCCAGTCCACCCATTTTGTAACCCTTGACTTGAATGGGGACGCCCGTTCTATTCATTCTATTTCTGTGGCAGCACATGCGGTCAGCAGCGGAGGAGAGGAGAAAAAGTGTGTCAGTGACCGCTGTCATTTGGCTGGCCAATTACAGTGCCTTGCAAAAGTATTCATCCCCCTTGCCGTTTATCTTATTTTGTGGCATTACAACCTGTAATTTAAATGGATTTTTATTTTTATTTCATGTAATGGACATACAGAAAAATAGTCCAAATTGGTGAAGTGGAATGAAAAAAATTACTTGTTTCAAAAAATTACAAAAAAAAAAGAACGGAAAAGTGGTGCGTGCATATGTATTCACCCCCTTTGCTATGAAGCCCCTAAATAAGATCTGGTGCAACCAATTACCTTCAGAAGTCACATAATTAGTTAAGTAAAGTCCACCTGTGTGCAATCTGTGTCACATGATCTGTCACATGATCTCAACTACAACTAACCTGCAACTAACCTGCCAAGAGCCGTCCACCAAAACTCACGGACCAGGCAAGGAGGGCATTAATCAGAGAGGCAACAAAGATACCAAAGATAACCCTGAAGGAGCTGCAAAGCTCCACAGCGGAGATTGGAGTATCTATCCATAGGACCACTTTAAGCTGTACACTCCACAGAGCTGGGCTTTACGGAAGAGTGGCCAGAAAAAAGCCATTGCTTAACCTCTATGGGATCGGTGTCCCATATACGGGACGGTTGAGCTAACGTGCGGTAATGTGATTAGCATGACTGTTGTAAGTAACAGCAAACTTTCCAGGACATAGACATGTATTATATGGGCAGAAAGCTTACATTCTTGTTAATCTAACTGCATTGTCCAATTTACAATTGCTATTAGAGTGAAAAAATACATGCTATTGTTTGAGGAGAGTGCACAACAACAGAAAACGTATCACGGCAACTGGTTTGATACATTCACCTCTGAAGGTAAATAATGTACTTACATTCAGTAATCTTGCTCTGATTTGTCATCCTAAGGGTCCCAAAGATAAAATGTAGCATAGTTTTGTTTGATAAAATCAATTTTTATATTCAAATGTATGAACTGGGTTCTTCAGTTTGAACCCCTGCTGTCTCTGGCTCCACACTCACCCCGCTAGGCCATCTAGATGTGTGAAAGTTAGTGTATAAGCTAATGATCCATCATGTATGACATTCCTGGGAGTGTGTAAACTTACATTTTGTATTACCATATCATTTAGGTATGTTCTCTATAGTTATGTACTTGAAAATGTATCAATTGACCAATTCGGCACATTTGGGCAGACTTGATACAAAATAGTCCAGTATTGCAATGCTTCACTGGATCAATCTGAAACTTTGCACACACACTGCTGCCATCTAGTGGCCACAATCTAAATTGCGCCTAAACTGCAATATTATATTGTGGCCTTTCTCTTGCATTTCAAAGATGATAAAATAAATAAATAGACAACTCATGTTTTTTGTTTGTATTATCTTTTACCAGATCTAATGTGTTATATTCTCCTACATTAATTTCACATTTCCACAAACTTCAAAGTGTTTCCTTTCAAATGGTATCAAGAATATGCATATCCTTGCTTCAGGTCCTGAGCTAGAGGCAGTTAGATTTGGGTATGTCATTTTAGGCGATTTTTTTTTTTTAAAGGGTCCGATCCTTAAGAGGTAATAAAAAAAATAATAAGCAAACATGTTTGGTGTTCGCCAAAAGGCATGTGGGAGACTTCCCCAACATATGGAAGAAGATGAGACAAAAATTGAGCATTTTGGCCATTAAGGAAAACGCTATGTCTGGCGCAAACCCAACACCTCTCAATACCCAGAGAACACCATCCCCACAGTGAAGCATGGTGGTGGCAGCATCATGCTGTGGGGATGTTTTTCATCGTCAGGGACTGGGAAACTGGTCAGAATTGAAGGAATGATGGATGGCGCTAAATACAGGGAAATTCTTGAGGGAAACCTGTTTCAGTCTTCCAGAGATTTGAGACCGGGACGGAGGTTCACCTTCCAGCAGGACAATGACTCTAAGCATACTGCTAAAGCAACACTTGAGGGGTTTAAGGGGAAACATTTAAAGGTATTGGAATGGCCTAGTCAAAGCCCAGACTTCAATTCAATTGAGAATCTGTGGTATGACTTAAAGATTGCTGTACACCAGTGGAACCCATCCAACTTGAAGGAGCTGGAGCAGTTTTGCGTTGAAGAATGGGCAAATATCCCAGTGGCTAGATGTGCCAAGCTTATAGAGACATACCCCAAGAGACTTGCAGCTGTAATTGCTGCAAAAGGTGGCTCTACAAAGTGTTGACTTTGGGGGGGGGGGGTTTCTGTTTTATTGTCTTATGTCAAGAAAACATATTTTGCATCTTCAAAGTGGTAGGCATGTTGTGTAAATCAAACGATACAAACCCCCCAAAAATCCATCTTAATTCCAGGTTGTAAGCCAAGCCCCGATGAATTGAGGCTGTTCTGAGGGAAAGAGGGGGGGCGCAACTCATTAATTTACATTGCCAGATATTTTCCATCAATTATTTTGTTCTCGGTGTCAAGTGTGACCAATAATGTACTGTGAAGTGTAATTACCAGCCTAAAACATAACCTAAAGATTCCCTATTGATTCACATAAATATTAGTATACCAACACTTTATTGTTAAGAACACCTACAATTCTGACAATGTAAATGTATATGGCTGTAAGATTATTCATATATTGTTAGTTTATGATATTTAGGCTTTTCTATGTGGAGAGCTTCTTCTGATAAGAGACTAATTATTTGTTGCCATACATCATGTGGATGTGACCTTCTGACATTCAGTTAATAAATTACTACAGAGCTGGCGTTCTACAGTGTCGTTCATTCAGTACAGGGACTCCTAAAGTGTTGGGTTATTTGATGGTTACATCACTGTGGAATCTACAGTGACGTAACCATCAAATAACCCAACTCTTTGTGATGTAACCATCAAATTACCCAATTGGTCCCTGTACTGAATGACACTTCATCCTCGCCATGGTAAATTATGGGCAGATTCACTCTTTTTTCAGAGACACTTGACACGGAAGCAGCTGCAGTAATCATTTTCACCATGGCAATACTCACAGGTGTCATACCCTGGCTCTGGGACTCTATATGTTGAGCCAGGGTGTGTTCATTCTGTGGTGTTCATTCTAGTTTGTTGTATTCTATGTTTGCCTGAGTGACTCCCAATCAGAGGCAACGAGTGTCAGCTGTTGGCTGGTTGTCTCTGATTGGGAGCCATATTTAAACTGTCTGTTTTCCCTTTGTGTTTGTGGGTTTTTGTTCCGTGTTCGGTCATTGATACCGTGGACTTCACGAGTCGTTTCTTGTTTTGTATTTGTGTTTACACTTTAACTAATTCAAGTATGTTCGTTCATCACGCTGCGCATTGGTCTCTCCCTGACGATCGTGACAGAAAAACCCACCATGCAACGACCAAGCAGCGTGTCCAGGGGCAGCTCTTGGGCTGGACATGGGAGGAAGCGCCGGGAGAAGAGACGGTGGAGGCGCGCCGTAGAGAGGAGCAACGGCGTGATCAGGGTCGTCGTCGGGCGGTCGAGAGGCAACCCCAGAAAATTTTTAGGGGGGGGGCACACGGCATGGACGACGGGGCTGACGGAGGCAAAAAAGGGGCGGATTCTGGAGGCCACCAGGTTACGGATACACCGCCCTGTACGTCCTGTGCGGATGCCTCACACAGAGTGTGTGAGGGTAGGCATTCAGCCAGGACGGGTTGTGGCCGCTCTTCACTCCAGGGCTCCTATCCGTCTCCACAGCCCGGTTCGGCCTGTCCCTGCTCCACGCACCAAGCCTACGGTGTGCGTCGCCAGCCCAGTCCGGCCAGTCCCTGCTCCACGCACCAAGCCTACGGTGTGCGTCGCCAGCCCGGTCCGGCCTGTCCCTGCTCCACGCACCAAACCTACGGTGTGCGTCGCCAGCCCAGTCCGGCCAGTCCCTGCTCCACGCACCAAGCCTACGGTGTGCGTCGACAGCCCAGCCCGGCCTGTCCCTGCTCCACGCACCAAGTATACGGTGCGCGTCGCCAGCCCGGCCCGGCCTGTTCCTGCCACTCGCACCAAGTATACGGTGCGCGTCGCCAGCCCGGCCCGGCCTGTTCCTGCCACTCGCACCAAGTATACGGTGCGCGTCGCCAGCCCGGCCCGGCCTGTTCCTGCCACTCGCACCAAGTATACGGTGCGCGTCGCCAGCCCGGCCCGGCCTGTTCCTGCCACTCGCACCAAGTATACGGTGCGCGTCGCCAGCCCGGCCCGGCCTGTTCCTGCCACTCGCACCAAGCCAGGGGTGCGAGTCGTCAGCCTGGTAAGGCCCGTCCCTCCTCCACGCACCAAGCCAGGGGTGCGAGTCGTCAGCCTGGTAAGGCCCGTCCCTCCTCCACGCACCAAGCCAGGGGTGCGCGTCGTCAGCCTGGTAAGGCCCGTTCCTCCTCCACGCACCAAGCCAGGGGTGCGCGTCGTCAGTCCAGCACAACCCGTGCCTGGGTCACCGGTGCCTGGTAAGGTACCGGTCAACTGCTCCACTGTAGAGCTGAAGCTAACCGCTCCTGCTAAGTCCAGTTCGGCTCCAGCCGGCGGGGCCAGACTGGACCAGGGGCGCTATGGGGGGTGTATTGGAGGGTGGTGGTCAAGGCCGGAGCCAGAACCGCCGCCGAGGAGGTATGCCCACCCAGCCCTCCCCTGTTTTGTTTAGTTGAGGCGCGGTCGCAGTCCGCGCCTTTAGGGGGGGGTACTGTCACACCCTGGCTCTGGGACTCTATATGTTGAGCCAGGGTGTGTTCATTCTGTGGTGTTCATTCTAGTTTGTTGTATTCTATGTTTGCCTGAGTGACTCCCAATCAGAGGCAACGAGTGTCAGCTGTTGGCTGGTTGTCTCTGATTGGGAGCCATATTTAAACTGTCTGTTTTCCCTTTGTGTTTGTGGGTTTTTGTTCCGTGTTCGGTCGTTGATACCGTGGACTTCACGAGTCGTTTCTTGTTTTGTATTTGTGTTTACACTTTAACTAATTAAAGTATGTTCGTTCATCACACTGCGCATTGGTCTCTCCCTGACGATCGTGACAACAGGTGAGTTTTTACCTGCTGTTCTCAGCAAATTACAGAAAGAAGGAAGTCAAAGAGGGACACTGAATTGTTTACATAAGGACAGGGGAGAGTAAGGTGTAAGGGCCATCATCTACATCTTCTAGGAATTTCCTGTTCAACTGTTGATAACCTTGATCTAACAATTTGCTTCTGCATAATGTCATCCTTTAATTGACTGACTTCATGGACTGCTGTTTGACTCATAATAAAAAAGGACACTCAATTAATTATTTATAATTGCCATCATTCGGGCAAGCCAACATGTTTCCCTCTGAAGCTGTACATTGAGCTGTAGGAGAGAATGTAAACCACAATATGCTAACATCTCATCCATTTACATCAGTAGTCTTGAAAGTTATTGGTACCAATGTAATAAACTGTCCTCTGACACTAATGAACTGGGATACAGTGACAGGATCACTCCTGTCATGTGCATGTAAAATACATTATGAAGAAATACCCAAATCTGTTCTGTTGTCTCTCCGGGGTCTTCTTATGGTACCAGATGGTTGCTGAGGTAAAAGAAAATGTCACATTCACCTCAACGGTTGATCCAGAGGAGAATGTGTCCTCAATGTAATCATCGTACCATCACTCATGACAACATCAGGCCTGGATATGAAGACAGGATCACTCTGGACAAAACCACTGGATCTCTTGAACTCAGGGTCCTGGCCCTGTTGACGGGTACAAAATACAAAGTAAGCCTTTTCTTAAAGAAGGATCACTGCTGAGTGGGGAAACAAGACTGGGGGTATATGGTGAGTACTACTGATTTAGATCTAGGAAATGTAGGAAATGGTTTTAAAATAAAGTACACTTTCCCTCTGTGGTGAAATCAGAAACATCCAATAATCTGTATAGATTGTATATGTTCAGGCCATGAGAGGGTGTAGCTGTTTGACATTTACAGTTTAATGAGCTGCTGTTTCTCAAATCCAGTCAGTTGTCTGGGCACAGTGGCATTTATCCACCTCATTTGTTTCTAATGATCTCATGCATTTTAGTTTTTTTTTTTGTTTTTTTGTTAGTAGTGTATGATGAAACAATGTGTTCAGAAAAGGTACATTCTTCAGAAATTATCTTCTATGCAAAGAGAAGGTAGTTATTCTGTTTTTAACCCACAGAGCGAGTCTGCAACATGACAATAACTCCCTACAACACAGATTTAGTGGAGTTCAACAGCTCTGTAAGTTTGTCCTGCTCCTCCTCTGCCTCCTCCCTCTCTTACCACTGGCTGAATGGCAGCTCTGAGGCCACAGCCAGTGATGGAGTTCAGCTTGTTGATGGAAACTCTCGCCATAGTCAGTGTGACCTGGTATGACCCGTGACCATTCAGCTGTACCGTGTTCAACCCAATGATGTGTATAAACCCTGGATTGCTGATGCCATGTAATGGCCAATGAGAGGCTTTGAATCCACCTGCCACCATATTGGAACTCCTCAGAAGGAGCAATCCTCCATAGGAATGAATGGAATTCTACAGTATTTCAATAAAAATGTTTCAAGGACAAAATTACATGTATTTAAGTATTTATTTGTTGTAGTGGAGACAGTAACCTTAGTACTCTCCCAAAAAATTCCTTTAAGTAATATGTTTTATATATTTTTGTTGTTGTTGTTCAATTCACATAATATAATTTAAAAGTATGCATTAAGGTGTCTGAAATAGAATATACTTGTCAAAAATGAATGTAGGCAATAATACATGGATTTCTATAGCTTCCAAAATATGTTTTACTATGGAGGAGTACCAAAATGCCTGCGCAATGGTTTCAAAACAGCGGCCCCCTTGTCAGTCATCTAGGATTAATACATATAATTGGTTCGACCCCGTCAGTAATGGAACCAGCCAGCCTCTAACCCTCACTATCAGCTGTGAGTCCATTTTCATTAACAAACTAAATGCAACTGTATGTTTTATCCAATTACTCCTCAAATTATTCTACAGGCTCATATGACCTACACTTGTTGAACACTCTAGCTGGTTGAATTTTGCCTCTTGGTCTTGACCGTGACATTGATTGGACATTGATGTTTTATTGGGCTTACAATGGTTTTCAAATGTGTCGCAGAAGGTTCAGAAAACACCACAATGAAGGTGACCCCTCTAGATAACCCCTCTAGGTTTGAATCTGTCGATAACTTAAATGTAGATGTACTGTATGGATCAGGGTCAGAACAAACATGGATAAATTAAGATGTCTTACTCAGGCAGTTTACCATTGGAAAAAATGTAATTGGGCGTTCCCTCTCTTGCGTGCGCCCGTGTGGCGGGGGCAAAAGTAGACCAGAGTGGCCCCACCCTGACCTAAAACAAATGAGGTAGTGGGGTGTCTCGCTTTCTCTAATGTCTCTGGTCAGACCTCACTATGTCCTGCTCAACAGAGTTCAGTCCTCCTGCCCAGCTCACCATCAAATGTGATTATTTGAATTAGCTGTGTAGTGCCAGGGTAAAAACCAAAACGTGCACCAAGGGGGTGCCCCAGGACTGAGTTTGGGAAACCCTGCAATAGGGATCACCAGTTTCTCATGGTGTGAACAACATAATTGAAAAGCCTTTGAGAAAGATGCAGACATACATTTACCACACACATCTCTGAATAACTCTCACACTAATGTCAACCACCACTGCATAGATAGGAAAAGGCCCCTATATGGCCGTAAGTGGCCAGTTACAGAGTGCAAGCCAAAACGTGTCAAAACTTCAGTGTCCAAAAACCACACACTAGTGTAAAAACCACACACTAGAGATGACAAATGCCCAACCTTAACTTTAGTTCTGTTTTATTTATTTATTGCAGAGTTCATTAAAGGAATAGTTTACACACATTTGTGATGTTGATCAGCATTTTGGCACATATCTAGAACCAGTATGGTCAAACATTTCTATAAATATATATGTTTCATTTAGTTTGGTCTTCCACACCACCTCCAGCAAACAAGTTAAATCCATCATCAACACATAGAAAACCTGCATGATAACACCCAGTGTGTATATGTGATATAATGTACATAATCAATACATATATCTTATGTTTGATAATCTGCTTTTTTGTGTACTTTATTCATATTGAAAAGCAAAACCTTGTTCAGTAAAGTAGATAACAACAATACAGTAACTGATCAAAGCATGTGGAGGATGTAATGTTAACAACATAATGTAAATAGTCAAGTATTTATAGAACACTGTATTGTGAAGTGTGGAGTCAAAAAGGCAAAGAAGCTGGAGTAATGTGTTGCTTTACATGATGTAAAAACAGAATTAATAATAACGATTGCTTTTCTCCATCAACCTTGTTGTTCTTTGTGTCAAGTGTGACCAGTAGTATGTTGATATGACCTAATTACATTCAGTTCATTCATTCATACAAAGCTGGGTGTTGGTTCTAAGTGATCCTACAGTGATGTCAGTGTTAGAGAAGGAGTATAAAGAACAAACCTTTATTATATAGAATATATAATCTATTATCAGAAAATACCTCAAGACCAAAGTCCACTATGTTTATCAGTCAAAGCCTGCAAAGCAATAGAGGGCAACAGACTCAGTGAATGTAAAACCCCACACAGCTTCCTTATTAGTCTAAGTGGAGGTGGATTGTAGTGTTCCAACAGTGGAGTTTGGTCATTTGTTCCTTCATGCAGTGATGTAAATCATCAAAACATTTTATCTCAATATTTCTTCCTCATATCAGGTTTTGGTGTTACTGTAGACCGCTTTTATTGAAGCCCTGTCTCCTATGCAATACTTATTTGTAGGGACAGAACTAGTCTGAATCGCAGACATTTGTTACATCAGAAGAGATGGTGGCATCTGCTGTTGTCTTTCTTACCATGGCAATACTCTCAGGTGAGACCATATCTGCTGCACTCAATAAAATACAGCCACACATAGGTTAACCCTAAAAGCACCAACATGGGGTCAATTCTGACACCAAGGGGTAGAAAATGTCATAATTTCCAAACCCTTTCTTGATCCTTCTGAAATGTTAGGACCATGAATTCTGTGTTAATGTAATATATTATTGTCCTCTCCCATGACAGTAGGAATTGTTCTTCAATAAATAGCAGGTTCTTTGTCAATAGTCATAGATGTAGTTTCAATTATGTTCATATCCATCTCTAAGGCCATACACATTTAATTAAATGTTTAACGGATTGCTGTCAGACCTTGTCCATAGATGGCTTACATGGTAAAGAATCCAATATGTCATTTTGTAATTTGGGTGAACTATCCCTTTCAGGTGGTGACAAATGCTGCTTAACATTTTCTCTCACAAAATATCGTTATTCCACTAGGCACAGTGGCTACCATAGTGGCTTCAAAAATGTTCTTGATAAAATAAATATTTTATAAGAGCATTTAAGAACTTATTTGAAAACGTTCCACTTATGTCTTTGATTACAGCATTTTGTGTTTGTTTTGGAGACATGATTATCAAGCCCTGTTATTGTTTCCTCAGGATATTGTGCTGGTCTAGAAGTGCTTCCACCTGGACCTGTGAATGGAACATTGGGAGGAAATGTGATTTTCAAAACCACCATCAATCCAACCACACTTAGTACAATCTCTTGGACATTTGGTGATCCCACTGTCACCATTGTTGACTTTCTCAGTTCTGAAGGTCCTGTGACCAGAGCGGGATATGTTGGTAGGATCAGTCTGGACAATAGCACTGGATCTCTGGAGCTCAGGAAACTGACCCTGGCTGACAGTGGAGAATACAGAGTGATCATAGGAGAGTCTGATCTTATGCAGTTGGCAGATACTTCACTGAATGTCTATGGTGAGTACCCCCTGAGTTCCAAAAGATGTCACAGAATGATAAATATGCATTGATATTGTATTGAGTTGTCAACTAATGTGAATATAATGTACTTCCATTCATAAAAACAATATATAACAAAAAAACTAATGTGCTTGTTGAAATGCAGTTACTCTAGTCTTTAATGGTGCAGTTACAATTTATTTGATGGATATCTCTTGACACTCTACTACATACATGATCCATGGTCAGAAGCAGAGCTAGTGGGAGGGCCATGGGTGTGACCACCAGGGTTGGCGTCAATTCCATTTAGATTCCAGTCAATTCAAAAAGTGAACCAAACTCCAATTCAAATTTACATTTTTACTAATTGAAAACCATGGAAGAGAATTGGAATCAGAAATGAAGTGTACTTCCTGAATTTACTGGAATTTAAATGGAATTGACCGCAACCCTGGTGACCACCCCAGGCCCCACACACCTAGGGGCCCCCTGTTCCTGCATATAAACATTTAATACATGTTTTCAACGATGATGTACCAAAAACCAAAGAAATAACATTATTTGACACTGTAAAACATGGCAAAATGTATATATAGTACAATATATTATACGATTTCATTAAATCCTGGAATTGGTCTGAGCTGGTGTTGCTTATTTTATAAAGCAATGTACAGCTGTCTATCGCTGTACCCCCTTGAGGGCCCCCCTGGCCTGGGACTGGCAGCTGCCTGGGCTGGTAGCTGGCTGCTGCTGGGAGGGACCAGGGTCTTCAAAATGATTATTCATTTATTTAGTAAGTTTGTTAGTTTAAAACTACTAATAATCCAATTTATACAGCACCAAAACAATTTTTTTTAAATATAAAATGATTCTACAATAATATTAAATGAAAACAGATTGCTTAGCCAAGCCTTTTCAATGTTCATAGTGAATATTTTCAATCGTCTCACAGCCAAGAGGCTATAGGCCATTATTGAACATGCAGCTACTGTAATGAAGCAGGCAATGTATTAGGCGACATAATTTCCAAACATTTTCCAAATGCAATTAGTGGGAAAACACCATTGTAAACGGCAACTGATGCCAGCGGTTTCATGTGACAGAGGTGAAAATCTCTGTTAGAAACTTAGAATGAGTGGAAATCTAAAGATGCAACAACTAGGATGGGTTGCTAATATGACTCTTAGAAAAGGTGGCTATCTATAACTTGAAAGGGTTCTTCAGCTGTACCCAATGGAGAACCCTTTGAAGAAAAATGTTTGGTTCCATGTCGAAACCTTTCCACAGAGGGTTCTACATGGAACCAAAAAGGGTTCTACCTGGAACCAAAAAGGGTTCTCCTATGGGGACAGCCATAGAACCCTTTTGGAACCCTTTTTTCTAAGAGTTTAGGATTGTGCCTTTGGCTTCTGGACAATGATAGAAAGTTGATATAGAAATATAGAACAAGAGAGAAATGTTGGTTTCAATGGCATATGAGGAATATTTATACAATTATTCCCTAAATGTTTCTATGGTCGGATATTGGCTATAGGCTACTTTGAAGCAAGGTTAGACATGCGTCATAATAGGCTACAACGTAAAACTCTATTTTCACACACGATTGCGAGAAATGTTGCACAATGACTGGGATTATAAGAATACATGATTAATGAGCTGTGAGCTCTCGCTTCGCTCAAACTAGGCTCTGTATGCGGTATGCGGTAGCACGTATTATACATAAGTTAGATAACGAAATAACCTACTAACAGCCTAATTTGCTTTTATGATGGGGCATATCAGCTATTAATTTTAAAAGATTTGCTAAGGACCCCTCGAGAGCGCCCTGCCCCATCTGCGCTGATACTCGAGCTCCGTGCCTGTCCATGGTAATGTAACATCAGTGGTGTACATTTTTTAAGTACAAATACTTTAAAGTACTTTTGGGTATCGATACATTACTTTACTATTTATATTTTTGAGAACTTTACTCCACTACATTCCTGAAGAAAATAATGTACTTTTTACTCCCTACATTTTCCCTGACACCCAAAAATACTCGTTACATTTCCAATGCTTAGCAGGACAGGAAAATGTTCCAACTCACGCACTTATCAAGAGAATATCCCTAGTCATCCCTACTGCCTTTGATCTGGTGGACTCACTAAACACAAATGCTTTGTTTGTAAATGATGTTTGAGTATTGGAGTGTGCCCCTGGCTATCCGTAAATTAAAATAACAAAATTGTGCCATCTGGTTTGCTTAATATAAGGAATGTGAAATTATTTACTTTTACTTTTGATACTTAAGTATATTTTAGTAATTACATCTACTTTTGATACTTAAGTATATTTAAAACCATTTTCTATTAAGGGACTTTTACTTTTACTCAAGTATAACAGTTAGGTACTTTTTCCACCACTGTGCAACATGAACATAAAACGAACCTGTTTCAACTATTCTTCATTTCCAAACCACATTAATTAGTATTATCTCATCTTGTACTCATTTCACAGAAACAGTATCTGGTGCTACTATCACAATTACCCCAAACCCACCAATCATTGAGTGGGGCTCTGTCACCTTAACCTGTGATGCTGCTGGCTTCAACATCACCAGAGAGTGGATGAAGGATGATCATCCTTTGTCTTCTGGTGACAATATCATCATCTCTGAGGTTAAGAGAGTGCTGTCCATAAACCCTGTGAAGAGAACAGACAGTGGAGAATACATGTGCACAGTCAGAAACCCTGTCAGCTCTACAAATGCCAGTGACACTGTGAATGTAATCTGTAAGTACTTCCCTATAAGCCTGGAGATAAATACCCAGGATAAACCAGATAAATGTACCAACTGTACCATCAACAGGTGTACGTGAAAATAATATAACAATGAATGAACACAAACTTTACACCAACCATTATGACTCCAACGTCACACTGATTACAAACTAATACACTTGTAGCTATGACTAACTGGTGATCTCTGTGTTACAGATGGACCTGATGGTATGGAAATCAAGGGTCCAACTGAACTAGGACAGCAGTTAACATTGACCTGCTCTGCTGACTCCAACCCCCCTGCTAGTTACACATGGATGCTTAATGGAACAGAGATACCTGGACATTCACCTGAGTTCACTAAAGAGAAGAGTGAATACTCTGACAGTGGGGATTACACCTGTACAGCAACAAATGATGTCACTGGGAACAACACATCTGAGGTCCATAAACTGTCAGTAAAAGGTAAAATAAGCAGAATTTTTACATTTATATTTACATTTACATCATTTAGCAGACGCTCTTATCCAGAGCGACTTACAAATGGGTGCATTCAACTTATGATAGCAAGTGGGACAACCACTTTTTTTCTTCTTTTTTTTATGGGGGGGGTAGAAGGATTACTTTATAGTACTCCAGGTATGCCTTAAAGAGGTAGGGTTTCAAGTGTCTCCGGAAGGTGGTCAGTGACTCCGCTGTCCTGGCGTCGTGGGGGAGCTTGTTCCATCATTGGGGTGCCAGAGCAGCAAATAGCTTTGACTGGGCTGAGCGGGAACTGTGCTTCTGTAGAGGTAGGGGGGCTAGCAGGCCAGGGGTGGATGAACATAGTGCCCTCGTTTGGGTGTAGGGTCTGATCAGAGCCTGAAGGTAAGGAGGTGCCGTTCCCCCTCACAGCTCCGTAGGCAAGCACCATGGTCTTGTAGTAGATGCGAGCCTCAACTGGAAGCCAGTGGAGTGTGCGGAGGAGTGGGGTGACATGAGAGAACTTGGGAAGGTCGAACACCAGACGGGCTGCGGCGTTCTGGATAAGTTGTAGGAGTTTAATGGCACTTTAAAGACAACATGAACATAGTAAGAGATAAAAGTTACATTTACATTTTAGCCATTTAGCAGAGACTCTTATCCAGAGCGACTTACAATTAGTGCATTAAGAAAGCTATGTGGGATAACCAAATATCTCAGTCATAGTAAGTACATTTTTCCTCAATAAAGTAACTATCAGAAAAGTCAGTGCTAGTAGAAGAAAAAAAGTTATACTTATGAAGTTTTGCATTCCAAACTTGTTTTGAAATAGTGCCTTTTTGTTGTGTTTGTTGTGTTGTCACCTAGATGCACTGTAATGTGCAGTACTGATTGTTCATTGTGTGTAGCCTTTCTCTCATCTCTCTATGGGTCTCTCCCTGGTCTCTGCAGCGGAGGGCTCTCTAACTCCAGGTGGGCTGTCTACTGTTGCCATCACTGGGATTGTGATTATAGTGTTGCTGGTTCTGGAAGTGGCAGTTAGTGTTGCAGTCTATTTCATCAAGGAAAAGGGGTGAGTTAAGAAACTTTTCATTTAAACAAGTGTATTTTCTATCACTGCAGGTAGTAGACAATATAGGCTCTGTTTTCACATTGATCTAAAATGGTCAGAAAAAGGGCCTGGGTGTATTTCAAAAGCACTGTAATATTATGTTCTTATAACTTCACTGTAAACTGTTAAAAGCACTGTAATATTATTTCATTATACCTTTCCATGTTTATTTCTTGTTGTATATAGAAGCAATGCTGACCCAATGCATCGAGGAGGTAAGCATATGCTTTATCTCCAATCATATAATTAATCATGTTTTTCAAACATTTGTTTTCTCCATTTACATTAAAATTGTCATTTAGCACATGCTCTTATCCAGAGTGATTTGCAGTTTCCATGGAAGAATGAAATGGATTCAGACAAATGACATGATATAGTACAACACCACTGTGACGATGCTTAATACTGTAACAATGCGTATGCAGACAAATGCAAACAAGATCGCAGCAACTATGCAACCACCTCTATTTGTGTATCTCTTAAAGGCTCTCAACAAAATGTATATGAGAACCCATCACCTGTGTATGAGAACCCATCACCCGTGTATGAGAACCCATCACCCGTGTATGAGAACCCATCACCTGTGCGTGACAACACACAACAAAATCTATCTCCACCTCTACCCCTGACAGTAAGTAAAACATGGTCACCCCTGGGATGTGTCTGTGCACGTCTGTATTCTACTACAGCCTGTAATAAACAAGATTACTTTGCTTAACAGGAATTGCAGTGTGAAAAATATTGTATGCAAAGTCTGTTTGCCTATTATATATTTTTCCAGGAAGTTTTAGTTTGACTTAATGACAACTCTTCAGTCTCTGGCCCTTTCATGTTATTCATTAACATATGATCGCTGTAAAAGTTTGTTTAGGACTTTGAGGTTTCATATTTTGTCATGGCAACTTTTTGTGTAGCTGTTGCCTTCTATGTTCTGCAGTCTTTTACTTCTCCTTTTGTCCCAAATTATGAAATGCAGGACTTCAAGAGTACCTATGATACTAAGATAATGGTAACTTTGCGTTGGTTAGACCATTTGATTGCAATACTGTAAAAAAGAAAAAGGAAAAAAAAAGGATGTGTTGTTTGTGAAGTCTTTATGATGTGTCACTGCTGATAAATGGAAGTTAATGTTCCTTCCTTTTCTCCCTCACTTTCCTTCTAGCAGTAAGAGTTCAGGAAGAGATCTCCATTCAACCACCATTCTCCAGTGAGTTCCACAATCAACACATAGAAAACCTGCATGATAACACCCAGTGTGGATCTGTAATGTAATGTACATAATCAATACATTTATGCTATGTTTGTCTGCTTTATTGTGTAATTTATGAATGTTGAAAAGAAAACCTTGTTAATGAAAGTAGATAACACATTACTGTACTGTAATTTAATAGATTAGAGCATAATGATAAGGGTGACCTCTGGTGGTAGGGGTGGGGACTGTACTGTAAATAATAAATACAATAATTTTTTGTGTACTGTATTGTCAATTGTGGTGCCAAAAAGGCACAGAAGCTGGATACCCAAATAATTTAAATGATGTAAAAACAGAATGACTAATAAATATTGCCTGCTCTGTTGTTATTTGTGTCAGACCAGTGATTACCAGCTTATAAGATATATACTGAAGAAAAAATATGAAAGCAACATGTCAAGTGTTGGTCCCATGTTTCATGAGCTGAAATAAAAGATCCCAGAAATTGTCCATACGCACAAAAAAAAAGTATCTAAAAAGTATCTAAAATATGTTTATATCCCTGTTAGTGAGCATTTCTCCTTTGTCAAGATAATCCATCTACCTGACAGGTGTGGCATATCAAGAAGCTGATTAAACAGCATGATCATTACACATGTGCAACTTGAGCTGGGTACAATAAAAGGCCACTCTAAAATGTGCAGTTTTGTCACACAATACAATGCCACAGATGTCTCAAGTTTTGAGGGAGTGTGCAATTGGCATGCTGACTGCAGGAATGTCCACCAGAGCTGTTGCCAGAGAATTTAATGTTCATTTCTCCACCATTTCTCTACCAATATCGTTTTAGAGAATTTGGCAGTATGTCCAACCGGCAGCACAACAGCAGACCACGCGTAACCACGCCAGCCCAGGACCTCCACATCCGGCTTCTTCACCTGCGGGATCATCTGAGACCAGCCACTCAGACAGCTGATGAAACTGTGGGTTTGAACAACCGAATCATTTCTCCACAAACTGTCAGAAACCGTCTCAGGGAAGCTCATCTGCGTGCTTGTCATCCTCACCAGGGACTTGACCTGACTGCAGTTAGGCGTCGTAACTGACATAAGTGGGCAAATGCTCACCTTCGATGGCCACTGGCATGCTGGAGAAGTGTGCTCTTCACGGACGAATCCCGGTATCAACTGTACCGGGCAGATAGTAGAGAGCATGTATGGCGTTGTGTGGGAGAGCGGTTTGCAGAGTGCCCCATAGTGGCAGTGGGGTTATGGTATGGGCTGGCATAAGCTACGGACAATGAACACAATTACACTTTATCGATGGCAGTTTGAATGCACAGAGATACCGTGACGAGATCCTGAGGCACATTGTCATGCCATTCATCCACCACCATAACCCTCAGTCCTCACTACCTTCACACACATATGTGCACACAGACGAACACAAACACACACAAACACACTACAA
Organism: Coregonus lavaretus; assembly: GCF_964263955.1. NCBI lineage: Eukaryota > Metazoa > Chordata > Actinopteri > Salmoniformes > Salmonidae > Coregonus > Coregonus lavaretus. The sequence goes on along the minus strand of NC_139990.1, from coordinate 52,985,207 downwards.
CCTAAAACATCCCAAGACACACACACGTGTTTCTGCACCATTTGGCCAGGCAGCATCGGAGAGACTAGAAAGAGGAGATGCTTGGCCTTGTTGCAGGTGCGTTATTTACCACGGTTTTACAGGCGGCTGTTATAGGAGAGTGAGAGGTCAGAGAGCTGCTGCTGATATTTCTGCCCGGCAGGCGTTCAGGCTGTGCATGAAAACCCTTCCTCACTGCAGCTGGTCACCCAGGCTGGAAACATAAGGCTCAGGTCAAAAGTAGTGCACTATATGGGAGATTGTCCCGTGTAGCTCAGTTGGTAGAGCATGGTGCTTGCAACACCAGGGTTGTGGGTTCGATTCCCACGGGGGACCAGTATGAAAAAAAAAAATGTCCCAGTTCTTCCATGGCCTGCATACTCACCAGACATGTCACCCATTGAGCATGTTTGACATGCTCTGGATCGACATGTACGACAACGTATTCCAGTTCCAGCCAATATCCAGAAACTTCGCACAGCCATTGAAGAGGAGTGGGACAACATTCCACAGGCCACAATCAACAGCCTGATCAACTCTATGCGAAGGAGATGTGTCACGCTGCATAAGGAAAATGGTGGTCACACCAGATAAATCAAATCAAATCAAATGTTATTTGTCACATACACGTGTTTAGCAGATGTTATAGCGGGTGTAGCGAAATGCTTGTGCTTCTAGCTCCGACAGTGCAGTAATATCTAACAATTTCCCAACATATACCCAAAACACACAAAACTAGTAAGGAATGGAAATTAAGAAAAATATACATATATGGACAAGCAATGACAGAGCGGCATGGACAAAGATACAGTAGAATATTATAGAATAGAATGCAGTATATACATACTCATTATTAAAGTGACTAGTGTTCCATTTCTTAAAGTGGCCAATGATTTCAATAGGCAGCAGCAGCCTCAAATGTGCTAGCGATGGCTATTTAACAGTCTGATGGCCTTGAGATAGAAGCTGTTTTTCATTCTCTCGGTCCCAGCTTTGATGCACCTGTACTGACCTCGCCTTCTGGATGATAGCGGGGTGAACAGGCAGTGGCTCGGGTGGTTGATGTCCTTAATGATCTTTTTGGCCTTCCTGTGACATTGGGTGCTGTATGTGTCTTGGAGGGCAGGTAGTTTGCCCCCGGTAATGCGTTCAGCAGACCACACCACCCTCTGGAGAGCCCTGCGGTTGCGGGCGGTGCAGTTGCCGTACCAGGTGGTGATACAACAGGATGCTCTCAATTGTGCATCTGTAAAAGTTTGTGAGGGTTTTAGGTGCCAAGCTGAATTTCTTCAGCCTCCTGAGGTAAGAAGAGGCTCTGTTGTGCCTTCTTCACCACACTGTCTGCGTGGGTGGACCATTTCAGTTTGTCGGTGATGTGTACTCCAAGGAACTTGAAGCTTTCCACCTTCTCCACTGCGGTCCCGTCGATGTGGATAGGGGGAGTGCACCCTCTGCTGTTTCCTGAAGTCCACGATCATCTCCTTTGTTTTGTTTTGTTGACATTGAGTGAGAGGTTATTTTCCTGGCACCACACTCCCAGAGCCCTCACCTCCTCCCTGTAGGCGGTCTCGTCATTGTTGGTTATCAAGCCTACTACTGTTGTGTCGTCTGCAAATATGATGTTTGAGTTGGAGGCGTGCTTGGCCACGCAGTCATAGGTGAACAGGGAGTACAGGAGGGGGCTTAGCACGCACCCTTGTGGGGCCCCAGTGTTGAGGATCAGCGAAGTGGAGATGTTGTTTCCTACCTTTACCACCTGGGGGCAGCCCGTCAGGAAGTCCAGGACCCAGTTGCACAGGGCGGGGTTCAGACCCAGGGCCTTGAGCTTAATGATGAGCTTGGAGGGTACTATGGTGTTGAATGCTGAGCTATAGTCAATGAACAGCATTCTTACATAGGTATTCCTCTTGTCCAGATGGGATAGGGCAGTGTGCAGTGTGATGGCGATTGCATCGTCTGTGGATCTATTGGGGCGGTAAGCAAATTGAAGTGGGTCTAGGGTGACAGGTAAGGTAGAGGTGATATGATCCTTGACTAGTCTCTCAAAGCACTTCATGATGACAGAGGTGAGTGCTACAGGGCGATAGTCATTTAGTTCAGTTACCTTTGCTTTCTTGGGTACAGGAACAATGGTGGCCATCTTGAAGCATGTGGGAACAGCAGACTGGGAAAGGGAGAGATGGAATATGTCCATAAACACACCAGCCAGCTGGTCTGCGCATGCCCTGAGGACGTGGCTAGGGATGCCATCTGGACCGGCAGCCCTGCGGGGATTAACATGCTTAAATGTCTTAATCACGTCGGACATGGAGAAGGAGAGGCCACAGTCCTTGGTAGTGGGCCTCGTCAGTGGCACTGTGTTATCCTCAAAGCGGGCGAAGAAGGTGTTTACAGTGGGGGGAAAAAGTATTTAGTCAGCCACCAATTGTGCAAGTTCTCCCACTTAAAAATATGAGAGAGGCCTGTAATTTTCATCATAGGTACACGTCAACTATGACAGACAATTTTAGATTTTTTTTCTCCAGAAAATCACATTGTAGGATTTTTAATGTATTAATTTGCAAATTATGGTGGAAAATAAGTATTTGGTCACCTACAAACAAGCAAGATTTCTGGCTCTCACAGTCCTGTAACTTCTTCTTTAAGAGGCTCCTCTGTCCTCCACTCGTTACCTGTATTAATGGCACCTGTTTGAACTTGTTATCAGTATAAAAGACACCTGTCCACAACCTCAAACAGTCACACTCCAAACTCCACTATGGCCAAGACCAAAGAGCTGTCAAAGGACACCAGAAACAAAATTGTAGACCTGCACCAGGCTGGGAAGACTGAATCTGCAATAGGTAAGCAGCTTGGTTTGAAGAAATCAACTGTGGGAGCAATTATTAGGAAATGGAAGACATACAAGACCACTGATAATCTCCCTCGATCTGGGGCTCCACGCAAGATCTCACCCCGTGGGGTCAAAATGATCACAAGAACGGTGAGCAAAAATCCCAGAACCATACGGGGGGACCTAGTGAATGACCTGCAGAGAGCTGGGACCAAAGTAACAAAGCCTACCATCAGTAACACACTACGCCGCCAGGGACTCAAATCCTGCAGTGCGAGACGTGTCCCCCTGCTTAAGCCAGTACATGTCCAGGCCCGTCTGAAGTTTGCTAGAGTGCATTTGGATGATCCAGAAGAGGATTGGGAGAATGTCATATGGTCAGATGAAACCAAAATAGAACTTTTTGGTAAAAACTCAACTCGTCGTGTTTGGAGGACAAAGAATGCTGAGTTGCATCCAAATAACACCATACCTACTGTGAAGCATGAGGGTGGAAACATCATGCTTTGGGGCTGTTTTTCTGCAAAAGGACCAGGACGACTGATCCGTGTAAAGGAAAGAATGAATGGGGCCATGTATCGTGAGATTTTGAGTGAAAACCTCCTTCCATCAGCAAGGGCTTTGAAGATGAAACGTGGCTGGGTCTTTCAGCATGACAATGATCCCAAACACACCGCCCGGGCAACGAAGGAGTGGCTTCGTAAGAAGCATTTCAAGGTCCTGGAGTGGCCTAGCCAGTCTCCAGATCTCAACCCCATAGAAAATCTTTGGAGGGAGTTGAAAGTCCGTGTTGCCCAGCGACAGCCCCAAAACATCACTGCTCTAGAGGAGATCTGCATGGAGGAATGGGCCAAAATACCAGCAACAGTGTGTGAAAACCTTGTGAAGACTTACAGAAAACGTTTGACCTGTGTCATTGCCAACAAAGGGTATATAACAAAGTATTGAGAAACTTTTGTTATTGACCAAATACTTATTTTCCACCATAATTTGCAAATAAATTCATAAAAAATCCTACAATGTGATTTTCAGGAATTTTTTTTCTCATTTTGTCTGTCATAGTTGACGTGTACCTATGATGAAAATTACAGGCCTCTCTCATCTTTTTAAGTGGGAGAACTTGCACAATTGGTGGCTGACTAAATACTTTTTTCCCCCACTGTACAACTCAAAGTGTTTGCCCTTTCCCCAGACACTACATATGAACCCCTTTATCAACCATAATGTAGGTGTTATTGCCTCTTAACAGTCTATTTTTTCACACGTCACTGATCTGCACTTTGAGACACATATAGGACCTTTGGTCCCACCATGATGGACTAGGAGCAGATCACCCTCTAGTGGCTTCAGATCTCCTCTGCACTCAGGACAGGGCTCCGTTCACATTTACGTCATTTTGCAGATGCTCTTATCCAGAGCGACTTACAGGAGCAATTAGGGTTAAATCGACAGATTTTTCACCTAGTCGGCTCGGGGATTAGAACCAGCAACCTTTTGGTTACTGGCACAACGCTCTTAACCACTAAGCTACCTGCCGCCTCACAATGGCTAACTGGGTTCACAGTTTAAGCAGAGAAATAAACGATAACATTTTACATTCAGGCATATTTAAAACGTTTTTAAAGGGTTTATAAGTAATTCATAATCTATGTATATCGACCTCGTATCCCAACCAGCTACTCTTCCTGGGGTCCACCCAAAACAAAACACAAAATAGTCATACACAGACAGAAGCAACAGCATAGATACGCTAACATTATGACATATTGACCCTAATAAACCAGATAAACTCGTACTGTAGATGATTAACTTCAATCAGTCATCAGACAATGCCTCCTCCACTGGAGGGAGTATGACAGGGGTCAGAGAGGGGTCAAAGATGAATTTTGAGGTGGAACTGCCCTGGGGGAACGTACCAAGATGTACAGTAAACCTTGTACTGTTGTTTCAAGATTTACCTCCTATTCAGTTCCGTTATCTACACTGTTATCACATTAATAAGGTTGGAAAACAGCCACATATTAAATTCAAACCTCATAATGATGAGAATGAAAAGACTGCAAATGGAAGAAGCTTGGCCAGATACACTACTGTCTTTACACAAACACACTTCCATACAAAGGATTTAGCCACATTGAACTCATTGTCTGAAGTTGCCGGTGTGTGTGTGTGTGTGTGTGTGTGTGTGTGTTTAAGGAAGGGGCACTAAAATAAAGGTTTTGTTGGCCAGTCCCATTAGACATAGAGTTCTCTGGCCCCATGCTTCCTGTCTATAAAGCTATATGTGTTGACTTGGTGTGGCCAGTTTCAGTACAGCTACTCTGAGGTGTGTATGTATAGTGACGTCAGTGTGGCGCCAAGCTCCCACATAAACCCATGTCAGAAATTAGAGAGCCAGCTGACACAGGTTACCTGGACAATTAAGACAATGTGGAATTGTGCATTTCTACTGTATATACAATCACACATGTTTTGTACCTATGTACAATCACACGTGTTGTATAGGATACCTACAGTATGTACAATCGTGCATGTTTTGAGTGACCACAAGGCACGCGTTAAGCATTTAAGGTAAACTTTGTCATACAGTATCTACGTTTTTGATTATTGTGTCAAAAAAATCTAAATCAGTTTCAGTACTCTCTTAAGGGATCCTACCATCAAAATTGTTTTGTGGTTTTCAGACATACTGACAAGTTTTGCCCAAAACTGGCTGGTTTTCATGGTCGTCCAATAGAGACAGACAAGTGTCTCCTTAATAAATCAGTGGAGTTTTTCTCGGTTGTTTGATGAGGATTTTAATTAGTTCCTTATTGTGTCACCTGACCCCTTGCATTACCGCTAGTCTAGTGTCTTTGATCCTCCTTGCGTTGGAATGCATCACCTGACTGACCCTGCTCAAACACAACTCCCAAACAAAACCTCATATACCTGATGAACAGACCACTTCTGTTGTATGAATCACTGGCGTAGGTAAATCTTGACTGAAATGTGTTTAAAGGCCCATTGCAGTCAAAAATGTGATTTTCCTGTGTTTTATATATGCTGAGTGTACTAAACATTAGGAACTCTTTCCAGGACATAGACTGAGCAGGTGAATCCAGGTGAAAGCTATGATCCCTTATTGATGTCACTTGTTAAATCCACTTCAATCAGTGTAGATGAAGTGGAGGAGACAGGTTAAAGAATATTTTTTAAGCCTTGAAACAGTTGAGACATGGATTGTGTATGTGTGCCATTCAGAGGGTGAATGGGCAAGACAAAATATTTAAGTGGCTTTGAACAGGGTATGGTAGTAGGTGCCAGGCGCACCGGTTTGAGTGTGTCAAGACCTCAATGCTGCTTGGTTTTCACACTCAACTGTTTTCTGTGTGTATCAAGAATGGTCCACCACCCAAAGGACATCCAGCTAACTTGACACAACTGTGGGAAGCATTGGAGTCAGCATAGGCAAGCATCCCTGTGGAACGCTTTCGACACCTTGTAGAGTCCACGTCCCAACGAATTTAGTCTGTTTTGAGGGCAAAAGGGGGTGCAACTCAATATTAGGAAGGTGTTCCTAATGTTTGTACACTCAGTGTATATTGCCACACTATGAGGTTGGAATAATACTGTGAAATTGATGATAAATCCCTTTTAGTGTAAGAGCTGTTTGAAAAGATTGCCTGAAAATTCAGCCTGTTTGGGTGGGATCGAGTTTTGGCCTGCCTGGTGATATCACCAGGAGGTAAATTAGTTAATAGACCAATAAGAAAGAGAGTTCCAAACCTCTCTGCCAATAACAGCTAGTTTTCAGTTTTCCCCTCCCCACTCAGACCAATCCGAGACAGTCCTAGCAAAATTCTTGTTTGAGAAATTGCTCTTTGCTATGAAGCTATTTTTTGTTTATTTTGACCATTTTAATTTAAACAATCAAAGATACCTAACTGTTACCCAGTAAATATTTGATATTGAGGTAAAAACGACTGCATTGGACCTTTAACCTGTATCTAAATAATGAATACTATTTCCATTATGGACAGAATGTCGCATTTTAGGATTTTATCAAGTATCTTCTTGATATTCACCACCTCTACTCTTTGATCATTATATCTATAGTTAGTAGGCAGTGCACTGCAATAAGAAGCAGAAGGGTTAATTTAATCTGGTTCCATTTTAAGGCTTTATTGAGTTAATTCAATTATTGAAGCCTCCATTGATCACTCCAATAGACCGTAGCCAATAGGAAGCAGAATTAATCATCCAAGGAATAGGCTATTGTCTGAAAGGTAGATGGTACAGATAAAGACCTAAAGAGGAAGTCTCTACAAAGCTATTGGTTGTTATTTTCCACTTATCAACGTGACCTCCAATAACCTCTTAGAGTGGAAATGCCCTGAGGGCATTGTAATGTGTGTACACAGCTATATCATAAAGCTAGTTTATGTTCTGTGTCACAGAGTGGGGGGCTAGGCCTTGTCTTCAGAAGGGACAATCAGAGATGTATAGGAATATAAAAGGAGTAGGGACATGGTCTGGTCAACATTACAGGTAGTTCCATTAGACAGAGCCATCCTTCACCATGGACTATACACTTTTCACAGCAGCCGTTGTGCTTCTAACATCAGGTATGCCTATTGCTACAATTAACATGCAGAACATAATGGGTTTTGAAGGTTGTTATTCAAATAGGTTACCTCCTGCTGGAACTATTTAACTAGCTATAGCTATATAAAACGTAGAAATAAAAACACATTTTTTGTGTATTTCACAAGCAAGGTTTTTACATAAGCCCATTTACCTAAAAAAAAAGAATTTTATTTCTTTCAATTTATTGTTTTTATTTTCATGTATTGTTACGTCTTATGTGTACATTACTACATTTCGTTACCCTCTGTCCTGTCCAGGTCTGTGTGCAGGTCAGAGTGTGTTACCGCCAGGACCATTGACTGGAGCCATAGGAGGGAGAGTGAAGTTCACCACAACCCTCAGTCCACCAGCCAAACCTTTTGTCTCAGTGAGCTGGACCTTCAACAGGGTCAACATCATCACCTCCACTACGGTCAACATAACTAATGCTGACCACAAAGAGCGGATCAGTCTGGACAGAACCACTGGCTCTCTGGAGCTGTGGAACCTGGGCCTGAGGGACCAAGGGGAGTACAGAGTCAGCATCATACCAGACGGGGCGCTGGAGCTACAAGGAGCTACCACTCTGGATGTCTATGGTGGGTCAGAGTTATATATTGATGGCAGTCACATCACCATATCTCCAGACTCAGCAGGGCATTTTTATCAGCTATGAATATGAAAGTTGTATACATTAAGACAGATTATTCAAATGGACTGTACCTCTTACGCTCCCCATACTGTTAACCTCTTTACAGTGTTGTTATCTGCTGCCACCATCACTAGCCCCCCAGCCACCCTGATAGCTGGCATAAGCTCCACCAACCTAACCTGTGAGGCTGCTGGCAACATCAGCTCCATACAGTGGATCAAAGATGGCCTCCCTCTGTCTCCCAGTAACAATATCACCTTCTCTGCAGACAACAGGACAGTCTATCTCAGTCCTGTACAGGTCATTGACAACGGAGAATATGAGTGTTTAGTCAGCAACCGTGTCAGCAACTGGACAGCATCCCACAACCTGACCGTCAACTGTGAGTACTGCTTACTAGATCCTAATTCCAGGAGTGATTGTGATTGTGCTTGGCAACCTTATGTCAATTACCAACTCACTGGATGTTGCCGTTGAAAAAAACAAAACAAAGTCTTGCCTTTGCTGTTCAATAGTGTATAGACCCACGGAATACATATTGTTGTTGATGTAGCATTGATGATTATTTGATTTGACCATGTTGCAGTTGGACCCCAGAACATATCAATAGATGGACCATCAGCAGCATCAACGGGACGCAGGGTAACTCTGAGCTGTTCAGCTGACTCTATTCCTCCTGCTACCTTCACCTGGATGTTCAACAGGACAGAGATGGGTGTTAACAACACCCTGTACGTCATAGAGAGGATGGAGGCGCTACACATTGGGAACTACACCTGCACTGCCACCAACAACATCACCGGACTGAAAGACTCTGTGGTCTACAAGCTGAGAGGTTAGTTACAGCTTGAAGTTGCAGTTAGGATTCGTGACAAAGTGTATCCACAATTAAGTTCATAACACATATAAGTTAACACAATAAGTTACACAACTTTATTGTGTAAAGTAACACAGCTAGAACTTTGTGACTTGTAATTGTACCTTAAATTTGTCTTCCATATTCTGAGCCTGGATAATAACCTGATATTCCAGTCACTCTAATTTGTGTAAATATAAAGTGTATATTCGAGCCTTACACTCCTCTGGAATTTCATTTTCATTGTAATCCCTGAGATCACTGCACTGACCTGACTTCATACCAAAGCAGGTGATATGACTTGTTCTCCTCTACAGCCTCCTCTGCTGCCCCCATTTGGTCATTTGCTTTGATGGTGACCAGTGTTCTGGCAGTGGGACTGCTGCAACTGTAGATGTCTGGGAGGAGAGAGAGGGACAAGGAGGGGCTGGTGAAGGGTGAGGATGAATGTGATGTATGCTGTCATAAATATGCTAAGTACTGTATGTTTTAATGTATGTATCTTTAAATATTTGTTACTTTTTTATTATAAGTCTTACATTTATTTATGTAATATTATTTCATGAATTCATTGATAATGAAAAACAATTCTATAAAAATAGCTTATTTTTTATATATATAATAATGGCCATGATTTTGTGTTGGTTACTCTGTGTAAAACATGTTTCGTTGTAAATGTTTTTGTAGGTTGGTCAACCCCAGAGCCTCTTTGCTGATTAAGGACAATCTTGATTAGGAATCTGCTCGGCAAGAAGATGTTGTATAGAATCAAACCTGTCCGTAGTTTTAAAACGTAGAGATATGTACTTTAGCCTGTCAAACTGTAATATTACCTGGGCTTTAAATCAAATATATTTTTTATTTTTTAAAATAAATGAATACAAGTAATCCATGGTACATGTCATGAAAGATTCATGTACCCTGAGCAAAAAAATATAAATGCATCATGTAAACTGTTGGTCCAGTGTTTCATGAGCTGAAATAAAAGAATCCCAGGAATTTTCCATATGCACAAAAAGTTTATTTATCTCAATTTTTTGCACAAATTTGCTTACATCCATGTTAGTGAGCATTTATCCTTTCCAAAGATAATCCATCCACCTGACAGGTGTGGCATATCAAGAAGCTGATTAAACAGCATCATCATTGCACAGGTGCGCCTTGTGCTGGGGACAATAAAATGTGCAATTTTTTCACACAACACAATGTCACAAATGTCTCAAGTTTTGAGGGAGCGTGCAATTGGCATGCTGACTGCAGGAATGTCCACCAGAGCTATTGCCAGAGAATTGAATGTTCATTTCTCTACCATAAGCCACTTTAGAGAACTTTTGAGAATTTGGCAGTACATCCAACAGGCCTCACAACCGCAGACCACGTGTAACCACCCCAGCCCAGGACTAAACTGTCAGAAACTGTCTCAGGGAAGCTCATCTGAGTGCTCGCTGTCCTCACCAGGGTCTTGAACTGACTGCAGTTTGGCGTTGTAACCGGCTTCAGTGGGCAAATGCTCACCTTCGATGGCCACTGGCACGCTGGAGAAGTGTGCTCTTCACGGATGAATCCCGGTTTCAACTCTACCGGGCAGATGGCATCGTGTGGGTGAGCGGTTTGCTGATGTCAATGTTGTGAACAGAGTGCCCCATGATAGCGGTGGGGTTATGGTATGGGCAGGCATAAGCTATGGACAATGAACACAATTGCATTTTATTGATGGCAATTTGAATGCACAGAGATACAGTGACGAGATCCTGAGGCCCATTGTCATGCCATTCATCCAATGCCATCACCTCATGTTTCAGCATGAAAATGCACGGCCCCATGTCGCAAGGATCTGTACTTAATTCCTGGAAGTTGAAAATGTCCCAGTTCTCCCATGGCCTGCATACTCACCAGACATGTTACCCATTGAGCATGTTTAGGATGCTCTGGATCGACGTGTACGACAGCGTGTTCCAGTTCCCGCCAATATCCAGCAACTTCGCACAGCCATTGAAGAGGAGTGGGGAAACATTCCACAATCAACAGCCTGATCAACTCTATGCGAAGGAGATGTGTAGCGCTGCATGAGGCAAATGGTGGTCACACCAGATACTGACTGGTTTTCTGATCCACGCCCCTACTTTTTTTTTAAAGGTATCTATGACCAACAGATGCATATCTGTATTCCCAGTCATGTGAAATCCATAGATTAGGGCCTAATTTATTTATTTCAATTGACTGATTTCCTTATATGAACTGTAACTCAGTGAAATCCTTGTTTGTTGCATGTTGCGTTTCTATTTTAGTTCGGTGTATTTATAATAAAGGGAAATGTTACCAAAAACGTAACATAGTCTAACAAATGTGAGTAATTGCCTAATTGAGGGTGTGGCTGTCCAGGTAAAGACTGAATAAAGGTATAAGAGCCACAACTTGTTTGTAGTTAAAGTTCATGTTTGGGTTGCCGACTAAACAAAAGCCTGTTTATTGGACTCATTAAAAGCTGTAGTTTTGGTCCTCATCCTTGTCTCCCTGAGTGTTTGTGTCCTAAGTTCACTCCGCATCATGGTCCACAGTGTCACGATCGTCGAACACAGTGGACCAATGCGCAGCGTGATGAGTGAACATACTTATTTTATTCCACACAAAACAAAACGATAACGTGAAGTCCTTGGTTACAATACAAAACCAACACGGAACAAGATCCCACAAACACTGTGGCAAAACAGGCTACCTAAGTATGGTTCCCAATCAGAGACAACAAGCAACAGCTGATTCACGTTGCCTCTGATTGAGAACCACACCGGCCAACATAGAAACAAATGAACTAGATAAACAACCTAGCACACAAAACACATAGAAACAACCCACCCTGGCTCAACATAACAGAGTCCCAGAGCCAGGGCGTGACAGTACCCCCCCCCCCCAAAGGCGCGGACTGCGACCGCGCCAAACATAAACCGAACAGGGGAGGGCCGGGTGGGCATTCCTCCTCGGAGGCGGTTCCGGCTCCGGGCTTGACCCCCACCCTCCAACAAACCCCCCATAGCGCCCCTGGTCTGGTCTGGCCCTGCTGGCTGGATCTGGACTGGACATCGGTGGAGCGGATCGCTCAGGCTCCGATGTGGAGCAGCTAACCGGTACCTGACCAGGCACCGGTGACCCAGGCACGGGCTGTGCCGGACTGACGACGCGCACCACAGGCTTGGTGCGGGGAGCAGGAACAGGCTGGACCGGGCTGACGACGCGCACCACAGGCTTGGTGCGGGGAGCAGGGACGGGCCAAACCGGGCTGATGAAGCGCACCACTGGCTTGGTGCGGGGAGCAGGAACGGGCCGGACCGGGCTGGCGACGCGCACCACTGGCTTGGTGCGAGGGGCAGGAACAGGCCGGACCGGGCTGGCGACGCGCACCACAGGCTTGGTGCGAGGGGCAGGAACATGCCGGACCGGGCTGGGGACACACACCACTGGCCCTACGCGGGGATCAGGAACGGGCCGGACCGGACTGGCAACACACCCCAGTACCTCTCGCCGTGCCTCTACATTCTCCTTCCCCCTGGTGACCAGTGACTCCCGTAACCTGGCGGCCTCCTTTGCCAACCCGCTGAACCACTCTATCCCGGCCTCCTGCTGCCCCGTCGTCCACGGCGTGAGCCCCCCCCTAAAAAAATTCTGGCCGTCTCTCCTCCCCGTGGGCCAGGCCTCCATGGCTCTCGCCAGACTCTCGCTCCTCTGCTCCAAAGTCCAGCCTCTCTCCTCCTCACGCTGCTTGACCCAGTCGAGGTTGATATTCATTAGAGTCCTCTCTGGCGTTGGCTCCTGGACACGCTGCTTGGTCCAGTTATGGTGGGATCTTCTGTCACGATCGTCGAACACAGTGGACCAATGCGCAGCGTGATGAGTGAACATACTTATTTTATTCCACACGAAACAAAACGATAACGTGAAGTCCTTGGTTACAATACAAAACCAACACGGAACAAAATCCCACAAACACTGTGGCAAAACAGGCTACCTAAGTATGGTCCCCAATCAGAGACAACAAGCAACAGCTGATTCACGTTGCCTCTGATTGAGAACCACACCGGCCAACATAGAAACAAATGAACTAGATAAACAACCTAGCACACAAAACACATACAGTGGGGAGAACAAGTATTTGATACACTGCCAATTTTTCAGGTTTTCCTACATACAAAGCATGTAGAGGTCTGTAATTTTTATCATAGGTACACTTCAACTGTGAGAGAAGGAATCTAAAACAAAAATCCAGAAAATGACATTGTATGATTTTTAAGTAATTAATTTGCATTTTATTGCATGACATAAGTATTTGATCACCTACCATCCAGTAAGAATTCCGGCTCTGACAGACCTGTTAGTTTTTCTTTAAGAAGCCCTCCTGTTCTCCACTCATTACCTGTATTAACTGCACCTGTTTGAACTCGTTACCTATATAAAAGACACCTGTCCACACACTCAATCAAACAGACTCCAACCTCTCCACAATGGCCAAGACCAGAGAGCTGTGTAAGGACAACAGGGATACAATTGTAAACCTGCACAAGGCTGGGATGGGCTACAGGACAATAGGCAAGCAGCTTGGTGAGAAGGCAACAACTGTTGGCGCAATTATTAGAAAATGAAAGAAGTTCAAGATGACGGTCAATCACCCTCGGTCTGGGGCTCCATGTAAGATCTCACCTCGTGGGGCATCAATGATCATGAGGAAGGTGAGGGATCAGCCCAGAACTACACGGCAGGACCTGGTCAACGACCTGAAGAGAGCTGGTACCACAGTCTCAAAGAAAACCATTAGTAACACACTACGCCGTCATGGATTAAAATCCTGCAGCGCACGCAAGGTCCCCCTGCTCAAGCCAGGGCATGTCCAGGCCCGTCTGAAGTTTGCCAATGACCATCTGGATGATCCAGACGAGGAATGGGAGAAAGTCATGTGGTCTGATGAGACAAAAATAGAGCTTTTTGGTCTAAACTCCACTCGCCGTGTTTGGAGGAAGAAGAAGGATGAGTACAACCCCAAGAACACCATCCCAACTGTGAAGCAGGGAGGTGGAAACATCATTCTTTGGGGATGCTTTTCTGCAAAGGGGACAGGACGACTGCACCGTATTGAGGGGAGGTTGGATGGGGCCATGTATCGCGAGATCTTGGCCAACAACCTCCTTCCCTCAGTAAGAGGATTGAAGATGGGTTGTGGCTGGGTCTTCCAGCATGACAACGACCCAAAACACACAGCAGGGCAAGTAAGGAGTGGCTCCGTAAGAAGCATCTCAACGTCCTGGAGTGGCCTAGCCAGTCTCCAGACCTGAACCCAATAGAAAATCTTTGGAGGGAGCTGAAAGTCTGTATTGCCCGGCGACAGCCCCGAAACCTGAAGGATCTGGAGAAGGTCTGTATGGAGGAGTGGGCCAAAATCCCTGCTGCAGTGTGTGCAAACCTGGTCAAGACCTACAGGAAACGTATGATCTCTGTCATTGCAAACAAAGATTTCTGTACCAAATATTAAGTTCTGCTTTTCTGATGTATCAAATACTTATTTCATGCAATAAAATGCAAATGAATTACTTAAAAATCATACAAAGTGATTTTCTGGATTTTTGTTTTAGATTCCGTCTCTCACAGTTGAAGTGTACCTATGATAAAAATTACAGACCTCTACATGCTTTGTAAGTAGGAAAACCTGCAAAATCGGCAGTGTATCAAATACTTGTTATCCCCACTGTAGAAAAAACCCACCCTGGCTCAACATAACAGAGTCCCAGAGCCAGGGCGTGACACACAGCAAGGCCCAATCCTGAATGGCGGATCACATTCATGAATGACGATGTTAGGAAAAGGTGTGTGTTCTCGTGCCATGCAGATCATTATCCAGTTTACCGTAATCCTGTCCTTCATGTACAGTAAACCACAAATAAATGTATCAAAATAACAACATTACAGGGCCATTACCTGAACCGATACAAAGGTCACTGCAATGTGGCTTATGGTAAATGGGGAACTTCCTTGTCACCTGGCTGGCGGCTCTAAAAGATCATACCTCAGCCTATTTTATAGCATCATACTGTGAGTGTACTAGAAGCGCTCTCTAAATCTGTAACAGAATAAAGTATTCCAACAGCAATGGAAACTACAGTAGCCATCTCTCTCACTCTGTCCATACTCACAGGTAAAGCAGATATCTTCTTTGTCTCTTTAAACCTCTTGTTGTTACCTAGGCCATGCTTTACAGCTCTTTGAGTTGTACATTTACAGTGTAGTTACATTGAATGGTGTTCCTTCCCCCCTCTTAATTGCACGTAGCCCTAACTGCACAATAACTACACTCGTTGCTAATTTCATACATCTACAGTTTCCTTTCATTGAAATTAAATTGTACTATTGTACTATAGCTATGTACAGTAGAGTACAGTAATTACACTGATTACCTAAGCAGGGGAGAAAACTCTGTCAGTGACCATGCCTTATTCTGTTGACTTATTCATGTATTTGTCAGACACCACGTGAAATTATTAAAATGTTGATTCCACGTCCTATTCTCCTGTGTTTGAACTACAAATGTTGGCTACACCCCTTTTTGTGCAAGACAGTCTGTCTGTGTTGTGTTTATGTATAACTAGCTATGTTTGACTATTACTGCTGAGTGATTGTTACTGGGCCTACTGTTCTCTGAGTCAGCCATTTAGAACGGTCCTGAATGATGGAACGTTTGAGTGGACAGTGTGTACCTACATGTACAGTATGTTGTCTAAGGCCATGCTCTCTGCCGCCCTGTATTCCCTCCAGGTCTCTGTGCCGGTCAGGGTGTGTTACCACAAGGCCCTGTGAATGGAGCAGAAGGAGGGACAGTGATGTTCATTACAAATCTAAGTCCACCAGCCCAGCCGTTCATTAAAATATCCTGGAGTGTTGGTGGAGCCAATATTATAACCTCTACCGGTTCTGACGCTATAGGGCCTGGATACGGAGACAGGATCACTCTGAACAAAACTACTTGGTCTCTGGAGCTCAGGAATCTGACCCTGGCTGACAGTGGAGAATACAGACTGGCTATAACAACAGCTACAGCAGAAACAATCAATGGATCAACTAAACTGGTTGTGTATGGTAAGTCCAAGTGTCATGACAAAGAGAGTTAAAGCTAAAATCCTTAACTGAAACAATAACAAAGTGGTCATCCCACTTCAGTTTGGTAAAAGCTGAGATATGGGCCTGGTGAAATGGAACCACTCTCACATTCATAGACAGAGCTATGGATTCAAGGACTGACCATCCATGATATCAACATTATAGTTTTAACCATGTTTTGAGGCTATACAGTGTTCGTTTACATTTATATTATTTACAAACATTGGAGTAAAACAAGCTTATATTTTGGGTTCTGATGGGATATAACTGTTGAACTAAGATTATGAGGCACTGACGTCAATTCAAAGTCTATTCCACGTTGGTTCAAAGTAATTTCGGGTGGAAACAACATTAATTCAACCAGTGTGTGCCCAGTGGGAAGTTACAGTCTTCAAGAATCAATGGGTATATATCATCAATTTAAAAGTCAGGATTCTAGCTTTAAGAGTTTAGTTACCATGAGTAAAGTTTGAAATAGATATTCACTTGACCTTATCATCATCATCATCCTCATCATCATCATCATCAAAACCATTAAAATCCTCATCATCGTTGTAGTGTCTTTGATATATCATAAGTCTTTGGCCTCTTGTTTTACAGAGAATGTATCTGATGCCAACATCACAGGACCAACAAACCATCTGTTTGCAAATGTGAGCTCTGCCACCTTAACCTGTGAGGCAGCTGGTAACATCACTGCTATACAATGGATGAAGGAAGGTCAGCCTCTGTCTGCTGGTGGCAATATATTCTTCTCAGAGGAAAACAGGAACGTATCCATCAGTCCTGTGAAGAGACACGACGGCGGAGAATACCTGTGTAAACTCATCAACCCTGTCAGCTCTGCTACTGCCTCCTATAGCATGATAGTGAACTGTGAGTAAAGGTCTATAACTCATCTAATGCTCTATGGGTCAGTTTCTCAGACACAGATTAAGCCTAGTCCTGAACTAGCAAGCACGTTTCCAAGTATTTTAAAATCAAGGACTAGGCTTAAAGCTGCAATATGTAACATTTTGGGCGACTCGAACAAATTCACATAGAAATGTGAGTTATTGATCTGTCATTCTCAATGAAAGCAAGTCTAAGATTTGGTAGATATGTTCTATGTGCGCTATTTCTATGTTTCCCGTTCTTAAGTTTCATTTTTGCGTCTTTTACTTTCGGTTTTGTACACCAGCTTAAAACAGATGAAAATACAATATTTTTGGTTATGGAAAATACATTTCACAGCGGTTTAGATGGTTCAATGATTCTCTACACAATCCTTGCTTGTTTTGTCACATAAACTGAAATTAGGCAAACTATTCGAATTTTAGCAACCAGGAAATGGTGGAGAGATTTCTGCATAGTGCACCTTTAATCTGTGTCTGGGAAACTGCCCAATGAGATGTTACACTCATAATGCCTAGTTCTTAGAGCCCACGTATTTCCTGGTCAGGTCATGTGGTCAGGGAAAACTCTAGGCCCTCATCATACAGCTGTAGGATCTCAATTTGATTAACCTGTTGCAGAATAACTTTACTGCATTGCAGGAAATGTAAAATGTGTAGTGTATTTGAGGTTTAAAAAGGCTTCTGAAGTTTGTAATTTCCATTTTGAAATTTCAGACTTGATTTTCCTTATGAAAAATGTAGCAACCCCTACGAAGATGTCCATTAATTATAAACCACATAATAATTCATTATTTTCATGCTGTAGCAAACTGGCTCAAATTAAGATCCTACATCTGTACATGTTGTGTTTACTACTACAGTCTGAGGGTCTTCTGCTCCTGGGCTTACAGATGGACCAGACTCCATGATCATCCTGGGCGAACATGTCGCTGAGATGGAGTCATCCACCCTCATTTACTGCTCTGTTCAGTCTGTACCGCCTGCTGCGTTCACCTGGTTGTTCAATGGGCAACAGACAGGTGTACATGAAGCTGGATACATCATAAAGAGTGTCAGCTACAACAACAGCGGGGACTACCGATGTGATATTAGGAATGAGCTCACCGGACACGTCGTCTCTATGGGACATAGTCTGTCAGTGAAAGGTACTGGTCTCTGATACAGTCACCATTAGAGGTAGACCATCGAAGCTAACTAATGCCAAAAACGTGCAACATCACATCAGCATCTGTTCTATAGGTAGTGTTTTGTTTATTGAATGTGTTCCTGTGTTGGTGCGTTGCAGAGAAAGCCCCTCCACCCCTAAGCCCAGAGGGAGCAGCAGGTATAGCAGTCGCTGTGATGTTGATAGTGGTTGCTGTGGCTCTTGGTCTCTATTTCGGCATAACCCATCATTGGTGAGTCTATGAAACCAATGTGATTGGTTACGCCAATAAGTCATTTTTGTGTATAAATATTTTGCAGACCATTTTGGCAGTAAATAGATGTCCCATATGTAAATGTTTTCTGTATGTTGTTTAGGAACAACAAAGGGAACAACAAACAGAAAGGTGGGAGAAAAACATGATCATTTTAGTCTAGTACACGTTTATCAATTACTGTATGGAGATATCATTCATACATGCACTGAGATGAGAGTGGAGAGCCTCTCTGTGCTGCAGATGATAACCACAGTTGTCCTTTATCATCTGTGATGTCCAGCAGATACAGACACACTGTCCCAGACAGAGGATATGTCCATGTCCAGCTCTGACAAAGGATGTGAGGGGCACGAACTGACCACCCAAATCCAGGACAGAACCCACGATCGCAAGCAACCGCAACCAGCCACCAGCCATACTGTAGCCACCAGCCATACTATAGCTACCAGCCACACACCAGGAACCAAAGGTCAGAGAGAAGTTTGCATATTGAGTGTAGCAAGCATTTCTGAGCTGACAACAATCTGTCTCGTTATCAAGTTCATCAACTGCTATTTTGTTTGTTTGTTTGTTTACACCAGCTTCTGCAGGTGTAAACGAGTATGAGTGTGTAGGAAATAAGAAAACTGGAGCTCCAACACCACCTCCAAGAGTGAGTTTCCACCACAAAGTTAAATAAAACACTTCCCACCATGTCCTGTATGAGTTAGTTACAGCGATGGCAGCATTGTGACAGACTGCGGGTCTGTAAGCATACTGACTGAGTCCTTTACTGTTCTCCCTCAGAGAAAACTTCTTACCAGACAAACCAACACTGACACTGTAAGTAGTATTGCACCTCTGGCACCTTACTGGTACCTTACCGCATTGAAGCATTTTGTTATAGCTGTAATGAAAAGGAGCACTCTCTGATACACAATCTTTGATGAATATCCTACCTACAGTAGTAGCTATGGATGATTTACACAAACATGCTCACTGTGTCTCGTTCTGTCTTTACTAACCCCGGAAATACAGGGCTCCAACATATACAATAAAAGTATAAAGTGGTAAGTGAACTTTTTATTGCATCGTCATTATGATATTACCTTTGATTATACTTGTTTTATAGTGCCTCGGTCTCCATCTCTCTCTCTCTCTCTCTCTCTCTCTCTCTCTCTCTCTCTCTCTCTCTCTCTCTCCCTGACTCAGAGAACAGCTGATCTCAATTACATATCTTCAGTTGGCTCTGGACTTCACCCATCAAGTTTTACACCTTAATCAAGTAAACATGGGCACAACAAACCACTGGATGACCAGCCAAGAAGACTAAACACTACTGTCCTCCACCTCTGATGAGACACTGGTCTTTGTACACCTCAGCCATCCAGCTATGCCTAATTTCTTAATGTAATATAGAACAGTCAACACTACACTGAGACACAAGGACAAATTGTATCCCCTCTGAAAGGAGGAAGTTTGAGTGATCCTGTTATGCTTGCTGACTCCTAATCCACTACCTACGTGGTTCTGGCCAAAAGTAGTGCACTATATAGAATGCAGAAGATTAACTGAAATTCCAATAAAATGATGGAATTAGATTTTTTATTCATCTCATGAACTGAACCCTGCTCCATGTATAGATTTTGTTAATGACTTTGAAATTGGGTGTAATACATAGAAGCTTGACCCATCACACTTTATTTAGAATAATATTATACACAACTCATGCACCGTGAGTGTTAAATGAGTGGGGTTGGATTGGATGAAAATATCACAAAAGAGTACAGAGAACATTGTATTTATCAAGGTTTCTGATCACTATAGGGTCTTGTAAATATTTGTATTTTGTCTCACGGGATGAATTGAACAATAAAGAAATTAATCCCAATGGGAAATGTCTGTTTAAATTAGACAAACGAAACAGGAACCTACAATCTGTGTGTTGCTTTTCATTCATATAGATTGTTTTTTTTAGTAGGAAGAGAGATGGAGGCAGCAAAAGTTATCTTTGATATCGGCAGCACTTACTGGTAACGCCTAAATCATTTGTCACATCAACATATTTTGTAGTATATTTAACCCATCTACATCTGTAATATGTTGAAGTACAATTGCTCACTTTAGCCCTACCTTTGGGCAACACATTTATGATTTGCGCCTAATAGGGAGGGTGGAGTTCTCTGGTGCTTCCACAGAGGATCCCTCCTTCACTATAAAAGATGTGGAGATGACTGACGCTGGGAACTTCACCTGTATCCTGACAGCCTTCCCTGCTGGTTCATTTGATGGACTGCAGGTGGGCACTGTGGGCCGCCATACTGTAGTGATGTCAGCAAAGTCACAAATCCGGCGGTTCAGTGGAGTATGGCTCCGGGGTATCCAGTGAACTACTACCATGTGGATTATACCCCCTCTCTGGAGCCTATGGAAGCTCTACGGCTGCTGACGGTGCAGCATGGACCTTGTCTCCTCTCCGCCACCTTGCATCATAAATATTTGTAGATCAGTCAGTCACAATTTATCCATGATACGTCATGGTTTTGATTCTCTCGAACAAGGCCAGCATGGCTTTGATCAGCTGACCTGGCAGGTTCCATGAAGATGCCAAGCATTACATGTCTTTTACAATGGTTGGGTATTTTGGCAAATAGGTATACACATATAAAAATGTTAAAATGTTGAAAAACAAAAGTATCTGCAGATGAATAAACAGATTTAGAATAATCATTGATTAATCATTGTGCGTGTGCTATGTTTAATCTCACCACAGGAGGTCAGTGTTGTTTGGGAAATTTGTGTTGGGAAGTGGGGGGGAACACAACTCTGGTGTGGGCCAAGGGACTGTTGGATACCTATCTATAAAAAAAAACTGCCTAATAACAATAGCTATGATAAGAACAATATGACCAACAAGTGATAAGCATAGAGATACATATAAATAATGTTAAATAGGTAAATACATAACATGTACTATAAATGTTATATTTAATTCTGTGGATAATTATATAAAAGCCAAGTAAGTGATATAATCCTATTGGCACGGAGGTTACTGTGCCTGTGTTAACTTAAGGAACATGAACTCAATCCCCATCAGAATGATTTACCCCTCATACTCACTTACAGTCAACAGTGAGGAAGACTCAGTGGAGGCAGGACAGAGTGGTACAGTATGTTCTGGATGGAGAAAGACAGTGGAGGCAAGACAGAGTGCCACAGTATGTTCTGGATGGAGGAAGACAGTGGAGGCAGTACAGAGTGGTGCAGTATGTTCTGGATGGAGAAAGACAGTGGAGGCAGGACAGAGTGGCACAGTATGTTCTGGATGGAGAAAGACAGTGGAGGCAGGACAGAGTGGTACAGTATGTTCTGGATGGGCTGAGGTTGTTCAGTGCATCACCTTCACTTATCTTTGTGGTGGAAGAAAGCTGCAAATGAAAATTAGCCTGAAATGATTTATGTGAATCAACTTATAATAAGAACATTTATGATACTACGGTGTAAAATAATACAACTGCGACTACATAAGGTTGTCTGATACCCCAGGTTCTGAGTGTAATCCACTAAAGGCTTTTTTCATAACCACCTACAGTATAGGTCTACTGTATTATCAATAACGAGTTATGTTGACAAATCAGCAGCAGCCATATTGACCATAGCCTAAAAAGAAAATCCTTATATAACCAAAAAGGGTTATATCACTTGCTTAACATATGGAACCCACGGGTGCATCAATCGACTCTTAAGGATTAACTGCCACCTGCAGTTATGCTATGTTTGCCCAAGAGTATAATTCATTGGCTGACCCCTCCTGTTGACCTGGATGGAATTCTGTGATCCTCAACCCATAACAAGTCCCATCCAGCTGACTACTTAAAAATGGTGAAAGCCCTCAACAACGCTGACTTGCTGAAACAGGTTTTGGTCAAAGTGTCTATCTACCTCTATGGTTGTAAAGGTCAACTGAATGCTCTTCAAACAAACAGCTTCGAATAACAGTGGACAGGACATCAACTTCATAAAGTATTTATCCTATACATAGCTTCCTTAGATTTTAAGTCTTACATTCCTTAGTCACCACTAAAAGGGCGCGTGGAGTTGGCTAATACTTCCAGAGGCAATCCCTCAATCACTATAAAAGATGTGAAGATGACCGATGCTGGGAAATACACCTGTAAATGGGCAGGCTCCATCAGTGGCACACTTAAAGAAACAACCATCCTCACTGTGCTGGGTGTCAGTAACTCTCAAGGGTGATGTGAGTTATCCTATCAAACAAATGTTATTTATTATGTATTTATCATTCTTGCCATTATTTGTAATGCTCCTGTCTAGTAATCCATCCCGCAAAATGCACTAAAGAACAAGAGATGGTGTGGGAAATCAAGGCTGTATGTGTAAACAGGTCAAATTGTGTTTTCAGGAGAGCCACCATCATCAGTAACGTTGTCAGTGGGGTCTGTCACTAGGATTGTGCTAGCAGTGCTTGTAACGCTGATTGTCATCTCTGAGTGAGAAGCAATCCAAATATAACCCTTCCTACACACCTGCACGCACGCACACACGTGCACACGCTCGCACAAAAGTGTTTTAAACATTGGCAAGTGATCATAAACTTCAGGCATTCAAAGAATACTCCTGACTTGCCTGATGTTGACAAATCAGCAGCAGTCATACTGACCACAGTCTAAAAAAACGTCCTAATAACCAGAAGCAGTTTCACAGTCTACCACACTCATGGGAGGAAGCACAAAATATTCTTCCTATATTTTCACTTCTCTATCTAAAGCGGGTTGTTAACCCACATTAGAAAAGTAGCCCAAAGAGACTCTTCCAACGTCCATGCTCAGTTCCTGGTTGATCGAATGCTTAAATTATTAAAAGTGTGATCACACAGATTACATTTTAATATTTTGTGTACCAGAAGTGCTATGGAAACATGCCGACTGTCTGCCGTTTTGCTGCTGACATACATTGGCCTCTCTTCAGGTAAGACAACTTTTTATTTATGACTTTCTCTTATAGAGAAGGTCCTGTTAACCTGGAGGGAAAATAGAGAAGGTCCTGTTAACCTAGAGTTGTGTTCAGTAGACATGAAGAAAACAGGGAGTTACTATCTGAACTATCTGAATTTCTCAGTTGCAAAAATGTTTGATATGTTGGGCCCAAATGAACACAACCCAGACAAGAGGGGAAAACAGAAGCTAGAAAACAATAATATAACTACTGTATGATTCTGTGTAAAAAAAAAAAAAAAATGTATATACAGTGAGGGAAAAAAGTATTTGATCCCCTGCTGATTTTGTACGTTTGCCCACTGACAAAGATATGATCAGTCTATAATTGTAATGGTAGGTTTATTTGAACAGTGAGAGACAGAATAACAACAAAAACATCCAGAAAAACGCATGTCAAAAATGTTATAAATTGATTTACATTTTAATGAGGGAAATAAGTATTTGACCCCTCTGCAAAACATGACTTAGTACTTGCAAAACCCTTGTAGTGGCAAAACCCTTGTTGGCAATCACAGAGGCCAGATGTTTCTTGTAGTTGGCCACCAGGTTTGCACACATCTCAGGAGGGATTTTGTTCCACTCCTCTTTGCAGATCTTCTCCAAGTCATTAAGGTTTCGAGGCTGACGTTTGGCAACTCGAACCTTCAGCTCCCTCCACAGATTTTCTATGGGATTAAGGTCTGGAGACTGGCTAGGCCACTCCAGGACCTTAATGTGCTTCTTCTTGAGCCACTCCTTTGTTGCCTTGGCCGTGTGATTTGGGTAATTGTCATGCTGGAATACCCATCCACGACCCATTTTCAATGCCCTGGCTGAGGGAAGGAGGTTCTCACCCAAGATTTGACGGTACATGGCCCCGTCCATCGTCCCTTTGATGCGGTGAAGTTGTCCTGTCCCCTTAGCAGAACAACACCCCCAAAGCATAATGTTTCCACCTCCATGTTTGACGGTGGGGATGGTGTTCTTGGGGTCATAGGCAGCATTCCTCCTCCAAACACGACGAGTTGAGTTGATTCTAAAGAGCTCCATTTTGGTCTCATCTGACCACAACACTTTCACCCAGTTCTCCTCTGAATCATTCAGATGTTCATTGGCAAACTTCAGACGGGCATGTGTATGCGCTTTCTTGAGCAGGGGGACCCTGCGGGCGCTGCAGGATTTCAGTCCTTCACGGCATAGTGTGTTACCAATTGTTTTCTTGGTGACTATGGTCCCAGCTGCCTTGAGATCATTGACAAGATCCTCCTGTGTAGTTCTGGGCTGATTCCTCACCGTTCTCATGATCATTGCAACTCCACGAGGTGAGATCTTGCATTGAGCCCCAGGCTGAGGGAGATTGACAGTTATTTTGTGTTTCTTCCATTTGCGAATAATCGCACCAACTGTTGTCACCTTCTCACCAAGCTGCTTGGCGATGGTCTTGTAGCCCATTCCAGCCTTGTGTAGGTCTACAATCTTGTCCCTGACATCCTTGGAGAGCTATTTGGTCTTGGCCATGGTGGAGAGTTTGGAATCTGATTGATTGATTGCTTCTGTGGACAGGTGTCTTTTATACAGGTAACAAGCTGAGATTAGGAGCACTCCCTTTAAGAGTGTGCTCCTAATCTCAGCTCGTTACCTGTATAAAAGACACCTGGGAGCCAGAAATCTTTCTGATTGAGAGGGGGTCAAATACTTATTTCTCTCATTAAAATGTAAATCAATTTATAACATTTTTGACATGCGTTTTTCTGGATTTTTTTGTTGTTATTCTGTCTCTCACTGTTCAAATAAACCTACCATTAAAATTATAGACTGACCATTTCTTTGTCAGTGGGCAAACGTACAAAATCAGCAGGGGATCAAATACTTTTTTCCCTCACTGTATACGGTTCGTAATCCCTCTCTCTCTCTCTCTCTCTCCATCTCTCGCTCCTCTTCGGTCTTCATCTCTAGTAGTGTTGGAAGCTCAGGTCAGTGTTGACCCACAGGTGACGGGGTACCTGGGTAATGATGTCACACTGCGTTGTGAGTTGCTCCAGGGCAATCTCACTCAGGCTGAGTGGCAGTGGGAGAACTCAGATAGCAAAAAGGTTTCCATAGCTGTCTTTAGCCCTAACTTTGGGCAAAATATTTCTGGGTCACCTCTAAAAGGGAGGTTGGAGTTCGATGGACCTTCCACAGGTGATCTCTCTATTACTATAAAAGATGTGGAGATGACTGATGCAGGGAAATACACCTGTATCCTGACAACCTTCCCCAGTGGCTCATTTCAGAGAACAACCATCCTCACTGTACTGGGTGAGTCTGGAAGATCAGCTTTAATATTGCAGATAGATTGTAGCTTCCATCAACGTAATTGTCTGCATCATTTCCAATCCCCTATATATTTTTTGTCAATATATAAAATATATTTTAAAATATATATATTTTTTTTTCTTTATTATTTTCCCCTAACCCTACCATCCTAATTGGAGTAAAGTAATGGACATCAACACTTAGGCTTCTACTTCCAGCTTATACATACTATGTACATTTTACGGACACAGTATATTTTACAATAGTTATCTTTTGTTTGTTTTTAGTCCCATCCTTCAGCTCCACTCAACCCTCT
The DNA here is from genome assembly GCF_964263955.1 of Coregonus lavaretus. Classification (NCBI taxonomy): domain Eukaryota; kingdom Metazoa; phylum Chordata; class Actinopteri; order Salmoniformes; family Salmonidae; genus Coregonus; species Coregonus lavaretus. The sequence continues at coordinate 52,959,199 of NC_139990.1, read as the reverse complement.
GGAACTCTTAACATAGGCAAGAAAATAAAGGATCTTATTAAATGATGGATAAATAAATCTTTGATTAGTGACAATAGTTTTTCTGCAGATACTGTAGGGTTCAGTCTGACAATCAGCTGGGTCAGAGGTCAAAGAGTTGACAGTGGTTCTGTTTCCTTTCCCAGATCAGACTCCACCTCCATCATCTGGCGAGGTTGCTGGAATTGTTACCGCAGCCCTATTGGTAACAGTTGTCATGACAGCCACAGCTTACCTCATCATTGTCAGGAAGAGGTGTGTGTAAACTGTCTGTAACACATCATTAAAGAGAACATAATATATACAGTTGAAGTCGTAAGTTTACATACACTTAGGTTGGAGTCATTAAAACTTTTTTTCAACCACTCCACAAATGTCTTGTTAACAAACTATAGTTTTGGCAAGTCGGTTAGGACATCTACTTTGTGCATTACACAAGTAATTGTTTACAGACAGATTATTTCACTTATAATTCACTGTATGACAATTCCAGTGGGTCAGAAGTTTACATACACTAAGGTGACTGTGCCTTTAAACAGTTTGGAAAATTCCAGAAAATGTGTCATGGCTTTAGAAGCTTCTGATAGGCTAATTGACATCATTTGAGTCAATTGGAGGTGTACCTGTGGATGTATTTCAAGGCCTGCCTTCAAACTCAGTGCCTCTTTGCTTGACATCATGGGAAAATGAAAATAAATCAGCCAAGAGCTCAGAAAAAAAATTGTAGACCTCCACAAGTCTGGTTCATCCTTGGGAGCAATTTCCAAACACCTGAAGGTACTATGTTCATCTGTACAAACAATAGTACGCAAGTATAAACACCATGGGACCACGCAGCCGTCATACCGCTCAGGAAGGAGATGTGTTCTGTCTCCTAGAGATGAACGTACTTTGGTGCGAAAAGTGCAAATCAATCCCAAAACAACAGCAAAGGACCTTGTGAAGATGCTGGAGGAAACCGGTACAAAAGTATCTTTATTTATTTTTGGAGAAATGTTCTCTGGTCTGATGAAACAAAAATAGAACTGTTTGGCAATAATGACCATCGTTATGTTTGGAGGAAAAAGGGGGATGCTTGCAAGCCAGAGAACACCATCCCAACCGTGAGGCACGGGGGTGGCAGCATCATGCTGTGGGGGTGCTTTGCTGCAGGAGGGACTGGTGCACTTCACAAAATAGATGGCATAATGAGGAAGGAAAATTATGTGGATATATTGAAGCAACATCTCGAGACATCAGTCAGGAAGTTAAAGCTTGGTCACAAATGGGTCTTCCAAATGAACAATGACCCCAAGCATACTTCCAAAGGTGTGGCAAAATGGCTAGGATTAAATGTCAGGAATTGTGAACATTTTAAATGTTTTTGGCTAAGGTGTATGTAAACTTCCGACTTCAACTGTATCTCAATGGCATGTAATGTATCATCCTGTGTTAGTTAGATGTTAGTGATTCATTTTCAGAGCATGGCATTTTTTATGTATGCAACTTGATACGTTTGAGGAAACGTATTTTGTTATTTTTCAGTAGATCTATATACTCATGGTCTTTAAGGTCATTAGAAGTGCATAGGAACTGAATGTTACGTTTTACCAGTGAATCTATTTATATAATTCTCTCTACCTAGGCGCGAGGCTTTATTCAACCCCTCTGTCAGCATTGGTGAGTAGAAACCATATTTTTTACCAAGCACACGACTCAAGTTCCCCTTCTGCTCAGTCAGCCCTGACCTGGATTTCTGCTTTCTGTAAAACCTTCTGTGATTGTTTTTCAGATGCAAGCATCCCGGTGGTCAATGCAGACAGGACAGGGACAGGAAGAGAAGAGGTGAGTTTGTTTAGCTTCAGCTTGTGTCCACATAAGGGAGGAACAGAGAACTAATGAAAACTTGATTTTTGTTGTGCGTTTGACTGAATTCCAGCCTAAGATTTCAGCTAGTCACATTATATTTGTAATCATTCAACGATCCTCATCTCTCTTACCCTCTCCCTCTCTTTGTCTTTCCCCAGGACCTGGTTTATTCTGAGATCGTCAGATTCAACATTGCCAAGAGCAAAGGACACGACCCATCTGGAGAAGACCAGAAAGATGCAGATGTCAAGCCAGCTGAGGATGTCACCTACTCTGCAATGGCAGTGGGGAACCAGCATCCTTTAAGGGAAGACACAGTTTACTCTCAGGTAGTGAGAAAGGACTGGGACATAGACGATGTATGGACTGTCTAAGCACAATAACAGAAAAGCACAGGCTAATCAGACATCCTTTACAATCACATACATTTAACTGAAGTTCTCTTGTTGGGGAAGTGAACTCCTTATTAGACTAGTTTTTGCAAGTCAATAGTTACAAACATTTGAAGAGGGCATGCCCAGGGAGAAGAAGAACGGATCTGGAGGGAGATGGGCACTCACAGCGCAATGGTGGCATATTGAAGACGGCAGAATTTTCTGGGCTAAACTGACCAAGACGCCTCTCCAACAACAACGCATACAACCTCACATAATTCTGCCCAAAAACAATGACACTTTCTCTCAACCAGTGGCATATGGGCTTTTTAGGTGAGCGCTGATGCCGCCCTGTGATAAACAGTGTCCACTTTGTCAAAGGCAGGGGTGCAAAATAGTTTGCTTGTCCATTCCAGGGTGCTGTTGGAGAGACACATAACTGTGGGGCTCCACCAACGTTCCGTCCAAAAAATCATTTAAACATAAATCATGTAGCAGATATAGGATATGGTAAAAAGACTATGTGGCCTTTTCTGTAGCCTACTGGCTGGAGATAAAATGTATGACAATGCAATGAGACGAACACTTTTTACATCATGCAGGTTTCTCAGATCAAATAGCCTAATTTACATGGCGCCCAATCAAATAAAAAATGAGTTGTCATGTTAACAAACAACATATCCTAAAAACAGATCAGATCAAAGTAAAATGGACAATATGGAATGAACAATCACAACTATTGTCCAGGAGTTTCACCCCATTGTCATGATCAGTGGTCTCCCGTCAATTTTTGGCAAGCTGATCATAACAAAAAAGAAACTACTTCTGCATTTCCCGCTGTGTAAACATATTGCAAATAGGCTCAAGATAACTCCTGATAAAGTTGGGTAGCTGATATTTAGGCATGAACAGACAAATCGATTAGTCACAAGAATCAGGACTAATAAAGCCAATGCAATGGCCTGTTTTACAAATTGTGGGTCTACTACAATGATGGGTATTCACACACTTCTATTGGGGCCGACATGGTAAGCTACACCCAGGTAAGCATGGACCAACGCCGATGCCTTTTGGGCATATTTTTTTGGTGCAGTCCGGACCGACCTTGATTTCCACATCCACGGACATAGTTTTTTTTCTCCAGTCTGGACCAGCCTTGATTTGTCCCAAACACATCTGTAGATTACATATTTTCAACTTTCATTCAGGACAAAAATGTGCCTGATTTCAACATCGGGCAAATACATATTTTCGATGTCCTGGAAAATATGTATTTTAAACATACAGAAAATACGTATTTTCACCTTTCATTCAGAACCTAAATTGATCTTAACTTCAACGTCTGGAAAATACGTATTTTACACATCTTTTCAACATCATTTTGCTTACTGTGGCTATTCTAGTTTTAACAGTACCTGTAACTATGCTAGCTAGCTACTATTCAGCTGTTTTTCTGAAAACCTCATTATCTGAAGAGTAAAGGTTAGGTAGTTAGTAGCTAGCTAGTGTGGTGTCGAGACAACGATGCTGATATGCTGTGTAGACAAGGAATCCGCTGACACTGTACTTTGATTATAAAGGTTTATTACATCAAAGATTACAGAATCAATCTACAGACTCCTGCAGAAATCCGGAGAACAACTGACCCAATCTCTAATATGTTATTCTCTCCGTCCTTTGTTCAAAAACATGGTATTTATATCCTATGTAACATAATATGGCGTGATTTTAATAGACCAATCCCTGGCCTCTACATAGCAGACTCTCCTCTGTTTTAGGGGGCCCCTATAGTAATGTTTTCCAGATGTTTCCGCAAGCAGAGCCAAGTTCTGGAATGTTCAGATACTACATATTTCCCCCCTTCGAGACTAATTAAGTCTCGAAAACAAAAAGAATAGGATTATGACAAATCTTGTGTAACTTTAACAATAAAACAAAATGTATGTAGTGTGAACACATTTTTATGAAGTGTAAACAAATCGTTATGGAGTGTAAGAGCGAAAAACCTGTCTGGCAGCTTTCTTTTTTTTTTTTTTTTTTTTTTTTTTTTTCGGGGGGAATGGATCAGCTTAATATTGCAGATAGATTGTATCTTCTATCAATGTAATTGTCTGCATCACTTCCAATCCCCCATGTTTTTTAAATATTTTTTATATATATACTCCCCTTTATTACTTTTAAACCCCACCATCCTTTCCCTACTTGGAGTAAATTAGTGAACAACAATGCCCAGGCCTCTACTTCCGGTCTATACTTACTATCTACACCTTATGGACAGAGTTAATTTTACAATAATTCTATTATATATATATATATATTTTTTTTTTTTTATTGCTCCTGAACTTCTTTTACTCTCAACCTCTCCAATCATTTTCATGATGTCCATCCGGTTTGCTTCTATATGCCATATCTTTCTAACTGTGCTCTTTCCCAAAAGCTCCCAACATACAACCTATATACTTATTATGGACACAGTATGCTTACATTATTAGCTATCTTTGTTATTATTTGTTGTTATTTGTTATTAGTCCCATCCTTCAACTCTATTCAATACCTCCCATCTATCTCTTAACACCATCCATATAGGATTTCTATTTGCCATATATATTTCAACCGTACTGTGATGTTTTACAAAAGTTCTGAACCTTTCTATTCTCATTGCTTCTACAGATTGTGAATTAAAAATAAACATTTTTGCTAAAAGTATTATTATATTATTGATTGATTGACTATGACTTTTCAGATCACCCAGTAATGCTATCTGCAAGGTTAGTTCCAGGTAAAAGGTCTGGCAGCTTTCTTTCCAAATATCCATCAATCAATCAAGACAGTAAAATTCTCTCACAGCCCCTCTGCCCCAGGCGACCACCTAAGTACTCCAGATCAATTTATAAATCTTTATCAATGCATTTTAAACTATGATGCAATTTAATACACATGAAAGCCTCAGAAAACTAAGTACAATCAAACTTGTCCACATTCAGGCTGGTCGACCCATCGGACCCTCCTGTGGATTCTCTCTGTCCCTGCCTAGACCCAATATCCGTAAGAATCCACGAAATAAACAAAAACATCTGAGGTCCCCACATGTACCCAACAACAGAAAACATCATTCTTCAAAAATTAATACAGAAAGAATATGACACAAATTATGTATTACACATACAAATATGTCTATATATCATTGCAGACACTGGAATGTAGTCCACTACACTGCATCTCCTCAGCAGTGTCGACTTTCAATGCAACGTCGATGATGGAATCTGAACATTTCCAAACCTTCCTTGTTCCACTTCCTCCAGTCCATTCATATTGTCCATGTTTGAGTATTTGAATCCCACTCTACACATTCCCCATATACTTCTGGAAGAAAAGAAAACACCAACCAGTATCTTTTGCAAAACAACACATGCAAATTAAAACATCAATATCAACAATAATATAAAAATTATATATAAAATGATATATAAAATGAATCACATTCCATTTCCCCCCTTTGATTCATAAGAAAACACTAAATATCACAAGTGAAAAATGATTGGATATTCAAAATTTCCTAGAGTTACTTCAACCCTAGTTTTCATAACTTTTTTTGTCTGACTTTTTTCCCCAATTTTTTCTAAATCCATTTCACTGATTTATCCACAAAACTCTTTCCCATTTTCTGAGGATATTCGATCGGGAAGTCCCCACCTGCTTATGACTTCTTTACACAAAAACTTTGCAACCGACTGAGCATATTTTAGCTTAGTTGGACATATTATGCACCTCTTGGTGTAGGAATGTAACCAAGAAAAACAGTCACACCCCTGCGACCATTCTTTTTCAGACAGATTGTGCACCTGCCTATGACATAGTCAACCTGTTCAAGCAAATATGGTTCCCAAAACCCATACTCCTTTGTGATCTTTCTCCTAACCTCCCCCCTTGCAACATGAGCTAACCCATGTGCTTCCTGAATCATCAGACCTAATAGGTCTAGAGGCGCTACTATCAACCCCTCATGGTTTCTCCAAAGGCAACAAAGGCGTGTTACTCTGAGGATTTTTTTTATTGTCTTCAAACACCTGCTTTCGAAAGTCCTTCAATTTGTGGTTCGATCCCTTGGATTGCTTCATCTTTCAATGGATACTGATTCTTCCAAGGAGGTCTGGTTCCTGGTCGAAGTTCAATATCTGGAACTTGGTCCAATATCTGGAACTTGTTGCAACATCTCCTCTTTCATAGGGTCTGAATACATCTTCGCACTGCAAATAGAGTCATGTGTCTTCTGTACAGCTTGTGGCTCTCCTTGTCCTTGAGCCGAAATCATGATTTTGAGAAATCGCTGATCTTCACTCCTCCAAATCACCAAATTCTCTTTCATCGGTACAAAAACAACTTTCTCTGCTTCTGTCATCATTTCTCCTATTTGCTTCTGCTCATAGCCTTCAGAAACCAACAAGGTCAAATGTGGCACACTCTTCTCAATCTCAAATTCTTTATCCAGATAATCGTCTGTGTTTATCTTCATAGCTGCTCCTTGTGGTCCTAAAATTATGCAACATGAGCTGAGTTGAACTTTCTTTGGTTGATGACTCAACCATTCCTCTGAGTTCGATTGGGCAGCATTCTTGAAATACTTCAGTGTACAATGAAATGGATATTCTGGAAGGCTCGCATCTGGCATGTTTGCTAGAATGAAATTATCCCATATGTTAGCCTGCTTCAAAAAATCTGCACTGAGATTTCCAATCCAAAGTACTGAAGAAGAATCCATCTCTGTCGTCATCAACAATTGGTAAACTTTTCTTTTGGCACTTCTACCAGACAGCCGTATGGTGTACATTTAATTATACAGTTCAATTTACACAATGCATCTCTTCCCAACAATGCAATAGGTGTATGTTCTGATACCAGTATGGGTATTGTAATTTTCTGATTTTCATAGCAGAGCTCAATTGGTTCCGTAAGAGGAATCAGCTGTTTCACTCCCTCAAATCCGATTGTCCTAATTAGTTGATTGGACATAGGGAGATGTGTAGCATCTTCAGGCCGAACACAGGTAAAAGCAGCTCCGCTATCCGCCATCACTTCCAATGATTGTTTGTTTACTTTCACCTCAATTGTTGGATCTTTTTCCGGTCCTGATGCTACCAGCTGACACCCCCCTTTCGGATCTTCTGGGCACCTCTAGAATCCTTGCTCCGGGCCCCTATAAGGGTTCACCGGTCCTCCAGATGATCTTGACTGGCCCCTGTATCTTCCTCTGAAATTCCCTCTGGTGTTTCCTCCTGGCCCATTATACTCACGAGCAAAGTGACCAACCTGTCCACAATTATAACACACTTCTGAAGATTGCTGGAAGTATGGCTTAAATCTTCCTCCTCTTCCTCTTCCTAAGCCTTCTCGTCCTCTTCCTCTCCAATTCTGTGTCTGTCCAGAAACTGGCTGTGGATATGAAACAACTGGTACTGCTATTGGTGGCTGGTACAATTGCGGTTGGACCTGATTCGGTTGAAGCTGTGGCAGTGATTGTTGATTTGGTGCACACTGATTCTGCATAACCAAAGCTTGTTTCTTATCCTTCTTATTCTCCACCAGTTGTATTTGATTGAGTTTTCTGAGAGTTTCTTGGTCCTGTTCTTTCTGGTTGTGTTCCTTTTTCCGGTACAGATCCACTTGATGGGCTATATGATCTGTATAGACATATTTTGTCATGCTTCCAAGTCCAACCACCTCTGCCAGTTTGCTCCTTACTGGTGAGGGCAGTCCCATCTGCAGTTTAGCTCTCAAAATTGACTGCTCAATTTGACTCACATCTGGATCATTTCCGGTAATATTTCTCCACACTTGATGAACTCTTGACACATAGGCTCTCGGATTTTCTTGTTGTCCTAGTGGGTCAATCAGAATGTTGTCAGGATGCACATTTGTTGGAAACGTATCTTTCAGTGCTCTCCACAGCCGATTTCTATTTGCAGCTAACAATTCAGGATCATTCATCGCAGTCCCCACATATCGAAGAAGTCCAGCTCTCTGAAAAATTTCTTCCATACCTGGAATCCCAAGGAGATTAGCCAAAAGTATCTTAATGTTTCCTATGGCAGACTGTGTTCCCACCGTCATTTCTTCCAACTTAGAAATCCAAGGATATACTCCATCTTGACATATCGGTATTCTGCAAAGGCTTATACTCCAAGTTCTGTCCTCGAATTATCACTGGCATCATCTTCTTACTTGTGCTCCCTTGTCTTGGCCTCAATGTATACCTCTTCTCCAATTCTTGGGATCCTTTTTTCAGCAGTTTTTTCTTCTGTATCTTCAGCTTCTTGAGTTGTTCTTCCAGTTCTCTTACTTCTTCTAAATTATTGGCCTTATCCAGGCATGATATGCATCGATCTATATCGTTTTCTATTTCTTCTGTGCTAGTCATTGTAGGATAAAATCCTCTTGAATATGAAGCACCTTTAATCTCCAAATCTTTATCGCTGTCTTCATCTTCACTTTCATCAGAACTCGAATCTCTTGTATTCTTCTCCTTCCAACTTCCATCACCCCTTCTTTCTGCTCTGGCCAACCTCCGTCTGATCACAGGGTCATATCCACCCATGATCTCTTCTGAATCACTCTGATCATCATCATCATCATCATCTTCAAGTTCCATCCTCCTGAACCTCACTCCACCCTTAGTTTCCAGACATCTCGTTTTCTTCTTACTTTTGGAGTTTGGATTCATCTTTATGGTCGTTTCTGCTTGTCCTCTCTCTATTATTCGTTCATCTTCATCTCTGATGCAATAATCACCCTCCTGAATGATCACTGGAAGCTGAGGATAGACGTCCTTAAACTCTACTTCTTCCTCGTAAGGTGGGGGTCTTTTTGTTGAATCCTTATGTGAGAAAGGTGTATTGACTTCTGCCATTAGTTTTTCTGTCACCTTCACCTCTTTTGCCATTTTCTCTATACCTCTGTCTCTTTTATCTTTTGTATCTTTTATCAGTTTTTGTCCTTCATTTTCAAACAGCTTAAGAACACCCAGCTCTCTTTGTCTCTTTTCTTTACGTTGTTCCCCTTTTTTCCCCTTCTTTTGATCTGCCTTATATGTGGCCACAAGCACTTTCATTATCTTGATGACGTCTGGGTTAAGAGTCCCTTCCACTAGCCATGGTTGTTCAATGTCAGGCCAACGTTTATTCCATTTTCCAGATAACCTTGCAATACCATTAACTAGAGGATTACTATTTTGTACTACATCAACAGGAGTAATTAATTTCGTAGTTTTGTTGTCCTTTTTCCCCATTGTAACAACTCTTTTATATTCCTTTATTGTGAATTATTGTATTATTATTATTATTATTATTATTATTATTATTTTAAACCAATTAATTTGTTAAACAAAAAATACTTTAGACTATGTAGCTTATGTTTCCCTCCTTATATATATATATATATATATATATATATATATATATATATATATATATATATATATATATTAACTCAGGAATATTATAAATAGCGCAGTAACATTTATTCACATTAGCGCTAAGAAATAAGCAAACAGCTTAACTCAGGAATATTATAAATAGCGCAATAACATTTTATTTTATTTATTTATTTAATTAATTAATTAAATAAATAAATATATATATATAAGAAGGGACTCTTAACCCAGACGTCATCAAGACACCCCCATAATTAATTAATTAATCAATTAATTAATTAATTAATTAATCAATATATCTATCTATTTATTTTTATTAATTAATTGATTAATTAATTAATTAATTAATTTATTTATTTTTTTATTTTTTTATTTTTTTATTTTTTTATTTTTATTTTTATTTTATTTTATTTTATTTTACCAAATTATTGATTAGTGGCAATCTTACCACATCCGATCAAAAGTAAAGGAAAGTAGTCAACTTCAGAGCAATCCAAAAAAGAAAGACCTGTAATCCAGCAACACTACAGCACTCACAAACCAATTGCTTAATAAGCACCCGATTACCTTAATTTTACAGAATAATGTCAGTGCTGGATTTCCAATACAACTCTAATCAAACCAACCCATGCACAAAGAACTCCAATGTGCAATTCTTATTTACATCAATTGATCAGTCTGTTGCCAAGTCCCTGTTAAATTGTCACAACATGAAATATGCTAGGCACACACAATATGCTGTATGGGAAAGTACGTTTGTGAACAGAACAGTACTGGCCTTGATTGGACTGGATCCGGGGAAGCACACACTGTCGCGTGACGCATTGGTCAGCACCTCCTCTCTCTCTCTGTCTCCTCCTTCTCGTCTCTCACATGACAGGAGAACAAAGGAAACAGACAACAATTTAGTATTTTATGCATACCTATGTTCACATTTGTGCTAAGAAATAAGCAAACAGCTTAACTCAGGAATATTATAAATAGCGCAATAACATTTTATTTTATTTATTTATTTTATTATTTTTAATCCAGTAACATATCTCTCATTTATAAATTCAATATATCTCAATCAAATAGTTTCATAGTTAAGCAACAGCCACTTACCAAACAGAATACTTTATCCATGTGTATTCAAAATCTCCCCCCTTTTCACATCCCTGCAGCACTAAGTCTGCGTGTCACAGCAGCTCAGTGCAGGCAGGGGAGTGGCATATTTGCTCTACGTAACTCTAAACTCATAAAATCCCATGCATGCGCAGCTCATTCAGCAGTGCGATTTCAGAGCGAGAGGAGCTCTCCCAAGCAGCTCTCTCCAAGCTAAACAACAGAAAGCAGACAGACCAGCTATCCCTCTGTTATTTCCAACACAGACAAACAGTAACACTTAACAAAACTCACAAACCAACACAGAACATAGAACACAAATCCTACTTCGAAGTTTCTTATCTTCACTTATTCTAATCTGCAGATTTTATAGTTATTTTCTTATCCATTACAGGGCTCATAGTTTTTTAACAATTATTAAACGTTCTCTTTTATAGAGACTCATATAAGGTTTTAACCTTAACGTCCTCCCAGGGGCTCATAGTTTTTTAACAATTATTAAACGTTTTCTTTTATAGAGACTCATATAAGGTTTTAACCTTAACATCCTCCCGGTGGCTCATATATAGTTAACAAGTATTAACGTTCTCTCTAATGGAGACTCATAAGATTTTAACCTTAACTAACATATTTCCTTACAAAAAACTAAAACCCCTGTTGTCATAGCCTTAGTCGACACACAGCAGACCTCCCCTTTTACACACACGCATAGGCCCTCTTCCTCTCACACACACACAATTCAAGAGGAATGGATCCGTTCATACAATACACTAAGCATGCTACCATCGCTCCTTATTTCTCATTGTTCTTTCCTACATTTCTGCTACCTCGAGTTGCAGATATTCAATGAGAGGTTACTTCGAACACATACCTCGTCAACTATATGTCGAGAGGTAACTTACAATGGAATGTATCTTCCACAAACTCACAGTTCCCAGAACTGACCCGAAAGTCAACCTAGTGACTCTCCTAGGATTTATGGCCCATCTTAATGATCGCCTCATTTGAGGGCTTCCTTAAATCAGCGACGTCCTAAAAGTATACTTTTTCCTTATTTCCTGGCCTTATTCCTTCATGCTATCCCTGGACACTCATTTTAATTTTATTCAAGCCAAATATCCGTGTGCCCAGTGTTAACAATTCCTATAGACACTCCCCCCTTTTTGCGTTGTTCCCAACGCAAACAAATTTAGAAATTTAGAACGGATTCTCATCCCACAGCAAATAACAGCAAAGCACACACGCAAGTCCTAAAACCGTACATCCCTCAACGCACACACACACACAAGCACACGAACTGACCAGCGCCCAAAATTGTGAGAAATCTCACCTTATCTGCCGGCGTCTTGAGCGGGAGTCACTTCGTAGCTCATTAATGGAACGCTGAGGAGACGCAACACGTCCCAAAAATCCTCGTCGCCATTCTGTGGTGTCGAGACAACGATGCTGATATGCTGTGTAGACAAGGAATTCGCTGACACTGTACTTTGATTATAAAGGTTTATTACATCAAAGATTACAGCATCAATTTACAGACTCCTGCAGAAATCCGGAGAACAACTGACCCAATCTGTAATATGTTATTCTCTCCGTCCTTTGTTCAAAAACATGGTATTTATATCCTATGTAACATAATATGGCGTGATTTTAATAGACCAATCCCTGGCCTCTACATAGCAGACTCTCCTCTGTTTTAGGGGGCCCCTATAGTAATGTTTTCCAGATGTTTCCGCAAGCAGAGCCAAGTTCTGGAATGTTCAGATACTACACTAGCTACCGCAATCGAAATGTTGCTAGCTTGTTAGCTTCTTGGCTAGCTAGCTACACTGAACAAAAATATCAATGTGTAACCGGTTTGAAATGGCTAGCTAGTTAGCGGTGCGCACTAGTATTGTTTCAATCGGTGACGACACTCGCTCTGAGACCTTGAAGTAGTTGTTTCCCTTGCTCTGCAAGGGCCGCGGCTTTTGTGGAGCGACAGGTAACGGTGCTTTGAGGGTGACTGTTGTCAATGTGTGCAGAAGGTCCCTGGTTCAAGCCCAGGTAGGGGCGAGGAGAGGGACGGAAGCAACACTGTTATATTGATGCTGTTGACCCGGATCACTGGTTGCTGCGGAAAAAGAGGAGGTCAAAAGGGGGGTGAGTGTAACTGGTGTGAAATGTCTAGCTAGTTAGCGGTGCGCACTAGTAGCGTTTCAAATCGGTGATGTCACTCGCTCTGAGACCTTGAAGTAGTTGTTTCCCTTGCTCTGCAAGGGCCGCGGCTTTTGTGGAGCGACGGGTAACGGTGCTTCGAGGGTGACTGTTGTCGATGTGTGCAGAGGGTCCCTGGCCCAGGTAGGGGCGAGGAGAGGGACGGAAGCAACACTGTTACAAATGCAACATGTAAAGTGTTGGTCCCATGTTTCATGAGCTGAAATAAAAGATCCCCGAAATGTTCCATACGCACAAAAAGCTTATTTCTTTCAAATGTTGTGCACGAATTTGATTCCTGTTAGTGAGCATTTCTCCTTTTCCAAGATAATCCATCCACCTGACAGGTGTGGCATATCAAGAAGCTAATTAAACAGCATGATCATTACACAGGTGCACCTTGTGCTGACGACAATAAAAGGCCACTCTAAAATGTGCAGTTTTGTCACACAACACAATGCCACAGATGTCTCAAGTTTTGAGGGAGTGTGCAATTGGCATGCTGACTGTAGGAATGTGCACCAGAGCTGTTGCCAGATAATTTAATGTTAATTTCTCTACCATAAGCCGCCTCCAACTTCGTTTTAGAGAATTTGGCAGTAAGTCCAACCGGCCTCACAACCGTAGACCACATGTAACCACGCTAGCCCAGGACCTCCACATCCGGCTTCTTCACCTGCGGGATCATCTGAGACCAGCCACCTGGATAGCTGATGAAACTGTGGGTTTGCACAACTAAAGAATTTCTGCATAAACTGTCAGAAACTGTCTCAGGGAAGCTCATTTGCGTTCTCGTTGTCTTCACTAGGGTCTTGACCTGACTTCAGTTCGGCGTCGTAAGCGACTTCAGTGGGCAAATGCTCACTTTCGATGGCCACTGGCACGCTGGAGAAGTGTGCTCTTCACGGATGAATCCCGGTATTAACTTTACAGAGCAGATGAAAGACAGTGTGTATGGCATCATGTGAGCGAGCGGTTTGCTGAGTGCCCCATGGTGGCAGTGAGGTTATCGACGTGTGAGACAGCGTGTTCCAATTCCCGCCAATATCCAGCAATTTCGCACAGCCATTGAATGGAGTGGGACAACATTCAACAGGCCAGAATCAGCAGCCTGATCAAATCTATGCGAAGGAAATGTGTGAGGCAAATGGGGGTCACCAAATACTGACTGGTTTTCTGATCCACGCTCTTATCTTTTTTTTTAAGGCATCTGTGACCAACAGATGCATATCTGTATTCCCAGTCATGTGAAATCCATTCAATTGACTGATTTCCTTATATGAACTGTACGTCAGTAAAATCTTTGAAAATGTTGCATGTTGCGTTTATATTTTTGTTCAGTGTAAGTTAAACAACAGCTGGAATGACCTAGTTGTAATGTTTACAAGTATCCCCACTTGCTGGCTACTAGACGACCAAATATAACAGTTGGCCCTTAAGTCTTTGTAGGGAGCCAAGGAAAGCAACTCTTGTTGTATGTATCAGTGATGGACAGTAGCTAGCTGGAATGTGTAATGTTAACAATACTATTAACAATAGGCCAATACCAATACAGTAGGCCAACTTCTTGCCCTTGGAATAAGGCTGTCACTTGGTCAAATCATAATTTATATTCTGTACCAAATACATTGCATATCAAACATCTTACAATGTATGCATACCATGTAATTCTACTGTATGTTCCTTTGTATTTACTTAGTATTACCAAACTTCATCCAGATATGAAACTCTTGATGTGTATGGAGTACAAAATTACTATTTAGCTTGTATGTAGGTCTCATAACCAGCCATAAAATAACAATATATGTCACAACAGTTCTAAATATGTGTCATGACAGTGTTATGACCATATTATGACAGGTTATGACAAGTTATGTCAGCTGTTATGACATATCATGACATGGTTATGACCGTGCCATAACGTGTTATGACGCTAGGTGTCAAGTAAAGTGTTACCCGGGAACTCAATATATTATCAATACCAACCCTGAGCACAGGAGTAGACTATAATGAACAATTGATATTTCATTTTATTGTTTGCTTAGATTGTAATTGTAGTTGGTTGTGTAAACATTACCAGAACAGGCATTGAATGATAAATAAAACCAAACATCCACTTCTCACTTTATGTCAATATAACAATATCGCTGCTGGCTCAGTCTGTCCATTGTCTGCATCACTCAGCCTGGGGAATCCTCTGTCTTGTAAGACGCATGAAACACACAGGTAGGTTGTTGAATTTGTCATTATGTCAGTTACGTATTCAGTCCTACATTACCATTTAGAGAACAGAATCAGATTCTCTTTCTGTACACAGTAAAGACAGTGCTGTCGGGTTACTACCCACCCTACGTAGAACAACGACAGGCTCAAGCCACCCATGATTGTATAGCCTTGTAGTCCTGACATTCTCTACTCTATTTCACCTAGGTGGTGGAGGGATTTTAGGGGGATGGACAAACATTCATGGATGGATGAAACTGGGGTCAATTTAGGAGAAGGGAAAAAGGGATACCTAGTCAGTTGCACAGCTGAATGCATCCAACCGAAATGCGTCTTCCACATTCAACCCAACCCCTCTGAATTAGAGAGGTGTGGCGGGCTGCCTTAATCGACGTCCATGTCATTGGCGCCCGTGGAGCAGGTGTTGGGGGGTTAACTGCCTTGCTCAAGGGCAGAACAGCAGATTTTTCCCACCATGCCGGCTCTGGGATTCGAACCAGCCACCTTTCGGTTACTGGCCCAATGCTCTTAACTGCTAGATTTGATTTGCAGTTTTTGGAGAGAGAGAATAATCTATTTTTTAGTGGCATATATGGTCAACTACAAAATTACTTCTCACATTTGGTGCCTTGTGCCTGTTGGATAGGACAGAATGTTACTCTGCTAAACACGGAAGTGCAAAATTGAGGGATGAACTAATTTCACTAGCTACTGTCGTTCCATTACACAGACACCCATCTCTTAACTTAGAAAGAAAGCTAGCTAATTATAACATAATTATGTTGTCCTTACAATTTTATCCAAACTGTGGGTTGCACGTTTTGATACTACTTTTGCAGCATTTTGTATCACTTTGGCCAGCTCACACATTCCCTTTGACAGCTAATTAGCTAGGTTTATTACTGTAGAGACACCTTGCAGTTTTGGAGACAGCTTCGTGTTTGGTAACATAAGGCAGTGAAGTAGCGTTAGTACTGGTACAGCAGTGATTTACTCACTGAGCTATATGAACTTACTTCATATGGATTTACTTCACCGCACAGTTAGCTATGCTGTACCTAGCTAGCCAGTGACCTATAGGCCTACTCTTGCTGCTACTTTAGCGCGCTGTACATTATAACATGTCTCCAGAAACGACGAGGTGTCCCAGCTGTGTTGACATTTCACCTATCCACTTCATCCACTTTTGATTTCACTAGCTAGCTATCCAACTAATGTTAGCTAGGTGACATTAGTCATGAAGCTAATGCTGGTCCCTGATAAGTCATTCGGCTAACGTGTGCTTTGCCAAGCTGCTTAGCTACTTCACACATTCAACGTGAAATTCAAAGCTCATCAGAATAATATTAGCAATTTTCAGCCCATCCAACAGCTCCAGGTTGAAGTGCATTGCAGCCAAAGTAACAACAGGTTGTAAACAGGAAGTAATGTAGCTGTCAGATAGAACTGCATGTCATTTTATCAGGTAAACACACGGCATTGCCACAAAAAAATCTGAGTTTCCAACTTCGGATTTCCCATTTCAAGCCCAAATGTATCAAACATTGACTAAAACCATGACTTATTGATTAAATCATTGTGCAACATCATGGGTAAACTCTGGGCATCGTATTTCAGTTGAAAAAAGGGAATTTCTGCTCTTGTGGGTCTTTAAGTAAATCAGGTGTTAAATGAGGTGAAAATGAGACTGGAGTGCCACTTTACATTTCTATCACGCTGTAACGCTGAATTTCTGATATACAGATTGAATAGAGACCTAAATCTCCAATGATTTGTTTATCGGGCTTACAAATCAGGATACATTCTTGGGTAACACTTTATTTGGATAGTCCATCTGTAGATACTCTACAGACTACCAGTAACATTTCAACTAACTATCTACTAAACCTAGCCCTAATCCTAACCTTAACCATACCCTTATTCTAACCCTAACCTTAGCAAGAAGTTGCTTATCAACAGATAGTTTGTTAGTATGACCATCTGTAGAGCATCTACATCAAGTGTGACCATTTTTTGTATGGTTTTGTTTTATAAACATTTGAAAGAGGGAGGTGCCTTAAAAACATCTGGGTTTTGTACCTCTCCTGCACATGCTGTTTTGTATTTTCGTGTGCAAATAAGAGGTATACCGGTCTATGGCTTGTGACGTGAAAGGGCAAAAGCGCCCTTCCTCACCGCTATGAAGTTGAACATGTGCTCTTTATGACAGAATGTTAAAATTAGGTTAAATAAATAGTTGTTCTTTTCAAAATTATACTACTCTATCAGTGGAATGACCCAGCTAAGATGGATACCACACAAACAATTAGGTGCTCAGTCTGAAACGGAGTAACATACAATAGAGGACAAATTGTCAGACACACAAACATAAAGTGCACACACACAGACAAACAAGTGTCCACGTACAGTGTGTCCACGTACAGTGAGGGAAATAAGTATTTGATCCCCTGCTGATTTTGTATGTTTGCCCACTGACAAAGAAATGATCAGTCTATAATTTTAATGTTAGGCTTATTTGAACAGTGAGAGACAGAATAACAACAAATAAATCCAGAAAAACTCATGTCAAAAATTTTATAAAATGATTTGCATTTTAATCAGAAAGATTTCTGGCTCCCAGGTGTCTTTTACACAGGTAACGAGCTGAGATTAGGAGCACACTCTTAAAGGGAGTGCTCCTAATCTCAGTTCGTTACCTGTATAAAAGACACCTGTCCACAGAAGAAATCAATCAATTAGATTCCAAACTCTCCACCATGGCCAAGACCAAAGAGTTCTCCAAGGATGTCAGGGACAAGATTGTAGACCTACACAAGGCTGGAATGGGCTACAAGACCATCGCCAAGCAGCTTGGTGAGAAGGTGACAACAGTTGGTGCGATTATTCGCAAATGGAAGAAACACAAAATAACTGTCAATCTCCCTCGGCCTGGGGCTCCATGCAAGATCTCACCTCGTGGAGTTGCAATGATCATGAGAACGGTGAGGAATCAGCCCAGAACTACAAGGGAGGATCTTGTAAATGATCTCAAGGCAGCTGGGACCATAGTCACCAAGAAAACAATTGGTAACACACTATGCCGTGAAGGACTGAAATACTGCAGCGCCCGAAAGGTCCCCCTGCTCAAGAAAGCACATATACATGCCCGTCTGAAGTTTGCCAATGAACATCTGATAGATTAATTATTAATGACTAATTATTACACCCTGAAACTGTGTATAATGTGTTAGAAATGTGTGAGTGTAGGACCAGTAAAGGCTATGGCATTGAGCCACTATTTAGCAATGTGAGTAAGAGTTAGGCCAGACAACAAAGACAACTGAGAAACTAAGATAAAGAGGCCTCCCAATTTAGGGAGGGGAGAAACTGTTATGAAAACATGGTGCAGAATATTGTGAGAACGGCAATAACTGAGTAATGCAGGGAGTAGGATATGTGTGTGTGTGTGTGTGTATGTATGTGTGTATGCATGTGTGTATATGTGTGTGTGTGTGTGAACTGAAGGTCAGTAGAGCAGTTTTAGAGTGGAAAACTACAGCCCGCCTACAGAGGGGAGGGATTTCTTTTTGTATGACGTATGAGTATAAAAGATGGACTCTGAAATTGTGATGGCAGAATTCTCAATGAATAAATATCTCTGACTATGCAGACCGGGACTCTGGCCGTTACTTAAATCCCAAAAGACTTACAACCTTTTGGGAGATGCACAGAGACACTAAAATAGTTTGTTAAATAATTCACATAACAGCTTGGTCCTTCTGAGCCGGACTCCAATACCCTGTTTCTGTCATTCCAGGTAACTCTGAAAACCGTCGACGGGCGAATGATACATTCGTAAATAGAAAGTCCTGCCCTTTGACATTAAGGGTTAAAACAGGCCAGAGGACACCTGATTAATGACAGAGACGGTGACGGAATCCAAACCTACATTGAATCTCGGCTGCAAGGATAAGGTCAGTAGTCTTTATTCATTAACTTGGTGAAATTGATTTGAGGACTTGCTAAAATATTGAAAAGTAGCAAATTGATCAATGCGTAGCCATTTTAAGTGAAATGTGGGGTTGACTGTCAGGAATTATCAAGATTACATTGTGAGGATAGACTCCTCCGTAGAGTAGGAGATAATTCTGGGGGACTAGTCAACCTGGTGGTGGGTCCGTAATGATTCACGGTAATAGGCCATTACCAAAAGAAACTACCCGGTGTTGAAATAGAAGGAACTATTAAAAGTACACCTATGGGATGTAACCTGTAAGAGATTATTGAACAGTCAACAAATAATCAGGGTTAAACAAATACAAAAAGTACACCAGAAGGAATTAAAGTAGCATGTGTGAGAAATAGAATATTAGTAAAGTCAAAAGTCACAAACAACTGTAGATTTTGCTGTAACTCTATCCGTTCTGGAGCCTTATAAACTCCAGGTTACCGATACAACACCAATAATCATGTAAGGTTGTATACGTATGAGACCTAATGTTGGCTCAAAAGTCACATGAATAATTCCAGGTGGTTGTATAGAGGAGGGAGAACCCATTCCTGTTGTATGAGACTGTCAGGAATTATCAAGATTACATTGTGGGGATCAATCCCTCTGTAAACGTATGAGATAATTCTGGGGGACTAGTCAAGACTACATTTACAGGGAGAGGTGGTTGTATAGAGGAGGGAAAACCCATTCCTGTTGTATGAGACTGTCAGGAATTATCACGATTACATTGTGGGGATCAATCCCTCTGTAAAAGTATGAGATAATTCTGGGGGACTAGTCAAGATTACATATACAGGAAGGGGTGATTCAAGGTGTTGTTGTGTGAAGCTATTTTGAATTACTTGTTAAATTGACTTGTTATATAGAAGAGGTGGCTAAGGGATTTTTAACAGTACCAACCATGGGGGGGCAAATCCTCACAAGAGGTCCCAGAATTTACTGGGGACGAGAAATGCTTGATGTAATTAAAATGGAATCCAGGGATAGAAGAAATCTCCATTATGTAACCAGGTGGAGGGAGAGGTATGGTTTTGAGGGACGTCTAGACGCAGATAAACTCGAATCCATGCTTAAACAGATACATAAGGTGTGTAAAGGAGAAATAAGCAGTGAGAGAGAGAGAGAGTAGGAGGGGGCCAGTACCCACTGATAGCCTTACCTAATCTATTGGCGGGGAATGAAAGGGGCCCCAGCAACCTTAGATGTATACAGTAATAATAATAATATGCCATTTAGCAGACAGGCCATGAACACAGAGGACGTGGCCAGAGCGGTAGAAGGAATGACCCACCCCGAAACAGGAATAGTAAGGTTTGGGCTGCCGTTAGAGGGCAGTGGGTTTCAGGGGATGCCCAGAGGACACTTTTGCCATGGGCCGATCACGGAGAGTATGTTGGAAAAATAACTGAATTGTGTAATAGCCTCAGAGAGACATGCAATCCATCATGAGCAGAATAACAGACAGGACAGAGCCAAGAAAGAAAGGAAGAAAAGAGAAGTGAGTGAGAGGGAAAGAGAAGTGAAGGTTGAGGTCTCCGTGCCTCCCCCAGAGCAGAGGGCAGAAAGGTTATATCCAAACTTGGCAGACCAGGCATGGAGAGAAAATCCAGATGATGAATACGTAGGGAGGAGAAGGAGAGTGCAGGGGAATAATGTTGCCCCCTCGCCGGCCCCACCTCCCTATGAGGAAGAAGGGGCTGGAGGAGGAAGGGAAGATGAAGGTGAGGAAGAGCCAGAGGTAGAGGAGTACAGGACAAGGGCAGAGAAAGTCAGACAGGAGAGAAAAGAGAGAAAAGATAGAAGAGAGAGAGAGAGAAGTCCATCCCCCAGCTTTGAGCGTGAGGAAGAGGAAGATAAGGCGTGACTAGTCCTTGAGGGAGAAATAGTAGACTCTAGTGGGGGGAAGACTAAGGAACCCTTTGATCCAAATTGTGAGGTGTTTGAATTGGCTACTATTGACTTAGCACTTCAACAGGAACAGAAACCTTATTTGACATTGACAGTAATAGGTATAAAAATTTAATTCCTTTGTGATACGGGAGCCTGCAGGACAGCAACCTGTGCAACAGACAAGCCAGATGGAGTCAGGATTGATGGGGAGAAAATCATAGTGCGATCTGCCTCTGGTCATCAATTTATTGAAAGGTTATTGTCACGGTTTCGGCCGAGGCGGCCCCTTCTCCTTGTTCGGGCAGGCTTCGGCGGTCGTCGTCTCCGGAGTACTAGCTGCCACCGTTCGATGTTTCTTGTTTGATTGGTTTGTCTGTTTGTCACACCTGTTCGTTGTTTAGTTTCATTAGGCACCCTATTTAGTTCCTTGTGTTAGGTCAGGGGTTGTGTGTATTGTTCTGCTGTCGTGTGGTTGTTTGTCCTCTGTATTTTGTTCTCTCTCTCATTTTCGGGTTGTAATAGAGAGACCTGCACTTTGTGCATACTTACTTTGACTGTCTAGTGTGCGTTTGTTTTCGCCTGTGGCCTGTTGCCGGTTTTGGCGTGCACTAAGGACTTCACTAAAGAGCTTTGGATTTATATCTCTGTGTCCTGCGTGTGATTCCACATCCCACTACACTCCACTCCTGACAGAATTACACACCATCTGATGGAATCAGCAGGAGCACACGCACCCACCGAGATCATGGAGGAGCGCCTTCGTGGTCAAGAAGATCGGATCAACCAAATCGGGCACGCCCTGGACCGAGTGATGAACACCCTCCATCGATGGGAGACCAGCGGGGTACCCACACCCCCACCTACCGCACCATCACCATCGGTCAGCCCGCCCGTCCAACTACCGGAACCCAGTGGGATTCGGCTCTCGCTCCCGAGGGCGTAGGACGGCACCACTGCCGGGTGTCAGGGGTTCCTGTTACAAGTGGAACTCTACCTTGCCACCGTACACCCGGCGCCCTCGGGACACGAGAGCGTTTCCGCCCTCATCTCCTGTCTCACCGGCAAGGCGTTGGAGTCGGCCAACGCCGAATGGAGGAGAATAGCCGCCACTATCACCTATGCGGAGTTCTCCCGCCGCTTCCGTGCGGTCTTCGACCATCCACCAGAGGGGAAGGCGGCGGGGGAGCGTCTATTCTACCTCCGGCAGGGGATGAGGAGCGCTCAAGAGTTTGCGCTGGAGTTCCGGACTCTAGCGGCAGATGCAGGGTGGAATGAGCGGGCCCTCATAGACCACTTTCGTTGCAGCCTCAGGGAGGACGTCCGCAGAGAGTTGGCGTGCAGGGATACTACACTCTCATTTGACCAGTTGGTGGACATGGCCATTCGGCTGGACACCCTGCTCGCTAACCGCGGACGTCCCAGGTGGGGGTCGCCCATTCCACCCTCCAGCGCCTCCGAGCCGAGCCCGATGGAGCTCGGAGGTGCTGGCGCTAGAGGAGGGAGAAGAAGGAGCCCGAGGGGGGCCGTCCCCTGCACCAACTGTGGCCGTGGAGGGCACACCGCGGCTAGGTGCTGGGGAGGGTCCCCTGGTGGAGGAGACGGCAGACCACACATTGGGGAGTCCTCCCAGGTGAGTAGGCGCCCCACTTACCCAGAGCTTTCTGTCGTACACATAACCATACCTGTTTGTTTTCCACAGGTTGCACCTCGTTCCCAGCATAAGGCGCTAGTAGATTCAGGTGCAGCTGGGAATTTTGTAGATCGTAAATTCTGTGTTGAGTTAGGGATTCCCCTCCTTCCGGTTGATAATCCTTTCCCTGTACATGCCCTAGATAGTCGTCCGTTAGGATCTGGGTTGATTAGGGAGGTCACAGCGCCACTTAGGATGAAGACGCAGGGGGGTCATGAGGAGACGATTCAACTCTATCTGATCGACTCTCCTGCGTATCCGGTGGTACTGGGGCTTCCCTGGTTGATTACCCATGATCCTACGATTTCGTGGCGAGAGAAGGCTCTTAAAGGGTGGTCTGCTCAATGTGAGGGGCTATGTCTGGGTGTTTCCGTAGGGGCGACCTCGGTGGAGAGTCCGAACCAGATGGCCGCACTGCACATTCCACCTGAGTATGAGGATTTGGCACTCGTGTTTAGCAAGACTAGAGCGGCACGGTTGCCGCCTCATAGACAGGGGGATTGTGCGATAGACCTCCAGGCAGGAGCTGCGCTCCCGCGGAGCCATGTGTATCCTTTGTCACAGGAGGAGATGAGGGCAATGGAGACATACATTGCCGAGTCTCTGAGACAGGGATACATACGGCCCTCCACTTCTCCCGTGTCCTCGAGCTTCTTTTTTGTGAAGAAAAAGGATGGAGGTTTGCGTCCGTGTATTGATTACCGCGGTCTCAATCAGGTGACTGTGAAATATAGTTATCCACTCCCGCTGATTGCGACTATGACGGAGTCATTACACGGGGCACGGTTCTTCACAAAATTGGACCTCAGGAGCGCATATAACTTGGTGCGCATTAGAGAGGGCGATGAGTGGAAGACAGCATTTAGTACTACCTCCGGTCATTACGAGTATCTCGTCATGCCATACGGGTTAATGAATGCTCCATCAGTCTTCCAATCTTTTGTAGATGAGATTTTCCGGGACATGCAGGCGCAGGGAGTAGTGGTGTACATAGACGATATTCTGGTGTACAGTTCTACTCGTGCCGAGCATGTAGCCCTGGTGCGCAGGGTATTGAGGAGATTGTTGGAGCATGACCTGTATGTCAAAGCCGAGAAATGTCTGTTCTTCCAGGAGTCGGTCTCCTTTTTGGGTTATCAGTTGTCTGCGTCAGGGGTGAGGATGGAGGTTGACCGTGTGTCAGCCGTGCGTAATTGGCAAACCCCAACCACGGTTAAAGAGGTGCAGCAGTTCTTGGGTTTTGCGAATTACTACCGGAGGTTTATCCGGGGTTTTGGACAGGTGGCAGCTCCCATAACGTCCCTTCTGAAGGGGGGTCCGGTGCGCTTGCGGTGGTCAGCTGAGGCGGACAGGGCTTTTGGGAGACTGAAGGACCTGTTTACCTCGGCTCCAGTGCTGGCGCACCCGGATCCCACTTTACCATTCCAAGTGGAGGTGGACGCGTCGGAAGCCGGTATCGGGGCTGTTCTTTCACAACGGTCCGGCACACCACCTAAACTCCGCCCCTGTGCCTTTTATTCTAAGAAGCTCAGTCCGGCGGAGCGGAATTATGACGTAGGGGACAGGGAGCTGTTAGCCGTGGTACAGGCCTTAAAGGTGTGGAGGCATTGGCTTGAGGGGGCTCAACACCCTTTTCTCATTCTGACTGACCACCGTAACCTGGAGTACATTCGGGCAGCTAGGAGACTGAATCCTCGCCAGGCTCGATGGACTATGTTTCTCGCCCGGTTTGTGTTTAAGATCACTTACATCCCTGGGTCCCAGAACGGGAAGGCAGATGCCCTGTCTCGGCGGTATGACACAGAGGAGAGGTGCGTGGAGCCCACTCCCATACTACCTGAGTCTTGTCTGGTTGCACCGGTGGTATGGGAGGTCGATGCGGAGATCGAGCGGGCATTACGCACCGACCCTAGCCCTCCACAGTGTCCGGTGGGTCGGACGTACGTCCCGCTCGAGGTCCGGGATCGGCTTATTTATTGGGCTCACACGTCACCCTCCTCTGGACATCCAGGTATTGGCCGGACAGTGCACTGCCTTAGTACAAAGTACTGGTGGCCAACGTTAGCCAGGGATGTGAGGATTTATGTCTCCTCCTGCTCAGTGTGTGCCCAGTGTAAGGTGCCCAGACACTTGCCCAGGGGTAAATTACAACCCCTGCCCGTTCCACAACGACCCTGGTCTCACCTCTCGGTGGATTTTGTTACCGACCTTCCCTCCTCACAGGGGAATACCACCATCCTGGTCGTTGTGGATCGGTTCTCGAAGGCCTGTCGTCTCCTTCCCATGCCGGGTCTTCCTACTGCCCTACAGACCGCTGAGGCTCTATTTACTCACGTCTTCCGGCATTACGGGGTACCCGAGGATATAGTGTCTGATCGAGGCCCCCAGTTTACCTCCAGAGTCTGGAGAGCGTTTATGGAACGGTTGGGGGTTTCGGTGAGCCTTACCTCGGGTTACCACCCGGAGAGTAATGGGCAGGTCGAACATGTTAACCAGGATGTGGGTAGGTTTCTGAGGTCATATTGTCAGGGCCGGCCGGAGGAGTGGGCGAGATATGTGCCCTGGGCCGAGATGGCACAGAACTCTCTCCGCCACTCCTCCACTAAACTAACCCCTTTCCAGTGTGTGTTAGGGTACCAGCCGGTTCTGGCACCTTGGCATGAGAGCCAGATCGAGGCCCCTGCTGTGGATGAGTGGGTGCGGCGCTCGGAGGAGACGTGGAACGCTGCACACGTCCATCTGCAGCGAGCCATCCGTCGACAGAAGACGAGCGCCGACCTCCACCGCAGTGAGGGGCCAGTGTACGCACCTGGAGATCGAGTCTGGCTCTCAACCAGAAACCTGCCCCTCCGCCTGCCCTGCCGGAAGCTGGGTCGGTGGTTTGTGGGGCCTTTTAAAGTCCTGAGGAGATTGAACGAGGTGTGTTACAGGTTACAACTGCCTATTGATTACAAAAATATTAACCCCTCGTTCCATGTGTCTCTCCTCAGGCCGGTGGTAGCTGGTCCACTCCAGGACTTTGAGATAGAAGAGACTCCTCCGCCCCCGTTGGACATCGAGGGGGCTCCGGCGTACACTGTTCGGGCCATCTTAGATTCGAGACGCCGGATGGGGGGTCTCCAATATCTCGTGGAGTGGGAGGGGTACGGCCCGGAGGAGCGGTGCTGGGTGCCGAGGAGGGACATCCTGGACCCGTCTCTTCTGACCGAATTCCATCGTGGTCATCCTACTCCGCGTCCTCCTGCTCCGCGTCCTCCTGGTCGTCCCCGAGGCCGGGGGCGGCGCACGGCTGGAGCCGCGCGTCAAGGGGGGGGGTACTGTCACGGTTTTGGCCGAGGCGGCCCCTTCTCCTTGTTCGGGCAGGCTTCGGCGGTCGTCGTCTCCGGAGTACTAGCTGCCACCGTTCGATGTTTCTTGTTTGATTGGTTTGTCTGTTTGTCACACCTGTTCGTTGTTTAGTTTCATTAGGCACCCTATTTAGTTCCTTGTGTTAGGTCAGGGGTTGTGTGTATTGTTCTGCTGTCGTGTGGTTGTTTGTCCTCTGTATTTTGTTCTCTCTCTCATTTTCGGGTTGTAATAGAGAGACCTGCACTTTGACTGTCTAGTGTGCGTTTGTTTTCGCCTGTGGCCTGTTGCCGGTTTTGGCGTGCACTAAGGACTTCACTAAAGAGCTTTGGATTTATATCTCTGTGTCCTGCGTGTGATTCCACATCCCACTACACTCCACTCCTGACAGTTATCAGCCCCAATAACCCTAAAACATGACCAATCAGGATGAGAGGCAACCATACCCATCCTGATATCTAAGCTGTGTCGGGTAAATTTACTAGGACGTGATGTAATGACTAAATTGAATGTGGCTGTCATTTCCGCTGAGAGGGGAATGAAAGTACACATAGTCAGAGACAATATGGTGGTCTGTGGGGAAGGGGAGCCATGTTATTGGGATAGGCAAGATTTGTTTAGGGGGGGAATAACTGATATTCCCCGAACCTTGATGGAACTTGCTGATGATGTAGTACCAGGCCCCACTAAAATGTCCCCCGATGACCTACACTGTACTCTCTGGTATAACAAACACCCAGGTCCAGATGCAATCTATGAGAAAGCATTATTTAAAACCACAGAAAGGACTATAGCCTTGAAATGGTTTCACTATGACAACACCCACGCAGTAGTGGAGGTGGAAATAGGGCCCCAAAGTCAGAGACTGTTCAGGGAAATATGGAGCCCACATGTGTCCCTAGCAAAGGAGCCAGCAGAGGACTGGAAAGACATGGGCCAGTGGGTATCCAAGGGTAAGAGGATCACTGATTGGGTCAATATTGTGAGTGGCGATCAACACAGCCCATCCACAGATAGTACATTTAGATGAGAATAGCAGATGCTGAGGAGAGGAATACCTGTTGACAGAACAACAGGAGTCAGATTTAAAAGAAGTTCCAGAGCATTTGTGGTCCCGGGGTCCAGCAGACGTAGGATTAATAAAAGGGGTAATTCCAGTACAGGTGATACCCAAATCTAATCATAGGCCATATCAGAAGCAATACCCTATGAAACCAGAAGCAATAAAAGGTTTGCAGTTTACCAAGAGCAGATTGGGAGGGACCTTGAGGGAGGGCCAATTCCCGGGGAGATAGTGAGGCCAGAAACAAAGGTGCAGTGTCCTGGAAATCACAGTCTGTTTTTTTTTTTTTTCAGTTCTGCTGGGAGTACATTGGATGATGGGGTTTTGTGTTGAATTAGAGACAGTGAGACTATTAGTCAATACCTAGGAGAGAAGAGAGGTTACGGTAGCAAAGACAGACAAGAAGGAAATGGTAATAGTGGAGACAGGAGTGAGTGGAAGTGTTACAATTGTGACAAAACGGGACATTTTGCTAGAGAATGTGAGGAACCGTGTAGTTACTGTGCAAGGAAAGGGCACCAGTTAAGAAACTGTAGGCAGAAGGGGAAGAGAGAAATCAGGAGTCCTCATGACCTGGCTGTTTGGTTGTTGTTTTTTAATTGGGGTTTTCAAATAAAAAACAACACACCTAGTATGATGTTTATAAAGCCTTGTTGTTTCAATTTTGGGGGGTTTTCAGCAGGTCAAGGGTGATAGGTCTTAGAGGAGCACACAGTGAATTTTATGGAGTTTTTTAGGTTTTGGCTGAGTTTGGGGTATATATGATTTCTTATGAGAATGAATGTCATGAGGATTAATGAACACTTGGGATAAGTAACATTTATTAAATATTTAGAATAATGGTCATGTTTGGTATACTATGGGATGGAATTTCAATTGCCTCTGAACTCTGTTTTAACTTTCTGGTGTTAATTAATCATCCACACTGGTAAATTCTAAAGGCATGAGAGGAGGACTTTAAGATAGTTTATTTTACCAATAAATAAAAATAAGGGATGGCAATTGGATGATAAATTACCAATATTACCTAAGTGATTGTTAGGTAGGTGATAATATTGACACATGGGCAGTGGCATGTGTCAAAAGGAGGGATGGATGGTAGAACAGATTAGACAACACTTTGTTGCACATGGGATTACTAATTATAAAAAAAAAGATGTGTTATCTGTGCTCAAAATAATCACCAGGGCAGACAAAGGGCACCTCAGGGTGAGTATCCTCCGGCTAAGTACCCTTTCCAGCAATTGGAAATGGATTTTATAGAGTTATCACGGAGTGAAGGGAAGAAATTTTGAGTAACCCCAGATGAAGATGGGTTATCCCCCTTTGAGAAAGTGTTTGGAAGACCTTACAGAATGCCACAGTTGGCAGGACCAGACAGGCAGACATAGAACTAGAGAGCACCCTAGCAGAACACGTGAGAAGGTAGTTTATTAACCACACCTGTATGTCAGAGGTTTTGTGCCCCACAGGTGAACTAAAGGAGAAGGTGACCCACTCTATCTAACCAGGAGACTAGGTGTGGATCCAGTCCCTAAAGAAGAAAAACTGGAAGCAGGCCTGTTGGGAAGGGCCCTACCAAGTCCTATTAGATCCACCTCGGTGCATGTCACACACTGCAAAAAGGTAAACCCAGTTACACCTGACGAACAAACACAGAGTTAGGAGAAAGAACCGATCACCACTAGGGCTCGGGGGTTGGCTCCTTAACGGAGATTCCCTTACCCTGTCTGATCATCCCTGTGTGAGTTCGATAGAAGGTGAAGCAATGGGTTGGCCTCTGGCGTCTGACATGTTCTCAGGGCGAGGGTGGGGATTCACAGGTCTCCCGACGGTAGGTAGCTGTCTGATTGTGGGGGCCATATTCCTAACACACACGGACCCTCCTGTTTCAGCCAGAAGTGGTAGTTAACCTAACACAAGTTGAAAAGGCATAGGAGACAGCTAGATGTAGGGAAAGGGGAAATACTAGGGACTTTAGGGAAGGACATCACCATATGTATGTCACCATGTACATCCTGGGACTATGTAGTTGCTTATACCAAGCGGGGGGGGGATATGTCAATCTCCATACACAGTTTAGGGACAGGTGTAGTATTGTGAAAGTAGGGAATTATCAGAAATGGCAGTGCGACCCATATGAGGGTAGGTACTGTCTGAAAGTCTGAATTATGCTAAAACAGATTACAGACCTGACAAGTGAGATATCTTATTCAACTGGGGCACCCTATAGAGTAAACCTCTCTGAGGGAGGTAGTGAGACAGTGCAAACTATAGACCTGAAGGAAGTAGTACAGATGGAGACGGAGTAAATAGATTTTAACCTGTGGTTGGAATGGATTCAGTATACGGTCTAAAGAGGACTGTTATGCCTGTAGGACAGCCAAACCAAGGTTAACAACTACTCCGTTCCCCTTGACAGGCTTTAACTCTGTGTCAGGTTTATCCTCCATGCAAGCCACCTGGGAATGTGGTGAAAGAGTCTTGTAGTAACTTGCACTTTCTGTATCCCCTGATAACAAAGTCACCCCGACCTAGGTTGCCTCCGTTTGAAGTCTCAGGGGATTCTTATTATTGTTTTTCTAGGACTAGTAAGGATAGGATACAGGGTAGGGCATCTTAGCTCCTGCTCCCACACAGAGAATGTCACACCTAAAGAGACCATGACTAATCTCTCCTCTTTGTTACAGCCAGAGGATTTTAGGAACCAAAACCAGGCCCGTGCTGACATCTGATGGTTGTGTGGTGATAACAGATTGTGAACTCACCTACATATGTAAAAAATCAAACGTGTCAGAGACTGGTGAGTTGTCACGTAGAAAGTAGGACCTCCTCCTGGGATCCTTTGATGAAAGGATATATATTGATGGGATAGCAGTACCTCGAGGGTTCCAGAACAATTTAAAGCTAGGAATCAGATCGCAGCTGGGTTTGAATCAAGTATTTTCTGGTGGTCAACAATTAATAAAAACGTAGATTGGATGAATTATGTTTACTATAACCAGCAAAGATTTATAAACCACACTCGTGATGCAATAAAGGGATTAGCTGAGCAGACAGCGGCAACTAGCTTAATGACATGGCAGAATAGAATAGCTTTAGATATGCTTTTGGCTGAGCGGGACGGAGTTTGTGTTCTGTTTGGATCTATGTGCTGTACTTTCATCCCCAACAATACAGCACCGGACGGGTCCGTGACCAAAGCGCTTCAGGGACTCACCACGCTGGCGAACGAACTGGCTGAGAACTCTGGTATTGATAGCTCCCTAAACGGTTAGTTTGATAACATATTTGGTAAATGGAAAACTATTGTTGTAACTATTCTGGGTGAAGTTATAGCTTCTATGGATATACTTGTTCTTTGTGGATGTTGTCTTATTCCCTGTGTCTGAGGGTTGGTGAGCAAGGCGGTTTCCCAACAGATGGTGAGATACGGCCCAATCCCGGACTCCGACTGAAGGATATGACCTACCAGGCTTGGTGGAGGACGACGACGATCCAGATAATTTGAGACTGGATGTTTTCCTAGAACTATAAATCTCTAGTTTAAAAGTTATTGTAATGATCTTTTGTGTATTAAAGTCTCATTTTAAGTATGATGTACTAGTTACCATTGCTAAAAAGTAACGTTATGCTTTTAATCATGGGGTAACCCTGATGAACCTGTAATGTTTTAATATGCAAACTAACTTATATACTTCAATGAGTGTGATTCATTTCTATAACAACATATATTTTGTATGTGTGTAATATTTAGTCAAAGGGTGGAATTGATAGATTAATTATTAATGACTAATTATTACACCCTGAAACTGTGTATAATGTGTTAGAAATGTGTGAGTGTAGGACCAGTAAAGGCTATGGCATTGAGCCACTATTTAGCAATGTGAGTAAGAGTTAGGCCAGACAACAAAGACAACTGAGAAACTAAGATAAAGAGGCCTCCCAATTTAGGGAGGGGAGAAACTGTTATGAAAACATGGTGCAGAATATTGTGAGAACGGCAATAACTGAGTAATGCAGGGAGTAGGATATGTGTGTGTGTGTGTGTATGTATGTGTGTATGCATGTGTGTATATGTGTGTGTGTGTGTGAACTGAAGGTCAGTAGAGCAGTTTTAGAGTGGAAAACTACAGCCCGCCTACAGAGGGGAGGGATTTCTTTTTGTATGACGTATGAGTATAAAAGATGGACTCTGAAATTGTGATGGCAGAATTCTCAATGAATAAATATCTCTGACTATGCAGACCGGGACTCTGGCCGTTACTTAAATCCCAAAAGACTTACAACCTTTTGGGAGACGCACAGACACACTAAAATAGTTTGTTAAATAATTCACATAACAACATCTGAATGATTCAGAGGAGAACTGGGTGAAAGTGTTGTGGTCAGATGAGACCAAAATCGAGCTCTTTGGCATCAACTCAACTCGCCGTGTTTGGAGGAGGCGGAATGCTGCCCATGACCCCAAGAACACCATACCCACCGTCAAACATGGAGGTGGAAACATTATGCTTTGGGGGTATTTTTCTGCTAAGGGGACAGGACAACTTCACCGCATCAAAGGGACGATGGACGGGGCCATGTACCGTCAAATCTTGGGTGAGAACCTCCTTCCCTCAGCCAGGGGATGGGTATTCCAGCATGACAATGACCCAGAACACACGGCCAAGGCAACAAAGGAGTGGCTGAAGAAGAAGCACATTAAGGTCCTGGAGTGGCCTAGCCAGTCTCCAGACCTTAATCCCATAGAAAATCTGTGGAGGGAGCCAAAGGTTTGAGATGCCAAACGTCAGCCTCGAAACCTTAATGACTTGGAGAAGATCTGCAAAGAGGAGTGGGACAAAATCCCTCCTGAGATGTGTGCAAACCTGGTGGCCAACTACAAGAAACATCTGACCTCTGTGATTGCCAACAAGCGTTTTGCCACCAAGTATTAAGTCATGTTTTGCAGAGGGGTCAAATACTTATTTCCCTCATTAAAATGCAAATCAATTTATAACATTTTTGACATGCGTTATTCTGGATTTTGTTGTTGTTATTCTGTCTCTCACTGTTCAAATAAACCTACCATTAAAATTATAGACTGATCATTTCTTTGTCAGTGGGCAAACGTACAAAATCAGCAGGGGATCAAATACTTTTTCCCCTCACTGTACACGCGCACACAGACACACACATCGGAACACTTTAACACTGCAGGTAGAGACGATACATCATGCCAGCTTGGACAGTTTGAATATTTTTTTTTCCCAAACAAGTGTGTGTCTATAGGCTTTAACTCCAGGTGGTTGTTATGGAGAGGACGTACCCTCCACCCATCTCCCCAAAACAGCAGCATCCTCCCTATAGACCTGTACTTCAATAGGAATCATAATAATAACAACAACAATTTCATAATAATAATATTCAACGTCATTCTTTTAATAATCAATTTAGCACTAGTATAGAAACATGAAAAAATAACAGAGAAAATAACAGAGAAAACCGAAAAGTAAACAAAAACAGTTTGTTGTTTTGTTGAGTGACCTCTCTCTCCTCACAGACACCTCTCTGATTCACTTTGGCCACCCCTCCTTCCCTCCCCCTGACATTCCTATACGTCCCAATACTCAAAGCTCTTCCTTTCCTGATCTCCTTTCCTTCTTCACCACTGAACAGAATAGAGCTCCACCAGTGCTTTTCACTTGTCTAGGCCTGTAAGATCAGCTGTTGTGTAGGAAAGGAGACGAGGAAAGGAGGCCAATGAAGTGTATTGGGACAAAGCCATCCAGTGGTTTCACAGCATTGAGTTGAGACTAGACAGAAACCACAGACTATATGGTGACCTAGCTGTGCGTGTCTGTTTCACTGCTGCACTGTGGGTCCAAGAGAAGGCCACAGAGATAATTCTGATGACATCTGTCTTTCTTAGGTTGTATGGTTATGTCTGTCTGTCACTGTGTACGTGTGTATTTATGTGTCTGTGTGTGTGGTGATCTGTGGTGTATGTGTGAGAGAGACACATTAGAAGAGAAGTGGAAGCAATACAGACAGATAGACAAAGAGAAAGACAGACAGATAAACAGAGAGATGTGTGTTTGCCTCCATCTGCTGGAGATTACTACTGTGCTCATTCTTCATGCCCTTGCTGACAACTTTTCTTGTAAAGAACTTGAAACTAGTTTCATTTTCTATAGTTAATGCATAGGCCAATGACTAGGAGTACTGAGTTTCACTGACACATTTCCAACCATTCCCTATCTCAGCCAAACCATTTGTTATTACAGTTTATCATGAATTATCATGTATTATCATTATCATGTATTAACATTATAATGTATTAACATGTAGAAAGAAACGCCAAGGAACATGAAGCTCTCGACCCGCTCCACTACAGTCCTGTTGATGGGGGGCGTGCTCTACCCTCTTTCTCCTGTAGTCCATGATCATCTCCTTGGACTTACTGATGTTGAGGGAGAGGTTGCTGTCCTGGCACCACACTGCCAAGTCTCTGAACTCCCTATTGCTGTCTCATCACTGTCGGTGATCAGGCCTACCGCCGCAGTGTTGTCAGCAAACTTGATGGTATTGGAGTCGTACGTGGCCACGCAGTCATGGGTGAACAGGGAGTACAGAAGGGGACTAATCACATACCCCTGAGGGGCCCCCATGTTGAGGGTCAGCGTGGCGGAGGTGTTGTTGTCTACCCTCACCACCTGGGGCCGGCACGCAGGAAGTACAGGATCCAGTTGCAGAGGGAGGTGTTCAGTCCCAGGGTCCCCAACATGGTGATGAGCTTGAAGGGGACTTTCATGTTGAACGCTGAGTTGTAGTCTATGGACAGCATTCTAACATAGTTATTTCCCCTCTTGTCCAGTTGGGAGAGGGCAGTGTGAAGTGCAATTGAGACTGTTTCATCTGTGGATCTGTTGGACCGGTATGCGAATTTGAGTGAGTCCAGGGTTTCTGGGATGATGGTGTTGATGTGTGTCATCAGGGCGAGCTCTAGACTAACTGAGTAACTGTCAGTGACTGACATAACAAGAGAAAAATTGCTGATGCACAAACAAATTTCAAACTTGCTATTCTATCTCTCAACTGAGTTTTTTTCTCCCTTGGAAGACTAAACCATGTCCCACCTCTTGTTCCTGACCATTGGACACCAATTTCTGCTTTGTAGCACATACAGATGAAACATTATGGAGCCTGGTTAAGCCCAAAATGTCATAAATATGCCAACTTTGATGAAGTATTTCTCAAATATGCTTTTAGGTACAAATGTCAAATATATGTCAACAACCCTTCCTCCAAAGAACCATTCTATGGATTACATTAAATGAAAATCCCCCAAATCATGGTCCGTGTCCGAATACCCATACTAGCGTACTACATACTTAAACTGCTTAGTATTTACTCATCATCGCATAAAATTTAGCATGTACTGCTTAGTAAAAAGTATGCCACGGACGCAATGCAGTAGCAGCTCCTGATTGGCTGAGTAGCTGGGGCGCGGCATCGCATTAACCAGCCTGATAATAGCTATTTTCCAATTGTATTAATTTCTCTAAACTCTGAATAGAATAGGAATGGAGTTCTAGGCCTACTCAGGCTGGTTATAGGAAGACTATCACATTCAACCTATATCGTACTAGACCATACAGCCCATCTATCCTATTGAAAAAAACTGAAGACAGAAACAGATAATTTGGTTCCATTTCAACATATTTATTAGTGAAACCAAAGTGCTGTAACATGTACATTCAATCAAATAGCCTATTACACACACCAAAACTTTTCAAATGTTCAAATCAAAAGGCTATTGCACAGACAAATGTGGACAATCGGGTGCATAGCAAATTCAGAACTGCTGGACAGCAACATAATAAACTAAAGCACTGATCATTGAGAATGAGATCAGAATGACTGCTAAGCCTTGATCCATAAATTAAATAATTAAATAGGTAGCCTAGCCTACAAAACTAAAACAATCCGTTCAAATCAACAACAAAAAAATGCAATAATGCAGCCACATCACAAGTCCCCTGTGCCGACATTCAGATCTCAACAGAAGGTTTCATATTAAGTTTAAAAGCTCTGACGAATGCCAAAAGAACAATAAACACTTTTCAGTGAGAAAACAGAAATCCACTTTGGGGAAAGAAATTAATAAAAAATACTTCTGTTTTCAAAGATGTGATCATTTTAAGGAGAACAAAAACTACTTAGTCTACATTTGAACACCACCGCAGAAGCTTCGGCCTATCACTCGTAGCTATATATCCATTGTTTAGCTTGAATGGAATGTCAATATCTTGTATATTTGACTGTGATATATGTGGTTGTCTCATATACTGTAGCTATTTTAAGATGAACTGTAAGTCGCTATGGATAAGAGCATCTGCTAAATGACTAAAATGTAAAACGTAAATATTTTACATACAAATCTCATATTACTGTATTGATTATTATTATTATTATATATTTACGTCATTTAGCAGACGCTCTTATTGATGTCACAAACGTATAATTTGTACAGTTATTTTTTTTTTGTAGTTATTTGTCACATTTGACTGTGTAAAACCTAAAAAAAATTTTTTATCTAAGAGTGAGGCGGATATATAATGTTTTGCAACAGAACATGATTATTTCTCCCTCTGAAATGAAACCATTAAGTGATAGTTATCAAACAAATACACGTCTGTCACTGAACAAACCTATGCCATGATTAGATGGTGAAAAAACACACCAACCTCCTTCAAAAGTTCTTCAAACAATAAAAGCTAATTTACCAACATTTTGGAAAAAGTATATATAGCATTTTGGAACGAAACTCTTCAAATGCAAATTAATTTCATCACTGTGGGGGTGGTGTTCTCGGGGTGATGAGAGGTGTTGGGTTTGCGCCAGACATAGCATTTTCCTTGATGGCCAAAAAGCTCAATTTTAGTCTCATCTGACCAGAGTACCTTCTTCCATATGTTTGGGGAGTCTCCCACATGCCTTTTGGTGAACACCAAACATGTTTCCTTAAATTTTTTCTTTAAGCAATGGCTTTTTCTGGCCAATCTTCCGTAAAGCCCAGCTCTGTGGAGTGTAAGGCTTAAAGTGGTCCTATGGACAGATACTCCAATCTCCGTTGTGGAGCTTTGGGCGGCCCTCTCTTGGCAGGTTTGTTGTGGTGCTATATTCTTTCCATTTTTTAATAATGGATTTAATGGTGCTCCATGGGATGTTCAAAGTTTCGGATATTTGTTTATAACCCAACCCTGATCTGTACTTCTCCACAACTTTGTGCCTGACCTGTTTGGAGAGCTCCTTGGTCTTCATGGTGCCACTTGCTTGGTGGTGCCCCTTGCTTAGTGGTGTTGCAGAATCTGGGGCCTTTCAGAACAGGTGTATATATACTGAGATCATGTGACACTTAGATTGCAAACAAGCTGACTTTATTTAACTAATTATGTGACTTCTGAAGGTAATTGGTTGCACCAGATCTTATTTAGGGGCTTCATAGCAAAGGGGGTGAATACATATGCACGCACCACTTTTCCGTTATTTATTTTTTAGACTTTTTAAAAACTAGTTATTTTTTCATTTCACTTCACCAATTTGGACTATTTTGTGTATGTCCATTACATGAAATCCATTTAAATTACAGGTTCTAATGCAATAAAATAGGAAAAACGCCAAGGGGGATGAATACTTTTGCAAGGTACTGTAGATGGTCGGTCTGAAACAGATAAACATACGATAGAAGACATGCTTTCAGACACACAAACACAAAAGGACAGTTTCCGTTGAAACCAGGGCTCGTGCAGCTGGTTCACGACCTTGTCACCGAGTACCCTTTGACCTCCACGCCAGCCCTAGAGACTGCCAAGGACGCCAAGGTGGAGAAGATTATCAGCAAACAAAGGTATGAGAATACATTCACAAAGTACACTTACAGTATGGAGGTCAATATGTATCTGCCATTAGCAGGCTAATGATTAACATATATTTTATGCACAGTGGGTTGTTAACATAGATATGGAAAGATGGCACACCTTTTATCCTTGTAATGGTCGTCTTCTGTGACAGCATGGGCAGCGCCATTGGGAGCTATCTCCATTGTAGAGTAGTCAAGTTCTTCTACTTCTATGAGTGTGTTGGCAGTTCATAAATAAACTAAAAATTTGCATACCACCACCTACTGTGCTGGAGTGTGTGTCTAGTCTGAACAGGTGATTTACTGCCACCTAACTGTATGGAATGTTTGCCCAGGAGTATCATTCATTGGCTGACCCCTCCTGCTGACCTGGATGGAATTCTGTGATCCTTCTTTAACCCATAGCAAGTCCCACCCAGCTGACTACTTTAAAATGGTGAAAGCCCTCAGTAGCGCTGCCCATGCTAAAACAGGGTTTGGTCCAAGTGTGCCCTTTAGCTACCTCTTTGGTTGTAAAGGAAACCTGAACCATGTACTTAAATGATTCTTTCCGGACCGCCATGATATCATAGAAGAGGAAACCTGAATGCTCTTCAAACAGACAGCTTAGAATAACAGTGGACAGGACATCAACTTAGTATTTATTTTTTCTATACAAAGAGAAAGAGACAATACATAAACAGTAAGCAACAATAGCACAACTAAATAACTAACTACAGTAAGTAACACAATCAATTATATTACACAATCAACCGGATTAACATATTAAACGTTTTGGTACATGCTGCATTTTATTGGTATATTCATGCTTTCTCTCACTCCATCATTCACTCTCTTCTTGCTCTAAACATCTAAAAGAAGTGAGGAGAGGAGTTGACCACAGTGAAGGTGTAATCAAGGATTAGGAAATGACACATATAGGGCCAGTCTATAATTTTTGCTTGAGCTGTTCCTTGATGGGTTATTGATTAATTTACTGTTACAGGCTTTGGTTTTTCCATTTATGTTTTGAGGTTGGACTTTAGCATGTATAGCTCATTAGCACGTAGGGCGCACCGATTGGTGTCAACTTGTTAATCAGTATGTCTTACACCTGTGCTGGTTGCCATCTCATTTGTGGGAAGATGTTTCACCGGTGCTGGCCCAGGTCCTATTTAAGAGTGTCTGGCACAGTGCTCCTGTTGTCTTGAGTGAGGTGGAGGGTCAACACCTTTGGCTGGTGTGCCCTATTTGATATTCAGAAAACATTCCTTTGTCTGATTTCACAGATTTTGTTTTATTCCACCTTTTTGGTTTCCTTCCTGTCTTTAAGTTTGGTGTGGGTTTTAATTTTGTTTGCCTCTTCTTGGGCAAATTTGGTGGGCGCTCATGGTGTGTGTCTTTCAGGTTCCAGTTGTTGTTGCTAGTCAACTTTCAGTGGACATCCCCATGAGTGTCTTTCAGAGCCCCTCCTAAAACCCCACGTGTTTCGTTTTGGGTGTTGGTCAGTGACTCTTTATTAGTTCCCCCTTCTGTTTGAGTGACATTATTTGTTTGCAGTGGCCAACGACATTCATTTAATGTTTGCAGTGGCCAACGACATTAACTTTATTTTTATTTGGGGGAATCAGAACGTCACCTTTACCTTCCAGACACCTTACAGAATGAATGTCACCTTTTACTTTAGGGTATTCTCATATCTGTTTAACCATTTCGAAATGAAAGCACTATGTATCTAGTCCCCCCATTATAAGAAGTCATGAGTATTTAGACAAATTCACTATAGTGTATTCAAAGGTTTAGTATTTGGTCCTATATTCCTTGCACTCAATGACTATACCAAGCTTGTCACTACGAACTTGTTAGATGCATTTGCAGGTTGTTTTGGATTATATTTTGCCCAATAGGAACTGAATGGTGAATAATGTATTGTCATTTTGTAGTATTTATTTTTTTGGAGTAAGAAGAGAAGATGTTTCTGAACGCTTCTACATTAATATGGACGCTACCATGAATATGTATAATCGTGAATGAATCATGAATAATGATGAGTGAGAAAGTTAGAGGCACAAAGATCATACCACCCAAAGAACGCTAACCTCCCCTGTTATTGGTAATGGTGAAAGGTTAGCATGTTTTGTTGTAGCCTCCTCAACCTTCTTACTAATGATTCATTCATGATTTTTGTTAATCATGGCATTATCAGGATTAATTTAGAAGTGTTCAGAAAAATCTTATCTACTCACTTAGAAATAACTACGCCAGTCATTCTCCATTCAGTTCCTATTTGTCACGGTTTCGGCCGAGGCGGCTCCTCCTCCTTGTTCGGGCAGGTTTCGCCGGTCGTCGTCTCCGGAGTACTAGCTGCCACCGCTCTATGTTTCTTGTTTGATTGGTTTTGTCTGTTAGTCACACCTGTTTTGTGTTATGTCTCATTTAGCACCCTATTTAGTTTCCTTGTTGTTAGTTTAGTGTTGTGTGTAATTGTTCGTGTCGTGTTGTTGCGCTACCCTTGTCGGTACGCTATTTTCATAGCTTCCTCCTTGTGTTTAGGAGAGTATTTTCGCACCTGTGTGTGCGCTCGCTATTTTACGCCTGTGTGCGTCTTTTTGCCTCCGGGCTGTTTGGATTATTTTTGTGTGCTCTAGTAAAGTCTTGTTGGACTTATCCTCTGCTTCCTGCGCCTGATTCTACACCACACCAATCCACACAACACTAAACTAACAACAAGGAAACTAAATAGGGTGCTAAATGAGACATAACACAAAACAGGTGTGACTAACAGACAAAACCAATCAAACAAGAAACATAGAGCGGTGGCAGCTAGTACTCCGGAGACGACGACCGGCGAAACCTGCCCGAACAAGGAGGAGGAGCCGCCTCGGCCGAAACCGTGACAGTACCCCCCCCTTGACGCGCGGCTCCAGCCGCGCGCCGCCTCCGGCCTCGGGGACGACCAGGAGGACGCGGAGCAGGGCGCGCAGGATGACCACGATGGAATTCGGTCATCAGGGACGGATCCAGAATGTCCCTCCTCGGCACCCAGCACCGCTCCTCCGGACCGTACCCCTCCCACTCCACGAGATATTGGAGACCCCCCATCCGGCGTCTCGAATCCAGGATGGTCCGAACAGTGTACGCCGGAGCCCCCTCGATGTCCAACGGGGGCGGAGGAGTCTCCTCAATCTCAAAGTCCTGGAGTGGACCAGCTACCACCGGCCTGAGGAGAGACACATGGAACGAGGGGTTAATATTCTTGTAATCAATAGGTAGTTCTAACCTGTAACACACCTCGTTCAATCTCCTCAGGACTTTAAAAGGCCCCACAAACCGCCGACCCAGCTTCCGGCAGGGCAGGCGGAGGGGCAGGTTTCTGGTTGAGAGCCAGACTCGATCTCCAGGTGCGTACACTGGCCCCTCACTGCGGTGTAGGTCGGCGCTCGTCTTCTGTCGACGTATGGCACGCTGCAGATGGACGTGTGCAGCGTTCCACGTCTCCTCCGAGCGCCGCACCCACTCATCCACAGCGGGGGCCTCGATCTGGCTCTCATGCCACGGTGCCAGAACCGGCTGGTACCCTAACACACACTGGAAAGGGGTTAGTCTCGTGGAGGAGTGGCGGAGAGAGTTCTGTGCCATCTCGGCCCAGGGCACATATCTCGCCCACTCCTCCGGCCGGCCCTGACAATATGACCTCAGAAACCTACCCACATCCTGGTTGACTCGTTCAACCTGCCCATTACTCTCCGGGTGGTAACCCGAGGTAAGGCTCACCGAGACCCCCAAACGTTCCATAAATGCTCTCCAGACTCTGGAGGTAAACTGGGGGCCTCGATCGGACACTATATCCTCGGGCACCCCGTAATGCCGGAAGACGTGAGTAAATAGAGCCTCAGCGGTCTGTAGGGCAGTAGGAAGACCCGGCATGGGAAGGAGACGACAGGCCTTCGAGAACCGATCCACAACGACCAGGATGGTGGTATTCCCCTGTGAGGAGGGAAGATCGGTAACAAAATCCACCGAGAGGTGAGACCAGGGTCGTTGTGGAACGGGCAGGGGCTGTAATTTACCCCTGGGCAAGTGTCTGGGCGCCTTACACTGGGCACACACTGAGCAGGAGGAGACATAAACCCTCACATCCCTGGCTAACGTTGGCCACCAGTACTTCGTACTAAGGCAGTGCACTGTCCGGCCAATACCTGGATGTCCAGAAGAGGGGGACGTGTGAGCCCAATAAATCAGCCGATCCCGGACCTCGAGCGGGACGTACGCCCGACCCACCGGACACTTTGGAGGACTAGGGTCGGTGCGTAACGCCCGCTCGATCTCCGCATCGACCTCCCACACCACCGGTGCCACCAGACAAGACTCCGATAGTATGGGAATGGACTCCACGCACCTCTCCTCCGTGTCATACCGACGGGACAGAGCATCTGCCTTCCCGTTCTGGGACCCAGGGATGTAAGTGAACACAAACCGGGCGAGAAACATAGTCCATCGAGCCTGGCGAGGATTCAGTCTCCTAGCTGCCCGAATGTATTCCAGGTTACGATGGTCGGTCAGAATGAGGAAAGGGTGCTGAGCCCCCTCAAGCCAATGCCTCCACACCTTTAGGGCCTGTACTACGGCTAACAGCTCCCTGTCCCCTACGTCATAATTCCGCTCCGCCGGACTGAGCTTCTTAGAATAAAAAGCACAGGGGCGGAGCTTAGGTGGTGTACCGGATCGTTGAGAAAGAACTGCCCCGATACCGGCCTCAGACGCATCCACCTCAACTTGGAAGGGTAAAGTGGGATCCGGGTGCGCCAACACCGGAGCCGAGGTAAACAGGTCCTTCAGTCTCCCAAAGGCCCTGTCCGCCTCAGCCGACCACTGCAAGCGCACCGGACCCCCCTTCAGAAGAGACGTTATGGGAGCTGCCACCTGTCCAAAACCCCGGATAAACCTCCGGTAGTAATTCGCAAAACCCAAGAACCGCTGCACCTCTTTAACCGTAGTTGGGGTTTGCCAAATACGCACGGCTGCCACTCGGTCCACCTCCATTCTCACCCCTGACGCAGACAACTGGTAACCCAAAAAGGAAACTGACTCCTGAAAGAACAGACATTTCTCAGCTTTGACACACAGGTCATGCTCCAACAGTCTCCTCAACACCCTGCGCACCAGGGCTACATGCTCGGCCCGAGTAGA
Organism: Coregonus lavaretus; assembly: GCF_964263955.1. Taxonomy (NCBI): domain Eukaryota; kingdom Metazoa; phylum Chordata; class Actinopteri; order Salmoniformes; family Salmonidae; genus Coregonus; species Coregonus lavaretus. Next base: position 52,916,958 of record NC_139990.1, on the reverse strand, counting down.
ACTGTACACAAGAATATCATCTATGTACACCACTACTCCCTGCGCCTGCATGTCCCGGAAAATGTCATCTACAAACGATTGGAAGACTGATGGAGCATTCATTAACCCATATGGCATGACGAGATACTCGTAATGGCCGGAGGTAGTACTAAATGCTGTCTTCCACTCATCGCCCTCCCTAATGCGCACCAAGTTATATGCGCTCCTGAGGTCCAATTTTGTGAAGAACCGTGCCCCGTGTAATGACTCCGTCATGGTCTCAATCAGCGGGAGTGGATAACTATATTTCACAGTTACCTGATTGAGACCGCGGTAATCAATACACGGACGCAAACCTCCATCCTTTTTCTTCACAAAAAAGAAGCTCGAGGACGCGGGAGAAGTGGAGGACCGTATGTATCCCTGTCTCAGAGACTCGGCAATGTAAGTTTCCATTGCCCTTTTCTCCTCCTGTGACAAAGGATACACATGGCTCCGCGGAAGCGCGGCTCCTGTCTGGAGGTCTATCGCACAATCCCCCTGTCTATGAGGTGGCAACCGTGCCGCTCTGGTCTTACTAAACACGAGCGCCAAATCCTCATACTCAGGAGGAATGTGCAGTGCTGGCATCTGGTTCGGACTCTCCACCGAGGTCGCCCCTACGGAAACACCCAGACATAACCCCTCACACTGAGCAGACCACCCTTTAAGAGCCTTCTCTCGCCACGAAATAGTAGGATCATGGGTAATCAACCAGGGAAGCCCCAGTACCACCGGATACGCAGGAGAGTCGATCAGATAGAGTTGAATCGTCTCCTCATGACCCCCCTGCGTCATCATCCTAAGTGGCGCTGTGACCTCCCCAATCAACCCAGATCCTAACGGACGACTATCTAAGGCATGTACAGGAAAGGGCTTTTCGACTGGAAGGAGGGGAATCCCTAACTTAACACAGAATCTCCGATCTACAAAATTCCCAGCTGCGCCTGAATCGACTAGCGCCTTATGCTGGGAACGAGGTGCAACCTGTGGGAAACAAACAGGTAATGTAATGTGTACGACAGAAAGCTCTGGGTAAGTAGGGCGCCTACTCACCTGGGAGGACTCCCCACTGTATGACCTGCCATCTCCCTCACCAGGGGACCCTCCCCAGCACCTAGCCGCGGTGTGCCCTCCGCGGCCACACTTGGTGCAGGAGACTGCCCCCCTCGGGCTCCTACCTCTTCTCCCTCTAGCGCCAGCACCTCCAAGCTCCATCGGACTCTGCTCGGAGGCGCTGGAGGGTGGAATGGGAGGCCCCCACCTGGGACGTCCGCGGGTCGCAAGCAGGGTGTCCAGTCGAATGGCCATGTCCACCAGCTGGTCAAATGTTAGTGTAGTGTCCCTGCATGCTAACTCCCTGCGGACGTCCTCCCGAAGGCTACATCTAAAGTGGTCTATGAGGGCCCTCTCATTCCACCCAGCATCAGCCGCTAGAGTCCGGAACTCCAGCGCAAACTCTTGAGCGCTCCTCATCCCCTGTCGGAGGTGGAATAGACGCTCCCCCGCCGCCTTCCCCTCTGGTGGATGGTCGAAGACTGCACGGAAGCGGCGGGAGAACTCCGCATAGGTGACTGTGGCGGCGTCTATTCCCCTCCATTCGGCGTTGGCCCACTCCAACGCCTTGCCGGTGAGACAGGAGATGAGGGCGGAAACGCTCTCGTATCCCGAGGGCGCCGGGTGTATGGTGGCAAGGTAGAGCTCCACTTGTAAGAGGAACCCCTGACACCCGGCAGCGGTGCCGTCGTACGCCCTCGGGAGCGAGAGCCGAATCCCACTGGGTTCCGGTCGATGGACGGGCTGGCTGTCCGGTGGTGATGGTGCGATAGGTGGGGCTGTGGGAACCCCGCTGGTTTCCCATCGACGAAGGGTGTCCATGACGCCCTCCAAGGCGTGCCCGATCTGGTTGATCCGGTGCTCTTGACCAAGGAGACGCTCCTCCATGATGTCGACGGGTGCTCCTGCTGATTCCATGTAAGGTGTGTAATTCTGTCACGATGCTGTGGATTGGTGTGGTGTAGAATCAGGCGCAGGAAGCAGAGGATAAGTCCAACAAGACTTTACTAGAGCACACAAAAATAATCCAAACAGCCCGGAGGCAAAAAGACGCACACAGGCGTAAAATAGCGAGCGCACACACAGGTGCGAAAATACTCTCCTAAACACAAGGAGGAAGCTATGAAAATAGCGTACCGACACGGGTAGCGTAACAACACGACACGAACAATTACACACAACACTAAACTAACAACAAGGAAACTAAATAGGGTGCTAAATGAGACATAACACAAAACAGGTGTGACTAACAGACAAAACCAATCAAACAAGAAACATAGAGCGGTGGCAGCTAGTACTCCGGAGACGACGACCGTGGAAACCTGCCCGAACAAGGAGGAGGAGCCGCCTCGGCCGAAACCGTGACACTATTGGGCAAATCATAACACAATCAAAAGAAACTGTAAATGCATCCGAGTTGGTAGAGTCACAAGCTTGATGTAGTCATTGCGTGCTAGGAATATAGGACCAAATACTAAACTTTTGACTACTTTAAAAGCCCAGTGCAGTCAAAATTCAGTTTTTCCTGTGTTTGTATATCATGTTGTAAAAAAGCTGATGATACTAACACTGTAAAAGTGTTAAGAAATGTGATCAGTGTTATTTCCTGTTAGTTGCTGGTTGAAAATGCAATCTACACTGGACATTCTAATCAGCAGGTTTTGCATAGGTGGGGTTTTGGCTTGCTTGGTGGCAGTAGAAGTTATTATTAACCGGGTAGTTTGGATCCTAGATGCTGATTGGCTAAAACAGAATTCCAGCCATGTGTATATGACATGATATACTATGGGTATGATGCAAAAATACTTGTTTGCTGAAACATTCTATTTGATGTACCACTACGCATACCATGACAAATGACAAGAGAAAAGCAGTAAGGCTTCTATTACATTTTTATTAGCCTAGCATTCGGTTTGCAACACCCAGGATTTGTATAAACCTTGCTGTCTGCCTCGCCAACCTCGGCAACAATAATACAATGTAAAGTGCATTCGGAAAGTATTCAGACCCCTTGACTTTTTCCACATTTTCCTACGTTACAGCCTTATTCTAAAATTTATTAAATATTGTTTTCCTCATCAAATCTACACACAATACCCCATAATGACAAAGCGTAAACAGGTTTTTAGAAATGTTTGCCAATTTATAAAAAACAGAAATACCTTATTTACGTAAGTATTCAGACCCTTTACTATGAGACTCGAAATTGAGCTCAGGTGCATCCTGTTTCAATTGATCATCCTTCAGATGTTTCTACAACTTGATTGGAGTCCACCTGTGGTAAATTCAATTGATTGGACATGATTTGGAAAGGCACACACCTGTCTATATAAGGTCCCACAGTTGACAGTGCATGTCAGAGCAAAAACCAGGCCATGAGGATGAAGGAATTGTCTGTAGAGCTCCGAGAAGGGGTACCAAAAAATGTCTGCAGTATTGAAAGTCCCCAAGAACACAGTGGCCTCCATCATTCTTAAATGGAAGAAGTTTGAAACCACCAAGACTCTTCCTAGAGCTGGCCATCCGGCCAAACTGAGCAATCGGGGGAGAAGGGCCTTGGTAAGGGAGGTGACCAAGAACCCGATGGTCACTCTGACAGAGCTCCAGAGTTCCTCTGTGGAGATGGGAGAACCTTCCAGAAGGACAACCATCTCTGCAGCACTCCACCAATCAGGCCTTTATGGTAGAGTGGCCAGACGGAAGCCACTCCTCAGTAAAAGGCACATAACAGCCCACTTGGAGTTTGCCAAAAGGCACCTAAAGACTCTCAGACCATGAGAAACAAGATTCTCTGGTCTGATGAAACCAAGATTGAACTCTTTGGTCGAAATGCCAAACGTTGGCCTAAATGCCAGGTGTCTGGAGGACACCTGGCACCATCCCTACGGCGAAGCGTGGTGGCAGCGTCATGCTGTGGGGATGTTTTTCAGCGGCAGGGACTGGAAGACTAGTCAGGATCGAGGGAAAGATGAACGGAGCAAAGTACAGAGAGATCCTTGATGAAAACCTGCTCAAGAGTGCTCAGGACCTCAGACTGGGGTGAAGGTTCACCTTCCAACAGGACAACGACCCTAAGCACACAGCCAAGACAACACAGGAGTGGCTTCGGGACAAGTCTCTGAATGTCCTTGACTGGCCCAGCCAGAGCCCGGACTTGAACACGATAGAACATCTCTGGAGAGAACTGAAAATGGCTGTGCAGCGACGCTCCCCATCCAACCTGTGAGCTTGAGAGGATCTGCAGAGAAGAATGGGAGAAACTCCCTCAAATACAGGTGTGCCAAGCTTGTAGCGTCATACGACTCGAGGCTGTTATTGCTGCCAAAGGTGCTTCAACAAAGTAAAGGGTTTGAATACTTATGTAAATGTGAGATTTCCGTTTTTATGTTGTTTAAAAAAAAACACATTCTAAACCTGTTTTTGCTTTGTCATTATGAGATATTTTGTGTAGATTGATGGAAAAAAATGTTTTAATAAATGTTAGAATATGGCTATTGTAACAAAATGTGGAAAAGGTAAAGGGGTCTGAATACTTTCCGAATGCACTGAACAAAAAATATTAATTCAACATGCAACAATTAAAGATTTTACTGAATTACAGTTCATATAAGGAAATCAGTCAATTGAAATACATTCATTAGACCCTAATCTATGGATTTCACATGTCTGGGAATTATACTATGTTAATCTTAGAAAAACAATGGTCTAAACCTCATGTCTCTCATAATCCAATCAAAAGTTATTTGAGTTTTTACACTTGTAGGATGGCCAAGATTAGGGTGACTAAATCACGAGGTATTTTCATACAGTATTTTAGTATACGCTTTTCGTATAAATGTGAAATTCCTGTAATTTTTAAAAGATTTATCCAAAAAAACAAGTATATCTCTGTGAAATGTCAATGGATCACTGCGTGTACAAAGCTTTTTATTTTCGAAGCCTTTTACATTTAATTCCACTCGTGATGTTAATTTTGCTTTTTGCGACCCTTGTATTTGATTGATGAATTAAGGTCACTAATTAGTAAAGGAACACCCCACACCTGGTTGTCTAGGGCTTAACTGAAAGAAAAAAAGAAAAACCTGCAGACACTAGGCCCTCCATGGAATTAATTTGACACCCCTGCCCTACAATGTAGCAATGCAATCTCCCCTGTAGCCTACCATAGAGAGTGAAGTGTCCTGATGAGAGCAACTTTTCTGACCAGACCCAGGCTAAATATTGCATCAGCATGGTTATTATGGATATATCCAAAGAAAAGTCAACAGAAAACAGCTAAAACAAATGACAACTGAAGCTAGTTAGCTGTCATTTCAGCTGCATTGGCTAGCTGACAAGAACATTAGCCCACAGATGAATGGTTATCCAGCCTGCATAGCAACCATTATTTGATTGCATAGCAACCAGATTTTCATCTGGACTACTTCCTCTGGTGGAAGGATAAAATAGTATGAATTGAATTTATCTAAATAGTTTTTAATGAAAATATGCCACTCATTGTTCTAATATGTTGGTAACCTCTTCATGCATAAGAACTTCCCTTAGCCGTGGTATGTTGGCTATAAACCAAACCCCCTCTGGCCATTGCATAAATACAGGCCAATAATAAAGAGTTCCAAACCCCTCTGCCAATAACAGCTAGTTTTCAGATTACATAACCCTATCCCTCCCCACTACGGAGGCATTTCTTTTTTGACGGGGTGAAAATGTTTATTTCTTTAAGCCTAATTGTTTTATTTTTCTTATTATTTCTGACATTTGGTAGACTTTGTTTGTCAACTTGTCTATAATTAGATACATGCAGCTTCTCTCCAGTCATTACTTGTTGCCCCATAAGATTAAATAAAGCCTTGATTACCAGAACAATGTCAAATCGATAGACTGAGTGCATCAATAATCTAGTTGATATCGGTAAAGTTTTCTCTTGTATTTCTGCTTGTCTCCCGGAGCGAGGACATTTAGGGACCGGGGAGGAAATACAATAGCCTAACTCTAAAACAGCTAAAAGATTTTGATAACTTTGACCATTTTTAATGAAATAAAAAGCTGCGAAACCGATACATGTTTCTGATAAGATTTCAGTTCATAGCCTGTTATGTGCAGTCAGTTTTTGTAGCTGAAAAAGATGGCACGTTTACACACGGTCACTAATTGCGCATTCACATTCTCTCAAGATGCTGAAAGAAAAATAATTCTCCACTCCTGTTCCCGAGACAAAAGGTTATCATTTTACTGCAATAATTACTTTATTCTGCAGGAGTTCATGTTTTGCTAGTGCAGGCTGGAATATGTTCTGGGACACATCCGACAGCATCGAGGAGTTTACATCATCGATCATAGTTTTTTATCAAGAAGTTCATCGAGAAGACTCCATGGCTTACCGGTGATATCCGCGCTAGGCTACAGCTACTGCTGAATAGAAAACTAATACAGTAAAGTAACTAATTGTTACACAGAAATGAATTAATATTGAGAGAGAGAGTCTGCATTGGGCCTTTAATACACTATAAGTGAATTTGTGGGGGGACTAGATGCATTTGATCTCAAAATGGAGTATAGAGACGAATTACAGATTGTAGCTTCGCTGTCAAAATACATATGGAGGTAAGTGTACATGTGGATATAATACTGTATGATATGATCAACAATCGGTCTAGGAAAAGACTAAACTTTTACAGCCAAAGTGTGACTGACCGGGGTTTGAACCCAGGTCTCCTGTACTCAACAAGATGTGAAGCCTGCTAAGTTAAATTCATGCATATTTTCAAATTCTGCTCTATTTATGTTCACATGCAAACACGCATAGGGCGAACAGTTACCTGCTTCTTTGTGCCAACATCAGGCTGACAGAGGACAGGCATCATGTGGAGGAGCCTGTCCAAATATATCTGTATCTTCTTCCTGTTCAGCAACATCAACATTCTGGAGGTAGGATAAAGCCATCTGCACTCAAAACAAGTTACAGGTCAAACATGATTCATTTATCTCACATTGCTTCTATCACCATTTACCTCCTTTACCACCCTCTCCCCCTCACAGGGGAGCTACACTGGGGCTTAGCAAAAACTGTAGGTTTTTAGCTGCTACACTGGACACATAGATGTTTTACGCCGGCGTGAGCAGACCGCGAGCCACTTTACCAAATGTTCTCAGGTGTGAGCCGCGTGTCAAATTCTTGAAAACAGAAAAATAGCGTAATTTTACATTGAACAGCGCTAGCCTCTCACAGAGCTGTGCTGCTTACGTCCAGGTTTCATTGAAAGTAATGGGAGTGTAGCACGCTCTGCAAAACATATGCTTCCAGTGTAGCACGCCTGTTGGTGACCTATCCTCTTTCCTTAGCAGAAGCTCAACTGCCAGACAGTGGAATTGTATTTACCTTCTGGCTTCCCGTGGACTGTTTTTGTACAACCCAATAGAATTGAAAGCAACGCTAGTGTATGTAAATACACCCGCGTTGCTAAAAGCAGCTAGGGTGTCATGAAAACAGTCGATTTTTAGATGCTACAATTGATGCATAGATTTAGTAGGCATCAGCAGAATGCAAGCCACTTTACCAAGTGTTATTGGGTGTTAGCCATGCGTCAAATTCTTGATAATAGTACCAGAGCATAATTTTACACTGAACAGCGTGAGCCTCTCATGGAGCTGTGCTGCTTACCTCCAGGTTTCATTTAAATGAATGGAAGCGTCACACGCTCTTCAAAAGTTACGTGTCCAGTGTAGCACGTCAGTTAGTGACCTCTTCTCTTATCCTCAGCAGAAGCTCAACTGCCAAACAGTGTCAACGTTCTACCAGAGTCAGAGCAGCATCCACCCAGCTTTCCTCCCAGAGGGCCCTTCTCCTCTGGGCCACAACCGGAGCTACTGTGGCCAGGAGCCCTCACCGGAGGAGGTTCTGGAGGAGCATGACCTCCTGGAGTCAATCGCCTGGCCACAGCCTCAGCCCCATTCTGTGAATGTTTTCCTGAACCAGACCAGTGACCCTGCACACAGCCTTTTTGTGATCCTGCCAGCAGGGGGCAAGAGAGAGTGGCACGTGGGGGACCAGCTGGAGGCTCTAGTCCATATGCACGATTTCCAGGGGCGTCCCAAGAGCTATGGTGGAGACTTCTTGCTGGCCCGGCTGCACTCCCCCAAGTTGGGGGCAGGCGTTGTAGGACAGGTGCTGGACCACAGGAATGGGACCTACTCTGCCATTTTCCCGTTATTATGGCAGGGGTCTGCACAGGTGGAGGTGACACTGGTCCATCCTAGTGAGGCAGTTCATGTTCTAGGACGGTTACGAGAGGAACGGCCTGATCGGATTTTCTTTAAGAGTTTGTTTCGCTCTGGAAAACTGTCCCAAACAACTGTATGTAACCTGTGTCTGCCGACAAACCAGGAGCCGCTGTGCAATTACACAGACCCCCACACAGGGGAGCCCTGGTACTGCTACAAGCCCAAGCTGCTGAGCTGTGACACACGGATCAACCACGCTAGCAGAGGAAACTATGTGAAACATCTACTCACCAACAAAGAGGCATTGCTCTTCCAGAGGTTAGTGAGGGGTACAATCCGTATGTGAGTGAAAGTATGTCTAATTGAATCACAGACTTTGTTTTCAATGTATCAGATTGCTTGCTGCTGTGGGTTTATTTAACATTTAAATATGATTCTCTTTCAATTCTTTCTCAGTGGTGTAAACATAAAGGTTCACATTCATCCTTCAGGGTCTGACAGTGTCATTGTGCTGCCTGAGAAAAAAGGTAGGAGAGCATGGAGATGCCACAGTACAACTGTGTGTTTATCTTTTTAACGCTAGCTAGCCAGCCTACTAACCGCTCTGCTTTGTGGCTGTATACTTCAACCCTGGAGTGGTTCTGGGTGTGCAGGACAGTATTCGAGCCCACTACTGCATCTACAGTAGTGTAAGGTGGGAAAGCACCTCTATTGCCTGTAAAGTGATGATGCTAGCCGGTGCAAGATGCTTGCGTTCCTCTTTCAGACAAAGCAGACGTGGAGAGAAGCAGCATGAAGACAGAGTCTACCAGGATCACTCCTTCCGGGTATTACTTCCAAGGGTCATGGCGAGCTCTGGGTGGTGGTGTGATGCGCCAGTTTAACGACTCGTCTGCCACTCAGTGTCTGAAGGGCAAGGTGGTGTACATGTACGGAGACTCTACTGTCAGACAGTGGTTCGAGTACCTCAACGCCTTATTACCAGGTGAGTTCTGTCTGCAAGTCCTGTGACATCGCTCACTCTCTGATGCCTCAGGTGCTTTCTAACTCGCTCTTCTGTCTGTCCAACTCCCAACTCTCCCTTCCTCTTTGTGACAGAGCTGAAGGAGTTCAATCTTTACAGTCCTAAGAAGGTGGGGCCTTTCATGGCAGTGGACAGCACCCACAACGTCCTGCTGAAGTACCATTGTCACGGTCCTCCAATCCGCTACTCTACTGTCATCGCCAGTGAGATGCGCTATGTAGCTAACGAGCTGGATGGCCTGACTGGCGGGTCGAACACTGTGGTGATTATCAGTGTATGGTCCCATTTCAGCACCTACCCTGTGCAGGCCTACATTCGCAGACTACGCCACATTCGGCGGGCGCTGGTGCGGCTTCTGGACCGGGCTCCGGGGACCCTGGTAGTGTTGCGCTCGGCCAACCTCCAGGCCCAGAACCCGGAGGTGAGCCTGTACAATAGTGACTGGTTCTCAGTGCAGCTGGACGGGGTGCTCAGGGCCATGTTCAGGGGTCTGGATGTCTTGCTGATAGATGCCTGGGAGATGACCCTTGCCCACCACCTCCCCCATGCCCTCCACCCGCCCCCCATCATTATCAAGAACATGATAGACATTATCCTCTCTTGTGTCTGCCCAGAGTAGAGCTAGCAGATTGAGATTGATTTATGTCCGAATTCTCTATCATTCAACACCTATAGTATACAATATTAGAAAAATGCCTAGAAATCCCAAATTCTACATACCGTACATGTATATTCTGTGTTTTGACCTGTTGTCCCATCACACTGAAGGACCTGTTATGATCGTTACTCTCAATGTGGGGAGAAAAAAAAAAAAATGCACATTTGTCTATGAACATTTGTGTCCAGATTTCTCTATTGAGGCTTATATCAAACATAAGTGATTTGCTTATTTTTACATTTTTATAAAAGTACAGACTGACCTTCAAAATGGTTTATCATATATTGTAGTTGGAGGAAAAAAGGAAAAGTTATCCTGCTTTAAAAGTTGATAAACTTGTTATGCCAGTTTGGAGATAAGTATGAGAAAATGCCCTTTGAACGATTTTGAAATTTTAACACCTAGAGAGCTCTTCTTTGTTTTTTGTTTTTTTGTTTTGTTTTTTTAATTCATTTTTTTGTTTTTTTTTAATTCAGGGGGTAGATCAGCTTTAATATTTCAGATAGATTGTAACTTCCAACAATGTAATTGTCTGCATCATGTCCAATCCCCCATATGTTTTTTTCTCGCAAATATACATATACATATATACATATACATACATACATACATACATACACACACATATACATACATACATATACACACACATATATATATATATATATACACATACATATACACATATATATATACACACATATACACACATATACATATACATATACACATACAGTGGGGGGAAAAAGTATTTAGTCAGCCACCAATTGTGCAAGTTCTCCCACTTAAAAAGATGAGAGAGGCCTGTAATTTTCATCATAGGTACACGTCAACTATGACAGACAAATTGAGAAACAAAAATCCAGAAAATCACATTGTAGGATTTTTTATGAATTTATTTGCAAATTATGGTGGAAAATAAGTATTTGGTCACCTACAAACAAGCAAGATTTCTGGCTCTCACAGACCTGTAACTTCTTCTTTAAGAGGCTCCTCTGTCCTCCACTCGTTACCTGTATTAATAGCACCTGTTTGAACTTGTTTTCAGTATAAAAGACACCTGTCCACAACCTCAAACAGTCACACTCCAAACTCCACTATGGCCAAGACCAAAGAGCTGTCAAAGGACACCAGAAACAAAATTGTAGACCTGCACCAGGCTGGGAAGACTGAATCTGCAATAGGTAAGCAGCTTGGTTTGAAGAAATCAACTGTGGGAGCAATTATTAGGAAATGGAAGACATACAAGACCACTGATAATCTCCCTCGATCTGGGGCTCTACGCAAGTCTCACCCGTGGGGTCAAAATGATCACAAGAACGGTGAGCAAAAATCCCAGAACCACACGGGGGGACCTAGTGAATGACCTGCAGAGAGCTGGGACCAAAGTAACAAAGCCTAGCATCAGTAACACACTACGCCGCCAGAGACTCAAATCCTGCAGTGCCAGACGTGTCCCCCTGCTTAAGCCAGTACATGTCCAGGCCCGTCTGAAGTTTGCTAGAGTGCATTTGGATGATCCAGAAGAGGATTGGGAGAATGTCATATGGTCAGATGAAACCAAAATAGAACTTTTTGGTAAAAACTCAACTCGTCGTGTTTGGAGGACAAAGAATGCTGAGTTGCAGCCAAAGAACACCATACCTACTGTGAAGCATGGGGGTGGAAACATCATGCTTTGGGGCTGTTTTTCTGCAAAGGGACCAGGACGACTGATCCGTGTAAAGGAAAGAATGAATGGGGCCATGTATCGTGAGATTTTGAGTGAAAACCTCCTTCCATCAGCAAGGGCATTGAAGATGAAACATGGCTGGGTCTTTCAGCATGACAATGATTCCAAACACACCGCCCGGGCAACAAAGGAGTGGCTTCGTAAGAAGCATTTCAAGGTCCTGGAGTGGCCTAGCCAGTCTCCAGATCTCAACCCCATAGAAAATCTTTAGAGGGAGTTGAAAGTCCGTGTTGCCCAGTGACAGCCCCAAAACATCACTGCTCTAGAGGAGATCTGCATGGAGGAATGGGCCAAAATACCAGCAACAGTGTGTGAAAACCTTGTGAAGACTTACAGAAAACGTTTGACCTGTGTCATTGCCAACAAAGGGTATATAACAAAGTATTGAGAAACTTTTGTTATTGACCAAATACTTATTTTCCACCATAATTTGCAAATAAATTCATTAAAAATCCTACAATGTGATTTTCAGGATTTTTTTCTCATTTTGTCTGTCATAGTTGACGTGTACCTATGATGAAAATTACAGGCCTCTCTCTGTCATGGGCCTCTCACTCCACCGGGTTACCACCTTAATTTTCTTCCACTCTGCTCACCACTCTCTCTACTCAGCCTAACTAGCTCCACCTGTCCCTGCTCTGCTCTGCTCTAATTACTCTGCCAGCTGCGCTGCATTACCCACTACCTCTCCCAGTATTTAAGGCCCTGTCTTTCAGCTCTCCGGTGTCAGATCGTCTGCAAAGCTCACACCCGGAACCTGTTTGCTCGCGCTTCTGGCTCACCCTGGTTTTGTGACCCCGGACCTGCCTGTTTTTTGGATACTCTTCTGCCTCAGGAGATCCAGACCTGCTTCTGCCATTACGACTCCTGACTACTCTTCAATCCCGGTAACTCTGACCAGCCTTCTGCCTTGCTACTACGTATTTTGGATTTCCCTTGAACTGTACTGCTGCCTTGTTTCATTCCGCCCTGTTGTGTCTGTGTCTCCCCCCCCCAGGACTTCTGGACCACCCACCACCGGCTTCATAGGACGCATCGCTGCCACTGGGGGGGGCACAGACCCAGCACATTGGACGGGATCCCTGTTACCCCTGGAGCCTTCATTCACTCCCTACTTCCCTTTTCCCTTAAGTTTTAATAAACTTTCTGGTGTGACGCAATTGTGGTCCTCTGGTCGTCTGTCTGAACCGTGACAGTACGATCTGACCATTATGGACTCAGCGCACACTTTCCCCGACATGGAAACCGATGAGCATGAGCAGCAGTTCCAGCAGCAGCAACAACAACTCGCCATGATCATTCAACTCCTCACCAACCTTACCCCAGCCAGTCTGCCCACCAGCCCTGCCTCCGAGTTACCTGCCCCGGTCATTGCAGCCGCTGCTCCGGAACCCAAGATTGGAAACCCCGAGCGGTTCAACGGCGATTCAACCCAGGTCCGGCCATTCCTGACTAGCTGCCGACTTCAGTTCTCCTTGCAGCCAAGGACCTTCGCCACGGAGGGGGCTAAAGTTGGGTATGCCATCACTCACCTGACGGGCCGAGCTCGACTCTGGGGAACAGCAGAGTTCGAACGTCAAACCCCCGCATGTGCAACTTTCGACCTGTTTGCTGAGGAGATGCTGAAGGTGTTTGACCTGGATTCACCCACCGCAGAGGCGTCTCGTGAACTGTTCAGTATTCGACAAGGCAGACGTACAGTCGCAGACCATTCCATCGACTTCCGAACCCTGGCTAGACGAAGTTCTTGGAACACACCATCGTTGGTGGACGCGTTCTTCCATAGTTTGGCTGACTATATCAAGGACGAGTTGGTCTCCCATGAACTGCCTTCCACTCTTGATGAAGCCATCGCACTGACTGTCAGGATCGACAGAAGGATACAGACCCGTCGTCGTGAGAGGGGGCGCCAAGGTCCACCTACTACCGGCATTCGGAGAGATCCGACTGGGCTCCTGTCATCTACTGCCACTCACCCAGGTCAGCTTGATCAGTCTGAGCCTATGGAGATTGGGCGAGCCTCTCTCACTCCTGCAGAGCGCCAGCGCCGCTTCACCTCAAACCTCTGCCTCTATTGTGGAGGTGATGGACATCGTGTGGTAACCTGCCCTTTAAAGGGCCGAAGCTCACCGGGCATAGGGGGAGTCCGGTTGAGTTCAATGACCATCCAGTCCTCCGACCGCAAACCCCTGCTGCAAGTTCACCTCCGCCTCTCTGACTCAACTCACACCCTGGCGGCTCTGGTGGATTCTGGCGCCGAAGCCAACATAATGGACATCAAGCTGGCACGCCAACTGGGACTGGAGAACCTCCGTTTGACACCTCCTATTCCTGCCCGGGCACTGGACGGACACTTACTCGGATCGGTCACTCATGTCACGGCCCCGGTCTCGATGGGTCTGTCCGGAAACCATCAAGAAACTATCCAGTTTCACCTGCTCCCCTCTCCAGGCCAACCCCTCATCCTGGGTTACCCATGGCTCCGCCGGCACAACCCTCAGCTCGACTGGGTGACCGGGGTGATCAGGGAGTGGGGAGAGGACTGCCACCGAACCTGCCTGCTTGCTGCCGCACTACCCCCTCGGCCAGTACCTACTAACTCCGCTCCTGACCTCTCCAATGTCCCAGAATGCTACCATGGTCTCAGAGAGGTGTTTAACAAAGCAAGAGCCACATCTCTGCCCCCTCACCGACCGTACGACTGTGCCATCGACCTCCTCCCTGGAACAGCTCCTCCAAAGGGTCGTCTTTATTCGTTGTCTGCTCCTGAAAGAAGGTCCATGGAGGACTACATCAATGGCTCTCTGTCCGCAGGATTAATCCGTTCATCTTCATCTCCTGCTGGTGCTGGCTTCTTCTTTGTGGGGAAGAAGGACGGATCTCTTCGCCCCTGCATCGACTACAGGGGACTCAACGACATCACAGTGAAAAACCGTTACCCTCTGCCTCTGCTCACCTCTGCTTTTGAGTTGCTCCAGGGAGCCACTGTTTTTACCAAGTTGGATCTCAGAAACGCTTACCACCTAGTGCGGATCCGGGAGGGAGATGAATGGAAAACCGCATTCAATACACCAACAGGCCACTACGAGTATCTGGTTATGCCTTTTGGCCTCACCAATGCTCCTGCTGTGTTCCAGGCTCTAGTGAATGATGTACTGCGGGACATGTTAAACAAGTTTGTCTTCGTTTACCTGGATGACATCTTAATCTACTCCAGAAACCTGTCTGAACACACCCGCCATGTCCAGCAAGTCCTTCATCGTCTTCTGGAGAATTCCCTCTACGCCAAGGCAGAGAAATGTGAGTTTCACGTCAAGACAGTGGCCTTCCTGGGGTACATAGTGGCAGAGGGAAGTATCCAAATGGATCCTGCCAAAGTATCAGCAGTCACTTCATGGCCAGTTCCGGAGAACAGAAAGAAGCTGCAACAGTTTCTGGGGTTTGCTAACTTCTATAGGAAGTTTATCCGGAACTACAGTACCGTTGCTGCCCCTCTCACTGCTCTAACCAGCACCAAGCAACCCTTCACCTGGACCCCAGCAGCCGACAAAGCCTTCAGTACCCTCAAGGTGAGGTTCACCTCCGCTCCCATCCTCCAGATGCCTGATGTGGACCGGCAATTCATTGTGGAGGTGGACGCCTCGGATGTGGGAGTTGGTGCTGTGATTTCTCAGTGGGCTGCGGAGGATAGGAAGCTCCATCCCTGTGCCTTTTTCTCACGTCGGTTGTCCCCCTCTGAGTGCAATTACGACATAGGGAACCGTGAGCTGCTGGCTGTGAAGCTTGCCTTGGAGGAGTGGCGTCACTGGCTGGAGGGGTCCACCATTCCATTTCTCGTTTGGACCGATCATAAGAACTTGGAGTACATCCGCACGGCCAAACGGTTGAACTCCAGGCAGTCCCGCTGGGCCCTGTTCTTCACCAGGTTTAATTTCACTCTGTCATACCGGCCTGGATCACGCAACACCAAGCCAGACGCCCTCTCCCGTCAATTCCAGAAGGATGACACCCCCTCCAAGGACCCTGTGTCGATTCTGCCAAGTCCCTGCATCGTTGCAGCTCTGACCTGGGCTGTTGAGGAACAGGTGCTGGAGGCTCTCCGTAACCAGCCAGGTCCCAGCACTTGCCCAGCTGACCGCCTTTTTGTCCCCGAAGACCTGAGGTCCCAGGTCGTTCAGTGGGGACATGACTCCCGCCTAGCTTGTCACCCTGGCTCCACCCGCACTTACAACCTGCTCGCCCAGAGGTTCTGGTGGCCCTCTCTGAGGAAGGATGTACGGGAATTCGTCCAAGCCTGCCCCATCTGCAACCAACACAAGTCGTCCTGCCAGCCCCCAGCCGGATTGCTGCAGCCCCTGCCTGTGCCCAGACGTCCCTGGTCTCACATCGCCCTTGACTTTGTCACGGGGCTGCCCCCTTCAAGTGGCATGACCGTCATTCTCACCATCGTTGACCGTTTCAGCAAGATGGCACACTTCATTCCCCTCCCCAAGCTCCCAACCGCCAAGGAGACCGCCCAGGTGGTCCTGGAACACGTCTTCCGGATCCACGGACTGCCAAAGGATGTAGTTTCTGACCGTGGTCCACAATTCTCCTCCGCTTTTTGGAAGGAGTTCTGTCACCTGCTGGGAGCCACAGTCAGTCTGACTTCCGGATTCCATCCCCAATCCAATGGGCAGTCAGAGCGGGCTAATCAGGAGCTCGAGAAGGCACTGCGATGCATGACTTCACGCAACCCCCACTCCTGGTCGCAGCAATTGACATGGGTGGAGTACGCACACAATTCTCTGACCTGCTCTGCCATCGGTATGTCCCCTTTCCAATGTGTTTATGGATACCAGCCTCCTCTATTTGCCAGCCAGGAAGAGGAGGTTACTTGCCCATCTGCACTTGCTTTTGCCCGTCGATGTCGCCGCACCTGGTCACAAGCCCGAGCCACACTCCTCAGATCCGTTGCCAGCTACACTACCGGGGCCAACCGTCGGAGAATTCCTGCTCCCACCTACCATGTTGGTCAAAGGGTGTGGTTGTCATCGAAGAACCTGCCACTCAGGGTGGAGTCGCAGAAGCTGGCACCTCGGTTCATTGGCCCATTCCCTATCATAAGAGTGATTAGCCCAACTGCTGTCCGGCTCCAACTGCCTAATTCCCTGAGGGTGCACCCCACTTTCCATGTGTCTAAGATTAAGCCCATCCATGAGAGTCCGCTGGTCCCTGCTGCGCCTGGTCCTCCTCCTCCACGGCTCGTCGATGGTGGTCTGGTTTACACCGTCCGCCGCCTGCTTCGGTCCAGACGGAGGGGTAGGGGTCTCCAGTACCTCATTGACTGGGAGGGCTATGGACCTGAGGAAAGGACCTGGGTGCCAGCTAGTCGGATTGTGGATAGGACTCTCATCACCGCTTTCCACCAACGGCATCCTGATCAACCTGCAATCCGTAGGGGCCGCCCCAGAGGGGTCCCTAACCGTCCTGCCCGCTCGGCTTCCTGTCCTGTGCCTGATCCTGTCTCGGGACCTGTCCCATCTCCCGACCACGGCCCTCCGGCTTCCTCCGAGGATGAGGACGTTCACTCGGACCGTTCGGAGGAGTTCTAGCCCTCCTCCGGCTCCCCTCCTCCCGCCCGGCGTGGTGTTGCTCTTGGGACTTCTGGGGCCGTCCCTTGGGGGGGGGGTTCTGTCATGGGCCTCTCACTCCACCGGGTTACCACCTTAATTTTCTTCCACTCTGCTCACCACTCTCTCTACTCAGCCTAACTAGCTCCACCTGTCCCTGCTCTGCTCTGCTCTAATTACTCTGCCAGCTGCGCTGCATTACCCACTACCTCTCCCAGTATTTAAGGCCCTGTCTTTCAGCTCTCCGGTGTCAGATCGTCTGCAAAGCTCACACCCGGAACCTGTTTGCTCGCGCTTCTGGCTCACCCTGGTTTTGTGACCCCGGACCTGCCTGTTTTTTGGATACTCTTCTGCCTCAGGAGATCCAGACCTGCTTCTGCCATTACGACTCCTGACTACTCTTCAATCCCGGTAACTCTGACCAGCCTTCTGCCTTGCTACTACGTATTTTGGATTTCCCTTGAACTGTACTGCTGCCTTGTTTCATTCCGCCCTGTTGTGTCTGTGTCTCCCCCCCCCAGGACTTCTGGACCACCCACCACCGGCTTCATAGGACGCATCGCTGCCACTGGGGGGGGCACAGACCCAGCACATTGGACGGGATCCCTGTTACCCCTGGAGCCTTCATTCACTCCCTACTTCCCTTTTCCCTTAAGTTTTAATAAACTTTCTGGTGTGACGCAATTGTGGTCCTCTGGTCGTCTGTCTGAACCGTGACACTCTCATCTTTTTAAGTGGGAGAACTTGCACAATTGGTGGCTGACTAAATACTTTTTTCCCCACTGTATCTAAAGTAGCAGGCGGTAAAGTGTATCTGTCTCTGTCGGTTTCCATTAGATAGCATTGCCACAAAGTCAAAATTGGCTATGTTGTACAAATTCATGAAAACAAAAATTAGCTTTTTGGTCTTAAGGTGAGGGTTAGGCATAAGGCTTAAGGTGAGGGTTAGGCTTAAGGTGAGGGTTAGCAGTGTGGTTAAGGTTAGCGTTAAGGTTAGGTTTAAAATAAAATTTTAAGAAGAGAAATTGTAAAAATAGGTAGGGTTTAGGACTTTGTTTATGGCTGTGGCAACTAATGACGACCGTCTCTGTACGAGCCGGAAACAACAGACGCAATGGATTATGGTCATTGTAGTTAATTACCACGTTTCTGCGCTGAACTAGGTTGAATATTTGCTTAATGGAAACTACAACTCCCTTCAGTCCAACGTCCCACATAGTTCTTGAGTTGATTTCTCTCATGAATGATTTGATTTCTCTCTAGAGAAACGGCGCATTGGGCTCACAAAAAACCCTGAACTAAATGGAATTGAAGTAATTGAATTTAATAATAACACACAAAAAAAGAAATGTCAGCACTAATCTCTCTTACAAATGTTGGATGGTTTCTTTTTTTCTTTACAAACATTTGAAAGGGGTAGGTGCCTACAAGTCTCTCTAGGTTTTTTACATCTCCTGCATGTGCTCTTTTCATTTGCCTTTCATTTGCATTTTCGTGTGAAAAAAATAAAATAAAAATAAAAAAAGTGTTTTGTTAAGCGTGCATTCAATTGCCCCTCCCTGTTGCACACAGCAAGCTTGGCTGGTTTAAGATGTTGTCAACCCTGTTAGTCAACCCTGTTACTTTAATTGTCACCTTTTAAAGCAATTTTTCTTATTTAAACCTCTGGAGATGGGAAAACATGTTTGTTATGAAGTTGAACATGTGCTCTTTATGACAGAATGGTGAAATCAATAGTTATTACACTTCCCAAAAGGCACTATTTCAGTGGAGCGACCCAACTAAGATGGATACCACACAAACAATTAGGTGCTCAGTCTGAAACGGAGAAACAGACAATAGAGGACAAATTGTCAGACACACAAATGTGTACACGTGCACACACACACAGACAAACACACAAGTGCCCACGTACACGTGCGCATGCACACAGACACACACATTAACACTGCAGGTACAGACGATACATCATGCCAGCTTGGACAGTTTGAATATTTTTTTTTATTCCAAATGAGTTTGTGTGTCTATAGGCTTTAACTCCAGGTGGTTGCTATGGAGAGGACGTACCCTCCACCCATCTCCCCAAAACAGCAGCATCCTCCTATAGACCCATACTTCAATAGGAATCATAATAATAATAACAATGTAATCATAATAATATTCAACATCATTCTTTTAATAATCCATTTAGCACTAGTATAGAAATATGAAAAAATAACAGAGAGAACCGAAAAGTAAACAAAAACAGTTTGTTGTTTTGTTGAGTGAACTCTCTCTCTCCTCACAGACACCTCTCTGATTCACTTTGGCCACCCCTCCTTCCCTCCCCCTGACATTGATATACGTCCCAATACTCAAAGCTCTTCCTTTTCTTATGTTCTTTCCTTCTTCACCACTGATAGATGAAAGGACAGGATAGAGATCCATCAGTGCTTTCACCTGTCTAGGCCTGTAAGATCAATTGTTGTGTAGGAAAGGAGGCCAATGAAGTGTATTGGGACAAAGCCATCCAGTGGTTTCACAGCATTGAGTTGAGACTAGACAGAAACCACAGACTATATGGTGACCTATGCAGCTGTGCGTGTCTGTTTCACTGCTGCACTGTGGGTCCAAGAGAAGACCACAGAGATAATTATGTATTTCATAGGTTGTATGGTTATGTCTGTCTGTCACTGTGTGTGTGTGATTATCTGTGGTGTATGTGTGAGAGATACACATTAGAGGCAGCAGAAAGCCTCAGAAAGGCTTTAGAGACCCAGCAAAGAATTCACTTGAACCCTGTAACATTATTCTCCATCATACTTTTATAACATTAATCCATGACCTCAGTCTCCTCCGTAGTCATTGGGTGGCTATTAGTTATTAAAGGGGAATAATTACCAGATCTAAAGCTCCACAGGCTGTAATGAGAGGGCTCAGGGTGGTGTGGAGCTCAGTGTGGAGCTCTGGCAGGCGTCTGTGCTGCAGACAGCCAGCTCAATGTGATGTAGAGCAGGGAAGCTTTAGTCCCAGCCTCCTGGCAGCACAGCCAAGCCCCCAGCAAGATGCTGCCCAGAATTACCAGATCAGGAGAGATCTCATTATGGAAGTAGTTCAATTATGGATTTGTCATTCTGATACAGTGTCCTCCTTTATCTCTCTGTTTCTCTGTTTCTTTCCTATTTTTTATCTTTCTCTCTCTCCTCTTCCTCTCTCCACCACTCTCTCCCTTTTCTCTCCTCTTCCTCTCTCTCTGTACTATGAACAGAGGTAAAGAGGAGAAAAGGCTTGGCAAGTATTCTCCAGGATAACGAGTCATTTCACATCTCAAAGCCTCTGATTATCATACACTTACACTGAAATGGTATGATCATTTGTTCCTCTGCATACACACACACAGAGGACAGACCTCTGCATACACACACACACATACACACACTCACACACACAGCAATTATATTATGCATATGCTGACTTTGTTGCAACTGATTTCCAGCCAACTCCGCCTTCTTCAATGTCATTTCAAAAGCAGCTACGGGGTGCACGGAGGGACAAAACACCTCCTCCACACAGTACACCTCAGGGGAGTCTTGTCTTCATAGTGTGTCGTGATCCACCACATTAGTCACATATATAGTCTTTATTTTTCTGTAACTGCCACTTAGAACAATGGTAACCAAACGTCAAAGACAACAACAAAAAATCTGGAAAATCATATAATTCTCTGAGTCAGTTTTAAAGTCTTCTGTTGTTGTTGTATGTTACATAGATTAAAGGTCCTCCAGGATGGCTGCTCCTCCTCCAGTGGTCACCGTCCAGAGAGGAAGAGCTGGCCGCTCTAGATGAGAGTCTGTGGTGAGAGAGAGAGAGAGAGAGAGAGAGAGAGAGAGAGAGAGAGAGAGAGAGAGAGAGAGAGAGAGAGAGAGAGAGAGAGAGAGAGAGAGAGAGAGAGAGAGAGAGAGGGAGAGAGAGAGAGAGAGAGAGAGAGAGAGAGAGAGAGAGAGAGAGAGAGAGAGAGAGAGAGAGAGAGAGAGAGAGAGAGAGAGAGAGAGAGAGAGAGAGAGAGAGAGAGAGAGAGAGAGAGAGAGAGAGAGAGAGAGAGACCAGTAGGTCTGGCATCATATTATGTGCGTTACCTGACTGCTTTATCCAGTGTAGCTCAGTCCTGATTGGTCCACTGGTAAGTCAAGATAAGAACCGAGCAGCCATCTTCAAGTAAATCACAAAGCCAGAACACAGCAGAGCATGGTTCTGTGAACAGACTGGGCTAACATCAGAACCAGCTGGCCAGCGCGCTGGAGAGCAAAGGAAGTCTCTCAGTCTTTCTCCTTCTGTATGGGTGTGTCTTTTGGTATCTGTGCAAATATATCATTTCCATTGCTTCATCACACATCTAACAATGTCTTTGTGCCCTCTAATTATCTCTCTCTCTGTCTCCCTCCTTCTCTCCCGGTAGTTCCCTCCTGGAGGCCAATGTACGGAGGGTCACAGAATAGTGCGTCACTGAGCAGCTCAAATATCAGTTAAGCCACCGTTAACTTGCCCCCCATATAACCTCCAGCCTCTCCTAGTCTGTCAGTCTTAGTCCTGCTCCCCCAGAAGGTCTGTGCTGATGCTGCTCTGTGGGGGTGGTATGGGTAGGCAGGCTGCAGGGGTGCTGTGGGGGAGCCGCCGGGGGCTGGACCCCCCTCCCCCCTCGCTGTCTGTGTTGGAAGAGGAGGGAGCAGGTGGAGGGGGCAGGCGGGGCAGGGGTGCAGATGAGGGGGGGATCCTCGTGGACCCCATCCCTGACCTCAGGCTCTGGATCCTCCTGCACTCCTGGCAGATCCTGACGTGTGTGCAGCTGCGAGGGAGCGCCACGGGGGCCTGCAGCTGGGACGGGTGAGGAGGGGTGGTGTTGGCCCCCAGAGGGTCTTCCAGGAGTCGCTGAGGCCCGGGGCCCATGTCTGAGGGACCTCCCCCGGCCCCTACACCCCCTCCTGGCCCCCCTGCTCCCCCAGTCAGTGGTCCCGAGCCGCTGTAGAGCTTGCCATTGCTGAGGCGCATCTCCCGTACGAGGCGGAGGGGCCGCTGGGCCCCCAGGGCGATGCGGGTGGGGTGGCGGAGGGCCGCGGAGTTGCCCAGGGGGCGGCGACGACGGGAACGGGAACTCTTCTTACAGGAGACGGCGTTTCGGAACTCGGTGAGCATCTCCTGACAGACAGACACCTGAGAGGACAGAGGAGAGACAGAGGGACGACGGGAAGGGGAGAACAGGGGGCCACAAAAGCAAAGTAGACAGACGGGGGGAAAAGAGGGAGGGCAAAGGGAGAGAGAGAGAGATAGAGAGGGGGGGAGAGTAGGAAGGCGGGGGGAAGAAAGAGGGAAAGCAAAAAAGAGAAGGAAAGCAGAAACAGGGCGGAGGTGGAGTAAAAGAGATGGTAGGAGGAGAGGAGGACCGAATGAGGGTATAGAAAGGTAGAAATGGGGGGATGGCAATGAAAGTGGCAATGAATAGAAATGGTTTGGAGATCATGAGGGGAGATGTAGAGATGGATAGAGGTTGGAGAATATCCAAAGAGCAGAGGGAGTTAATACAATCCATACAAATGACCAACTGAACAGAACAAATTGTGTTCATTACATATTATATATAATGGTAAATAATGAACTATGAACAAACAGGCAGGCCCGCAAACTGAGGTGCATGTAGACACACACACACACACACACACACACACACACACACACACACACACACACACACACCCAAACACACACACACATACACACCTCTTAACATTCCAACAGCATCACACA
The DNA here is from genome assembly GCF_964263955.1 of Coregonus lavaretus. Classification (NCBI taxonomy): domain Eukaryota; kingdom Metazoa; phylum Chordata; class Actinopteri; order Salmoniformes; family Salmonidae; genus Coregonus; species Coregonus lavaretus. The sequence continues at coordinate 52,893,859 of NC_139990.1, read as the reverse complement.
CTTGCACAAAAAGTTCCAACAAAATGCATCAACAAGGACACATAGACATTGACATTATGGGATATTCTAATCTACAAAATCATAACAATGATAAATAATACTCTTACACAAACAGAAACAGTATTCATTGTCAGAAAACAGACACTGATTGACAGAATGACAGGTGTGGCAGACACACAGAGAGATGAGTGATCCAAGAATGGAAACGAAGAGTACCAGCATACATGTGAGGCATGTAAAAGAAGATACATCATGACATTTAATGCCAGGGAAATCATTACACACTGCTTCTTATGCAAGCAAATATTGGCATCACAATATTGGCTTATCCATACCCTATACTAAACATTAACACTTTCTGATCACAGTCAAAACACCCTCACGCGGTCATGCACCAACACTAGTACTATAGCATGCCAACACAAGTACATTCACACAACATCACAACACGTGACTGGACCCTGATCTGAGTTTACAGGAGAAATTTGAGGTTTAGTTGTAAAAAATAGCAGCCCTCATCACCCATGCACAATACACAGCAAACCCAACAGTGAAACACACAGACTAGACACACACTGAACAACATACACACACACGCAAATGGTGCTAAAAGCAGCCCGACTAACACATATTCAAACACACACACATACACACACACACACACACACACACACACACACATACATACATGCACACACACAGTGCCAGAGCCAGCCCAACAAACACACACACGCTGCACGACAGAGGATGGGGAGTCAGGGTTGGTGTGTTGCCATGGGGACCTACTGGGGTGGGTCTGTGGTGTCGGCGAGGGCAGGAGTGTGGGCGTACCTCGTCTGTCTCTGAAGAGCAGCGCGTCGACCACACAAACTCCATGATGGCCACAAAAACAGCGATGATGAGGGCCACAGATCAACACCACGAAGATACCCCCGATGTTCTCCATGCCCAGACCCTGTGGAGGAGAGACAGGATGGTTAATACACACAGACATACAGTACCACCAATATGCCGCTGATATAATACAAGAACAGTTACACACTCACAAAACCACAGACCCTGATGTCTCACATCTTACATTCGTACATTCAGAACACTCACAGACATTAGTTGAGACACAAAGCTGCAAAGACATTAGAAACAGAGTAGTGTACTAACCCTTGGCTCTGTGGTCCTCCTCTTTAGGGCACTGTCCTCCCTCCCACCACCTCCTCTTCAGGATCTCCAGCCTGTTGTTCTCCTGCAGATGCAGGATGGCCATAGTGATCTCCTCTCTGAATGGAGAGCCTATGGACGAGAGGATAGAGGGAGGAAAAGAAAGAGGGGATTAAAGATGGAGAGGAAGAGGAATTAAAAGGCTTAAGGTCTCCTCCCCCTTCTCATCCAGATGTTGTGGGTTGTACCACTCCCCCGTCTCTCCCTGTCTCCCATCCTCCCTCCATTTCACCGCCATTCTCACCCAATCTCTTCTTCTCCTCTCCCCATCTGTCCTCTCCCCATCTCTCCTCTCCCCATCTCTCCTCTTTTCCATCTCTCCTCTCCCCATCTCTTCTCTCTTTCCCATCTCTCCTCTCCCCATCTCTCCTCTCCCCACCTCTCCTATCCCCATCTCTCCATCGCTCCTCTTTCCCATCTCTCCTCTCCCCACCTCTCCTCATCTCTCCTCTTTCTCATCTCTCCTCTTTCCCATATCTTCTCTTTCCCATCTCTCCTCTTTCCCATCTCCCCATCTCTCCTCTTTCCCATCTCTTCTCTCCCCATCTCTCCTCTTTCCCATCCCTCCATCTCTCCTCTCTGCATCTCTTCTCTCCCCATCTCTCCTCTCCCCATATCTCCTCTCTCCATCTCTCCATCTCTCCTCTTTCCCATCTCTTCTCTCCCCATCTCTCCTCTTTCCCATCTCTCCTCTCTGCATCTCTTCTCTCCCCATCTCTCCTCTCCCCATATCTCCTCTCTCCATCTCTCCATCTCTCCTCTTTCCCATCTTTCTCTCTGATGTAGTAGCTCTAGATATCCAGCAGACATCCAATTTCTCTCCCCCATACTTCCCTCCCTCCATCCCTTTCCCCCATACCTCCCTATCTCCATCCCTCCCTCCCTCTCTCCTCCCATACCCCCTTCCCTCCATCAATCTCTCCTCCATACCTCCCTCCATCCATCCCCTCTCTCCCCCATACCTCCCTCCCTCCATCCCTCTCTCCCCATACCTCCCTCCATCCCTCTCTCCCCCATACCTCCCTCCCTCCATCCCTCTCTCCCCACATACCTCCATCCCTCTCTCACCCAGAGGCATACCATTGCCATAGTCCTTTGGTGTCCAGCAGGCCTTCTATACTCTCTCCTTCTCCTATCTACCCCCCATCCTCCCATCCCTCTCTCACCCAGTGGCATGCCGATGCCGTAGCCCTTGGTGTCACAGCAGACCACCTATCTGGGTGAGGTTACAGTTGAGTTTGCGGTAGTACTCATTCATGGTGCTCTCCAGGAGGAAGGCATATTTAGAGTTGACCACGCGGGCAATGCCCTCCTCCGTGCTCTTCACAAACACACTGGGCTGCTTGGAGTGCATGTAGTTCCACATGCGCTGGTATGTCTGGTAGCGTGAGTTCTGGAGGGAGGTGGGGGGTGTGGAGGAAAGAGAGAGAAGGGAAGTGGGAGGGAGGGGGAGAGGGGAGGAAGGGAGGGGGAGAAGGGATATAGATGGAGGGGTAGGAAAGAGAGAGAGATATATTTACTCATTTATATTTCCTCATAATTAAACAGATGCATTATCCTTTATCCAGATGGAGCTGAATCAAACGCCAGGTGGTAGTGTACATACAATATGGCATGCTAAGGAACAGCAAAGACACAGAGTCAAGCTAACAGCAACCAGATACAGTATTGTATATGCAACAAACTGGGTGAGATGTAAAATGGGTTGGATGTGAAGGGCTCTTATGTAGTGTGTACAGTTAAGAGGTAGGTAGAGAGGGGGATAATGCAGCATCAAGGGAGGTCTGAGTAAGCAGAATGAATATACACACAATAAAGATACACACACACGCGCACATACACAAACTCACACACACACCTAAACACTGACTCACAAACATGCATGAACACTCAAACACACACTCCAAACACACTGACAAACACAGATGCAGACACAGATGCCAGCAGCTCTTACATAAGCAAACACTGACACTCAGCCACTTAACACTAACAGCCATAAAGAACACAACAGGAGCTCAGAGACATGCCGGCAAATAGGGAAACAACTAATAATAATATAATAATATGCCATTTAGCAGACGCTTTTATCCAAAGCGACTTACAGTCATGTGCGCATACATTTTTACGTATGGGTGGTCCCGGGGATCGAACCCACTACCCTGGCGTTACAAGCGCCATGCTCTACCAATTGAGCTACAGAGGACCACTACACACATACACATACACTGTGCTCAACCCACATTCACACTTTACCATACACACACACACTGTACATGCAAATAGGAGTGATCTGAGACAGGTCAGCAAATAGTAGAACAACAACTCACCCACACACACACACACACCTCCCTACCAGTCATTCTCCATTCAAAGCGTGCTCTACATACTCCCAGCCCCCTGGCCCAGCGTCTGGCCGTACCATGAAGAAAGTCATGGTGCTCCCCCCGTGGATGGTGCCATACTCGATGTTGGTCTGGTCGGCCAGGTCGTCAGGAGACTCGATGGGCACCTCCATCCTCTGGACGGTCAGGAAGCAGCCAGGTTGGCCGTGTAGGACGAGATGATGATCAGAGTAAACATCCACCTGGGAGAAGAGAGAGAGGGAGAGTTAGAGAGAGTAAGAGAAGGATAGGGGGATAGAGAGAAGGAAAGAGAGGTAGGACTGAGGGGAAAGAAAGGGAGGTCCGTCAGAGAGAGACAGAGAATAATTCTTAATCAGAGAGAGAGAGAAAGAGAGAGTCAGGGAGAGAGACAGAGAGAGAGTCAGGGAAAATAAAGTGACAGAATGACAGACAGGGAGAGAAATGAGGGAGGAGAGGGTGACAGAGAGACATTTACTCAGACAGACAGACTGACATATACTTACCTACCCATCTACACACACACACACACACAGACAGACTCACCAGACCCCTGAGACGCAGCGTGTGGACAGGGCACGGGCATGATCTCAGAGCCCTGCTGCATGAAGCCTCCTACAGGGAACCATAGGCTGTTCCCTAGGGTGTACTGGTTCTCCAGCATGTCCTTGTGCCCATGCAGACACGGGTGTGGGTTGTACCACTCATAGGGACTTAACCTGGGAGTAGGAGAGGGTGGAGAGGAGATGAGGAGTACCCTCTTAGAAAAAAGGCTTCCATAAGGGTTCTTCAACTGTCCCCATAGGAGAACCCTTTTTGGTTTCAGGTAGAACCCTTTTGGGTTCCATGTAGAACCCCCTGTGGAAAGGGTTCTACATGAAACCCAAAAGGGTTCTACCTGGAACCAAAAATGGTTCTTCAAAGGGTTCTTCTAC